>NC_052499.1:35218533-35839643 GCF_016617805.1 Bactrocera tryoni | reverse complement strand
CGAGTAGAAAAATCGTTCGGCTGTCTGTTGTGATTGCAGCTTCTCGACGTCGAACCTCCCTTGTTGTGGCGTGCGTTTGTTGCTGCACAGAGGCGGGTGCGAATCCTAGCTGCAACAAGATAGTGGTCCGAGTCGATGTTTGGACCTCGGAGCGCACGCACATTTAAAACACTGGAGACGTGTCTTCCATCTACCACAACATGATCGACCTGGTTGGTAGTTTTTTGATCCGGAGACAGCCAGGTAGCTTGATGAATCTTCTTATGCTGGAATCTAGTACTACAGATAACCATATTTCGGGCCCCGGCGAAGTCGATCAGCCTCAACCCATTTGGGGATGTTTCCTCGTGGAGGCTGAATTTACCGACCGTAGTGCCAAAGATACCTTCTTTGCCCACCCTGGCGTTAAAGTCGCCAAGCACGATTTTGACATCGTGGCGGGGGCATCCTTCATAAGTGCGCTCCAAGCATCTTTGGTCACATCGTCCTTCTCTTCCGTCGGGGCGTGGGCGCAAAACAGCGATATGCTGAAGAACCTCGCTTTGATGCGGTTTGTGGCTAGACGTTCATTCACCGCAGTGAATGATAGTACTCGGCGACGGAGTCTCTCTCCCACCACGAATCCAACACCAAACTTGCGCTCCTTTATATGGCCACTGTAGTAAATGTCACAAGGACCTACTCGTCTCTGTCCTTATCCCGTCCATCGCATTTCTTGAACGGCGGTGATGTCATCCTTTATTTTTACGAAGACATCATTCAGCTGGGCAGCGGCACCTTCCCAATTAAGAGACCGGACGTTCCGGGTGCATGCCCTCAATTCGTAGTCCTTATTTCATTTGCCATGGTCGTCATCAAAAGGGAGATCTCTTATCCGAGGCTGTTGTTGTTTTTTCATTGGAGTGTTTTTTTTACTTGGCGGGTCCCAAACCCAGCGCACAACCCTATGCAGGGGATGTTTCGCCTTCTCACTTTAGCTCACCTTCGAACGGATGTCCTTAGCTACCCAGAGGATACTTGGTCAAAGACCGGAAGTAGTGAGCTGCTTGAGTCATATGTAAAAGAATCGTTTCTGGCCACTCCCAAATGAATGGCGATCAGAGAACTTTCCTCACTTGCGTGAACTTCTACATATGACTCCATCTTATAAATTAGTTATAAAGAACCAAATTTCTGCATCTGTTTTAGCAATCTGACGGTGAAACGAAAACCTAAAATTTTAAGTGAGCAAAAGCAGAAAGCGCCTCTATTAAAACCACACCATAAACTCTCATCTCAGTTTTGCTCGAAATCACATGAATAAAGACTGCCATCAGGTAAGATTAAGAAAATATTTTAATAAAACAGTTGCAGGAAAGTAGACAAAGTGCTTACAAAAAAACTTTACTATTGGTAATTTTTTCCGATGAGAAAATGTTCAACCTTGATGATCTAGACCACTTTTTGGGATACTAGAGATATGTATTTACGATAAAAACCGCGATATTTTTTAAATTGCAATATCGGCGGAAGCTCACCTATGGCTTGGAGCGCACTTTCAAATTCTGAGACAGTACCGTTGGCATTCCCTTCTTGCCGAATGAATAGTTCCGAGTACCTGGAAGTATTAGAAGCAAATCTGCTACCCTATATACACAGTCATCCATAAAACTCTTTCTATTTTCAACAAGACTACGCAGGAATCCATACGAGCAGGCCAACGAAAAGATGGCTTCAACGTAAAAATATCAATCTTTTGGAATGGCCAGCTTGTTCTCCTGATGTAAGAAAGGTGTACGAGGAATATCGTCAATTTAATTCTATTTCTAAACTGAAAACATATATTTTGGATACATGGGCTTTATTAACCCGAGAAATGGACTGATAACAAATATAAATAATAAGATAACAAATATTTTCAAAGACGCAAAAAATCAGTATGGTAAAGGATTACCGCAGAATTTAGAGAAAATACAGCACCACACATTTTTCAAAAAAATAACGCAGAGGACCTAGGGCTTTCAATTGTTTAAGAGATATACTAAAGGGCTTTTATTATGCAGGCGCTTTACAAATTTTGAAAATGGATTATGATGGATGATTCCCAACCATTTAAACAAAAATTTAACAGCAACAACAACAACACCAACAAAAACAATAATTATATGAAGAATAGAAAAAACATCGAAATAATATACTAATACAAAGGAAATTTACAATAGATTAAGCAATTGAAGCTTTCAGAAAAGATTTGATAAAAAAAAGAAATGGATATGGGCAAGTATGAATTTAGACACCATAATTTAAAATATGATACTATGATATAAAAATTAAGTGTAATTAGTAAATTATTTATTGTTTTCATTATAATGAAAACGAAATACACTGTACAGAATGATCAATCAACAGAGAGAGAGAATACATGTTTGATCGATCGATATTGAAACAATTGATATTAATAATTATTCTCAAACATTCTGACAGACGACAGCGCTAATATACATTAGCGGGCTTAATTTACATTTACTTGCGCATTTGACCCATGTTAATGCAACTTTGTAATGCACAAGAACTTCGTGCATTTAGTTGAATTTACTGTTCAAATTACTTGAACAATAATATACAGTCCACTATCAGTTGACTGCATACAAAAATGCAGCAAATAAAAGAAAAATATGTCATAAGAATACAGTACAGAAAAACAACCGTTATGGTGGTTATTGTATTCGTGATCATAAAAAACACAGGTCCACAAAAAAATTCAATGACAGGTTCCTTTGACCAAACATGGTGTAATGTATGTATTTTGGACCGCTAAACCCGAATTTGAAGTCCGTTTTGCTCCATCACGTCAGGATTTTTTCCTAACCTCAAAATACATGTCGGATTTTACTTGACAGAAAAAAATTAAAAAATATTAACGGATTTAGCTTAATTTTGGGATAGAGGGGTTTTGAGGAGTCCCTGATTACGAAATTAAAGACAAATTTTCAAAATACAAAATGCGGATCCAATATGGCCGTCGAAATTCTTGAATTTTCAAAAAATTCTTCAATTTTTAAGAAATTCTTCTTGGGTGACTTTAGTGAAGAGCAGGGCGAGAGATTCCACCAGGATTTACAAGAGATGGAAAAGAGACATCAGGGGGTATGCAATGACCACATGTTAGCAGACTACTGTTGGTCACTAAAAAGGGAGACTTCAAATCCACATAAAAGAAAAGCACGATGAAGACCATTTGAAACTAAAAAAACTCGCTACTATTAAATAAATTAATACAAACGAATCAGCCTTTTTGTTGACCAATCCTCCAGGGCCCTAAAACCCCTCTGTACAAAGTTTAATGAAAATTCAAGAATTTTTTTTCTGACCGCCATTTTGTATTTTGAAAATTTACCTTTAATTTCGAAATCAGTGACCTCGAAAATCCCTTGATACAAAACTTTATAAAAATTGAAAAATTTCTTAAAAATTGAAGAATTTTTTGAAAAGTCATGAATTTTGACGACCATATTGGATCCGCCATTTTGTATTTTGAAAATTTGTCTTTAATTTCGTAATCAGGGACCCCTCAAAACCCCTCTATCCCAAAATTAAGCTAAATCCGTTAATATTTTTTAATTTTTTTCTGTCAAGTAAAATCCGACATGTATTTTGAGGTTAGGAAAAAATCCTGACGTGATGGAGCGAAACGGACTTCAGATTCGGTTTCAGCGGCCCAAAATACATATAATACACCATGTTTGGTCAAAGAAACCTTTCATCGATTTTTTTTGTGGACCTGTGTAATCAAGTGCCTTCCCTACAAGAACGATGATAATCATATGATCAATCTTATGACAATCACTTTTGTCACAATTTTCTGTCACTGGCTCAGTGCAAGTTTCTATCACATTTTTAAGGGCAATATGAAAAAGGTGACCAAAACTTTTGTATACATGTGACATTGCATTTCTTTCTTACATACTGGGTTTAACAACCTGAACAACATATAGCTACTCTGCTCACTCCAACGGTGTTTAGAATAAAAACTTGTGTGATTAATGATATAAATCTCTGTCATGAATGCCTGTTATGCTTGATGTCAACATCATGCATGTGTGTCTATCACATATGATGTAAATATCATGCGGTTGTGGCAGTCATATATGATGTAAGCACATGTAAAAATTATGCATTTATTAGTTTATTGTAATTTAGTTTATTTAGAAAAAAAATTCATTTTGATTCATGTAATATTCATTCATTTATTAATTCATATAATATTATAAAAAAATTGTACAAAAATAAAAAAAAATTAATGTATAATTAAAGCTACATTTTTTTGTTTTAATTTGTTCAGTTTTTAAATTTAATTATTGTTTCCGTTTGTTTTTGAAATAAGTACGCTGCTTTAATCTGTGATGGCTGAGCAGTATTGACCGCTTTATATTTTGTTCGAAACTCCTACACCCTTGTTGTTGAAACACATCTAAATTAAAAGAAAAATATACATATATAAGTAAACATTTTAAGTAAACATTAAGTTGAAATTATATATATGTATGTACTTTTTAAAATGGTATCAACCAGCGCCAACTTGCATAGGGATTTCTTGCTCCATCTGCCATCCCAATTATATCCAATCAAGAGCTCATCTGAGAAAACCTTCGGTATTACGTCTGCCACATTATCACTGGCGCCTTTAAGTTTATGGAGGATTGTAGTCTTAAAAGAAGTAAAAGTATTGCAACTAGTAGTAAACTTATTATATTTTATTTTGTAGGTTACCATTGTTTGGGCATAGTCTTGGCTTTGCAGTCTATTTTCCACTTCCGCAACTGTTGCTTGCGACTCCATCGGAAAAGTGCTAGCGACGTCGTCCAGCTCTTTGTCAATCACTTCGCCGGTCATGCGGCACACTGACTGCTCCACTCGTTTTAAGAGAACTTTGCACTCTCTGATCGACTACAAAACCTCAGCCTTTTCGACAATCTAAGAAATACATACCACTGAAGGATCAGGTTCCCTATTGTTTACAAGAGGAATCCTTTCAAAAAACGCACTAGAACTTACACTTCCACTTTCACTTTCCCCTTTCAAACATTTTTGTATAACTTTTATTTTGGACTGGAAAGTCCTTTTTTCTTTAGAAAGACAATTATCAAAATTTCTTCTTTTCATTTCACTTATTTTTTTATTGTTTCAAAATATATTCCACTTCGAAATACTTATATTAACTTTAATTTTATTTCACTTGCACTTGTTTTCTTCTACTTCCACTATATTTTCGATGTTTAATAAGAATAAGATATCTTGAGAGCCGCAGCATTTTTTCGTGGAATTTTCGAGCATTACAACGGCTGATATACATACAGAGTATGTATGCATGTATGTCTACACTGTATGTATATCAGCTATTTCAGTATTGCACGTGTAGGGATCCCTACATCGCGATTAGTCACACACACACACACACATACTTACATAAACAAACAAATAGAAATGCAATAGATGCAAACGTAAAAACTTCATAAAAAAAACGCTTAAGAAACGGTCAAGAAACTTTCCTGCGATAAATTTACTTGTGCTAGTACGCAGCTCTCAAGAAATCTAGTACTAATTTTTGATACTTTTTTCAGTAAAATGTGAATATGGCAAACCTGGTTTTGCGAAGAAACATAAAATCAACAATTGTTTCTTGAAGGAAATTCGAAGTAATCGTCAAATTCATCCTAAATTAGTTTAAATCATTATTATGAAGTATATTCCATTTTGAAATGTTGTATAAAACCTACCAATCAACAACATTTCTCAAATCTCAATGAAAATATTTATGTTACCATACACGTACACACATACATATTTCGCACAAAGTTTGTTTTCTTTGTTTATTCTCTCTTGCTCTTCTAATGTAGATCATTCACAATGCATAACCAATCTCAAAATTACTTGAGAAATAATGTATTTTTTTCTTGAGCAATTACTTGAGAGCTGCGTACCAACCTTTAAGCAGTTTTATATTGCTAATTAAATTATGTGCAAGTATATTAACAAAAACAAATTTTAATATTTTGAGATGGCAGAAAATAAACAACGCACAGTTTGCTATCCATTTCTCCAATATTCTTAACTTTTTCGCACACTTTTTCCGCAATACAATCAGTTATTGCTTTTTATTTCACTCTATTATATTTTAACGTAGTTAATAATAAACGAATTTTTACGTTAAATTTATATTGATTTTCCAAAAATACCAAAATTTCTATTAATAATTTGTCTTATTCATTTTTATTTCACTTTTTGTTTTAATAAATAAACAAATTGCACTATCAGCTGTCTAAATTCACAAGTCTGCCGTCTGTCACCATAAAATTTCAATGCGCATTAACATTGCTTAAGGCGCATTAATTCTGCTCGTCTGTCAGGATATATGACAGTACAGTAAAATTTAAAAAATGATGTTAAATTGTTCTTTGTTTAAATTATTCAATTATCTCATATATATTTAACAAAGGGCGAAATACTGAAGCAGGGTGAAAAACTTTCCAAAAGATTTATTAAAGAAAAACATTATTGATACCTGAAAATAAAAGACAAATACTCATTGTGTTCAGCACATGACATGCGTCTTTGAAGTGCTGAACACAATGACCGCGACAGACTGCAAACAACATCTGTCAAATATTAAAATACACACGTTCTTATTGACACAGTTATTTTGACAGCTGCACGACCACATGACTGCAGGCCGACAGTTGTCGCTCCCGCTAACTCCATCATATCCCTGCAAGACGGTGGTAACAGACAAACACATTGAAACATCTTCAGCTGTTCACTAACACTGTTACATTTTCTGGAATTTTCAATTGAATGGGAGAATACGTAAGTAAGATAGAGAAAAATTATCGACATTCTAAACATATTGTATTATTAACTTGTTAGAATAGGAGAGACGAATGCCCAATTTTTCAAGAAGAAAAAAACGAAAAGCGCAGTTTATTTTAGATTTTTAAGAGGTAAGTTCGTTATTTTATAATTTGATATTTTATAATTAATTTCTTATACATATATATGTATACGTTTAAGTAAATATTTGATTATTTTGATTTTATTATTAAATAAAGCGAAATAATAAAAACAACTGAATTGTATTTAAAAGAATTGAATTTGCTAGAAGTAACAAATGGGTAACAAATAATCTTGTTACTGCTTATTCCTACTAACAAGTTTATATGTTATAGGTAACTGTGAAGAGATTTGCTAACAAATGTATGTATTCTGTTAGAACAAGGCAGCATGCGATATTTGCCATTGTTTAAAGCGAGAAAACCATTGAACATTAAATAGCTATGTGTTACTTTTTTCCCACTTACTGAACAAAAGTAACAAATATTTTAACGAATGCAAAAGTGAACAATAACAAGTCGCTTACACGTTTGCTAACAGCTACCCGTCTTGCAGGGATTCTTATATTTGCCAACAGCAGTAGGACGACAGTAGAGGTGACAGTAGAAAGAGGAGGTACAGTGGTGATGCCACTAATATGTAAAATGTAAAATTATTCACAGCTCTAACAAATTTGACATTATTTTACAAATAAAAGCATAAAATTGCTCTATTATATCATTTGTAATAACAATTGATAATTTAAAACAAACATATTTACATATTTACTTATTTTTTTGCATACAAATTTTCACTTTAAACAAAATATTAAAATTTCATTGAAGTGTAAGGTATTAGTATGGCCACAATGAAATTGTGTACATACAAAATGGACAACTGCGTTGTTTTGTGTGTACCGGCCATTGTTATGTTGCTGCCTTCTTACAAATGTTCATGTAGCAGCCTTCACGATGCCATTTTCAGTTCACTGTTGTGCTGCTGCAGTCTGCCGCGGTCATTGTGTTCAGCACTTCAATCGTTGTTTTATTACCCTTTTTGGGTTTTTCTTTCGGCACTGTTGACAATTATGTTTTCTCCTTCGCACTCATTCAAATAAATCAAGAAATGAAAGAAACTTTTTTTCATCGCATTTAGGTAAACAAAAAATAACCCGAAAATGTGCGTTGGTGTTAGTGCATAGAGAAAAAATGTGTAGCTGTATTGAAATATTTGACAAAAATGGGTAGCCGTGGTTGGCAGGTTAGCGCTCAGTATACACGAATTAAATATATAGGATAACGCGAGTTAAGGAATGTATTCCTTATAATAGTAACAAACATCAAAACAACCTTTTGTCTCAGTAAACAGACTGTAGAAACAACCTTGAGTTGGAACAATTGAAATGCACTATCACTACAACAAACAATCCAAAACAAACAAGTATCAAAACAACATTGAGTTTGAATACCAGAACAACCTTACCTTAAAAAAAGCAATTGTATCTAAGCAAGCAATATATATATATGTATCATGTATATGTAAACAAACCTAAACAAATAATATAATCTGTATCTTAACAAACTATCAACTAGTAACGAGTAAACATACTAGTTAGTATAAATGTAAGTAAGAACCATGTAATAAGTTAGTCTTAAGAGTATAAATAAAGAGTACACATTTCGGTGCAGCTCAAAATATATTCTTTTGACTCATTTTTACTTATGTAAAAATTAACTGGGGTCTCAACCGGAATGGCAAATTTCTTTGCTACCCAAAAAGCCAGATTTTATTCCGAAAGGAATAAATCAAAAAATTCCACCGGAACTAGGACTTCCAGACTGAATGCCTGAAAAAAGTGCAGAAACAAATGGCAATGGATATAAGTATAAGTCCTGTAACAGCGGACAATACTTCCAGAATGAATCAATAGCAGATCCTGAAAAAAACGGACAGCGGCGAATTCAGCAAAATTCACAACAGACCCTGGAACAGCGGACAGCGACAATTCCTGAAAAAGTGGAACAAGGTACAAAAGTATAGGTCCTGAAATAGTGGATAATACTTTCACCAAGATTCGCAATAGACCCTGAAACAGCGGACCACGTTGAATCCTGGAAAAGATAAAAAGAAAAATACCACATTCTCACCAAGACGAGACACCAGCGTCACCACATACAAAATTAAACATGGGTAAGAGTAAACAAATATCAACGAAGAAATCTTTGGAATCAATTTCAACAACGACAACCTCCATCAGTCTCAATGGACGTGGATCGACTTTGTCAAAGAAAAAATTCAGCAATTGTTAAATGACGGAATAACACAGCTAATAATTCCAAAAAAAGCACCGAAAACAAGGCAAGCCAAAAAAGGAAAATTGTTGGTGAATTCTAGAAAACTAACGCTAATTTAAAATTAACTAAAAGAAAACCACGTATGAAACACGAAAAAATAATTAAGTATATAATATATAACGGTATTAATTATAAACGTAAAAAATTAATCAAACACTTACGAAAAGTGAAAATTTCCTTAAACACAGCCAATAATTCCAAAAAAAGGCACCGGAAACAAGGCAAGCCAAAAAAGAAAATGATTGTTGAATTTTAGAAAATTGACGCTAATTAAAAACTAAATTATAAGAGAAAAGAAAGCATCATAAGAAACATGCAAACCTAATCATTTACTATATATGTAATATAATATAAAAAAGTAAACACAAAAAATTAATCAAACACATAAAATAATTAATTATTATAAGCCGACTTTAAGCCTAGATGTTTTGATATGAGAACATTTTATTTTAACAAAGGGGAGAGTTAAGGAATGTATTCCTTATAATAGTAACAAACATCAAAACAACCTTTTGTTTCAGTAAACAGACTGTAGAAACAACCTTGAGTTGGAACAATTGAAATGCACTATCACTCCAACAAACAATCCTAAACAAACAAATATCAAAACAACATTGAGTTTGAATACCACACAACCTTATCTTAAAACAAAGCAATTGTATCTAAGCAAGCAATATATGTATATGTATGTAAACAAACCTAAACAAATAACATAATCTGTATCTTAACAAACTATCAACTAGTAATAAGTAAACATACTAGTTAGTATAAATAGAAGTAAGAACCATATAATAAGTTAGTCTTAAGAGTATAAATAAAGAGTACACATTTCGGTGCAGCTCAAAATATATTCTTTTGACTCATTTTTACTTATGGTAAAAATTAACTCGCGTGGTGCTTTTCGCTCAGTTGTCAATTTTATTCTGATTATTCTTTTTCAAACTACTTCTATTTATACTTATGTTAATACTGACGCGCAGGTCAGTTGTTTTTCAAATCTTATGTGTACATATCTACTTCTAACAAAGGAATGGAAATATTAATGGTTTTGGGACTATTTGTATTTACATTCTTATTGTTCTTATTTTTACTGATAATGAAAAGTATTTGTACACATGTGTGACTATCTACAACTATCTAGTACTTATAACTATACATAAATATTTATGTTGTCTTAGCTGCACTTAAGTTGTAAACAACCCTGCCAACCATGAGCGGGTAAAACACCAGATAATTAGCGGGTAACATGGTGGTAAACATATAGAATGTTTCTTAAGCCTGGCAGATATTTTACCTACTCACGTACGTATACATGTGATCATACATCTTTGTTGCGCTCATTCAGCAGTGTCATATAAAAAAGTATATCTGTCCTGCTCTAATATCCCCAATCGACGGCTGATGCAGGGTTGCATTTTCTCTTTTTAAATAGCTGATGCAGGGTTGCATTTTAAACAGCTGATGCAGGGTTGCATTGTTTGATTCCTACTTTTAAAATTTCAAACTAAACTTTTAATTTTCAAAATTTTTATTTTATTTTATTTTTTATATGTTTACAAAAATGTATTACAATTTATATAAATAAAAATATATTTAATTTAAAAAATATTTAATATTTAAAAAAAGATGAAATAAAAGAAAAGAATTTTTAAAACCTGAAAATAAAAGAGTGGAAAAATATTATAAAACACAAATTCCTGTAAATAAAATAAAGATTATTAATACCTGAAAATAAATAATAATTACATTGAAGAAAGATTAATTGTATAAAATGATAATAATATCTGAAAAAAAAAGATTAATATTATCTGAAAGAATAAAATATATTAAATACAAATAGTGATAAAACCTGAAAAGAAAGAATAATTAAATAAAAATCATAATAATATCTGAAATAAAAGAATAATATTATCTGATTATTTAAAATATAAGGCAAACATTGGTTTTCACATATTATATTGGATTGTGCAGGCCGCCTTAAACGCATAAAATACATACTTACATACAGTGACTCACAAAATTGATCACGCTTTAGTTGAATATTCAATTCTTTTTTCATTCCGTCTTACATATGCAGTCAAACACAAATCTGACTGAATACTTATGTTGCTTGGCGTTTGATGTACCGTTATCTATGTGTTTTACGTCGCCACCAAAATTAGCGGTAAAGTAAAATTTGATCAATGCGCAGAAGGCAAGCGTGATCAATTTTGAGACTTTCGCTCGAAGTGTTCGGACGTGCGCAAAAAAGTGAATTCATAAAATAGAATAGTTTTAATTATTTGAAAAATATAGATATAAAAGGTAAGAGAAAATATGCATACGTTTTTCCGCCGCTATAGTTGCTTATATCTTTGGCAGACATGGGAAAAAAGAACATGGTTATCTCCAATGGAGTTAAAGGCGAGGTGAAAAAATTGTTGATTGATGGTGTGACTCATCGCGAAATTTCTCGAAGGCTGAAAATCTCCGTTGGCATTGTGAGAAAAATTCGCACCAGACTTGCAGATTTATTCATTAAAAATAAAGCAGGCCGTAAAAGAATTCTTAGCTTAGTTCAGGAACGGGACGTTGTTAGGGGTATAAGAAGTGGCAAATGCGAAAATGCCGTAGAAATATGCCATAGCCGGCAAAAGAATAATAATTTAAAGGTTTCTGCAGAGACAATACGAAGAACATTACGAAATACTAGTCTAAAAGGCCGTGCGAAAGTCAAAAAGCCTCTTCTCACTGAGAGACACAAGAAGTTGCGGCTAAATTTTGCCAAAAAATACAAGACCTGGAATGCAAGTGACTGGGAGAAGGTCTTGTGGTCGGATGAGAATAAAATAAATCTTTTAGGATCGGATGGGCGCGAATGGACCTGGAGAAGCAAGGGTGCGAAATTACAGGCACACCACGTTAAGCCTACGCTGAAGTTTGGAGGAGGCTCCATTATGGTATGGGGATGCATGACGATCAATAGTGTTGGTAGGTTGGCTAAAATCGAAGGACGAATGACGGCAGAGTCTTATATTGAAATTCTGTGCAGTCATTTGCTTGGCACTATAGGAGACTTAGGTGGAAATGGGTCGGACATTGTCTTCCAACAGGACAATGATCCGAAGCACACAGCAAGAGCGACTCGCAAATGGCTCCAAGACAATAGTATTAGTACACTAGATTGGCCTCCGCAATCTCCGGACCTTAACCCCATCGAGCACCTGTGGGGTATATTAAAAAAATCGGTCGCCGGCGAAGTCGGTTCATTGAACGAATTATGGCCTATGGTGCAGCAGGCGTGGGATTCTATTTCGTCAGAAACATGCGCAAATTTGTGTTTAAGTATGCCAAGGAGAATCAAAGCCGTTATAGATGCCAAAGGTGGTTATACGAAGTATTAATATTAATTTTTAACCCTGTTAATATTAAGTCACAAAATTGATCACACTGAAATATTCTATATTTAGTTTCTTTATTGCTTTTATTTGTTGTTGTTTAATGAAATATTACTTGTGTTTTATTCCTTCATATTATATCTTTAACAAAAACATAAAAAATTTCGAAAATATCAAATCATTTACGAGTTTTTTATCATCGTTTAGATACGTATTGATACCGTGATCAATTTTGTGAGTCACTGTATGTACATACATATGTATGTAATTATTTTTGCGTATTATGTTGAACTGCGCAATTCAATTTCAAACAACACACACTTTTTCTGACATACTTACTTAACAATTTAAATTTGGTGCTTCTGATGATATTGCTGCAGCTGCTAATTCCAATGCTATAAAAACAAATCAAGTAATTATTTGCAAATTATTTAAAAAAAAATCATTCACTTACCTTCTTGTTGTACGAGCCTCCTTTACGATAGTACGATCATGAATGACATGCGTCTTTCAATCGTTTTTTTATTACCCTTTTTGGGATTTTCTTTTGTCACTATTGACAATAATGTTTTCTCCTTCGCACTCATTCAAATAAATCAAGAGATGAAAGAAACTTTTTTTCATCGCATTTAGGTAAACAAAAAATAACCTGAAAATGTGCGTTGGTGTTAGTGTATAGAGAAAAAAATGTGTAGTTGTATTGGAATTTTCGTCTCAAGCGGGTAGCCGTGGTTCGCAGGGAATGTACTCGTATATGTAAACATGTACGTATAACCAAATACATGTGTAACTGTCTATAACTATCCCCTCCCTTAAACAGATGCGTCCCGAATCTGCTTTAGGTTACCTTCGATAGTTTTCATCATCAGGTCAAAATGCTCATTTGTAAAAAGGTTACTTGGTTGCGATGGGTTGGAAAATGTGCTGATTACTGTATCTGATCTTTTACATTTTAGGTACACAATTATGGTTGTTATTAATGTACCTGTTATTGAAATGAGGACATACCAATACATATTTCGTTTTGATGCATCTTCACTAAATTTTTCTATCTTCTGTAGGTTTTGTATGTGTATTTGATGCAGGTAAGGTAGCGTTGGGATTGTGGCATGCTCGGAGATATTCAATTTGAAGCGGTTCGTTAATTCAGGCACCATAGATGGACTTTTTTCGCTCACCGGGTACTTTGTATTATTTATTAAAATATCGTTGTCGTACATTATTAAGAATGTCCCCATCAATTCATTCGTTTGGTTTCCTTCCGTTAAGATTATATTCTGGTTGTTGACTAACAGAATGTTTTCGTCGATTTGGATGATCGGAGGTACATGGTATGCTGTAGTTGTCTTACAGGTTGCCGAAATGTTGTTTAGCATTTGGTACATGCAGATATCAAATGTATCAATTTGACAGAAAGGGATAGTTACAGTTTCCTTGCAGTTATAAAGCGGACTACGGTATTTCCCGTATTTAGCAGCATATTTATTTCTTAAATCTAATATCGTGTTATTGTATACTACTGGAAAAATTTCTATTAATGGGCAAACAGAGTATACTTTTGGTATCTTTACCAAATATTTTAATATCTCATTATTAGAGTAGATCTTAACATTTCCAGCAGCCATAAGGGCACTTATACCTAGTTGGTAATTTTCTTGATTTAATACTTTCTTAATTTCGTTATCTGATAAAATTACATTATTTACTATATTTAATTTAGCGAGCGTAACTGAATAGACAACATTAGTGAGAAGCGAGATTACTCTTTGATTACGAACAGCTATTATCTGAAATAAGTCTGGATACATTTTATTTTCTACTTTCTCGTAATGATTGTACTTGAGTTTATTAATTTGAGAAGTTAACTCGTTTATCTTATTTACTAAATCAGTATTTATCTCTATCTGCTGGTTTTCAGCTTCTATTAGCCTTGTTTGCCTTTCTCCTAATATCTCGAAATCACTGTGATCCGGAGTGCCAGCAACAAATTTCAATGCAGAACCTAAAAAATTTATTGATCTAGTTTTTCTACTGCGAAAGCTCAGTGCATTAATGAGGCGAAGCATCTCGTTGGCATCGGCCTCCAAGGATTCCTTTTTCTCTTGGTTTTCGAAAAGCTTTTTAAGGTTGGATACGTCAAGGGCCACTTCCTCAAATTCAGTTATGTTTATGGTATGTACAAGATATATGTAGGTGTCATAAATAGCTACTTCTCCTTTTTGAAATGGGATATACCTGGAGTGGCTGTAATCTAGAATCTTGGCCTGGATGGTGACCATATTGAGGAGCCTGTAAAAATCAGATATTTAGCGAATGTTGTCTTTATGTACTTCTTTTCCATCTACTAGGACAGTTGAACCTAAATCCTGTTGTACTGTTCTTTCAACATATCTATTGGTTACTTTAGTACCTCTTCGTTTGTCTAACTTAATAAAAATTTTTTGACCTGGGAAGAATTTTCTATCCTTCCGATTTATATTGTGAATCTCATTTTGTTGGTTCTGAACTTTTAGTAAAAGTTCTCGAATTCTCTCTTTCTCAGGTGTTGGTAAGGAAGATATAACATCTATCGGCCTTCGGTGGATCGTTGAATGGATTGAGTTGTTATATTTTGTAACTGCTACCTGCATTAACTCTTTTATGTCCGTAAGTCCATTTTCCTGTTTTACTGTTCTAGCAATTTCGCTAAGTGTAGAGTGAAATCTCTCAACTTGGCCATTTGTACTGCTATGCATTGCAGGTGCTGTGAAGTGCGTCATATCAAAATTGTCTCGAATGACTGATTTTATTGTTTGAGAGCAAAATGTTGCTTCATTATCTGTGACTAAAATTTTTGGGTTTTTGAAAAATCCTAATATCCTAATTATTGGTACTTTTAAATCTACAATTGAACGAGAATCTATGGGTTCAATGAATGCAAACTTTGAAAATTTATCCAAGCACGTCAAAAAATATTGGCCATTTGTACTATATATATCCATGTGCAGGATTTCCCCAGGGTAAGTGGGTATTGGGGTTGATTTCATAATCTGCTTTTTGGGATGTCTAACATATTTACTTTTCGCGCAAATGCTACAATTTTTCGCAAAGTCTGTTATCTTTTTCCTCATTCTAGGAAAAAAATATTCACTAATTAATTGGAGAATATTTTCTCCAGCGGCTCGATGAGCGCGATTATGTTCTGTAGCGATTGCTTCAATTTGATCACTTTCGTTTGGTAAGTCCATAACCAAGTTTTCTGTGTGTTTAAAGCGAACCGATGGAAATAGTTCTACAATCTCATTTTGTATTTTTCCTAGCACAGTGAGTGGGCAATGAATACCATTAACAACATCTGCATTAATAGCATCTTTTAGTAAATGATATAGGGACTGAATGTCGCTAAATTGAATATCGTGACGCTTATATCCAGGAAACGGAGAAGTTACTACACGGTCAGAAGTTTGCGCTTCTGATAAAACAATTTGATTTCTAAAACTATTGATAGTTGTTGGTACGGTCTGAATAAACTGGGTAAAAGAAAGCTCGCTGTTTGTGCAGCATTGTGTACTGTACTGATCAGTATTATCGCATTGGTTCATGTGTTGAATGTACTGCCGCGAAAGGGCATCTGCTACCACATTTCCAGTACCTGGTTTGTAATGGAATTTGGGCGCAAATTCTTCTACAAAACTTCTCCAACGTTTTAGTTTTGTATTGGGGTTACGGTCCGAAATGGAAAATGTTAGCGGCTGATGGTCTGTAAATATGTTAAGGTTGTTAACGCCGTACAAATAATTTCGTAAATTCTGCAATGACCAAACAATCGCAAGCATTTCTCTTTCATTAGTAGCATAGTTTTGCTCTGCAGAAGATAGTGTGCGGGATATAAAAGTTATAGGTCTTTTCTCCTGCGATAGTACAGCTCCGATTGCTACAGAAGAAGCGTCGGTGGTTAAATCAAAAGGTTTACTAAAATCTGGAAAGCGAAGAGTAACATCTTCAGATGCAAGGATTTCTTTTAGTTTATTAAACGCCTTTTGAGCCTCCTTTGACAATGTTATTTGTTTACTACTTGAATGCTTCGTGTTTATATGGCCGTTTTCTCCCCTTAATATTTCCGTTAGCGGCTTTGCAATTTTCGCATAATCTCGAATAAATCTCCTATAATATCCTGACAGTCCTAAAAAGGAGCGTAATGCCCGAAGAGTTTTGGGTTCGTCAAATTTTAGTATGGCAAGTGTTTTATCGTCAGCTGTCTTAAGGCCATTCTCGGAAACTACAAAACCAAGGAACTCTACGCTAGTTCTGAAAAATTTGCATTTTTCCAATGCTATTCTCATATTAGCATCTAGCAGTTTTTTAATGATACTCTCTATATCGTATATGTGAGTCTCAATATTGGGAGAGAAAATTATTACGTCATCAATGTAAACATGACAACGTGCCCCGATATCTTCTCTCAATATGTCGTCTATCGCTCTCTGAAAAATACTAGGAGCATTTTTCAACCCAAAGGGCAACCTGCAAAATTCATACTTGCCGTTATTCACGGAGAAGGCTGTTTTCTCTCGATCCTTTTCAGCAAGAAAAATTTGGTGAAATCCCGACTTTAGATCGATCGTTGTAAAATACTTTGATTTTCCAAGATTCGTCAGAATCACATTTGTGTCAGGAATTGGATACCGGTCAGGAATAGTTTTTTCATTTAATTTGCGAAAATCTATTACCATCCGTAGCTTTTTGCTACCTGTCTCATCAATTCCTTTTTTGTCTACAACCCATACTGGGTTGTTATAGGAAGAGCGACTTTTGCGTATGATTTTGTTAGCGAGAAGTGACTCGACTTTGGAATTTACAAATTTTGTTGCAGACATTTGATAAGGATAAGATTTCGAATAAATAGGTTCGCTAGTTGTTGTTTTGATTGTCGCCACTACTTTAGTGTTGTATGGTAAAGCTTCTTCTGGGTCTGCAAATACTTTTTCATATGATTTCAACATATTTTGAAACTTTAGGTTTGCCCTGGGCGGAATATTTTCGACAATAGTTTGCAATGTATTAATCTGAACACATTCCAAAAAACTTCTCTGTTCCCTGCCATTATTATAGTTCAAATATCTTGTAATTGTATTTAAAACTCCGCCAATTTGCCTAAGGAAATCAAATCCTATAATTCCATCAAAACTTTCTAGATCCTTTAAAATATAAAATTCTGTTATTGTACCAAATACCTCTATCCAACATTTTTCGAAAATAGTTGTGGTACCATTAATGGATGATAAACTGAAAGGTTTTTCCAGTTTTTTGATTGACGTTAGAAATTCATGGTTAAATACATAATTTTTCGCTGTTCCCGTGTCAATAAGTAATTTAAGTTCTTTCCCATTACGTATTTTAATTAACACATACGGCAATTGAGAATTGTTATTAAAAAATTTAGTGCGACTATCCTTGGAAGTATTCTTCATTCCTTCACTTTCATATATTTGGTAATGATTCACATGCTGACCACAATTATTTTGTCTATTATTATTACTATTGTTATTGTTCTGTCTTTGGGGATTTCCTGATCTTGTTCTATAGTTAGAACGATTGAAATTTATTAAACGCATTTGCTGCCTATTATTATGCGTGTTGTTTAGCCGAGAAAAGCTGGGATCAACATCCATAGGCTCTGGTTGTGGTTGTGACAAGACTGTCCTTTCATGATTATGTGCCGTGCGATATTGAGGATGAGACATTCGGTAAGAACCACTGTTTCTATTTGCGAATGCGTTAGCAAATGTGTAGCGTTGTTGATTCATTTCTAATTCTTGTGCTAAGGCTAAAGCGGTTGATAAATCTGCCGGGCGACTTGAAAACAAAATATCATTAAGGGGTCGATTTAACCCTGAAATGAAAACACGTAAGGCATCATTCCTATACTTCTCATTAAGAAGTTTCAAGGCTTCTGTTTCCCCGTTATATTGCATAACTGCTTTATTTGTAAGGAGTGTCAGATGCTTCTCTACTGAATCGTAATAGTCCGTAATGGATTGTCTTCCCTGTCGCAAAGTGGAGAGTTCTTGCTCTAGAAGATATAACGGTCTTTTGTCCGAGTATGTTTGGTCAAGCCTTGCTATTATAGCATCAAAATTCAGGGGCGTGCTAAATGATGATAACATGGTATCCGCTGCTCCTGTTATTTTATTTCGTATTATGGCTATGGCTTGATAATACCTATTTGAGCCTAAGTATTTTTCATAAGGCTTCATAGCTGCTTTTGCAGACTGTCGCCATGATGGATATCGAACTGACTCACCGGAAAACTCGGGTACAGTCTTCACAACATCGAGTCCAATATCGCATTGGATATTTGTATCTATCTCTATGTCCTCGTACCTCAAAACTTTTGGTGGAGCAACATTTAAATTCAACGCGTCAACATTAGCTTGCACCTGCCTAATCTGTTCAGATACGCGCTGTTCCAGCTGATTCGCTACAGCTGTAGTGATTTGAGTAACTAAATCGGTAATGGCTTCTGCGGTTAACGACATTTTACACCTATTTTTTTCGCTTGTCAAAAATGTTGTTTATTTTTACAAAACTTGGATCTTATTCCTAGCGTACAATTTCAATTTTCTTAGATAATTATATTATTATAATAGGTATGCTTACATTAAGTACAGCTTCATGTCCCGTTGTCCTGGCGTGGAATTGTTGACTTCTTTTTCCTTCCCGATTGGCCTTGGCGTGGGATTGTTGACCTATTTTTCTCCGATGCCCGATTTGTCGACTTCACTTGATTTATTTTTTAGGGTGTTCTTCTGCTGTTCTATTATCCTGACATAAGGATTTTGGGAACAGACTTACAAAAACTCGTTGGGCGCCAATTAAATATATAGGATAACGCGTGGTGCTTTTCGCTCAGTTGTCAATTTTATTCTGATTATTCTTTTTCAAACTACTTCTATTTATACTTATGCTAATACTGACGCGCAGGTCAGTTGTTTTTCAAATCTTATGTGTACATATCTACTTCTAACAAAGGAATGGAAATATTAATGGTTTTGGGACTATTTGTATTTACATTCTTATTGTTCTTATTTTTACTGATAATGAAAAGTATTTGTACACATGTGTGACTATCTACAACTAGTACTTATAACTATACATAAATATTTATGTTGTCTTAGCTGCACTTAAGTTGTAAACAATGTACTCGTATATGTAAACATGTACGTATAACCAAATACATGTGTAACTGTCAATAACTCACGCACTTACAAGTCTAGCAGATAACACACGCAGCGACATCTACTTGTCATTCACGTAAACTTTGTGCGTGAAGTGCTGAACACAATGACCGCGGCAGACTGCAGCAGCACAACAGTGAACTGAAAATGGCATCGTGAAGGCTGCTACATGAACATTTGTAAGAAGGCAGCAACATAACAATGGCCGGTACACACAAAACAACGCAGTTGTCCATTTTGTATGTACACAATTTCATTGTGGCCATACTATTACCTTACACTTCAATGAAATTTTAATATTTTGTTCAAAGTGAAATTTTTATGCAAAAAATAAGTAAATAGGTCAATATTTTTGCTTTAAATTATCAATTGTTATTACAAATGATATAATAGAGCAATTTTATGCTTTTATTTGTAAAATAACTTCAAGTTTGTTAGAGCTGTGAATAATTTTACATTTTACATATTAGTGGCATCACCACTCTACCTCATCTCTCTATCTTCCATTCTACTGTCAACTCTACTGTCGTCGTACTGTCGTTGGCAAATATAGGAGGATATTGAAGTTAGCGAGAACGACAACTGTCGGACTGCAGTCGTGTAGTCGAGCAGCTGTCAAAATAACAGTGTCTATAAGAACGTGTGTATTTTAATATTTGACAGATGTAGTTTGCAGTCTGTCGCTCTATATGTGTTCAGCGCTTCAGAGGCTCCAAAAGGTACATATTACCCCTACTTTAATAGTTCTTTTCACCTAAGAGTAGTATGTATCACCTAAAAATAATCGAGATAGATATGGGGTTATTGTATATACATTAGGCCGGGTCGATTTGTGGGTAAGCAAAAAAATTGCCCATTGCTCTATGAAAATCATATTCTAGGGATCAAAATAAGAAACTTTGCCGAAGGAGCTATACCTCTGAAACGAATTCTGATGTCCCCCAATTTGGGTCGAACTTTTGGGTAGGGGTAAATTTTGAAATAGAATTGAAATTACCATTTCATTCTTATTACCTCTGAAAGTGAGGAGAACTAAAGCAATAACCACTATGGTATTTCAAAAAAATAATAAGTGAAGTGACCATTCCAAATCAAAAAGTTTACAATGAATTCACCATCCTCTACACCGCAAGATGAAGCAACTACATCAACAACTATCGAAAACCCAATGAGTCATATACCCAAGCATGATGTTGCTGTTTTTGGTGTGTCTACTGATTTGACTGATTTTAATTTACCAACCCATCTGCATATCTTGAGATATTATTTTTACTTAAGCGAACGTGCTAAAACAGAACAAAAAAAGTTTTCCCATAAATCATTCACTATTCAAGTACAAGATAAGTTGATTGGAATTTGGGAAAAACTTGGAATGGAAATAATGCAGAAAAAAAGTGTTTGTAATAAATTGAATAAATTGATTGACAAGTGTCAAGAGCAAATCAAGAGAAGAAACAACACCCAACAATTTACAGATGCGATTTACAATGCGATTTGAAGACAGCTCCATGTGCATGCGGCTGGGTTCCCGAACGCCTCAAAGGGTTCATGCACGATCAACATAATCAGAGAAGACTAACAATGAATGCATTTATGATGGAAACTGAAGAGCAAGGAGCAACGTCTATGTCATCAATGCCAATATACCAAGATCCCGATAATTCAACATACGCACCGCCACCGCCAAGAAGATATGGATAGAAGCATAAGTTCACAATACACAGAGAGATACGATTGTTTTAACTTTGCCTTGGTATGTGACAGATTTGGTGTGCCTGACAGAGTAGCGTCAGCATTGGGAACCGCTCTTTTGCAAGATTTTAAAATTAAAGATAAGCATGGGAAACCTCTCATCATGGATAAATCAAAAGTTCGCAGAGAAAAAGAGAAATGCAGAAAAGAAGTGCTTCGCAAACGGTTAGATGAAACCAATTTGTTAGCGTTTTCATTCGATGGCAGAAAAGATGATACTTTAACGATAGATAAAATTGATAGAAGTATCATACTAGGATGGTAAAAGAACCTCATCTTGTTATTTTGAATGGGGATCTCCAATTCGTTCTGAATGTCCTCTAAATGAGATGGTAAAAGAACCTCATCTTGTTATTTTGAGAGAACCCAATTCTGAATTGATTGGTTACGTAAGACTGGAACATGAAACCGCTGAATACAAAACAACCAAATTAAATGGTTTTTTCAACGATAAAAATATATCACTGGATACATTAATTGGAATATGCACTGACGGTGAGCCAACAAACACTGGCCCACACGGTGGAATTATACGACGATTCGAATTGCTGTTAAAAAGAATATTGCATTGCTTTGTTTGCCTTCTACACTTCAACGAACTTCCGTTTCGGCATTTGTTTGAAGCTTTGGATAAATCAACCAGCACTGGACCAAGATCGACAACCGGAAAACTGAGCCGTCAAATCGAAACTTGTGAAACTCTTCCGGTAAGTTATTGCTATCACTCATTTATTATAACTGTCAACCATTTTTAATTATTTTATTATTATATATTTTTAGGTGGTGGACGGCTTCCAGAAAATTGAGTTGCAAAATATGCCCCCTGCTCCAGAAAAAAAAGAATTTTCCACCGATTCGAAGTACTTATACGACATGGCCCATGCAATTTCTAGCGGCGTGGTTCCGGTGGATCTGGCTAACATCAAACCAGGGAAAATTGTACACTCTCGGTGGCTCAGCAAGGCCGCTAGATTATTGCGATTATATGTGACAACGGAAAATCCAGATGCAAATTCAAGAATTCTGGTTGAATTTATAATTACATGTTATGTGCCAATGTACTTCAATATCAAATATTACAGCTCTGTCGTGTACGGCAGTGCATTATTGTTCAAGTTCATTGGTTGGTCACGATTTCTAGAACCTCGTTTACGCAAAATTGTCAATCAAGTAATTAAAGATAATTCATATTATGCGCATTCGGAAAATATCTTGTTATCAATGTTGTTTGATGATAGGAAAGAAAAGCGCGACTGTTCCATCAAGAAAATTCTACGCTATCGAACCGATGTTGACGAGCCAATGGAACTTAGAGTTTATAAAAAACCAGATATAAACTTTAATTGCACAAGTTTTACGGAAATGATCAATTTGAATGATATAAATATCGTATTTGAACCACCATTCACGCGAAGCATTCCGTACGATACATTGAAAGAATATTTAAATCAAGATGATCCACCGTTTAATGATCCAAAAATTCCATCACACATACAAGGAACGGAACGACATGTTCGATTGCTAGCTAGCGTTTCCAAACGGGTTATACTGGAAAATGTAGAGGCTGTTATGGCGACGACATTAGAGAGCCGTGCGAAATTGCCCAGACTTGAAAGTAAAAAAGACTTCAAACAATAATTTTTTTTAGTTTCTTTTCTATAACTCACTTAAATTAATTTTTTTCATTTATATATGTTCTGACTAAATAAATTTCTTAAGAGAAAAAATAAATATTATTATAAATAAATAAATAAGAATAAAGAAAAAACATAGCCATTTAGCTGATTTTTTCATGTAAAGGCCAAAAATGGTGATTTTTTGAAATGATTGTATGGGGAACCCCCCAGGGGAGTTCCAGGGGTGTGCCACTGGCATGGGTGGATCGGCCGTCCAAAGTTAGTGGGGGTCGGTCATACATTTGGACTCGATTGGAGCACTCCAAATTGGGGGACATGGACATCAAAATTCGTTTTAGAGGTATGGTTCGTTCGGCAAAGTTTCTTATTTTGATCCCTGGAATATGATTTTCATAGAACAATGGGCGATTTTTAAATCGACCCGCCCTAATATACATTTGTATATAAATTATCAGAATGACGAGACGAGTTCAAGTAAGGGTTTCTGTCTAACCGTGCAAGGTATGTATAACTCGAGTAAAAATTAAGATATATTGACACAACTTGGTATGCGCGTTCCTTGGCTAAAAAAAGTACGAATTTTTAGATGGGTGTTATCAGACCACTTCTACGCCCACAAAACGCTATTAACTGAAACGTATAAGAAACCTTAGCTTAGTTATGCACTAAATTAAGATATAAGACTTTATAAGAACTTCTAGCGTGAAAATAGATAAAATCGGATGATACTCCGCTCTCTCCCCATATAACGGTACTGTTACAAATTAAAAAAAGCGCCATAAATTAATAACTAAATACGCCAAAAACATAGTTGACTTTGTACCGAAAATATCGGTCAATGTGTGAGGCATATAACTGAAATTCAGAGAGAATATTTTCCTAATATTAGTATGTAGGATGGAGTCACTGTTTAGAAGTTCACGCAAATGAGGAAAGTTCTCTGATCGCCATTTACTTGAGAGTGGCCAGAAACGATTCTTTTACATATGGCTCAAGGCTCTGGGTAGCCTAAGAACATCCGTTTGAAGGCAAGTTAAAGCGGGAAGGCGAAAGACACGGATGTGCGCTGGGCTTGGAGCCCGCCACATAAAAAATCCAATGAAAACTAATCGACAGCCTCGGATGAGAGACTCCCCTTCTGACAACGGCCATGGCAAACGAAATAAGAACTACGATTTGAGGGCATGCACCTGGAAGGTCCAGTCCCTTAATTGGGAACGTCCCGCAACTCAGCTGGTTAATGTCCTCGTTAGAGTGAAGGCCATATAAAGGAGCGCAAGTTCAGTGTGGGATTCGTGGTGGGAGAGAGACTCCGTCGCCGAGTATTGTCATTCACTCCGGTGGATGAACGTCTAGCCTCAATCTGCATCAAAGCGAGGTTCTTCAACATATCGCTGATTTGCACCCACGCCTCGACGGAAGAGAAGCACGATATAACCTAAGACGCCTTCTATGAGCGCAAGAGTGGGCAATGAAGGTATCTTTGGTACAACAGTCGGTAAATTCAGCCTCCAACAGGAAACATCCCCAAATTGGTTGAGGCTGATTGACTTCGCCGGGGCCCGAAATATCTGTATCACTAGATTCCAGCATAAGAAGATTCGTCAAGCTACCTGGCTGTCTCCGGATCGAAAAGCTACCAACCAGATCGATCATGTTGTGATAGACGGAAGACGCGTCTCCAATGTTTTAGATGTGCGTGCGCTCTGAGGTCCTAACATCGACTCGGACCACTATCTTGTTGCAGCCAAGATTCGCACCCGCCTCCGTGCAGCAAAAAACGCACGCCAACAAACACAAGGAAGGTTCGACGTCGAGAAGTTGCAATCACAACAGACACCCGAACGATTTTCTACTCGGCTTACACTCCATCAACAAATCGGTATAAGGGAACTGTAGAATTTCAAGCTCCTTACGTACAGCTGTAAACGAAACCATTGGTTTTCGGAAAAAGCAAGAGAACAGATGGTACGTGGAGGAGTGCCGTGTCGCAGCGGAGGGAAAACAGAATACCTACCTACCTACAACGTTACGATCGACCACAGCACGTGTGGGATGGGATAGATACCTAGAGTTGAAGAGGGAAGCGAGACGCATTTGCAGACAGAAAAAGAGATAGGCCAAAATGCGTGAGTATGAAGATCTTGACAACCTAACCGACAGGGGTAATGATCAAAAATTCTACGAAAGGATGCGGAGACTAACAGAAGGTTTCAAGACCGGAGCATACTCTTGTAGAACTGATTGGACCTTATCAGTGTGGCTTTAGACCTGGACGATGACAACAACTGATGAGTCGACCTTAGGAGTTTTCGAGAGAAAGGTTTTGAGAAAGATTTATGGTCCTTTGCACGTTGGCCACGGATGTTTAAGTCTGAGATTGAAGGACAAAACGTCGTTTAATTGCGATGGGCGCCCAACTCTCCAATCATTAATGTAATTAATGAATAATAACTCAAATATTGGCTGATATGTATATCCAACTTAAAGTCACCAGGAAGTTCGAAAATCTTTATATTAGGTATATGGGGGCTCAGAGAAGTATTGACCCGATTCACCCATTTTTGATACACAGAATTACTACTGTAGGAAAAGGATTCCGTCTGAATTTCAATTGCATATTTCACACATTCACTGACATTTTCGAACAAAAGTCGACTATAGGTACGGGGGTCCACATATTCGGTACCTAGGGTCTTGAACAGTTTTAGTTGGATTTGAACAGTTTTTTGTCACAAGGTGGCATACACAAAGGCATTATTCGTGATTTGTGTACTGGAAAGTGAAAGATTCAAATGAAATTTAAAATTGTACTATATGGGAAGTAGACGTCGTTGTTGTCCCATTTCATTCATTTTCACAAAGTGACATAGACCGCTATAAAGTCTTGTCATATTATCCCGGCGGCAAATTTCCGGATTTCAACTTTTCTCGTCATCCTGATCATTTTTATATATGTATGTACGAGTATATACATATGTACATACATATGTATATAACCCTATATCTATATCGAGTATAAAAATGTAAAAATCGCTACCCAATCAGGTCTTAGTGTTTAACTATGAGGGTTGTCTTTTATATAACGGGATTGGAGAACAAAAACAAACATTAATTATCGATAATTACTTTATTGGTATTTAAAATATTTGTTTAATGGAAAAGTTTGCACCAATTACGGGAATAAAAAGAAGTTGTTCGGTTCTAAGTCAGGACTATACGGTGGATGGCTTATCAAATTGATGGTTTGAGTGATAGATGTTTGAGAGCTCGCATTATCGTGGTGAAGAGGGATCCGTTTTCGGTTCGTTTTTGGAAAACAAACGGGTGTGCACCCTTCAGACTAGTGATATAAGTAGTTGCGACATGTTCAGTTTTCCTACAGTTTGCTTGGAAATGCTGCGTTCGCGAATTACTTTTGTTGGATTGGGCTCATCTGAAAATACCCACACGGTTGACTGTTGTTTACTTTCGGCTTTACACGCAGTTCATCACGATATAATAAACGTATTTCGCTCCGTTATCGTGTTTATTTTAACATTTCTCGTTTTAGATCCAAGTTACAATTTTTTACAATGAAAAAATATCCTTGCAATAATGTTAAGTGAAGTGGATTATGTAAAGGACCTGGGTATCATCATAGACAATAAACTGGCGTTTAACAAGCATATCGAGAAGATCACTCTCCAGGCTTTAAGGTTCTGGGATTCATTACTAGAACTAGTAAGGATTTCACGAATCCCTTTTCACTGCTACGCCTTTTTTCATCGATGGTTCTGCCAATTTTAGAATATGGAACTGTAATCTGGTCGCCTTATACCGATGCTGCCACTAGCCGTATTGAAAAAATTCAATCAAAGCTGTGTAAATGTCTTGGCTATCGATATGGTATTCCTGGTGGCTACAACACAGTGTCTGATGTATATAGGCACTATAACATCAACAGCCTGCAAGAACGTCGTCAAGTAGCTGACATGACATTTTTCTTCAAAGTCGTGAACGGCCTTATCGATGCGCCAGACATCATCAGCATTTTCGAATTTACATCTGTGGGTCTCTCTCTGAGACGTAACCGCCTCCTGAAGACTACGAAAACTACCAAGAGCTACGTTTTCAAAGGTCCTCACAACCGACTGACCAGGCTCGTCAACTCATTACATAGTGATGTGGACTTCTATAGCGGATCACTCAGTGCCCTCATCCCGGATATCAAATCACGTCTACTGCAATATCCCTAGTCTAACCTTTTTCACTTCCTCCTTCCTAATTTGCTATACTTACAATGTTTGTTCAATTCATAGTTTTATTCATACTAGTATTAAATACTATTAATCCCTCCCTCTTAATTACATAACAAATATTATATAATTTATAATCTTTTAGTTGTATAATGCCGTTTGGCGTATATATACTTAAATAAATAAATAAATAAATAAATATTGACCATATGCTGATCGCACTAATGCCAATCTCCCAATATATCCAAATTTATCGTGATTTTTTAGCGGAACATATCAGTCATTCTGTGAGGCTTAGTGCTGAAAAACGGGGAGAACGTTATTTTGATAACAGCCTGCCCTTGTGCAAAAATGGACAAAATCGGTTTTCCTTAGCCCCTATATAGCTAAAATAAATATTTTCGAACTTCCTGTTGATTTTATACCGCATCTATTGACCAATATGTAAGAAATCTTAATGAAGTTCACAAAGAATCGCTTTCTATACAATATAAATTTTGCCAAAGCCTGAACGTATGTAAGTATTTATTTTGGGTCTTGGAAATTTCGAAAGTATAAAATGATCGGTTACACCCGATCCTAACCCTTCCCTACTTGTTCTATTTTAAAATTAATAAGAAATAAAGCAAAATCATTGCTTATATACATATGTATGTATGTATTTTTTTAGTTTTTCGCTTATCGGTGGTAAGATTTTTTTATTTATTTACACTTTTTTGATTCTCTATTCCCTAAAATGTCTTAATCTAGTTTAACTCTTAATATTTACAATCAAAGGTTAAATGTGTATTTTGCAGTCGATAACATATTTGAACTTTGGTGGTCTTAGGAAAAATTGAAAATCCTTATTACGCAAAAGTATCAATCAAACGTAATTTTGTTTACAAAAGCCATTTACAGCTAATGTAATGGGGTTCCTTAACTTTCATAAGAGCTTCGGATATTTTGTCAGCTCGGTCTAGAGAAACTTAAACTCCGAATATTACGTGCATGGGTAGTCGATTAGATATTAGCAGATATTGAACATACCAAATATGTAATGGTTTTCGTCAAATAACTTATAAATTGAATTCTTTTAATTTATTTTTATATTTGTTTGCTTTCATTCTTGAACGAACCTATTTACTGCTTAAAATAAAATTACTATAAGCATATATGTATGGGTAAATAATGGCGGCAATTTTTTTAGCTGCCAGCTATCTGAGGCAGTGCAGTTGAACTTTAACGGCCATGGGAAATATGATTGTGATGAATGAAAACAATCGTGAATATACGCGGTTTTAAGGGTCTTCTGGCACAATTTTTACAGTCATCTTCTTCAAGCCACGAAAAATCGTTATATCAAGCGACTTTGTCTTTAAAGCTAAAGCCTCATAAACATCTGATGAATTTTTAATTTCTTTATCATTAATTTTTGTAACTATATCACCCGGATAAAGACCACCACTGAAAAGAGCAAAAGGTTATGCATGTAAGCACTTAATTTCACGATAACTCACGTATGTGCAGGCGATCCAATGATTACTTTCCACACCAGAACGCCATGGGTTAAGTCACTTGGCACATTCTGTGTACGATTCTTTAATTCAAAAAGTATGTCGGGTGTTAGCGTAAGCATTGTTATTCCCATATAACGTTTAGCGGGATAATCCATTTTGCTAACACCTTGTCTTCTACGTTCTTCAGCTCGATTTAGAAAAAGTTTCACATAGTCAATTGGTATGGCAAAACTTATTCCCGCTGTTACTTTCATTGAATTTACACCTATAGCTTCGCCATCTAGATTTACAAGTGGCCCGCCTGAATTTCCGAAAGTAATGGCTGCATCGGTTTGTATATAATTAATATCACGATTTTTCAGTCCAAGTTCTTGAGACGGCCTTTGCGTCGAACTAACAACGCCGGCTGTTACTGTATTACTCAAAGCTAAAGGACTACCAAGAGCCACAACCCATTCACCTGAGCGCAATGTAGAGCTTTGCCCTAGAGACATGACTGGTAAATCTTTACACTGAATACGAACCGTAGCCAAATCAGATGTTTGATCTATATCTTCTACAACACCAGGGAAAGTGCGACCATCGTTTAATCTTACTTGCACCATCGTGTGCGGCTTATTGATAACTACATGTGCATTAGTTAGTATAAGTCCATTAGAATCGATTATAAACCCTGAACCGTTTGACGCAGTGACTGGTTTTCCAGTATAGTAGTCAAATTGGCGCATATCTTTAATCTCAATATACACCACTGAGGGTGCACATGCGTTCACTACGTCAGCAAGAAAATTATATTGCTTTCGTCGGCCTGAAAGCGGAGGAGATGTGAAAGCAGATACATGTGGTATAATATAGTCCTTTTGGTTATAAACTAGGTAAGCTGATAATGCTGAAACAGCAGCTATCGGTATAAAATTGGATCTCCAAATACTACCCCGACTGCTTTCTGTTTTCTTCCTGCTTTTATGTTCATATTTGCCATATTGTTGGCCATTATGTAATTGCTTGAAAGCATTCAACACACACCGAAAGTTTGAAATTTTTAATAAAGCATTTATTCTTTTTAAATTATTAAACGCCATACTTATATGCAAGAATCACCTGTGCACAATTTTGTGCAAATCAGCTGATAGAACCGTGCTCTTCTTCTTACTGTCTTCTTGCAGTCACCATGAGTATTAAAAAATATTGAAGCAACATCAGGAATATTATATATCCTTCCAAAAAAAGTGATGTATGATAAAGAAGTTTCTTGAAAGGAATATGTGGAATCATAAATTGATAGATTTGAAAATTTGTCAAATTTTTGCGTTGACAAAAAAAGGCAGCCGAAATGTGCGAGTTCGTTGGTTTTGAACAACAATTGAAAAATAAATTAATTTATTAAAATGATGCTCAGTTTCGATCTTTGATACTGATAGTCAAAAAATCCTCGAAAAAGAGTCATTCTATTTTGCAAGAGATGTGCAAGTTTAAAAAATTTTTAAGTTTTTGTAAGCCAAATAATATTTAACATTTTCATAGAATTAAATACTTTAGGTTAACAAAAATATTACTACATTGTTACTAGTATACATTTGCTTCCAATAATAAAAAAGAACTATTGATTGAAACAGTGAGATCACACCGCAAGTTTATTCTTCCACTTATTAAGATTAACGGAGAACAAGTAAGGAAGAGCTACGTTCGGGCATAACCAAGTCAAAGAAATACCCTCAGTTACATAAGGTTTGTTAGTTATATGGGGTGTAGGGCAAGTTTTCAGCCGACATTATTCATTCTAAGCAAAAAAATTCACCGTTACAAGGAAAACACGCCCCCTCAATTTTATTCAGATAGCTCACGTATTAGCGGATATATGCGGTAAAAAATCACCCAGCAATTCAAAAAACTTTATATTCGGTCTATGTATGAGGGTAGTATTGACGCGTTTTTAATAAACAGACATACCGAAAAGGATTCTCTCCAAATTTCAGTTATATATCTCACACATCGACCGCTATAAAGTCAACTACAACCCCTAGGTCCTATATTCAGTACCAAGAGGCTTGCACAGTTTTGTAATTTTTAGTCATAAAGCAAAGTTTTCTCACGATATATTAATTGCTTCTTGATTTGTATAGTTAAGGAATCACTTGTAAGCCGATATTTGTCATTTTCACTCTATGTACCGAACTTGGTTGAAAACGATTGAGCAGGTCCCTAGATATGTGATTTTACCTAAAACAGGGCGGTGGACGGCGGTGGCGGTTATCATTAATTTTCACGCTATCGGTTGAAGTTCTTATATATTTACCATTAGAGAATCTGGTTGTTGTAGCTTTAGTTGTTTAGGAGTTATGAACATTAAATTGGAGAGCAGGGCCACACCCCTTTTTTGCTCACAGGTTCCCCTTGCTACTGCGATCACCTATGCCAAATTAGAGTTCTAAATCTTAATTCAGATCTTAGTTATGGCTCTTTTTACATTTTCGGTTAGTGGCGTTTATTGGTGTGGTAGTGGTCCGATTGCGCACATCTACGAACTCGTCTTTACTTCTTTGTCAAGAAAAGAGTATACGCGTAGTTTCATCAAGAGTCACCCGGATTTCAACCCAGTAAATAAAAACGTAAGATTTTTTTACAATTGTCAAATAAATTATATTTAACAAATTTTTGAAGAAAAACTTTTATTAACTTAAAAATAAAAGCATGCCGCAGTATAAATAATTAAATTTAACGCAAAGAAGACAGTATCCGGAAAATAGATACATATAATTTTTCGTTATTTTACGGTAACGTCTACTTAATTGCAAATTACGTGGTTGAGAAAATGTAGTACTCATTTTCAACACATTGAGCTGACGGTTCCCATTCATATAAATTTTTTGGTTAGTATGACGCCCGGAACACATAGAGCGCGACAGACTGCAAGCGACATCTGTCAAATATTAAAATACACACGTTCTTATGGTGTTGTGCAGCTGCCTCAATAACTGTGTCCTTTAAAACGTGTGTATTGTAATATTTGACAGATGTCGCTTGCAGTCTGTCGCGGTGTATGTGTTCCGGGCGTGAATAACAAGAAATTACAAAATTTTGAGTGAACAAATCTTAAGACTCTTTTCATGCTAAAGAAATCATTGCAAAAATTATTGCTTAAAGCGCCCATACACGAGCACACAAGTGCGTTCGATCGGTATGTGTGCGCTTGCGGTTTATCGTGTATGGGCTTGTTCGCGTACCGGTCCATGTTCGCGAAAATGTTTGATTTTTTACGATCGGTGCGCGAACATGTTTATCGTGTATGGCGTTGTCGGCGCACAAAATCTCATTTCTCTCGTGTCGCCGAACAGTGAAGATCGCGGACAATGGCAAGAGTTAAGGGGAGAGCCTGCTTTCGAGGCTTCAAAAATCGATTTTTTGAGGATTTTTTTGGGAAGGAAACAAATTATTGATTCAATCGAAATTTCTAGGCTTTATAGTTATATGTATATTTGAACATCTTTCACAAATTTTTTGGATACGAAATCTTCGATATTCTGCCTTTGGGAAGCAATTACCCGATGCATCTCGCATGTACATTTTTCGGACGGCGGCCAGGATGCAGGTCGCAATTTCTATCGGAAACAAAAAATTCAAAGAGATTCATATTTTTTATTAATTTATCTTCTAGTTAAACTAAAAAAATTCCAAAAAAAAGTGTAAAATTTAAAATTTTATTAAAAATTTAATAAGTAGTGGCTTTTGATCAAAAGAATTTTACTTTATGCTGTTTAAAAATATGTTAAAACTTGACTTTTCTTAATATTTTTTTAGTTTAAATATAAGATAATTTTATGTCAATGATAATAAACTTTGCCCTAATTCCATACGACGTTTAGTTTTTTTTTCTATCCTGCCCGCCAATTAAGAATAATCGTAAAAATGAAAAACCGAGAAATCACGCTTCAAAGTTTTCGCTTTTTGCCTAAGCGCTCATATATATACACACATAGTGAAAGAAAAATAAAAGTTAGAATAACTTATTAACGAAATTCCATGAAATAGATAAAAATGCTACATTAGAAATAAATTCCAAGAAATGTTCCGATTGCCTGTCGCACATGTTAACTCTGTGAAGAACGGACTCAAAATGGATTTGTGTGTCGTGTATGGGCAAACGAATTCATACCGATCGAACGCACATGTGTGCTCGTGTATGGGCACTATTACCAAAACCTTTTACGGGGCATCTCGACAGGCTAAAGTTTATGGCAAATCTATTATCATTGCCATTGCCAAATCTGTATGCGGGCATTTGTTATCATAACATAATCATTTGCGAAAAGGCGTCGGGTAGGTAGGAAATTTTCATAGAAATGAAAACTGAGTCTCCAGCAATACAGTTAGTATACAATAAATCTTTGCGGTCGAGATGCCCCGTTATGCCTACCGCGCTTATTGCCAAAATCAAATGAAATTATCAATTTTGGACCAATCGGACCAAAACGGCAATGCTGAACTTACTTATTAAGAGTGGCAGCACCAATCAGCTGTGTCTTTTGACAAATATTTTTCTGTCATTTGTTTACTGATTCATATTCATATTTCTTCGAGTTTTTCTTGGAAGTCATACGCTAGATCAAATTATCATTTTGAATGGTCTGCTTTTAGAAAAATGCGAATAGATGGAGCTGTTAAATAGAAATAAAAGTAATTAGAAAGTTTGCTAAATATAGAGTGGTGTAATTGTGTGAGCTGTGAAAATGGAAGTTTTTCAAACTGATAATTATTACATTTTCGTGAAACGCGAAAAAAGTCTGTGGTGGCATCGTAAAACCTCGGAGTTTACAATTAAAGCAGGTAGGAATATCTATACCTACATATATAATTTCAATTAGATAACATGATAAGAAATTTTATTCACTGTTGCCTTTGGGCATAAAACGAATTTCATAGATGTACAATTTTCATAGAAAATATTTTTGATTACGCATCAATTATTTTTTTTTTTCCATCGATTAATATCCATATGTATTCAGTTGAAGGCAAACTGGATTACATATACAATACTATAATACGCTCTGCTTTGGCATGAAACGCGTTTATTTACTTTCAAATATTGTTAATTGGAGTATATAGTGCACATATACATTTTAATGTTCTATGTGTCGTCCACACATCTATTGTATAGGAAAATATTGTTCTTAATTTCGTCATTATTTTTTCCCCATGCCGATACTGGATAGAGTTGACAGCAATGTTGGGCTTAGTGATGCAAGACGCAAAGTTTGTTTCTTAAAATTAAACGTTAAATTACTGTTGTATGTTATTGATGAGATTAAAGTACAACTCAAATTGGCGATTCAAAAATTGATGATTAAGTACAAACAAATACAGAGTATGAGTCTGAAACGAAATAAGAAGTTTGTACACGCAATTCACATGCTAACTCATATTCTAAACTCGACCTTGCGTTGTGTTGCTATGTACATACATATGTACATACATATATGTATATACTTGGCTGTGATTGTTCTCAAGGATACGGTAAGAAATCACTTGAACCCTTTGTATTAAAAAAAGCGATTTGTATAAAATCGAAATTTTTGTTTATATCTGAAAAAGCGAATGTTTACACGTTTGCTAGGAATTGTCTGGTTTCTGGATGGGGGCATGCTGACATTGACAATTTCAAAATTGATGTGGGATTAAAGAGTATTTTGTATTCGTACATACATAACTTCTATATTATCAGATTTTACAATACTAAATAGTTTTTATGAAAATCATTATACATAAATACTGTATGGACAATATTTGTATACTCTGAACAGGGTATCATAAGGAAACCTCTAAGTTCCTATAAAATATAAATATTGTAATATTTTTGTATATAGAATTTTTTATTTGCGAAGGGTATTTGGTGCAACCAAAGTTAATGGTATCTTCTTGATTAAATATAAACCATAAGATACAAAACACGTTACAATTTTTCTTTTCGACTACAGTTCCTAAGTACGTGCTGGCGAACTTACTCTCATATTGTTGAAATCTTTGTAATTGGACATGTTAATATCAAGTCTAATTATTATGTGATTGCTTAAGTACTTTAATATAATATACAAATATGATTTATTTGTATTTATCAGAAATCGTATTAGTTGTCCCATTTCCCTAATATATTTATTTTGAATCAATCATTCTTATAGTTTTTGTAAGTAATACGAAAGCAAGCAAGAATTATTCTCTGTCAACAGTTTTTGAAGTTGAGTTTTTTGAAAAACATAAACCCGGTAATTACTGCAGACTTATATGCGGTTAACGCCTATAAAAAAAACGCCTTATCTCTTTTGATTGTTGTCGATTTTTGTTTTCTGTTGATTAATGAAACATTTTATTGTGTATTTATTTTTGAGATAAGTTACATGGTATCTTATTGTTGGGCTTGGTTGCTAGGAGATTATTGTAATCAAAGCATTTTTACTACCAGTTAATTCGTTATTTTCTGTATTTTTAGGTTGGGACTTGTCCTCAGTGGATGACATCGAGTGTATTGGCATTACACATGGCATTGTGGGTGTCATCAGCTTACCAAATGTCTACGAACCGCACTTGGTGATTGTGAAGGAGGCCACTCCCGTCGGGGTACTTTATGCTCCAAGTTTAGTGTATAAAATCAAATCGATTTGCATTTTGAACGCCGACGAACCTGACACAGTATTGACTTCTTGCACAAGGCATTCTAGGTGAGAACAAAATTAAAAAGTGGAAATTATAAATTATTTATTTCAACATTTGTCCAAGTAGAAGCGCCAATAGCACGCCTACACACCGGCCAACATCGAATACTTCCACGATAGGCAGCACCAACAAAATATCCACTTCCACCACGAAAACAAGGCTGTTTGAAGGTGCACAGCTGATGAACAAAACATGGGGCGCTGTAAAGAATGCGGGAAACACTATTAAGAATACCACACAGCAAGCTGCTGCTTTGGCGTCCAATCAGGTGAAGTCTTCTGTGGGTATACGTGATCCTTCGCGTATTGAAAAGCGCATCACCGAAGAGCTGCATAAGATATTTGATGATACAGATAGTTTCTACTTCAGTTTAGACAGCGACATCACCAATAATTTGCAGCGACAAAGTGCTTGCGATGAACAAAGGCAACAAAGTGATGAGCGTTTCTTTTGGAATATGCATATGATTGCTGAGCTTTTGAAGTTCAAAGTAAGTATTTTATCCGCATGCCAATAATGAAGTTGTATTTAAATGAATGTAAACTCGCATGTTGTAGGACAATACATGGATATTGCCAGTTATACAAGGATTCGTGCAGGTGGAACCTTGCGTGATAGGTAATGAATGCTTTACATTGGCGCTGGTATCGCGCAGGTCACGATATCGCGCAGGCACTAGGTAAGTGTTGCTGCATTAATGTTTATTTACCTTCCTCATTACTGAGTTGCTTTTATTTTACCTTTTTAGATATAAGCGACGTGGCGTCGACGAGGAGGGCAATTGCGCCAATTATGTCGAAACGGAGCAAATATTATCTTTTCGTCACCATCATTTGTCATTCACACAGGTACGTGGTTCAGTGCCCATCTTTTGGAGTCAGCCAGGTTACAAATATCGACCTCCGCCACGTTTGGACAGGGGTAGGTGGTGAATTCAATCTCTTTGAGTATTAACTTTATTTTCGCATAATTTTGAAGGTGAACAAGAAACGCAGGAGGCATTCGAATTGCACTTTACAAAAGAAATTTCATTGTATGATGGTGTTTGCATTGTCAATTTGGTTGAGCAGAGCGGTAAGGAGAAATTGATTGGCGACACATACGCAAAACATGTCGTATTATACAATAATGATCGTTTGACATATGTTACTTTTGATTTCCACGATTACTGGTACGTATCTCGAAATTTATGGCTATAACATATTCAGATATAGTTGTTTACATTCCTTTGCAGTCGTGGCATGCGTTTCGAAAATGTTTCTGCGCTCGTGGAAGCACTTGCTCCCGAAGCAGGCGCAATGGGTTTTCATTGGCGTGATCAGCGTGGTGTTATTTGTAATCAAAAATCAGTATTTCGGGTGAATTGTATGGATTGTTTGGATCGCACAAATGTTGTAGAGACGGCAATAGGCAAGGCTGTGCTGGAATCTCAACTGGTTAAGTTGGGCTTATCGCCACCATATACACCGATACCGGAACAATTAAAATCACCATTTATGATACTTTGGGCCAACAATGGTGATATAATAAGCCGACAATATGCGGGCACAAATGCGCTAAAGGTGCTCAATGCAACTTTATTTGCATATAAGTACATTTTGACATTAATTTATATTTTCTTTGCTTTCAGGGCGATTATACGCGCACCGGCGAGCGTAAAATAAGTGGCATGATGAAGGACGGCATGAATTCGGCAAATCGGTTAGTTGTATATATTTTTGAAGCTATTCGTATTGAAGTTGATATACATTTATAGTTAAGGTTAATTAAATGCGTTTAGAAACGTATTATTATTTGTAATTTATGCTATTTGTTTTTTGTTTATCCAACACATAGTTGCTCCAAATGTTTTGCTACTTTCCAGTTCATATGCATCGTATTATACATTTCAATATACTTGCATTTAACATTACAATGCAAAACCTGCATTTCATTGAAAGCAACGTTTCTTAATACCATCTTTAAAAATTCGTTCTTCGTAGTTTCTTCATTCAAAATTTCGCTGATTCCTTCCGGCAATGCATAATTGATTTAATGCAAGGCAAGCTGGTCGAAGCTGATCAATTGAAAGAGGATGAAGTTATGAAGACAATATTATGTATTCTCTGCTCGTCTGCCCCGGCGCCTACACACGGTTACTATCACGCCGGTGTGCTTGGTCCGGAATTGCATTTTCTGGAAAATATCGTAAACGCAAGGTGCGCCGCACCACCTAAACCAAGAACGCAGTTGAAATCTAGTTATTTAGTTAACTTTGTTGCTTCTATTGTTTCCGTTGTATTACTTCTATCATTTAAAAAGGTATTATTCTTTGAATTTCATTAATATTGTTTTAAGCTCTTCTTCCTTTGGTTATTATGCTATTTATAAGTTCTCTTTACTGTCACAATATCACCATTTAATTGCATGCGCTTAATATAGTTTTTTATTTTGGTTTATGTCTATGTAATTTTTTATTACTTCACTATTTGTGTCATGCTTCTTTTCTTGTGGTTAAATTTCAGTTATTATCTAGCGCGTTTTAAAGATTCCTATCGTCAAGCCACCATCGATCTCATGCTCGGAAATCAAGTTTCCGCCGAGTCATTGAATGCGTTAGGCGGTCAGAATGTACCTGACGAAACCGACGCTTTAGAGGGTGCAGAGCAAGCAAAATTGCTCGTGGATGATTGTCGTCGTTTGTTGCTTGGTTCCGCGCAATATCCCGTGGGGTCGTGGGGTCTTATCGATGCCGATCCAACGTATGTAGACATTTTTGGAGAGTTATTCCCAGTTACATCAACACTAACTTTACTTTATTTTGTAGTACTGGTGACCTGAACGAAACCGACGTGGATACTGTGTTGTTGCTCACCGATGATTGCTACATTGTAGCCGAATATGATTCACACTTGGATAAGATTGTGCGTTTCGAAAAAGTGCAGTTACAGAATATCACGCTAATAGAGTTGGGCATGTATCAGCAAACGAAATTGTTTCAAGGCTCTGCCCCAGCTTTGCTCTGTTTAAGGCTCAACTATACTGTCGACGGAGTGGACGGATATTTCCACATGTTTCGTTCTGCGAATATACGATTCTTTAATAATATGGTTTATGTGATTAAAACGCAGGAAGAAGTTATGGGTAAGCATTGGGCATTCGGCATCAGCATTCTTCATGGTATATAATTTTTCCATACCTACATCTACAGAATCTCTTATGTCCATTGTTGATATGTTCCGCATTGCCATTGACAATATAGGCAAGTCTGATGTTCAATATATCACTGGAGGTGTTTTGCAGCGTCGAAAAAGTAGAAATCCAATGCTGGAAGTACCAAAGGTAACTTTATAAAATAGTAATACTCATTTAATGTCGCATACTTGTTGCACTTATTGTAAACTCCGTAAAATAATAATATCACATAAAAAAATAAGATCACGTATAAATCAAAAACAGATGACTTATTACAAAATTGCCACCGAGGGCTCATCTAACCCAAGTTGACAATTTGCTACGTTGCCGCTATTATATATGTAAATGCCTAATTAAATGAGTATCCTTAATGTCAATTTTTTCTACCGTTACATTATCGGCTAATTTTAGGGCATGCCGCGCAATCTGTCCGAATCTCAACTCGTACAAATCAGTTCGAAAGCAATATTTAATGTGGCTGGTCAATTTTCCAGATTGGGACAGTCACTTAATCCGAATAAAAACAGAAATCCCAATACAAGCAGCAACAATCAGAAACAGGCAAATGAAATAGCCAAAATAAATCCACAGGTCATGCGTCAGTCACAAACTTCAATAGAACATGCCGTGGAAGCTGAGAAAGCTACGTTTTCTGTGGGTCGTACGCAGCGCAATTCCCACAGTAGCACAGACAGCGATGAGAACGACAGCAGTATTTATGAGCCCGAAGTCGATTCGGATGTAGACTTCGCGCTCGCTGCAACTAATAAGGTTGGTTCTGGAAAGTCGGGTTTTAATGAAAACGACTTTTTGCCCTCCGTTGGCATTGTCATGGGAAATACACAAGATGAACAGTCGCCTCCCTCGGACGGGAAGTTGGATCGTTTGGTGCAGAGGGATAGCATGGCTAAAAATAGTGAAGATGTCAACGCCATTTCGATATCGTCGGTAACCGATCACGTTACTATGCCAACGGGATTGTTGGAGAATGCGCAACCGGTGCGTCCAATAACGCCAAATCCGCAAATCTGTGTACAACCTGAAGTGGAGGAGCAGTCAGCAGTGCAACGTACCAGGTCGGTATTTTATTGTTGATGAGCATGAATATTTTCATTGTTGGTGGCTAGCTGGAGACCAGCATTTTCTTTATGTTTATTTTGATGTGTAGGGTTTCATATGTATTAGTGTTTATGTGTATTGCCATTTGCATTAAGACAATCCTATTAGCAAAATTTCTTAGTTGATATAACTTTATAATTCATAATATTACTTAAAAGCTATTGTACATTATAGTTACGCCGATATATATATTTATATATAAACTAGACTTTAATAAACTATTCAATATAGTGAAAATATTAATTATGAATAAAGGCAAAAACATTATTGCCTGTATAAGGATACAAGGCATTGTACTCGGGGTTTTTTCGCCATTCAAAAAAAGTACATTACCAAGCTTACGTTTTTTATAATCCTCATATAACTTTCCTGTAGTTAATGTTGTACCGGTTATTTTGTCTCTGCTTGGGTGGTAAGGTTCCGGTTGGTTGTCATTGAAGTCATCTAACGGTCGGGCCAGGAAACCTCCAGGATTGTTCTTATATGCAAGTGCATTAACTTTTGCAGAGCCTGCAGCATGAAGGATGTGAGGCTCTTGGGTCGAAAATCTTTTGCGTTATCGTGTTCTGACCGGCTTAGGGAGGAACACTACTTTGATTCTTTTCCAGCTTTTTGGGGTGTAAGATAGTTGGATGATGGCTCACCATAGCCCCAGTGTATTGATAAAGTCTAATATGCTGCTAGGTGCTAGCGAAGCGATGTGATCCCTATTTGGAAACATGAATCCAATAGCTTTTAACCTGCGTCTGAAGACTGCTGTGCAGTCAATTAGTAAGTGTTCTGGTGCTTCAGGCTCTCTGTCGCAGAAGCGACAATTTACGCAAGAAGCTTGTCCAATGTTGTGTAAGTGTAAGTGCTTGCAGTGGCCAGTGTAAAATGTGAGTTATTGTACAGGTATGTTAGGTTGTATCTCCGCAGTGGTTTGCTGACTACCAGAGAAGTGTGTTTCCAGGAGTTTCTCTTCAGATTTCCTCCTTCGGATAGCCTTGTTGGTTATAAGCTTTAATTCAAGACCTTCGAAGGAGAGAGAAGGAAAAAATTCATTGCAACTCGATTTTCCCATTTCAAAATAAATTTTTCATACAAAGTTTCAATATTTCTTACATGTGAATTAAAGCTCTTGGTATTCGAATAATCGACTAACCAGATAGGCCATTATTCGAATAATAATATTAGGTTTGCAGTATCCGGATAGTCGTAAGTCGTCGACTATTCGAGTAACGGTCGTTAACCGTTCTCTGAGCGCCATTCACTTGAAAGTAGCCGGAAACGATTCTTTTACATATGGCTCAAGCAGCTCAAAACTTCCGGTCTTAGACCAAGGGTAGCCAAAAGCATCCGTTTGAAGGCGAGCTAAAGAGAGAAGGCGAAACATCCACTCTCCAGGGTTGGGTGCTGAAAAGAGGATCGACACACACCACCTCTTCGTCGATTTTAAACTTTTGACAGCACAAAAAGGATCTGCCTTTTTGTCGCTATGTCTTAATTTGGTATCCCTCCAAAACTAATACGGCTGTGTAAACTGACGTAGAGAAACACCGAAAACTCCGTTAGGATCGAGAAGGACTTCTCCGAGCCGTTTGATACCAAACCAGGTTCCATACAAAGTGACTCCATTTCTTGCGACTCCTTTAATCTACTGCTGGAGACAATAATTCGAGCTGCAGAGCTCAATAAAGCAGGTACAATTTTCTATAAGAGTGTACAGCTGCTGCTGATGATATTGTATTAGCCTCAACACTCGCGCCGTTAGTTCTGCTTTCTCCAGACTGGATAAGGAAGCAAAGCAAATGGGTCTGTCATCAAACAAATAGTCGTCGCACTCGCGCTTTGGCTCCCACGTCGCTGTTGACAGTCATAACTTCGCAGTTTTACATAATTTCGTCTATCTTGGAATCAGTATTAACACCAATAACAATGTCAGCCTCGAAATCCAACGTAGAATAACTCTTACCAACAGGTGCTCCTTCGGACTGAGTGGGCAATTGAGAAGTAAATGCCTCTCTCAACAAACAAAGTCCATCTCTATATATCTATCGTTACGAGTTTTCGAGAGAAAGGTTCTGCCTCGAATTAAAAGATAGCGGTTACGTTGGCTAGGTCATGTAGTCCGAATATACAAAAACACTCCAGCTCTGAAAGTATTCGACGCAGTACCCGCCGGGGAAAGCAGAAGAAGACTTCCACTTCATTGAAAAGACCAGGTGGAGAAGGACCTGGCTTGCTTGGAATATCCAATTGGCGCCATATTGTAAAAAGAACTGGGGCGCTGTTGTAAATACGGCTATAACCGCGTAAGCGTTGTCTACGCCAATAGAAGGTTAATCGGTGTTCAGGTTATTCGAATAATTTTGAGAGCCTTAATGTGAATATACGTATAGAATTATAAACTCTAAATTTAATTTCATTTATTTTCAATCTAAATGTACATAATCAGCCATAGTGGACTTTAGGCGCACTTAGGCAACGAAAATAGCTCGTTCCAAATTTTGAATCGCTCTGTGAAAATTCCACCTTTGTTAATATCCAGGTCCTTCTCAATTACTAAGTAAGATTTTTTACCCTCAGTATAAGGGGGCAATTAAATGATCAATAACTACATTTCGGGATCTGTTTTTTTTGAAGAGTGGCGAAGAGTCATACGGCGCCTTTAATATATCTATATTTATTTGATAGAGATCTATGGATTTAATATCAAAGAACTTACTATAAACTTCGTTGTTTAAAGTAAAATGACTGTATCGATAAGTAAAAAGGTATGCGTAGACGGTTGTCAGACGAGAGATAAGATCCAAAAATTGGTGATATTCGAAGCCAATAATGCCGTCAGAGTAGAGTTTCCCGAAAGACTCTAAAGTGTTCGGCAACTCCAAGGTGGCATTCGCCAAATATTTAGATCGCATTGTCTTACTTATACTCCTGGAACGTAAGGTGCCGTACAATGGGTGCTTTTCAAATTCCTTATTCAACCATCAACCATCTTCTCGTGGTTTAATTTTTTTGTATATGTACCTCCCTCTGGAAATTAGAACTTTATATGGTTTTGAAAGGGTTCTCCAGTAAGAAGCTTTCTTGTCCGAAATCTTCCTCGATCATGGCGTCCAGTAAAAGATAGGATTCCAATCGAAATCAAACATTTGAGCCGAAGTATTTACTAAATCCATCATCGGTTGCTAGCGCCATCCAGCAAGATACAAATGTACAGAATAATTATTTAAGTTAACCTTCTTTAGATATTTTACTAAGTCGGATGAAGGCTCTTTCGGACAATTCAACAATTCCGCAGTGGAACAATCCTTTTGAAATGGGGGACATATAATGTAAACCAATACTAAAACTACCGGCGCTGTAGCCGAAAAGTGTTATTGAATTTGGATCCCCACCGAAGTTACTAATATGACTCTGAATCCAACGTAGTGATTCAGCTTGATCTTTCAAACCAGCGTTGTCGGGCGCTTCAGCACTGCCCAAGGCCAAGAATCCTAATGTCCCTAGGCGTTAGTTTAAACTTAACAATACAATATCGCGATCCATGAAATTCTCTGGACCAGCAAAGTTTTTACTCTGCGCCAATATACCATAAAATCCTCCTGGGTGCCAATATAGCATTGCGTATTGCGTAGACAATCCTCCGACAAATCGGTTATAATTTCTGTTACTTATGGACACGTGGGACCATCTTCAGTCGCATCGAGAACTGTTGGGATCCAAGCCGGGTATGGTTTAGGGTTCTGAAAGCGTAATTCTCCTACAGGTGATTGCGCATAGCGTATACCTCGGAAGGCATAGAAGTCTGCTCTCAAACAGGATTTAAGCGTTCTACCCGGTATTTTGCCTAACAAAGTGTTCAAGTTCAAGAGTATACTAATTGTGTTTTCCATTTAAAAGGTGCATAACATAATTATTTCTATTTTCCAACCGAATTTAATTAAGAAACTTTTATTTTAATTAAGCGGATTGTCAATTAAGATTATTATTAGCGCTTATGTAATTATCTGAGCATTTTCGCATTTTTACAATTTTCGTAAACTTATTTCTCTTTTGAAAGTGTTTAGAAAAACAAATTACCAAACCTGTAGAAAAGTTAAGTATTCATTCTATTCGGGGTCTGTTTCAGGCGGAACAACCATTCGTTAGGGGTTGTATAGGTCACAGTTGTAGTGAAAAAAGTTAAATCACGGCCGTCCAAAATAAGCTAATACGGACCAAAAAATAACAATAACCCACAAACTCATATTTGATGGGTGTAAAACTAAGATGATCAAGGGAGCTGATACAAGCGAGAAATTGCATAGTATCCAACTCATATACCCTGATTTTTTAATTTAATGCAAATAGAAAAGCTGGGACCTATCTCAGATTTGACCCACGCTGATGCGAAGCAGGTCAGTAAAATGTACTTTCCAAAATAGTGTTAGTTAAGAACATACAGAATGGGTTATGCCAGTACCACTTGCTAATGAGACAGTTCTGTTTTAGCTTTGAACTAACTACTTTAGTACCATCTTTGTTTTTGCTCTTTTAAATGGCATGGTTAAATTAGTATTTAGTAGCATGGCACTTCAAAGAATAAAATAAAAAGCATCAATTAACGTTACTTTTTGTAACTTTATATTTTTGCTTAAGCGGCTTTAGTGCAGTCGCAGAATAAAAATAAAATATTAATTTCGTTAAAATTAAGAATGAATGTAACCGTTCTACTTGAGCGTTCGTGGTATAGTGATTGGTTGTGGATAATGTATGCTTTGTATTAAGTTTATTGAACAGGGCTTCTCGCTGATTCTCTTGAATATCTCTTGTCCCTCTTGTCGGTCATGACTTCTGAACAATACCGATATATTTGTGTGAGTATTTCTGAGAGAACTTCGTGAACGTTTCTTTTAGTTTCGAGTTTGCGCATACTATATAAGCGTATTTGGAATATCTATCTATGCATTAACAAAAAAAGGAGGCTAATTTTAAATGTTTTGGTGAATACGTAGTGCTGCGCTCCGAAACGTAGGACTGTCCAACTATGAGTGAGTTGAAGAAAAAATAAAAGTTTTTAGAAAAATTCATCTTTGGATAATTGTAAGAATTTAACAGTTGCAAGGTTTGAGTTATTTCCAGAGAACGTACATATGTATGTATATTATAATACGTCGGGTAGGTACATAGGTTCGAACAAAAATTACTATATAGAGGTCGTTTAATATATGGAGAAACGATGTATTTAAATATTTTTATGGTATGTTAATATAGCAGACTTTTGACCTTTCAATACCCAATAAAAGGATTTATGCTTGTTCGCTCTCAATCAATAATGTTTTTAATAATTTTCCATTGAAAATTAATACTACTCGTATGATGTTTCACATTACAATAAAAGTAATATTTTGGTCGACCACTTTTTGCCACTTTTACGCTAGAGACTTTATTAAATCAGTGTAAATCCTTCACATCAAATTTCCAGAACAAAAGGAGCATTCACAAATTTCATTGGTGGCTTGCGTGGCATTCTTCCCTTTTTATAAAAAAATTTCAAAATTTAGCTAACTTCTTTATTATTTTCACTAATTTTTGAACAGCTGTATCTTTTTTTCAACTTTCCCGAATTTAGTTTGTTTTTTGGTTAAATGAAGCTTAAAATCTCACCTTTCCAACACTATATGGTATAACACAATTTGTTTGGTAGCACTGGAGATATACAACTGCAACGACTTCTATTGACAAAATGCGAAAAGACTTTTTCGACTACCTAATATATAGTCAATGCTTCGCAAATTTGTATAAATTTGCTTATAAAATTCCTTTAGTAGGATCTTACTCCTAGAAATGATCTGAGTTCTTTCAAATTTGTTGGCTCTTAATAGGTACCTAAGGCTTCAACTTATTAGTATTTACCGTTATTTTTCCAGTTTTAATCATATGACCTAGAAATTCGGTTTTTCCTGAAAATAAATGTGGTTTTTCGTCCGAAATCTTTATATTCTTGTATCGTATTCATATGTTGTTCAGGTGTAACTGAATATATAAAAAACATCATATATATTATATTAGGTTGTCAAATATCGTATCTGGCAATATCATACATCTTTGAAAGGTCTTAACATAACCTACAAAACGACGCTATGCATGATTAGTTTGGATATTTCGTTCAACAGTTATAGACGTGTAAACATGGAGTTCACTAACGCCGAAATTCCGTGAGATTAATGGTGTTTTGAGGGATGGTACTCTATCACTTCGAAATGCGGATGAATGGTTTCGACGATTCAGAGCGGGTGAAAACGACACCATGGATAAGCCAGCCGGCGGAAGACCTGACGACGAATACCGATAAAATCATGAAAAACAACGAGTTAGACCGGCATGTGGCATCTCGTGACATCGCCCAGAAGAAGCGACATCAGCATAAGGCTGGATACACAAAAAAGCTTGATGTTTGGGTGCCGCATGATTTGACGCAAAAAAACCTTCTGCGCCGAATCAACTCTTGCGATATGCTGCTGAAACTGAACGAACTCGACCCACATACGATAATATCAAGCGAAGGACGGTGAATCGTCCCAAGCAGTGGCCAAGGCGGGATTGACGGCCAGGAAGGTTTTGCTGTGTGTTTGGTGGGACTGGAAGGGAATCATCCACTATGAGCTGCTCCTATACGGCCAGACGCTTAATTCTACCATCTACTGCGAACAACTGGACCGCTTGAAGCAGGCGATCGACTAGAAGCGTCCAGAATTGGCCAACAGGAAGGGTGTAGTGTTCCACCAAGACAACGGCAGACCACACACTTTGTTGATGACACGTCAGAAGCTACGGGAGCTCGAATTGGAGGTTTTATCGCATCCACCTATAGACCGGACATAGCGCCAAGTGATTACCACCTGTTCCTGTTCATGGCGAACGCGCTTGTTGGTGTAAAGTTGAACTCGAAAGAGGCTTGTGAAAAGTGGCTGTCCGAGTTTTTCGCAAATAAGGAGTGGGGCTTTCACGTGGGGGTTTTATGAAGTTGTCGACTAGATGGAAACAGATTATCGAACGAAACGGCGCATATTTGAATTAAATCCGATCACTATAACACTTTTTATAAAGCATTGAATAAAGAGCAAAAAAGCGGAAGGGAGATATTTGCACAAATGTAGGACTTGAGTATATTATACATGTATATACTCCTTTGGAAGACGGAAGTTGCATGCTTGAGTCCAAATGGTAGTCTAAGCAATTCATACTTAACTCTATTGATTGAAAAATCTGTTATTTCTGTCTTCCTTTATAACTCTGATTTAGTGAAATTCCGATACTAAGTCAAGTGTAGTGAAGTAATTAGCTTTACACAATCTCTAAAGAGTCATTGTTATATCTAGGATAGGGTATCTATCTGAGATTGTGTGCTTATTCAGTTTTTGAAAGTTTTCAAACAGTTTCTGAATTTCCTTTTTTACAAATTCGTGATCAGCGAAGGGATAGGGATATTGCCTATCCCAAACAGGTTCACTACTTTCTGTTCTGGTCTCTGCTTCTACCGCAGTTGTGAAAATGAATAATTCATTATTATAATTATTCTTCATTAATTTTTTTTATATCTTCTTCAAATTATTTTTCTCCTACTGTAAAGTTGAGTGTTTTATTTTTTAAGTTGGTCAAAAATATCAAGTTTAGCTTTCATGTTTCTTAAAGCAACTTTCCAAGGATAATGCCAAAATCTTTAAGTTTATCTATTTCTAAGAAGGTTAAATCGAATACTAAAAGGCAAATTTCCCTTTATGTGTTATGATTGAACTTCCATGAAGTGTATTTCTTTTAATATTTTTGTGTAGTTTATTGCTCTTGGTATATGGTATTTATATGTTTTATTTACGTAACTACTAGTGCCTCCAGTGTCGTTTAATATTGTAATACTGTGCCCAAAAAACAAGGTGACATTGTACTTATTTTGAAAATTCTTTACTTATTCTTCCAAATCAATTTCATCCCCTTCAAAGTAATCCCCTCCCGATGCAATGCACTTATGCCAACGGATTTTCCAATCTTCGAAACACTGGTTGTAGTCACTGTCCGGGATGGCCCTTAGTTCCGTCTTCGCTGCGGCTTGAATCTCTTCTGTCGTATAAAAACGGTGTCCCCGGAGCGGTCTTTTGAGCTTGGTGAACAGCCAGAAGTCACACGACGCCAGATCAGGTGAATACGGTGGTTGCGGACCGATATGAGTGGAGTTTTTGGCGAAATGATCACGAATTACGAGGGCTATATGGGATGGTGCATTATCATGGCGTAAAAACCAATAATTGTCTTTCCACAATTCCGGCCTTTTTAGGCGGATAGCGTTACGCAAACGACGCATAACGTTCAAATAATATACCTTGTTGACTGTTTGACCGGTTGGAAGGAATTCATAATGCACAACACCACGATAATCGAAGAAAACAGTCAACATGACCTTGATTTTTGAGCGACTTTGGCGCAATTTTTTTGGTCTCGGCTCTCTTTTGGCACGATATTCGCTCGATTGATCGGTTGTTTCGGGGTCGTAAGCATAGATGCAAGTCTCATCGCCAGTTATAATGCGTTTCATGACACCCTGGTAGTCGGAAAACATCGTTTCACACACTTCAACGCGACGCCTTTTTTCAAAAAATTCAATGTTTTCGGTACCAGTCGAGATTTGACGCGCTTGAGGCTCAAAACATCCTTCAAAATGGTATTGACTGAGCCTTTCGATATGCCAACTTCATCAGCAAGGTCTCTAATTGTTAATCGGTCGTCGGTTGACGTTGATGGTCGCCCTGGACGCTCTTCGTCTTCGACACGTTCACGGCCTGCTTGGAACTCACTATACCACATGTAATATTTTTTTTTAGACATATCCTCATCACCAAAGGCTTTCTGCACCATCCTCAACGTATCCGCAGCAGAAAATTGATTCCGTAAACAAAATTTAATGCAAATTATTTGCTCAACAAATTTCGACATCGCAAAAAACGAAAAACTCACTTTTAGCAGCTCACAAAACGACACGTATCTCAAACACTAATGAATATTTTGACATGAAATTTGACATAAATGTGACTGACAGTACCACCAACCTAAAAAAAAATAATTCTCCAAATCCTTCGACGCGCGCAGTTTAAATTCAAATGTCACCTTATTTTTTGGGCACATTCGGTCCAATGTGTTGCATTGTTGGTCAACCGTGCCGTCTTATAAAAAATTATTTTCTTCGAAAGATGGCATGTTGCTAGGGGTTTCGTTATAAAGTGATCGTATGTCCTGATCTTCTTCTGTGATCTGGTTTACTCTAGATCCGTTAGTTCGATGATGGGTGGATAATTCGTCTCTATTTCGCATAGTAGGCATAAACCTGTTCGTGTAACGTTTATCTTTAATGGGTTTGGCCGTTGTTCTAGTACTTGAGGTTGTTGAACATTATGAGTAGGTTGGTTGAAAACACTTGCTGATCGACGGAATTGAGCTGATGAGTCAACTTCCGTTGATTCGACCCCTTGTTGGGATTCATTACTATTTTGTCGTGGATGTATTAATGGGGTACGCATTCCTCGTGGTGTATGATTTATAGTAAATGCTGATATGGAGAGTCGTGCTGCATCGTTCATACAATTCCATATGGTGAGAGTGGAACATCGTTGAGCATAGAGAGTTTTGCATATAGCTATACTCTGTAATCCTGTTACGAATGGCTTTCGACTGCACTTCGTTAGTTAGAGCGCTGACTACGTACTCGTTTTTGTCTGTTATTACAATTTTTAGTATAACCAAGCTTGTCGCTTGTTTGAGGCGATCATAATAGTGTAGTGGAGAGTTTTTTTGGCGAACTTTCATCATGTCCTCCTCTAAAAGTATAATGTGCCTTGCTCGGTATATGTGTCGTCAAAGCGGTCAATGATTGCATCAAAATTGTGTTTATTGCTATTGTTTATTAAAACCTGTGCTGCTTTTCCTTAGATCATTATGAGTGCGTCAGCATAAATATCTTCTGTTATGAATTGATTATCGACAGCATACTATAAAATGCCATCTTCCGCCAATTTCTGTATTCGTAAAAGTCTGCCGAAAAATTGAATATATTTAAATCCACTTTCTGGGCAGAATTACATAAGCCCAATCAATCTGACAATGCTACTATTACATGTGGCTGCGTTTGTGCCCCCAAGGCCAAAGCTTGTTGTAGATCCAGGATCATCTGTTGTAGGTCTTGTATCCTCGCTTGGTCCTTTTTTTATTTTTATACTCTTGCAACCTAGTCGCGTCTATGGACGATGACAACATCTGATGAGTCGATGTTAAGAGTTTTCGAGAGAAAGGTTCTGCGGAAGATTTATGGTCCTTCGCGTGTTGGCCACGGTGAATATCGCATTCGATGGAACGATGAGCGGTATGAGATATACGACGGCATTGACATATGTAGTTCAGCTGGCAAGGCATATCGTACGAATCTACGAAAACACTCCAGCTCTGAAAGTATTCGACGCAGTACCCGGTTGTACGCATCACCTAAAACTAAACGAGATAGATATAGGGTAATGTATATATAAATGATCAGGATGACGAGAAAAGTTAAAATCCGGTTGACAGTCTGTCTGTCTGTCCGTCCGCCCGTGCAAGCTGTAACTTGAGTAAAAATTTAGATATTTCGATGAAACTTGGTACACAGGTTTCTTAGTACAAAAAAAAAAAATTGAGTTCGTAGATGGGCGTAATCGGACCACTGCCAATATGGTATAACGACATAAAACTTTGCGTGAATAATGCCTTTAGTGTGTGCCATCTTATGACCAAAATGAACAAATGACCCCGGATCCTATAGTTGACTTTTGATCGAAAATATCCGTCAATGTGTGAGACATATGATTGAAAGTAAAGGATAATCCTTCTCTGATAATGGTATGTCTGTATGTCAAAAATGTTATAGTATGTGACTTGTTAATAGTATGGTAGTATGGTATAGTGAAAATACATAAATAATTCATATAACGATTTTCGTTTTCTAATAAACCTGATGTGTCTGTCCGTATAGAAGTTATATATAAAATTGCTTCGATTTCGATCCTCTGGTTGAGGTTTTATACCTTAAAGTATTTCCCTGGCTTGAATCTTGCAAGTTGCAAGAGTGTAAATTGTTCGATTGCACCCGAACTTTGCTTTTCCTTACTTGTTACTAATGTTTTATTTTTTATTAAATTGAATTCGTTATTTCACTTTATCCTGCTATGAAGGTGTTATTACATCGCTATGTCCGCTTTATTTTTATTTGGCATTAACTGACAAGGTTATTTGATTTGTATCCTTTTAATAATACTACAATCCCACGTTGGGCGCCAGTTAATACCATATTACTTGTGATTAAAAAATATGTATAGTAATGTACATTTTTGGACCTTTTATTAGGAGCTCGTTTCTTTATTTGATACATAAGGTTAACCATCTTACAATGTCACTTCTGATCAGAAGCTTCAAACGGAAACTGCCATGACAGTCCGTCCGCACAATAATCTATGTGCTCCTAATAAGAGATCAAAGAGGTAATGTGCTCCATATATGTATACGAAAATATGTACCAAATTCATTTTTATTAAACATTAACTTTTAAGTTCTTTGCTTGCGAGAAGTTGTCAACAACAATTGAACACAAGTTGTGCGGACGGACTGTCATTGCAGTTTCCGTTTGAAGCTTCTGATTGGTTGACTATATTGCGTGGTGTGAGGTCGCCTGAAGTGGTTATTCAAGGGTGGGAATTAATTCTCGCAATAACAGACGAAAGTTTGTTGTTGCGTGGTGATTGCTGACCGTAACACATCCTCCTTGTTTCCTTTGAGGGAAATTCTTCGCAATTGGTTTAATATCTGTAGGAACAAATTGAACACAATTTTTTGTTGTGTTCTGATCTGGTGTAAAAATAAAGGATTATAAATAATGCTAGCCCAAGAAATATTACTAAAATGGTCTAACTTATTGAGATTTTGTATGAGATATATGTAAATTAGTTTTTTGACTTAATCCCTTTTTTGGTTAAGTTGCTTGCAAGTATAAGAGGTAAAGTTTGGTGGGATGTATTCTGCTAATTTTTGTAGTTTATGTTCCCTACAGTGATTGTTTCATTATAAAAATTCCAATAATTCCAATAAAGGTGCCATTAAGAACCTTTGTTACATTGTTCAAAATCTTCAAAATTAGTTAAAAAGATTTTTTTTTTGCGAGTAGTTCTATTAGAGGTTTATTTGAACGCATGTTGCTGTAGTTATCATGAGAATTTGTAAAATACAATGGTTTTCATCTAAAGCTTGCACATTGTTATGTATACTCGTATACTTTTCTTGAATGTATTATTTTTCTTTTTGTGAAATCAAGAGGTTATTAAGTAGAAGAAGGATTTTTTTTGTTTTTTATTGTTAACTTTTTTTTAACGTTGACTGTTACATAGAGTATCCCCGATTTTGGTAAGGATATGACGTATATAAGAAGTGTGTTCTTCAGTATCATTGACGGCTCTGCATATTTCCATGCTGCCAATTAATTTTTTGATCTGAGTATAATAGTTTTTTCCCCGGTTGCTTGTATCACCTAAAACTAATCCAGATAGATATTTGATCAGAATGATGAGCCGAGTTGGTTTCGGAGTTACAGATAGACTGTCAGTCTGTGCAAGCGATAACTTGGATCAAAATTAAGATATATTCTTTGGAAAGGAGCACGTGTGGGGTAAAACTTTTGTAAAAATGGTCGTGGCACAGCCCTCTAATAGGTGGAATGTACATATCCCTTAAACCAGTAAAGCTACAATAACCAAATACGCTCAGAACAAATCCTATAAGGATACCCTACAGAGTGAAAATGGATGAAATCGGGTGATAACCCCGATCACTCCCGATATAATGGTTTTGTTAAAAAATATTAAAAATAGGAGTCGGTGTTAAATTTGAGCGATAGGCGTGGCACCGCCCTTATTTTGGTGAAAACCCATCTACTGGACCAATTTTACTCAAATTCGGTACGTAACATTAGTGCCTTTGGCATACCTGCCATCTCAAATCTAAAATTGTAAAAATGGGACCAAAACTGTTCTAGTCCCTATAAATTGAATATGGAGATCCCAGTGCATGTTACTAACTTTTTATAGGAAATATCGGACAGACTATGAGATATATTATTGCAATTCGGTATGTCAAAAATGGGTTGAATCGGATTAATAATTCCCTTAGCCCTTACCTAAAGAAAGATTTTCCAACTTCGAGCGTCTTCATACTGTATATATAAGCAAATATGTATGTGAGTTTTCTTAATAAAATTGACAAAGCGTGTTTTTCTAATAACGGTGCACTTTTGTGCTTAAGGTATAACGAGAAAAATCGGGTGAAAACTCGCTCTAGACCCCATAAAACAAACAAACCTTATGTACCGTTAGGTATAACTCCGGCTTTGATCCTTGCAAGTCGCAAGAGTATTAAATGTACGGTTAAACCCGAACTTAGTCGTTCCTTACTTGTTTTATTTAATTTGTCACGATAACTTCCCCTTGCAATAACAGACGACAGCTTGTTGTTGCGGAATGATTGCTAATAGCGCCCATACACGAGCACACAAGTGCGTTCGATCGGTATGAATTCGTTTGCCCATACACGACTTTGCGTTCGTTCTTTACAGAGTTAACATGTGCGACAGGCAAGCGGAACATTTCTTGGAATTTATTTCTAATGCGCATTTTTATCTATTTCATTGTATTTCGTTAATAAGTTATTCCAACTTTTATTTTTCTTACACTGTGTAGTATATGTATGAGCGCTTAGGCAAAAAGCGAAAACTTTGAAGCGTGATTTCTTGGTTTTTCATTTTTACGATTATTCTTAATTGGCGGGCAGGATAGAAAAAAAAACTAAACGTCGTATGGAATTAGGGCAAAGTTTATTATCATTGACATAAAATTATCTTATATTTAAACTAAAAAAAATATTAAGAAAAGTCAAGTTTTAACATATTTTTAAACAGCATAAAGTAAAATTCTTTTGATCAAAAGCCACTATTTATTCAATTTTTAATAGAATTTTAAATTTTACACTTTTGTTTGGAATTTTCTAGTTTAACTAGAAGATAAATTAATAAAAAAAATATGAATCTCTTTGAATTTTTTGTTTCCGATAGAAATTGCGGCCTGCATCCTGCCCGCCGTCCGAAAAATGTACATGCGAGATGCATCGGGTAATTCCTTCCCAAAGGCAGAATATCAAAGATTTCGTATCCAAAAAATTTGTGAAAGATGTTCAAATATATAACTATAAAGCCTAGAAATTTCGCTTGAATCAATTATTTCTTTCCCTCCCAAAAAAAATCCTCAAAAAATTGATTTTTTGAAGCCTCGAAAGCAGGCTCTCCCCTTAACACTTGCCATTATCCGCTATCTTCACTGTTCGGCGACACGAGAGAAATGAGATTTTGTGCGCCGACAACGCCATACACGATAAACATGTTCGCGCACCGATCGTAAAAAATCAAACATTTTCGCAAACATGGACCGGTACGCAAAGTTTGCGATTACATGAGGCAACTTTAGTTGCTAATTCTCGGGCGATTCTCTTTTGCTGTCGCCCATTACCTTCACACGAGCAACTTGTGTTGCGCAACTCTGCTCGAGTTTTTTTCTCATTCCCTTTCACTTTACTTTAACCCATTGTCTACTCTTTACTTTAACCCATTGTCGTTTCTTTTTCCTTATAGGTATTTGGGCCACTCTATCACATATATTAATTAGCTCTGTCAATTAAGAAATACATTTTATTTATTAAAACAAACATATATCACCCTTTTTACTATCGTCTGAATCAATAAGTATGGCTTCCTCCATACATTTCACAATATCTTTAATTAATTCGATTTTTTCCTCATACTCCATTTTCTAAAATATTTATATTATATTATGAATATTTGTATACATATTTGCAAATTACTTACCAAAAGATGAAATTAAATTTTTTAAATATATTCAAAATATTAATTACAAAAAAATATACGCAAATGCAACTATGTACTACGAAAGAAAGAACACGAATGCCGAAAAACGTCGCAGCGAACTGCTACGAATAAGAACACAAAGCGAGTTGCTGAACACTGGAAACTCGGCGCGATTCCCCTCTCCGCAACAAAAGTTGCCTCGTGTGATAAGGCTCAAACAAGCCCATACACGATAAACCGCAAGCGCACACATACCGATCGAACGCACTTGTATGCTCGTGTGTGGGCACTTTAACTTGTATGTGACTATGAATTTTTTGTGACCAAACTACCAAATTTTAATTTAATCTCTCCCTCTCCAGTGGGCGTATTTTGTACAGAATAACATGTACAATTTAAATTTAGCGAAAGGAAAACATTAGTAATAATAACATTCTATAATATTACCCACTAGACTATTTTTATCTTTATACTAATACGAATTCGTTATTAAAACGTATAATCCAAGGGATTGTAATTGAGGTTTAATTTTGAAAAAGATACAAATATTTATTGATATTTTTCAATAAAAGAATAAAGTATTTTCCATTTGGCGCTTTACTGAAAATGATAGTTATTATATTTTTTTTTTAATTTTGAACAACTGATTATGCTTGAAAATATGTATAATATTTTTATTTATAAATTGTTTTGACTTTTTAAGTTGGATTACCCTGAACACAGAGTGCTGTATTTTTGTAAAATCAGTCCAGTATCTTAGGAGTTTACTCCGGACAAAACGTGACATTTTTATGCATATAAATGAAATAGTGAAATTAATAATTTATTTATTTTTTTCATGCCTTGTATTTATGTATGTAAACAATTGCATGAAGTCGCTTTGTTAAGACATTTACATATTTAGTGCCTTCCCTTCAGTTGTAATTATTACACATACATTATGTAAACGTATGTATGTACTATATTCCGGTTATTAAGAAGTGGTAAACCTAAAAACGAAAGTTAAAAATAAAGTTTACTAAATACCAAACACATTTGATTTCGTACTAACAGTGCAGCAGCCAAAGACCTCAACCTACCGCTGAGTAGTACCCCGGCCGATTCCAGTAAATTAATGCAATTGGCAAGCCCGTTATCGCGCACAATAGTGGTTAGTCCTTTGTCCAAATTGGCCAAAGGTATGCAAAATATTGGCTTGAATTTGGATCCTCGTAAAATTGCGTCAAAGGTTGGTGGCCTTGTCCGAAAATGTCAAGGGACCTTATAAATATTTTTCGCTAATGTTTCTTTTTCTCCACAGACTGGTGTATTGTCACCAACATCAGCTGACTACACGCCGCCATCGGAACGACAAAATAGTCGCGCTCAATTGCAGGAGCTATGGGCGGAGCATCAATGCGCTACCAAGCTGATTGCACTGTAAAGGGAAATATTAAATAAAAGGGAATATTTTATAGTTCTTAAGTAATATATATACATATAGTACAAGATATGAACACATTTTGAACTGGACAAAGTGCGTTAGGTCAACACAATAATGACTTTGATGGGAGCATGCCCCAAAAATTAACAATTGAGGAATTTTGCAGTATTGACAACGCAACGCACTTGTACGTTATATACATACATACTTATATAAATTTATATATTTTTTTAATATATATTCATATGCATTGTAACTTGTTTTGTGATAACGCACTTTCATGAGTTGAGTAAGTTTCTTACGCCGCAGTTTCGAGTTATATAAACGCAATTATTTAATTTCAATTTCTTTGTTTTAATGCGTTCTTGAATTATTATAATTTTAGTGAATACGTACATTGTGCATGCTACAGTTAAACTCGTTTATAAATATAATAATTATTAAGTAATGTTAATTTATGTTATGCAATTCTCAGAAAGCACTTAAATCAGCAATGCAACTAAAGCAAAATATTATTCTTAAAGTAATAAAAGATTTAAGCGGAAAAATGTTTTATGTAAAAAAAAACTGAAATTAAACTTTAGAGTATTTTTTTTTATTAGAAGCGTGATGAAATGCAGAATTATTGTTATTAAAAACCCTATTTTGTATTAGCTCTCCTTTTACTTAACAAAATACAGTATTTTTATAAAACTAGCGGCATTTGAACACATTGCATTACGAGTATTGTTTCTTATATGATGTAAATTCTTTGTAATAAAAATTGTATATTTATGTTTTAGGTCCATAATTAGGTTCTTTTGTATTATGTTATATTTGGGAAGATTTCTTGAGTATAAAAAATATGGAAGTTTTATCTTTGCTTTTATTCGATATTTACCAAACGAAAGTTGAATAATAGGCCAGTACAGCCTTTGAAAAGGGTAAAAAGTTAAGAATACATATTATGTTGAACCTGATTCAAAAAGAAACATAAAGTAACAAAAATGAAATGAAAAATAATGCACGTCGATCTGAGGTCGGGACGGAAAAAGGGATGGACGTGGTTGAATTTTTAAATGCTTAAAAAAGGTTTTCACGATTATCGATAAAACTAATCACACAAAAAAATTAAATACAAAGTTGTAAGTAAAGAAAAGAACAAAAATTTTGTACTTTCAAAATTTATGTACAAAAATGTGTTTTCGTTTACGAAATTTGGTAGGTAAAAGAAAATTCCCAAACACAGTGTATTTTCTTTTATTTAAAGTACCATATTTTTTCCCCCTTTACTTAAATTAAAATCTTAATTTTCAATAAAAATCCTCAAGTCTAAATATATGCACACCAAAACCGACAATTTAATATTATTGTTTTATTGTATAGAATAGATTTTTTAATTTTAAAGGATACGGTATCACTTTTTGGCATAATTCGCTTGTCTTTAAAAGTATTCGCAATTGATAAATTCCTTTTTGTTTTTTTTTACACGATTCATTTCCTTTTTTACCTTTCTAATAGAAATTAGTATTTTTTGCTCTTTAACTTGTCAGTAAGAGTATCAATATTAAAAAAAACAGTAGGATCTTCTCTACTTTCTCATAAATTTCTACAAATTTCTCAGAAAATACAATAAAAGAAACCACTAAACGATTCAGAACAGTTGCTTTGCACAACTTGTTAGTATACAAATCGAGATAAACCGTATTTAAGCCAAAAAAATTCAAGCACGTCCATACCCTTCCTCTTCCAGACCTCATATCGCCGGTAAATTATTTATATGTACTTTCTTTTTAATTATTTTGTATTTCTTTTTAATGGATAATTTTTAATTATGTAGCTACAATGGTCTTGTTCTAAGTGCTGATTGAAGCGTTTCAATAATAATTTAATAATTAAATGATATTGCTAATAAAACCAATAACATACATGAAATTTGCATGTTGAACAAAGTAGTCGTTAGTTGTGTAGTTTACTTTTGAGCCAAGCAATTATGAAACGGACACACTGTGCTTATGAAAATTAAAAAAAACATCATAAAAAACAATTAATACTCACTTTTACACTGTCGACTTGGAAGGCTTGCATATATGTATGTACATATGCACTACTTCCGCACATACTGAGTTCATCAATACATACACACGTACATTTAAACAATAAGAGCAATTAGTTGAACCGAAACGACACAAATATATTTGCTGATATTTACACGAAAAAAATAAAAACAATTTTGCTGATATTTTATTGCTATATACATATACATATACATGCATATATACACGGATGAACACTCGGGTTTTGTTGAAGGGGTGAAATTTGATAAATTAGGGATAATTAAAATACCGAAAATAAATTAATTGCCTTACTTGAGGAAAGTGTAAATAATGAGAGAAATGATAATGAAAGTTGAATTAATTATATTAATCAAATAATTAATATAAAAAGGTTTATAAAAATAATAAAAAATCTGTGAAACGATTTCAACTTAGGAAAAATATTTGATTTTAATTTATACTTCGCGTGTTTTTCGAATCGGTAAATTTTTTTTCTGTAAGTTGGTAGTAGATACTGTTAATGACATGCCAAATTTCACATCAAAATATTCATTAGTATTTGAGATACGCGCCGTTTTGGGAGGCTCTAAAAGGCTCGTTGGCATAAGCGTATTGCAACAAGAACTTAGCCCTTCCTTACTTGTTTATTTTATACCTATAGAACCTCGCAAGCTTTTCAAAATTCTACGGACTATTTTTGCCACATTTGTGGTGGCGGTGTGGTTTACTAACGGAATACCATAACATATTTTACCAGCTTTATATTTTTTGGATTTTCCATCGGTGAGACAGATACAAGTTGGCTGCTCAGAATCATGAAATCATTTCAAAAAGAGGATTATTGGAAAAATTACAAAAGCTTAAAACTATCCAGAGTTGAGAGAGAGATGCTTATAAAACTTCAGGATAAAATATTTCATCTTTAATACATTTTTCGAACCCACAGGTAGAATTATGAAAGTTTTGGAACCGAAACTTTTAGAAAAATAGTAAAACTTCTTGGCATCTTAATAGATAGGCATTTGGGTCACTCTGAGCGTGGAAAAACTCTTGCCCCTCAAACTATGCCTCATTGTATTCATTTCAAACAGGGTGACACGAATGAATTGCACTTAACTTAATGGGTGTGTTCAATCAGACGAATTATTAAATGTGAACTTGAAAAATGAGAATGTTAACAGAGATGTGCTGAACACATAGAGAGCGACTGACTTCAAGCGACATCTGACAAATATTAAAAAACACACGTTCTTAAGGAAACACTTATTTAGACAACTGCACGACTACATAACTGTGTCCATAAGAACGTGTGTATTTTAATATTTGACAAATGTCGCTTGAAGTCTGTCGCTATCTATGCGCTCAGCACAAGAAGGTTGATTCAGAGAACATAAAGATGCTCTGTGATCAAATGGAAAGGTGAATTTTGTCAATTGCAAATACACTTATGCCAACGCATTTGCCAGTCATCATAGCACTTGGAAAAATCGTCGTCGTGATGGTTATCTGAGCTAACTTACAGAAAAAAATTTACCGATTCGAAAAACTCCACCTCTCAATTTGAGTAGTACATATACTATATATAACTTCTAAACTGACAGACACATAAGATTTGTTAGAAAACTATGTAATATATGGAAGTTGGGTTAGTATCGACCAGATTTTATCTATTTTTCCCAATACCACATACTATTAACATGTCATACTAACATACTAAAAAACTAATCATATAGAGTAAAGTCTGTCGGATGTTCGGAAATCTTTATATTCGGTACAGCAAATTTGGTGGTTTTAGCTTTTGTGGTTTAGGAGATATATGCATTAAACTTATTAGAGAACGGACTTTTTCATAATTTTTTGCCCACTGGCGCCCCTGAATACTGCAATCACCTATGCCAAATTATTTGTGGCAATGGTCCGATTACGGCCATCTACGTACTCTTACTTTTCTTTGTACTAAGAAACCTGCATACAGAATTTTATTAAGATATCTCAATTTTGATTCTTGTTACAGCTTGCACGGACGGACGGACAGACAGAAGGTCAATCGGATTTCAACTTTTCTCGTCACCCTGATCATATACATATACATATGTATATATGTACATACATATGTATGTATATAACCTTTTGTTGCCCGGATGTTCGATTAGTTTTAGGTCATACGTACAACCGTTAGGTGAACAAAACTATAATACTTTGTAGCAACTGGTTGCAAGAGTATAAACATTTCTTTCAGCACGGTTTTTAAATTTCTTTGCACACTTATTGGATGGGTTCACACAAAAATTAATCAACTATACTCAAAATACTTAAAAAAATATGAATAATTCATTTATTATTATTTATGCAAAACTTTCCAAATTATTTGAAACATAATATAAACAAATGAAAAATTGAGATATCTTGATAAAACTTGGTATGCAGGTACCTTAGTACAAAAAAAATTGAGTTCTAGATGGGCGTAATGGCACCACTGCCACGCCCACAAATCGCCATTAACCGAAAACATATAAAGTGCCATAAATAAGCACTAAATTACGATTTTAAACTGTAATTTGCACAGGGGATCGCAGTAGCAAGGGACACCTGTGGTTAAAAAATTTTGAATAGGTGGGCATAGCCCCGCCCTCTAATATTTTTAATTAATTTACGAATTAACGGGGTACGAATTATAGCGATTTCACTGTATTAGGTATACTCGTATGTGAGCTAGGGGAAGTATTCATCTGATTTTATGCTTTTTAGGCAGAAGTACACAATGCTATTAGGAAGAGACTCTTTCTGAATCTCATTAAGATATCGCACATATTGACTGCTAGATACGATATAAAATCAACCGGAATTTCGAAAGTATTCATATTGTGTACTAACCTCTAAATATTAGTAAAGGTTGCATTTCGAATTTTTCCCGAAAAGAATTTTTCATGATTTGCTTTAAATGTAAAGATCCCGTACTCTCTTTATGAATATGAATTAGCGTTGTATGGGTTAGACGCATTTGGGTTAGAAAAGAAAATATGTATTTCTAGCTTGAAGCCGTCTAGCTTTATCTGAGCGTATTTTGGTTAATGTTTTGTATATAAACCGCGCCAATGCTACCTTCGTATCAAAATATCTGAATCCTGCAAAACGACGTCGAGTAAATTTGGGAAAAGTATTATATGGAACAGAAGCTGAGGACCTTATATAAAAAAACAGTAATGATGTGTCTGGTGGTGGGTTATGAATATGACGTCCAGACTGTCCAATCCAAGGCGTATACCAAGTGTATGGAAATTTTGATACGGCGTTGGTATACTTGTATTGACTCAGAAGCATATTTTGAAGATGACATTAAAATACGTGATTTTTTTTTTTCAGTTCGGGTCAAAAGAGAACAGATAGCATAATGTACATACATACCACACAACTTCTAACGCTATATTTAGCTATAGAGTTTTCTTTTCTCACATAAATGTTGCAATGCTGTCTTATCTTCGGCCTGTCAAAGTGTTGCCCTCTCAAAACGTAAAAGTGACAGTTGCCCGGAATTTTTATTTATGTTTTCTGAAAGTTTCAAAATATTAATAAAAAATTAAGTTGGTCCCAAGCCTCGTTTTTCGAATCTATTTTTCGACCTCTCCTCGAAATCATTTTTGCAGAAGCTAACATGAGAGAAGTGGATGTGATTGTAGCCAGATCTCTTCCATTTCTATACTGTGTCAAGATGATACAATGCCAATATGAGAACGAAGTTCTGTTAAAGTCTGCTATTCAGATTTTAAATTAATCCCTCATTTCTCACATTCATCACAGTTATCGTATTTATAATATATAGTTTTAGTTTTAGTACTCTTTGAGTTCTAATTTACATTAAATTTATTTGAGGATAGGACCACCACCACATATTTTACTCTTTTACAATCACACATATCCCTCTCAACAGTGATTCTATAAACAGTGACTCTCTAAACCTGCGTTACGTGCCTTAATCGGCCACTGAGTCCCATCACTTTATGTTTTTACGGAAAAAGTGAGTTTATGGGCGTGACAATGTCTAATTGTCCAAATATACAATAACAAATTCTTAAGTTTGTTATCTAATAATTATAAATATTATATCAAGTATAGCTTCTGCAAAGCCTTTTCTTATTACCACTTAAAAATCCATTTGTATTGTTATTGTAACTTAATACACAGCCCTGGAAATAAAAATAGGGTAAATGACCAAATGTTGCAAGCTCGTAAATCTATCATAAATGCAAATATTGGCACAAGCAGCCGTCTTCTTTTGACCGCAGTGCTTGGCAATAACTTTCCTACACCGATCGCAAAAACCATACCATAAAACCAATGAGAGCAATAAGTGTCAGCGTCAAATGCTGCGACTGTTGATTGCTTGTTTACATAAGTGATAAAAAATGCAACCACTCGCACACACTTTTCATATACATATGTATAGTATATACACATATTTAACGGTCATTTGCGCCTTATGCGCAAACTGGAGGATTGTGCGAGAATTCGCCATCAACTGTGACTTGTATTGATGAAAATGCTGGAATCAAAAATCCATTAGCCCACACTGGTGGCCACAATTCGTTGCATGCGAATGTATGTTTCCGCTACATGCAAAAGTTGTTGGACAGCGATTATCCTGACGATTTCTTATTTTCTTTTATAAATTTGAACTTTTAGTTTGTTGAATACACAGTGTGGGTGAAGAAGCTGGGTCGAGTGTGTCACGCTGGTGATAACGAAATGGTTGAACACACGTGGCTGTTACTTGCGCGTATTTGGTGTACTCACATATGTGCAGGACACTCACCACAGGCTAATGTCCTATCAATTTTGCAGCCACTTCTGTTGCCATCAAACAATTGTTTTGCCATCAACCGATGATCAATCTTTCGGCTGCCTGTCCCTCTGACATTTTGCGACGCTAATTTCGATTAAATCACACAAATATTTGCAGAATTTGCCAGAAATCGAGTTCGTTGCAATCGATTAGTATTGCGAGTGTCGAACCCAACACATCGGATACAAATTTGCATCTATGCGAGTATATGAGGATGATACAAATAAGACAAACCTATCGAATTTATGACTAAAAATTAGGCTATTTACAGAGAAAAAATATTCTTGCAAGACAGGATTTTTAGTATATTTTTAAAAGGTGGCGATCTGAAATTTTGCACAAGTCCATTGCTCTCTGTAAGAAGTAGCTTATTTGTCGAAATCGCTATCGAACCACCATTATAGCATTTAGCTATCTTATGGGGTTACATGGGTTCCACAGTTTCAGTTTTTTTTGTCTTATTAAATTCTATAATATCTCTAGAATATTGTCCTAAACTTTCAAGTTGATCCAACTAATAGTTTCGGAGATACAGCCTTGAGAACTTGTGTCCTCGGGGCTAGTCAGACTAAGTTTGCCGTCTTTGAACGCGTTTTTCTCAAAACTGTGTTTTCAAAGTCGGTTGTCAAGATTTCTCGCGAACTACTTAACCGATCTTGATGAAATTGAAGGTCTTCGAGATATCATTTACAAGGTCTTGAACGAAGGATTTTTTTTTTAGTTACAACTGTTTAAAAAAAAAAAATGTCGAGAAATTTTCATCGAAATTTGCATTTTTTTTAAAAAACGTCTGCCAAAAATCCTATTTTAATTTTTTTTCTTCGTCCAATATCTAGCTTATTTTCTTTACTAAAACACGTATTTTTTATTTCAGATGATCCTGATAGAAGTTCTGCTGACAACGCGGATGGAAATCAAGTTATTGCATAGAATATTTAGTATGTTGCTTCGGTGCAACAGAAGTTAGCATTTAATCTTGTTTTTCAATAAAAGTGCCATCACTTTTGAATCGTTTAGAATATTTTTTTTATCGCGGTTTCTTGTAGAACATAATATTTCCTAATAAATAGGGTCGATTTTAAATTTAAATTAAGTTTTAAAATTACTTTCGGAAGTGTTTTATCGAGAGCTTTCAATAACTGGATAACTTTCTAAAAAAAACGTAAAAAAATATATTTAAAAATGTAAGAAATGTGTATATTGGATAAGAGATGGTGAAGAATATATTATAAATTTTTGAGGCCGTTCGTTCTAACTTTGTTTCACTTTTGCAAAATTTCACATTTTCTATTAGATACTAATTAGATATTATTCTTTTAATAACATACAGTAATAAAACCGTATTCTCAACACTACAGTCATTCCTCAAAACAATTTGAACAGAACAGAAATATTGATTACAATGCCGGCAGACAACCATTTTAGTATTTGATTATATCTGATGTAAATTAGGAATTTTGAGAACTCTTTACCCTGTGCAAGTAGCACATTTTTAGACTATTCGATTCACCGCTCATTTTCAACTATCCGGTTAGCTGTTCTTTGTTGGCTATTCTAATAGTAAGCGTTCAACTTCTACACATTTTTTATACGTACACATAGAAGTTTATAGAAACTTTGCAGTATATAGACAATTTTAATTTATTCAAATACTCGCAGAAGAGCAACTATACAACAACCGGATATTCGAATAATCGGTGTTCAGGTTATTCGAATAATTTTAAGAGCCCTAATGTGAATATACGTACAGAATTATACACTCCAAATTTGCTCATAGAAATTTTAATTTAATATATTTTCACTCTCAATGTACATAACTATGTACATTATTAGTGTACTTTAGGCGAATTTAGGCACCGGAAATAGCTCGTCCCAAATTTGGAATCGCTGTGTGAAAATTCCACCCTCCCCAATATCCAAGTCCTTCCCAATTACTAAGTAAGACTTCTTATCCTCAGTATAAGGGGGCCATTTGATATCTTTCAAATACTCATCGGTTGCACTATTCGGATCTCTAAAAATAAATACAATATATTTACAAAATGTTTCGTATCTACTCTCCTTTTTTGAGTTGGATGCAATCACTGTCATCTTCATTATTTAAACTATCAGATTCTTTACCTTATTTGATATTTAAGTTTTGAGACTGATCCGATTTTTGTGAATTTTTAAAATATCTTACCCGCTTTTGGCAAATTCCGCCCACATGCGAGTTAAATTTTCAATAACTACATTTTCGGGATCTGTTTTCTTGAAGAGCGGTGTCTTAACGGGTACATGCAAGAGGTATAATAATTCATCATGGTGTACGGCGCCTTTAATATATGTATATTTATTAGATAGAGATCTACGGATATTGTATAAGAGATTGGGTCGATGCAACTTACCATAAACCTCGTTATTTAAAGTAAAATGACTGTAGCGACCCTTATAAGTAAAGAGGTATGTGTAGACGGTCGTCAGACGAGAGATAAGATCCAAAAATCGGTGATATTCGAAGCCAATAATGCCGTCAGAGTAGAGTTTCCCGAAAGAGTCTAAAGTGTTTGGCAACTCCAAGGTGGCATTCGCCAAATATTTAGATCGCATTGTCTTACTTATACTCCTGGAACGTAATGTGTCTCGTTCATACATTAGTACAATGGGTGCATATTTTTCAAACTCCTCATTCAACCATCTTCTCGTGGTTTCATTTTTTTGTATATCTATGTATTACACAATAGTAAGTGATGAATGTTTTGTTTAAATATTTTTCAATATTGCTTACAATAGGCTCCGCCGACAAACTCATGTTCCGTTATACCAATTATAATTGGTACTCTCTGGAAATTGGAACTTTGTATAGTTTTGTAAGGGTTCTCCAGTAAGAAGCGTTCTTGTCCGAAATCTTCTTCGATCACTGGCATCCAGTTCAAAACAGGGTTCCAATTGAAATCAAACATTAGAGCCGAAGTATTCACAAAATCCATCATTGGTTTCTAATTAGTTAAACAAAAAACAATGCATTAATAATTTATTTTAAATGCATTAACGGTTGCTACTACTCAAGGTTATTTACAGTGTTAGCACAATTCTTACAGAATATTTATTTAAGTTTACCTTTTTTAGACATTTTACCAAGTCGGATGAAGGCTCTTTCGGGCAATTCAACAATTCCGCTTGTCTATCACTCAATCTTTTCTGTCGTGTTTCGTAGTTAAATTGTCCCAATGGCGATGCACTCATCATAATGCCGCGGTGGAATAATCCTTTTGACATGGGGGACATCAAATGTAAACCAATACTAAAACTACCGGCGCTGTAGCCGAAAAGTGTTACTGAATTTGGATCCCCCCCGAAGTTACTAATATGACTCTGAATCCAACGTAGTGCTTCAACTTGATCTTTCAAACCAGCATTGCCGGGCGCTTCAGCAGTGCCCAAAGCCAAAAATCCTAATGTCCCTAAGCGATAGTTTAGAGTTACCAATACAATATCGCGATCCATAAAATTCTCCGGACCAGCAAAGTTTTTACTCTGCGCTGATACACCATAAAATCCTCCTGGGTGCAAATATACTACAACCGGTTTCTTGGCGTATAAATCCTTAGTATAAATATTCAAGCGTAGACAATCCTCCGACAAATCGGTTATATTTTCCGTTACTTGTGGACACATGGGACCATCTTCAGTCGCATCGAGAACTGTTGGCTTCCAAGCCGGGTATGGTTTAGGGTTCTGAAAGCGTAATTCTCCTACAGGTGATTGCGCATAGCGTATACCTCGGAAGGCATAGAAGTCTGCTCCCAAACGGGATTTAAGCGTTGTACCCAGTATTTTGCCCAATGAAGTGTTCACTTGAATTGCAAAAGCGCAATTTAAGGAGGCTGCAACGAAGGCAATGCCAATTATATGGCAGATCTGTATTTTCATTTCGATCACTTAATGTGTAACCACGACTTTCAACTGAACAAAGTAGAGCGCGATTTGTCGTATTTATTTCCCAGTATGTGACATTACAAGTGACTGCGACTGCGATTGCGGGAACTGTACACACTTAGTCACTCATACATCATGTTTTGTGGGAAGGGATGCAAGAAAACCCCCTCTTGATATTTACATTTTTAGGTAAATCGTATGTACATACATATGTACATGTATGTATGTATACTTATTGTATTTTCCATTTAAAAGGTGCATAACATAATTATTTTTCTACTGAATTTAATTAAACTTTTTTTTTTATTTAGTGGATTGTGAATTAAGATTATTATTAGCTCTTGTTCTTATGTAATTATCTGAGCATTTTTGAGCTGGTAGTAAATATACTTATACTCGGTAGTTTTACATTTTTCATATAACTGTTCCTAAAATTTATTTCTCGTTTGAAAGTGTTTAGAAAAACAAAGTACCAGACCGGCGAGAAAATGTACAGTGTCTACTTCATATAGCATGTTGATTTTTAATTTAATGCAAATAGAAATGATGCACGCTGATGGTGATCAGATCAGTAAAATGTACTTTCTAAAATAATGTTAGTAGAACATACAGAATAGGCAGGCCAGTACCACTTGCTAATGAGACAGTTCTGTTTGAGCTTTGAACTAACACGATTTCCAGCGGGGTAAGCATACAACGTACTACATTCTACATACATATGTATATTTCGAGTAGGCACGATTGCATGTATGTACAGGGTTTGTCCGGAAAATAATAGGAGTGATTTTCTTCCGCCGCGACTGTACTTCACAGTGTGTGCGAACAGACTGGCTTCGGTAGAGGGCGTTCCTATCTAACGAAAGAGCGGCTGGTCAGTTGCCTTTGAGCACCTGGAGAGTAGTGCAAGCCGAAAATGCAGCTTTCGTTAAAGCAGAGGTACGCGATTAAATTTTGTGTGAAACTCGGTAAATCTGCGACAGACGTTTGATACGATCAAGCAGGCTTCCCCAGATGCTGCTTTAGCAAGAAGTGGTGTGTTTCGGTGGCACCAGGCTTTTTTGGAGGGCCGGGAAAAGGTCGCTGATTAATGAGCAAATTCAAAGTGAAAACGAGTGAAACTCATTGACATCAAAGACATCATCCTCCATGAATTTGTTCTTCCTGGACAAACCATCAACGCCAAGTTTTATGTGGAAGTCCTCAAGAGATTAAAACTAAGGGTCAATCGGGTCCGACAAGACATCGCGACCGATTGGAAGTTGCACCACGACAACACCCCGGCTCACACCGCCTTTCTTCTGAACAACTACCTAACTAAGGCCAGCATCCCAATCCTTCCGCAGATGCCCTACAAACGTATTGTAACGATTGGTTCAATAATTTTTTAAATCGACTCAGTCCAATTACTTTCCGGACAAACCCTGTATGTAAGTTAACAGTCGCAGCCTCGACAGAATACAAAATGCAGCTTCAATGTTCGGATTCAACTGAACCTGTTTAGTTAATTGAGTTCGTCGTATTATAACGCTTTTATCAGCTCCAACGGTATGTACATATATATATTCGTAACTTCTGTCTGCGCAAGCAGATGATAATGTGAGTAAATCTTGAAGAAACTTGCTACATATATAGCGTAATCGGACCACTGGCACGAAAACTCATATCGTGCCATAACTAAACTGTGTATAAAATGGGCGAAATCGGACAACAAACAGGTCTCCTTCCATGTAATACTACTTTAACCCATGGTCGTCCGACGGTACTCTTCAGTACTATCTATGTTTTTGCTCTTTGAAATAGAATGATTAAATTAGTATTTAGAAGCTTTAGTGCAGTCGCAGACTAAGAGAGTCGCTTTAAATTCAAGATTTCTTAAGATTTTAATATTTTTGTACAAACTAAAAATAAAATGTTAATTTCGTTAATAATTAAGGTCCGTAAAATGTCTAATATGGTTGAATGCAGAGATAAAGATATGCCCAATTCATCTTTCATTGGAAGTGAGAGAGCAATTGCTAAGTGCCTACTGAACTACATAGATCGATGGTCAAAGATCAGGAGGTTTTGACGTTTAGCAATAAGAAACGAGGGATGGTTAGATTGCAATCTTAAAAAAAAAGTAAACGGAGGGATTTGTTACATCGTTCAAGACAACTAATAAAAAATGCTAATCCATCTGCAACGTCAATATTTTCGGACATATATAGACAGAGACGAACACGTCGCGCCATCGTGATAATTTTGATATCTAATATACATACTTATAAAATTCTCGTGTCACGGTGTACGTTATTGAACTCCTCTGAAACCGCTCGACCGATCTTCGTGAACCTTAGCGTGCATATCGGCTAGGGTGGAGAATCGGACAACATCTATTTTTCATCCTCCTAAATGTTAAGGGAAATTTGAAAATTACCAAAAAGTAACATTTTTCCATACAATTTTTTTTTTCAATTTTTGTTTGTTTTGTTTTTCAGTATTTTTATTTGTCAAATATTTGAATCATTCAATTTCGGACGCATGCTTTTTTTATTCCGGCTATATACATATATATATAAGAAAGTTGTGTTAGTTACACCATTTATAACTCAAGAACGGCTGAATAGATTTAACTGAAAATTGGTGGGAAGGTAGCTTAGAACCAGGGTAAGGACATAGGATACATTTTATCTCTTTTTGTCAAAATTTAATTCAACTCATAAATACAAAGATTGTATTTCAAATCATCCCCCTTCCCTTGAATATATGCGTACAATTTTAAACAGATTCTTCCTCAAAACTAATACAATTGCTAAGTATTTGGAATAGTAGAAAAGAACTGCAACCAAATACGCAGTGAAATAGATTATAACTGGCTCAGTAATCCAGCCGATTTTTTCTTCTTTCCACGCCTGAAAACCGGTTCACCATGTGCAGTCCACTAGAATGACTGTCGGTTGAACTCCAGTGAGAAATGATGGAGCTATGTTTCTATTGTCACACACTGACGCAAAAATTCGGTTTTATTTCAAACACTCAGAATCAGTTATTCGTTGTTCTGTTGGATTATGAACTTGCGAGGCAACCACTTTGTACAACCACTTTCTCCTCTTTAGAGCATCATTGTCCTCGGTTCCCCAAAAAGCAATGCTTTATTATTACACGAAATGCTTTATGATCCATTTTTTTGTAAACTAACACAAGTTGCTTCAGAAAAATGCTATATCTTATTAACGAATGGATTAAAGACACATTTGGTATTCCATTAACATTTACAATATGTCTTGGGCTCCTTTAACTTATTTCCTCCATTTTGCTCTATGTCAAATGGGCCTAACTAACACATATCACTATATTCATAATGTCAGTGACGAGGGACAAACGACATCCAAAATTTCTGTTACTGAAAGAAAAATTGGCTAAGTGAAGTATTCTTGGCGATATATGTAAATTCAACTACTCAGAAGTTATTTAATACGTATAATAATATAACATGAGAGAAAACTCAACGAGGGGGGCAGGATTCATTATATAAGGAATATACGGTCTCGACAATATATCGAGATATCAATAACAAATGTATAGCTTTTTAAAATTGTTCAGGTAATTTTGTTAAGAATACTCTCAAGTTAGTTAAAACTCTCAGTTCGGATGTAATTAACATTACATCGTATATATACGCACATATGTACTTGCAATTGAGTAATTTTGTATTCTTAAAATGGAAAAAATCCGGGCAATATTTCGGTAAACCCCTATATACCTATTATAACGATTTTCAAATATCCTGTTGACTTTCTTCTTCTTAATTGACGTAGACAACGCTTACGCGATTATAGCCGAGTTAACAACAGCGCCAGTCGTTTCTTCTTTTCGCTACGCGGCGCCAATTGGATATTCCAAGCGAAGCCAGATCTTTCTCCACCTGGTCAATATCATCGACATACGCCAGCAGCTGTACACTCTTATAAAAGATTGTACCTGCTCGATTAAGTTCTGCAGCTCGAATTATTTTTTCCAGCAGCAGGTTGAAGCCACGATAGGGTGTCGCCTTGTCTGAAACCTCGTTTAGTATCGAACGGCTCGGGGAGGTTCTTCCCGATCCTGACGGAGCTTTTGGTGTTGCTCAACGTCAGTTTACACAGCCGCATTAGTTTTGCGGGGATACCAAATTCAGACATCGCGGCATAAAGGCAGCTCCTTTTCGTGCTGTCGAAAGCAGCTTTGAAATCGACGAAGAGGTGGGGTGTGTCGATTCTCCTTTCACGGGTCTTTTGCAAAATTTGGCGCATGGTGAATATCTGGTCTGTTGTTGATTTTCCAGGTCTGAAGCTACACTGATAAGGTCCAATCAGTTTGATGACGGTGGGCTTTAATCTTTCACACAATACGCTCGATAGAACCTTATACGCGATGTTAAGGAGGCTTATCCCACGGTAGTTGGCGCAGATTGTGGGGTCTCCCTTTTTGTGGATTGAGCAGGGCACACTTAAATTCCAATCGTTGGGCATGCTTTCGACCATATTTTGCAAAGAAGCTGATGCATGCTCCTTATCAGTTCTTCGCCCCCGTGTTTGAATAGCTCGGCCGGTAATCCATCGGCCCCCACTGCTTTGTTGTTCTTCAGACGAGTAATTGCTATTCGAACTTCTTCATGGTCGGACAATGGAATGTCTGCTCCATCGTCATCGATTGGGGACTTTAGCCTTCATATATTAATCAACAACTTGTGGTATCTTCCTGAAAGTCATAGGTCATCTTTTTATGATAATGATATGTCGCAATATTAAAACTTGTTAAAATAGGATCAAACCTTTCATTAGCCCTCATATATATAATATGAGAGTTTCAAACTTTCAAACGAAGGTGTATATCAGTAAATACTTGTATGTAAGATGAGCAAATGCTAATGTGAGTTACATTCATAAAATGTCATCAGACATGTTCTCGAGTATAACTGAGTAATATAAAAAGTTAACTCAATCAGTCCAGACCTTCTCTTACCTCCATTATACCCGATAGAGTGATTTCCGAGTCCCACGTTACTTTAAACTGTTTATGTCAGTCAACGTTTTTGATATTTTAATAAAATTAAGTGAACAAGTTTTCGTACAAATAATGAGGGTTTCAACTTTAAATTTCGATATTCCAGGAATCTTTTCGGAATACCAAGTATCAGGATCTCATAGCTGACTTTTAACTGGAAATATTGGTCAATCTTTGATATATCGTATTGAAATTCAGATGGAAGTTGTAACCAAATTTCTTGTTTTTTTTTTCAATAAGAAGACTTTCTGTTTTATGCCGTCTATTTCTTCTCCTGAAAACTTATGGAAACTTAAGTTACGTTATTTTGCATTTTAGGTGACGACATATACATAAATGGCATTCTATTATAGATAGTATAACAATTTTCATATAACATACTGAAGTATTTATATAACAAGTCACCGTTGTGAATCAAAAAAGTCTACTACAGTTTATGGTCACTTTCCGATATCCGGTGCAGTTGCAAGTGGTGATCCGTGTTTTATAGTCCTTTTGGTTGATTGGTTTCTGTTGCTTCTCAATACATTTGTACAGCAACAACAGTACAAATGCTTACGACAATTCCTTCCACTGCCTCTGATGTGAGAGGAACTGTTTCGAAAATGCACATCTCTTCTGTTTTTAGTTTGTGGATGCCAATGCTAGCTTCGGAAGTTCGTCCTTTTTAAGCCCCCTGTTGTCATCATTTACGCCAGCCATTAAGTGTGTCTGTGCTAAGACTTGGAAATTGTCTTTTGAATGTTTCAATTACACGCCTTCTTAAGCACAGCATATCCCTTTTTACAAATTGCACAGAAGCGTGGTAGTAGTCACTGCTGCTTGAGTAGCCAGCCAACCAGTAAACGAAAGCGGCTAATACGTATTTCGACTGCTTACACGACAACAGGCCGTTATAGCGAATTCACACAAATCCATACCTACACTCACACATGCATATATACGAAAAGACTATTTTACTACACACACATTGCTGCTAAAATACATATGCGGTCCACTTGTGCGCCATCATTTACAAAACGGTGCCATCCATGGTGTTGGGTTTCCCTGCGCCTGCCAGACATCACAGCATCGCATTTGGATAATCGTACAAATTGCCAACATAAAAGCTGCATAATTTACGGTCACTTTCTCGAAGGGTCGTCGATGCAGTGGCACACATTTGCAGTCGTATGTATACGTTTTAGAGGAGGTATAATAGATGGGTGGTCAGCAGCAGTGGAGTCAAGTAAAATTTCTTCTTGGTTGGGTGCTGGGCGGCTGGCGGCGTGCTTGAGCAGTTCATGGTCTTAAACTGGTTTCGTTGATACCCCTCCCCTTTCCTGCAAACTCTGGGTCTATACTTTTATATTTTAAGCACTTTTGCTAAACACTTTCGACTTAAACCATTAATTTCCGAAACACTTGGCACTGGATTTGCAATGGTATGGTTTTACAGTCGCCTTGGCAGGGGAGAGTTGCAATGCAATATACAAGTAACTACTAGATAGCGAGGATCATAGCTTGGAGTTAATTTTATTGCAGAAATTGGGTTAAATGGCATGAGGACATGTATGTACATACATATATTACAACAGATTCAGGCACACATGTATTTAAATGTGTGTGTATGTAGCAAACGCTTGTTTTATGCACGCTACGGGAGTTGTGTCTTCGCTGAATTTCTACATGCTAGTACTCCATTAACTGTATACTGGATAAAAATCAAATTTGTTTTATTGATTATAAACTACTAAACTTTATTCCGGCATTCTTGGTACCGCTTTCTGCATTTATTTCCTTAGTTATTCGATAGAGTAATAAAAAACAGAATCAATAGTTTTTTAAGTGACATTAAGATATACATTTCTTAATAAAACGTAAAGGTTTCCCCCATTTATTATTTACAACTATTTAAGGGTACCAAAAGGTAAAGTCAAGGTGTGGATTAATATTGAGTGAATTATTGGACTCATTATGATTTAATTTATTGATTTTCAATGTGTGTAATAGCGATATATCAAAAATTCTAATGTCACAATACATACATATCTAGTACATACATTAGACTGCAAGCATCTCGGATCACTTAGGCGTAGTGTTAAGGAACTTTTCAAACGGGCCAAGATGGCCCATGAAGGGTCCTGCTGAAGGAAATATAAAGATGCGCCTAAATAGCATAAAAAAATACGTAAAAGATAGAGGGAGTCATGGAAGAGTTTCTGCCGCAAGTTAGAAAAGGACACATACATAGGTAGCTAAGCTAGGGAAATAACTATCCAAGTACCCAACTACCGACTAACCCTAGGTTACTATGCAAAATATGTGAAGAGTGGACTGGATGCTGTAAGGAATCACTAGCAGACTTGGTGAAGCGTAGATTTCTTCCCTACCTAGTATATCATGACGAAGGATAAATTACTGTGCGCAATTAACGACTTCGAACCGTTTAAATATCTTGATATGGACGGTAACTAACTATGTACCTACCCTTTGTAGAGGAGCGAAGGCGAGTAATTCTATTGAAAGCTCAACAATCTTATATGAAGTGTAGATCCACTTAGGCTCCACTTCACTCAGGAACCTTAAATACAAGGTTGTTCAATAAGTTTTGTCGTTCGGTAAGAGCCCAAAAATTTTTTTTGTGCTCTTAAGACACTCTTCATATGAACGTTCACTCTTTGTTTACATGCCATATACTTGTAGTGTCGCCGTGTCACAGTATTTTTTTACAATGGAAAAAATTTAATATCGTGCAGCGAAAAAATTCTTATTTTTGGAAGGTGTAGCATCAAAAAAAAATTCACGAACGAATGTAGGGTTGCTGAATTTAAACGCGGTCATACAAGCCTTGGAGACGGTCCACGTGAAGGACGTCCAAAAAGCGCATCAACAGAGAAAATAAAGGATATGGTTTTGTAAGATCGACGATTGACTGAGAGAGATTTAGTAGAGGCTTTGCACATCTCATTAGGCAGTGTGAGCCATATTTAAAGTGAAATGTTGGGTTTTAAAAATGGGTTGGGTGTGCACAATGGGTGCCGCATTCGCTAACAGTGGAACTAAAACACATTCGGATGGAGCGTTTTAAAAAGGAGTGGATTTTTTGCGTTGATTCATCACTGGATAAGACTTGGGTCTAATTGACATAACTCACATATTGTCAGACGTATACGCTATAGAGTCACTCGGAAGTTAGAAAATTTTAATATTATGTAAATGGCGGCTAAGGGAAGTTTTGACCGAATTGAAGTCATTTTTGAAACACAGACAGAAAGAATTATCTCCTACATTAAAATAAACCCTGACCGATATTTTCGGTAAAAAGTCAACTAAAGGTATAGTACTTGTGTCCAAATAGTACCCAGGGGTTTGAAACATATTGGTTCGATTTGGGGAATTTTTAGTCAAAAGGTAGCATACTTCAAAGGCATTATTCATATGTTTTTTTATTCCATTGTCATTGCAACTAGTTAACATGAAATAAACTAAGAAACAATTTGTTTTATATATTGTATAAAACAAAATAATTAATGGTGCTCTGCGTATAAATTGCAGAGAGTCTGGCTACTGTATAAGGGGAAACGGTTTTTTTGCGCTTAAGTATTTCTTTCTTTTCACTTTGAGCGACAAGAGCTCTGGCTTCAGTGTTCACATGGTCAGAAAGTCCTTGCATATGAAACTTTGCATATTGATTGATTGATGCGGCAACTGAGTCAATTCCGAGATTGCGTTCAAGATCGTGACTGCGATCATACCCAGGCGCATTGACGGCGCATCTTGAAACTTTGTTTTGGAATCGCTGGATTTGTACAACAGTGCTAGAGCTTGAGCAACTCCAAAATTGTATCCAATCTGTTCTGAACACCTGCTTGTAGACAAGAATTTTGTTATATGTGGATAGAGCAGAGTTTCTACCCAATAGCCAATACATGTTTCTGAATTTTATTTCTAATTCTTCTTTTTTCTTTTTGTCATGTGCACTCCATCTAAGTTTTGTGTCCAGGGTCATGCAGTTTTTGTTTTGCCGATAGACAAAAGCGCAGTTTCATCTGCAAATGCTGCTGTAATACAATTGTCATCGTGTGGTAGATCACATGTAAAGGCTAGGTAAAGTAAGGGCCTAACGCACTACCCTGAAGAATACCAGCTTATATTTCTTTTAAATTAGAGTACATATCTCCATGTTTAATTCAAAAAAAACGGTCCGAAAGGTATGATTTTAAAATTTTGTAATATTTTTTGGTAAAAGCATCTTAATTTTGTTTAGGAGCCCACCATGGCAAACTTTATGAAAGACTGGAAACGTCGAGGAAAACGGTCGAGCAAACTTTTTTTCTTCAATGCCATTTTCAACGACTCGAGTTATTCTATGTACTTCGACAATAGTGGAGTGATTTTTGCGAAAGCCAAACTGATGCACCCGTATCAGATTCGTCTCTTCAATTATGTTGTAAAGACGCATAGCAAGCAGTTTTTCCAAAAGCTTTGAAAGTATTGAACGGAGAGATATGGGCTGATACAAAGTAATGTTATGCGCTGGCTTACCTCTGCAGTTTTCCAATAAATAGATACGTATTGTAGATTAATAGTAGCGTTCATTATAGCAGTAATTTAAACCGTTTTGAGGAAGCTGTTTTAGTATTTTGCTTATAATAAGGACAAACCCAGGGGATTTCTTAGATTTCAGTTTTTTTCTTTTCTGCACATACCGCATCGTTAGTAATTTGTGGAATTTCGGTGTAATTTTCGTAAGAATGAGGTTCCTTTTCTGCTGTTTTGGATGTGACATATGGTTTAAAGACACCTTCAAGGTATTCTGAAAAAACATTTGCTTTCTCTATATCGCTCTTGGTCCATGTCTGGTCTGCTTTTCTAATGAGATGATGCTGAGTTACGCGTCGAGAAAATTATTTTGTACATTTCTAAAGTCAATAATCATTCCTATGATCATTAGATAAACTTTTCAGATAATTGCTAAGAGTTATATTTTTTTAAATGCCTTTATCTTATTGGTAAGTTTTTACACACTTTATTAAGACAACTTTAGTCAGATGGACATCCTGTTTGTTGTCACTTTTGACGAAATCGACGTTTTTCTGCTACCATTTATATAATTTCTTTGGTATACTTATAACCTGCTGTGACGTTTCTTTTAATTGGTGTACTACTCCAGGCTACATATTGAATTGTGTTTGTGAAATCATGATTTCGTTATCTAGCTCGGAATTACAACTTATTTTTGAGTGATTGTTAACATTAGATAGCATTTCCTTAAACTATTCCGAGTCAGTGTTTTTATTTGCTAACTTAAGTGGTGGTACCTTAGTACGTAACAACACTTTCGTGTAGTGTTAAATATATTGCTGAATGGTGAGAAGTCATATCCAAACCGCTTTCTATGCACATATAATTAGAAGAGATATGTTTGATAATGAAAAAATCACTATTCGGGCAAAGTTTTATCTCGTGATATTAATAACTTTTTATTTTGTATACGGGAAAGTGAAATAATCAAATGCAATTTTAAGTTCTGTTAAAAGGAAAAAATAAATTCTTAAAAATACATTTCTTAAAATTGGCATATATGGCCGGGTCACTGAGGGCTATTTTCATAGATATATAAATTACGTGTTTTCCGATCTGTAGCTCATAAAAGAACTTTGTACGTATGTATGTATTCAATATTGTCTTCCCATATTTCAAAATTAGATTCAAATCATACACCTATCACGCGCCTCATAACAACATAAAATTATTTATTACCCCAACCAAAGCCAGCGATAATTCCAAACACATTTTGATACCAATAAAGCATTCTCATCAGCGGAACTACTTGGCACTAATAAGGCAATTAATCACAATAATTACCAGCAATTAATCACTAAATGCCGCGTCTACCACCGGTAGCGGCAACATCACCACAGAAGCAGAGCCTAACGGTACTAATGCTGACACTTCTCAAAGACAAATGCTTTAAACAGCAGATCTCATGAGCGACTATTGTGTATATATGTATATGTGTACATTGTATGTACAAATGTACAACTCTGTGTACATACTTAATTTTAAATTCCTGTTAATGTGGCAAATAAATCATAAGGTCGTCGATATTCTTACAAATTGCAGGAAACCATTCAGGGAATTGTAAAACGCTGACGCGATGGTACACATTTGTTCTGAGGCGTTAGTTGTCGTCCGCCTTGTACTCGAATTAAAACAAAAATCCATCATCACTGTGTCAGTAGCAAGATGCTGCGAAATCCTTTCACTCACTAACGGTAAAGGGCGCATTAAATTAAATTTATCTGGAAACCTTGCGCCTGAACTGTCAACAATCAACACCGACTCCCTTAAGGGGCGAAGCAGTGACCCATAAAAAGGTGCATGCCTTCGTGCAGCCTACCTCACAATTATTGACACACACACACACCCTGGTTGAAATTCTTCGCAGATTCATCGATGAAGCCACTTTCAGACGCACTTAGAAACACACACACACGCATGCCCGATCTATTGGTGTAATATGCGTAACAGTATACTTGCAACCAAACACTACGCCCAGCGACAATTTATTCTGTTCGCTCTTCTGATTCTTGCATGCTTCCATTGTACTCCTCCCCCGTTGCTCTTGTGTGGTGGCGGGGAATTTTAATTTGTAATTGGACACCAAATTGGGTGGCATTTTAGCTACGGTGTGGTGTGAACGCGGGTTGAGTTGCAGGCGTATGTGAGTGTGGCAAGAAATGCGACTCAGCGGTCATATGTGTGTGTGTGTGTGTGTGTGATTTTGACAGCCTGTGGAAATCTATTTGTAATGCTAATGATAACTTTTGAAAGTGAAATGTCACATGTGTTTCTTATTACGTAAATACACAAGGGTATGTACATAGATACATAAGCATCTCGGTGTACTGTCTAAACTGTCATTATGTAATATTAGCCTTAATGGGCAAATTAGCTCCAAGCAAGTTGAAGTTGTAGACTCGCAGGCTATGGTGATACACTATTATATAATGTGAATGGTTGATTCTGAAACTAAAAATAATTGATTTCTAAGTTAGTAGTTGTGGATTTCTGCACTGCAAAGTATTAGTTTTCAAAATTTCCAATTACTTTCGATTACTATCCGCAAATTTGTTTTATAAATAGCAGCACCAACTTAAACTTACATACACATATACATGTATGCATACACATATGTGAACATTCGTCATCCATTTGTTTTTATATCCTTAGACACATTATCTCACCAACACTTTTCGCTGTTAATGAATCACCGCTAAATGCCAACAGCTAAAACAATAACGATTTTCTGATCCCTTGCTCGCTTATTGACCACACTATACTCACTCGTGTATACGAGTATCACAATGGTATATTATAGGGCTTGTGTGTACTGAGAATGAAATCTGTCACATTTTCTTCCGCACTTCTCTACCAGCTTCACCGCCTCATCAGCCCGTTTATGTGCCCTGAGGTGTGTCAAAATGTTGCTTTGTAATTGATACTAAAAAGCCCTTAATTGGCACCTTAACGTTGTGCTGATTTTCTGCCAAATCCCCTAAGGTCAGTTAGTGACATTCGACTTGAGGGTGAATTCATAGAAAATAAATCGAAACTGTTCGCACTCTGTGAAATCAATGCCAGTTGCCATTTTTCATACTGTAAAGGCGAGTGGGATTGTATGAAGAGAAATACTGAAGGGGGTATTCTTGTCTAGGATTTTGATTTTTCGATTTTTTTTTTGCGTATCTTGAAAGTTTAGACTTTCAAAAATATGACCTTGGAAGGATTTTTCAAAATTAGACTTATTTTCGGAGAGACAGCCGATTTTGTGACGTGGCGTCCGTGTTCACTAGAATTGTCTCCTAAACTTTAAACGCGTTTTTCTAAAAACTGACATTTTCGGAACGATACCCACGATTTCTCAGGTTCTACTGGACCGATTTACTTGAAATTTTTATAGAGTCTTCTTTATAGGCTTGTCTATGGTTGGAACTAGCCCCATCCCCAAATTTTATTTTTATTATTTTTAATAAATTCGAAATATTCAGAAAAAGTGATCCAAAAAAACTTTTTTTTTCAGGCAGTCGCCATTTTGTGAAAACAAATATTTCCCACTTTTCCGTAGTTTCGGCCATCGCGACATTATACTAGATTAATCATCTTTATTTTTTTTGGTTTCAGATAACTAGGAGGGTTGAAATCATGGGTGTGGTCACGTGGAAATTTTTAGAGACCCCTCACTTCGTCAGTTTATAATTTTTGAAATTTTTTACTTTTTTTACCCCCTGGAATTGAAAAATTGTTGGTAAGTTGAAGGGACCACCGTATGTGGCAGTGAGATTTACGGACGAGTAGTCTCTAACTGCGTTCGAACTAGCAGTCAATGCTGAGGATAAAACATCTGTTTTGCAACGTTGTCAATTCTACTCCTGTCTACCGTATAAGAGCGGAAAATAACCGCTTCTCACCAACTGATGAACATTCAATCATTTCTGCGTAGAGCCAATACAATACATTTTAACAACCCTCCGCCGCAATACATAATCAGCAGCAGAAACTCTGTTTGTTCTCAATATACGCGTATGATACTTTGAACACAAGGACAACTGCGCGATAGCGACATATTTTGTCTGCAAATGTCGTCTTGAAGGCAGCTTCTTGAACATTTTGAAGACGCCAGCGACATATTAAGCAGCTGATGTACGTAACTTCTTTATTGCCGTACTAAAACTGTTCTCTTAAAAGAAATTTAAATCTAGGACGATTCGTTTGTTTTAAATGATATTTCAGAGCAAGTTTATGCTTCCCTTCGTTAGACTTGTTAAAACTTTGACAACACTACAGCTGCCCATTGTCGTCGGTGTTAAGTTAGCGACAGCGACAACTGTAAGTCCTCTGCCGTGGAGTCGTACTTTCGTCTAAATAACTGTTGCCATAAGAACGTGTGTATTTTCATTTCTGACAGGTACTGCTTGTTGCTTGTAGCCATCTATGTGTTTCATGCATGAGCCAGCAAATGGTACTCATATACAATGATCTCTTTTGCAGATATGTATGAGGGTCGATTATTGCAGCGTTGGTAAGGAAGGAAGTACCGCAATGAATCGCATTAAACTAATTCGATAACGCAATTGGGGAAACAAAGTGGCGGTGGGAGGTAAGAGCAATTGGCAACACTGACATGCACAGTGTAACTTACCTACAAGTGGTCGTATTACCACAAGGATTACCAATGAAGGTGACAACCCGAGCAGCGTGATCGGCAGCCAGCAACTCTTTGGCGGCATGGGATACATGCTGCGGTCGCGTTTCTCTGTGGTTTTGCTTGACCTGTTGTTCTGCTCACTGTAAGCACCGGTTCTGACTTCGCATTTGTTTGCAGTTTTTGTTGTTTTCGCCTTGCGGTGTTGCATGTTAACATTTCATTTGAATTCAATTTCATATGGAGGCCATACCCAACCTACGCATTTTTAAATCCCCTTGTTGCATTTGGACACTGCACACTTTGCCCACATGCCGCGGTTTATTTGGGTTGATTTCCCAATTTGTTTTATAATTGAATTTGAAATTGAAGATGACAGTCGACTCACTCGATCGCCGTTTGGCCGGTGGACTCTTCGAAAGTTCGCCTGCTTTGTAGACTTGACATCGAGCGCTCATTGGCTCGTAGGTGATGACACTGAATCATGTCACACATGCATGCGTGTGTTCGTTAGACCAAAATTCAATTATGTATAATATTTCAAATTCGATTTATTCGAACACGCAATTTTCTATTGAATTTATTCAAGTGATTTGTTCGTGTGGCCAGCAACATTCATTGTATGTTACAACAGTTTCAAATACTAGACTTACACGGATGTATAAGTATGTAGGGGTGTGTGTGTGGAGGTTTATTCTTTGACCTCAAGGTTATCACGTTACATTACTTGCGCATTTAAATTTAAAACACTACATTTTATGGGTCATTTACGTTTATGGCTTTTGCAAGTGATTTATTCAATGTGCAATACTTACTTTCGCATGAACATACATACGTACCTGCACACATACGAACTCACAATATGCGGACATTTATATGTTCAAAGGTGTTTGTGTATATTGTAATTACCAATTATCACAGTCACTTCACAATCAGTTTAACACGCTCAAAGGTCAACACAACAGATGCCACATTTTACACGAATGCACAATTATGCAGTTATGTATGCACAGATGTGAATGTGTGATCTTTTATATTCTTGTATTGCGAGTGGACATTGTTCATATCAATACATGTGTGTGATTACAACTCAATGTGACCAATATCTAATTGGCTTGTAATTGATTCCGCAAGAATGTGTTTTGCAGTAATCTCAACATTGTTATAAATTCTCTCAATCTGTTTCATCAACACTTTTTTATTGTGTTTGGGCAACTACATGACCTGAAACCATATAATACAAAACTTGATTGCAGAAGCAATCGTATATAATCGAATGAGTATTATAATATGTATATACGATTGAGCTTACATGTTAATGTCTGATAAAGCTAGATATTGTAAAGCAAAAGCGACAACTTTTAGAATTTTTAGAGTATAATAAGTTTGTTCACCAAATGGTTGATTGTATCACATAAAACTAATCAGGGGTCGAATCGTTACATCCGTGCAAACATACGACAGAAAATTACGTGATACGTCAATCGTATACGGTGATTGGCATTATGACATACGACAGCAAACGGATCGTACTGTATTTTCAATTCACAATAGTTTTTAAATTCCACATTGCTTTGGATCGTATTTTCGGTCACATTAGATGTGGAACTGTCAAAACTGTTGCAAGATTTTCAATAAACTAACAAAAGCTAAATAAAAATATCAAAATGGATCCAACTTTGTTTTTTTATTTGAGCTCTAATGAAAGTGATGGGGATAAAAAATAGTGCGGAGATAGCTTAGAAATCGTAGCAATAGCGTAGGTATAAAAAAAAAAAAATTATGAATCCTCATTAACAAAATTTTCTTTGTAGATGTATCATTGAACAAAGCATCGGAATCTTCAAAACACGCTGGAGAATTTTAGGATATGGCAAGAGAGGAAGGTATCACCCGACAAAAGTAGAAGATTTGCTAACGTTTGTGAGTCATTACATAACATCTGCATAAAAATTACAATAAGTTACTACCCTCAACATTGCGATTCTTCAAATAAAGTATTCTTTAATAAATTTAATTCAAAAATGTATATGTCCTTAACCTTGTAAATAATATTATTTTTAATGTCAATTAAAATACAATAATTTTGTTCATATAAATAAATTTTTGTTTTTTTAATTTTCAATGAGATATTCCATTTATTGGTTTCTTGTTGATGTTCTTTATTACTAAAAAATTTTAAAAATTTGCTCATATTTGTATATATATTTGTCTATTACGATTGGTAGTTTGCGTTCGAATGACGATTCGAACGAACGGATAAGTTTATATACTCGTTCACGTATGTCCTCATGATTACGATAGAAGCGTTACGATCACGTATGTCATGTTACGAAATACAGGCTTTTACGTGACGAGTGATACGTTCACGGATGTAACGATTCGACCCCAGGCTGGAACTCCTTCTCCGGTACAATATATATGTTTCCGATGTTTTTGTTAAAAACATACGCAACTTTGTTATTGTTTTCTGATTTCCTCATCTTTGTATAAACGGTCACTGGTAAAGAGAACAAGTGACAGAAATGTCCGGTTGTAAGATATTAAATAAAATAAAAATTTAAATATACAATTTTTCATGTGACTGTATGTACTACTGTGATCTCCTTCAAAGTAATCCCCTTCCGCTGCAATACACTTATACCAACGAATTTTCCAGTCATCATAGCATTTGGAAAAGTCCTCTGTCGTGATGGCCATCAGAGCCTTCTTCGATTCAGATTATATATCTTCAATTGTGAATTTGCTGAATAGCCAAAAGTTTCGCGAAAGTAAATCAGGCGAATACGGTAATTGCGGCACGATATTAGTTGCAAATGTGGAGAAATGATCACGAATAGCCAATGCAATGGTGCATTATCGCACTTCTTTGTTCAATAAATTCTGATGTAGTAAAAATCGTAGTATTCACTTTTAGAGTCTCACAAAACGACGCGTATCTCAAATACTAATGAATATTTTGACGTGCAATTTAACATAGATTTTTACTAATAGTAATATCAACTTACAGAAAAAAATTTACCGATTCGAAAAACACGCGAAGTATAAATTACCTTTCAACTTGATCACAGTAGTATAAACTGAGAGTTGACGAGTTATAAAAATACACATTTACTAATATAATAAGAGTTCAAGAATTTTATAACTAAAATACGTTTCGCTAGAAACTAATCGGGATAAATATAGAATATATATGTACATATATATAAATGATCAGAGTAATGAGACAAATTTAAATCCGGTTGACTAAAAATTAAACTACCTTGATGAAACACGCAGTGCTCAAATGGCGGAAAACGGACTTAAACCACGCGTACTTCCCATATAACACAATTTTAAATGTCACCTGATTCGATCACATTCCAGTATATGGTGCAAATAAAGCACCAGTTAATATAGTGGGCTGAAACTTTGCACGAATAGTCGCTTTAAAGTGACCTATCTTTCGACCAAAAATTGTCCAAATCGAACCAAAACTGCTCAATCCAGTGCCTATAGTGGACTTTTTTTTTACCGAAAATAACGGTCAACGTGTGAATCCTTTCTTGATAATAGTATGTATGTACTTTACAACAGAGTATGTATATAACAGTAACATATATAGTAATATTATGATTTCCGTCTTTCCACCTGACTTTAAACCGTCCAGGTCCAAATTTAATATTTTAATGAAATTAAATGGATGAATTTTTGATTAAAAATTATGTGGTAGCGTTGAATTAAAATGGAATTGATCAAGGTCTAAACCGCTTATCCCTAGTATAATGAATTTCAATCTTCTGGTTAATGTATTTTTTTTTTTAATAAATAAATTTAACCACTTCGGTTGAGTTGGTATCACATGCATACATACATACTATGTATATATACTAAATGAGATATACGTCATTTGATATAATTTTAGCTGAAGCGAAATGAAATATAGGAAAAAATGAAGTCTAAGTTAATAATCTTCAACATAAGTCAAGAAGATACATGTATTTTTTTCACAATTTAATGCAAAATTTTTAACGCAATATTTTTTAACGTAAAGCTTTGCCAGTATCTGAAAGCATTTGATACTTGCAAGCTGCAAGCGTATAAAATATTCTGATACACACCGTACTTGTTTTTATTTAAAAATAGTAATTTTTTGACATGGTGTTGGCGGGTGGTAATGTAAAACACTTATTTCAGCCGACTCGAACTTTATTTCACTTCAGTAGTTTCGTTTACTAGACAATACGTTCGATCGTTCGCTAAAATAATTGTGCTCCTTGTAAGTGTATTTACCACTCCGCCAGCGACTCAAAAGAGAAAGGGCCAACGCAAATGCTAAGCCACAGATGAGCTAGCACAGACAAATAGCGGGATATTGTTACATTTTAATCATAATTTAATAAATCAATAGTGTTGTACTTGTATTTTTTTGTACATTCTTTAAGTTTAACTATTTTATAAAATTAGAGTTTTTGCGCACTAACATTCACCTCTCCGTGAACTCTATGCTCTGACGTGGAATTCACTTTCAGATTTCGGCGCGCAAGTTTCATTACTGGCCCTGTAATTAAGCCGTTTGAAGTTCTGATTACAACGCTTTTTGTTTGTTCATCGCCATCGTTTATGACATCAAAAACCATCCCTTTTGTCCAGGTCTTCCTCTTCGTGTTTTCATCAACAATTATTACAATATTTTTGGAGTGTTGGGTTCGCAATTCGAATGTTGGATATAAAGTTTCTGATAGACTTCATGTCTCCATCTTCCAGAGCTGTTAAATTCGATATTGTTGTGATATTTCATACCGTCGTCATCTACGTTCTTCTAGAATTTCGTCAGTGCGTACAGCTAAGAACTGGTTGAATTTTCTGACGTCGGACCTAATCCAATAAAGTACGTTCTTCAAATCGTACCAGAAGTTCCGACGATTAATTTGTATGCAGAGTTCCAGCCCTTAGAACTTAGCTAGCTGAAGTCCTAAAATGGCTGCCATCAGCTCAAGCCTCGGCACCGACAGTGGCTTTAACGGAGGAACTAGTGTCTTGAAGACATTGAGACAGCAATGAACTTTGTCGCCAATACTTTTACGTAGAAAGACAACAGCCGCACATGGTAATATGCTAGCATCAGTTGTGCTACTGCCACCATGCCGAGCGTTCTATATCGTGTACAGGGTACAGGTTCGTCTCAAGCAAGTAATAATATCTTAGCTTTGATAAGAACAAGCCCGAACAAACTCAAAGGGTGGAAGATGGTCATCATTTAGTTCGTTACTGGTGGGTAACCACGATATACCGAAAAAATTTAAAGTTCAGATCCTGACTCCATGAAGCATTTGTTCGCGTTCTTATTCACGTCAGTATAAGAACGCGAACAAATGCTTCATGAGTTTGCAAAACTCATTTAGAATTCGACAGCCAGTTTTACATCTAGACCCCGCCTTCACATTGGATGAAGCGGACGTCGAATCATTTTGTCCTCATCGTCCACAATCACCCTAATTTCGTGAAGTAATTAAAGAATATGTCCACAAATATCCTGTGGTCGTTCACTCAAATCTCATTAGGACACCCATCAATGATCAGACTTGTGCCACATACCTTAGTTGCTACATCCCACACGTTTTCAATTTATTTCTGTTGACGTTCTTAATTGTGAATATTAGAATGAACAAAGACTTGCCTCCTTTTGCTATTTCCTAACCCTTTTCGAGATAGTCGTTTAATTTCTAAACGAGATACTGCTTCAGATCGAGTCTCTTTTCCATCTTCTTTTCGAGACATTACAGACAGTTATATACCATTCGGTATGAGTCGGGGAGGTCAATATGGTCGTATAAGGGTCCTGTTTCCCATTTCTTCACACTGGCACCAACCGTCGATCTTCAAAAGTGGGGTCTTTAATCCGAGGTTTTTGTTTATTTTTCATTGGGAATAGTTTCTACGTGGCGGGTTCTAAACCCAGGGCACAACCATGCTAAGCGAGTAGCTTCAAGTTTTACACGAATTTATAATCGACGCCCGCTCGCAGCCGCATCTCTGGTGAACAGACGAAGCAATGAGAATTCAGCGAACCCTTAAACCGAATATGTCGGAGTGGCTCCGCTGAAGCTCCCTCTGTTTTAGCCGTGACTCCAGGCTTCAATCGGGAATCGCTACGACTGTAACTACTTACCCAGAAGCATGACTATACCTCATTACATCCCAGCTTTACTGTACCCCATATTAACTTCACCTACTTGTAGTTATATTTTCCCAACATTACTTTTGCTCACCTAACTGTTATCTGTGTCACCTTACTGGCCTTAATTATGTGGCGACTTTACGTCAAATTCTCACATAAATTCTAAAACTAGTACAAAAGATATGAAATGCAAAATGATTTTATTTATTAATAATTCGTATATCTGCTTTAAAAACATTAAACTTCACGCAACAAGATATTTTTCAAAAAAATTAAAATTTCTTAGCTTTTGCAGCTATATAAAGCGGTATAAAAATCGAATTTTTAAACGCTCAGCGTTACTGCCGCATTTATTAGGTACGCCTTACAAAATCTATGGACATGGGAGTTTTTGGCAGTAATTTGCCGCTGTCACCTTTATTTAGGGACGGCAGTTAAACTAATCGAGATAGATATACAGTTACGCACATATTTATATACTTATGAATTTATAAATGTTCACGGGGACGAGACGAATATAATGTCTGTTGCACGGATAGACGCACAAACTTGTTGGAAAATTAAGATGTGTTGCAGAAACTTGGTACACGTGTTTTACGGCATCATGAGAAGGTACTGCAAAACAGCGAGATCGAACAACAACCAAAATTTAGTGCCGTGAACCGTGAGCCCCGGCCTGGGGCGACAAGATTTTCAGAACGTTAAAACGACGATATATACCAAATTTTTATTCTAAAACATTTAAAGCATAAGCTAATTATTATTTTGAATTACATATTTTTTCATTAATTTGTCGAGGATCTAAATTTACTTTTTCTCTTGACAATGAGTTACTACAGAGAAACACTTAGGGGTATCCGGTATAAGTTCCGTGATATGGGGAGTGGTCGGGGTTATCATCCGATTTCATCCATTTTCATCCATTTTCACACTGTCGATAGGGGTTCTGAAGGGATTTATCATGAGGGTTATTGTAGCTTAAGTGGTTTTGGAGATTTGTATATTAAACCAAATAGAGGGCTTTGCCACGCCAAAATTTTTAGCCTACAGGTGTCCTTTGCTACTTCGATTCTCTGTGCCAAATTAGAGTTGTATATCTTAATGCAGTGTTTAGTTGTGACCTTCTAAAGATTTTTGATAAACGGCGTTTTGTGAGCGTGGCAATGGTTCGATTCCGCCCATCTGCGAACTCCACCTTACTTTTTTTACCAAGGAACATGTGTTAATATATCTTAATTTTTACTCAAGTTACAGCATGCATGGACGGCCGATATACAGAAAGTCACACGGGCTTACTCGTATCGGTATTTATCATTTATATATACAAATAAGCCCATATTTATCTCGATTAATTTAATCCTTTCTTGCCCGATGTTGCCTATAGGCAACATTCTACGTAATGCTTCTAACTGTCGTTATTTCAATTTTTTTGACGCGCGGTTCTTTGCATTATGTAGTCTGGTGTATTGTGTAAGCTTACAGTGAATTGTTCTATTGTAAGCTATGCAAGGGTTCATTCAGTAGGCTTTTTTCGTAGAGTGAAATTCGCGAAAAAAGGTGTTTACGCAAAAAGTGATTAAAAATATTAAAATAGCTGTTTTATTGTAAAAACCAAGAGAACAACATATATAAATAGAGGTATTATAAGATATAAGATAGTTATTAAAAATAAATATAAGTCATTGGAAAAGTTTTTAGTTTGTTTACAATAATTTTGTAAAGGTGCTGTTGCCTATAGGTAACATCCTGTAACTAGCAAACCAGGACGCTAAGGACTTTGAAATTTTATCACTTCATACTTGAGTTAAGTATCTGTCCTAAAAATGTTTTAGCTCCGCCCATTTTAATTCGGGCATGAGAGGGTTAAGGAGATACATTTAACAGTTTGGTGAACAAAACTATTGTACTCTGTAGCAACAGATTGCAAGAGTTTAAAAATCCTAAAAATATCAAATTTTGTGACAAATTGATCAGTACATTCACAAGCACCAGGAACATCTACCGTAATTTTTTCTTTGAGCATAATGTTTAAGTTTTAATTAAGAACAAATTATTGAACGTTAATAAACGATTCTATTGGACAATTCTTCAGCACAAGATACCGAAGAAGTACAATCATAAGGCTCATTCACTTGAACAGTGTCATTACTCTACAAATTCGATTGTTAAGGAGAGTTGTTTAAAGTTTTGAATTGTTTCTTATTTAGAAAATATAGAAAAACAGAATAAGTTTGTTGAATAAGCTAGGACATAAGTGGATTAAAAAGTGTACCTAAGTTTTTTCTTGGCCACAATCGTTTTGAATTTTGAGCTATGGTTATTTATGAGAAATAAAAAGCAATTTTGCATACATAAATGTTATCCTCGCAAAACTAATACGGCTGTGTAAACTGACGTTGAGTAACACCAAAAGGTCCGTCAGGATCGGGAAGGACCTCTCCGAGCCGTTCGATACCAAACAAGGTTGCAGACAAGGCGACTCTCTATCGTGCGACTTCTTCAACCTGCTGCTGGAGAAAATAATTCGAGCTGCAGAACTAAATAGAGAAGGTACCATCTTCTATAAGAGTGTACAGCTGCTGGCGTATGCCGATGATATTGATATCATCGGCCTCAACACCCGCGCCGTTAGTTCTGCTTTCACCAGGCTGGACAAGGAAGCACAGAAAATGGGTCTGGCAGTGAACGAGGGCAAAACGAAATATCTCCTGTCATCAAACAAACAGTCGTCGCACTCGCGACTTGGCTCTCATGTCACTGTTGACAGTCATAACTTTGAAGTTGTAGATAATTTCGTCTATTTAGGAACCAGCATTAACACCACCAACAATGTCAGCCTGGAAATCCAACGCAGGATTGCTCTTGCCAACAGGTGCTACTTCGGACTGAGTAGGCAATTGAAAAGTAAAGTCCTCTCTCGACGAAGAAAAGCTAAACTCTATAAGTCGCTCATAATTCCCGTCCTGCTGTATGGTGCAGAGGCTTGGGCGATGACAACAACCAATGAGTCGACGTTACGAGTTTTCGAGAGAAAAATTCTGCGAAAGATTTACGGTCCTTTGCGCATTGGCCACGGCGAATATCGCATTCGACGGAACGATGAGCTGTACGAGATATACGACGACATTGACATAGTTCAGCGAATTAAAAGACAGCGGCTACGCTGGCTAGGTCATGTTGTCCGGATGGATGAAAACACTCCAGCTCTGAAAGTATTCGACGCAGTACCCGTCGGGGGAAGCAGAGCAAGAGGAAGACCTCCACTCCGTTGGAAGGACCAAGTGGAGAAGGACCTGACTTCGCTTGGAATATCCAATTGGCGCCACGTAGCGAAAAGAAGAAACGACTGGTGCGCTGTTGTTAACTCGGCTATAATCGCGTAAGCGGTGTCTACGCCAATTAATAATAAGAAGAAATGTGTTGTTACATTAGTAAAAAAAGTCTTGAAAAGTTTTATGTATTTACCTTTTCACCGATATCGCTGTAACATAAAATATCTCGTTCTTTTTAAAAATAAAAAAAACTTCACGTTTTTACAATAGGATGTGTCTTTATTATGGTTAAAAGATAATATGACATAAGAAGTTACATTCTTATCTTGATTGTTTTGTTTTTTTACGCATCAGAAGGCAATTTTTACACAATATGAACATGACATTGAGCACATTTCTTCATACTCATCTTATAAATCGGGTTATTTGCGTTATGACTTTATTGATGAAAATGGCATGATAACCTTTTTATTGCAAGTTAAAGATTTGAGCGTAACGCTGTCACATTGGCTTCCATCAGAAGATGCCGGAGAAACACAATCAACAAGTGATATTTTTCAATTAATCACTGCGATTATTTTCTATGTAATTTAAATGAAGAAACTTGAGATTCTTTGTACTAAAAAAACCCTATACATAAATAAGATTGTAATTCCGATTCTTAAATATCTTTAGAGGGCATTCAGAACGGACTGAAAATCTCCATTATACCAATTTTTTAGGTACAGTTGAGTCTCCTGCTCTGTTTGAACCGATTTTAGCGGAAAATTTAAAACTTTTTGCACTCCTTGCCACGAAAAACATCTCGTATTTATGTAAAACAATTTGAAAAAAAATTATATTATTAATTCAAAATAGAGAATTCCAATATGCTAAGTGTTTTGGTGTAATCGTGGATTCTACACCTGATATTACACAATTCGATCATCTAATGATAACACTACTCAAATTTCGCGATTGATTTGTTAAGATATCTCTGGGATATTTGGCGTGTTCTGATTACGAATTTAAGTTCAAAAATTGTCCAGCTGTTTTTGTCTCTTTCGTGGATTGACCCATACACCCCTTAACTTCAAACCCATAAAATTCTGTGTGTTCGAAAATTTGCATTGTCATTTTCGGTTTTATCAACTTAAAGTTAGCAAGAAACAGCCAAATGACTGTACACTAGTATACTTATAAGATATGGTGAAACTGTTTAAAGGTTTTTATCGAATACTGACCATATGGCATTTAAGCAATAGTTTTGATTTAATCAATGAGTGAAGTCAGCAGCTCCTTGCCCTGCCTATTCAATTTCCTAGGAACTTATGAAGCTGAATCTGTAATCGAAGCAGTTGTTTTTTTACTACTTTACCAGAACTTTAAAATTTTGTTACTATATCCACACTTTGTTAGGCTATTTTAGTGTAACATACAAGTTTAAGTCCTAAGAGTCTCTCTCTCTCTCTCTTTGTTGTTATTCATATAATTCGAACTTTCTCTACATTTGTAGAAGCAGTATCGCTGAAGCTCAGTGATTAATTGAGGATTACACGGGATCACACATTCCATCTTATGTTTTCCTTGGTTTTTGAAAGAATTCTTCTAGTATTTCATAAACTGACAGATCAATATCCCTATGAATACTCATTGATGCTAGACCAATAAGCCTATCTTGACCTGTCGTATTTCGTAAATAAGTTTTAATTCTCTTTAAGCTTGAAAAACTTCTTTCCGGTGATGCTATTGAAACAGGCAATAACGCCAATATGCGTAAAATCTTGAAAACATTCCCAAAAGACGTTTTGTTCACTGCTTCTAAAGCTTCGAGAGCATTCCGAAAATGCTTGCCTGAAGTTCGCTGTTTCCACATTTTCACCTCCGCAAGAAAGTTTTGTGCTGAACAGTTGATCAACCTTTCATAAAAATAAAACATTTCTCGCGAGGAAACTGCTGTATTAAAAATACGTTGAGTAATAAAACTTTTCGTAAAAAAAAAGCGATTGCAAAAGCAATCGAATGGGAGTTATATACGATTGAAAGGTTTAACATGTTGTTGTCTGATAAAGCTAGATATAGTGAATCCAAAGCAACAATTTTTAAAATGTTTAGAGTATAAAAAAAGATGACGACCACAGCAAACGTAATAAGTACCATGGTTTAAGGGTATGCAACTGGAATGTCCAGTTCTTAAATTCGGAAGGTGCCACTGCGCATCTGGTTGATGTTCTTGTAAAAGTAAACACTGACATCACCACCGTCCACGAAATACGATGGACGGACAAGTGCGGAAACGAGCAGGTCCTTGTGACATTTACTACAGTGGCGTTGTATGCAGGGGAGCGCGAGTTCGATATGGGATTCGTGGTAGGAGAAAGATTCAGTCGTCAAGTCCTAGCATTCTTTCCGTTGGATGACTGTCTATCCACAAACGGAATCAGAGCAACACTTTTCAACATAATACTGATTTGTGTCCACACCCCGATGGAAAAGAAGGGTTATATGACCAAAAATGCCTTTCATGGGCGACAGAGGCGAGCTTATGACGATGCCACGATGTCAAAATTGCGCTTGGTGCCAGGGTGGGCAAAAAAGTCATCCTTGGTATAACAGTTGGGAATTGAGGGTGATCAACTTCGTCGGGGCCCGAAATATAGTTGAAGAACTTCTTTGCAAGATATGGTCGGATAAAAGCATGTCCAACGATTGGAACAGATGTGCTCTGCCTATCAACAAAAATGGGTACTCCTCAAGCCGCCTTTGACACCACGGAAAGAAACTGCCTTTATGCCGCAATGTCTGAATTTGATATTCCCGCAAAGCTAAGTTAACGTGGTTAACATCATGATCGAGAAGGACTTATCTGAGCCGTTCGAAACCAAGCGAGGTTTTGGACAAAGAGACTTCGAGCTGCAAAGCAAAATACTGAAAGTGTAATCTTTTATAAGAGTGTACAGCTGCTGGCGTACGCCGATGATATTGATATTATTGGCCTCAACAACCGCGTCGTTAGTTTTAGTTGCTCCAGACTTGATAAGGAAGAGAAAGGTATGGGTCTGGTAGTGAACGAGTACAAGACCAAATATCTCGTTACGTATCGTATTACGTCTATCTTGGAAACAATATTAACACCATTATGGTCTTTTGCGCATTGGGAACGGCGAATATGTACTAGATATACGGCGACATTGACATACATAGATCAAGCGACAGCGAACGTGCTGGCTAGGTCATGTTGTCTGGATGGAAGAGAACCCTCCAGCTTTGAAGGCTTTCGACCCACTGGTGGAAGCGCATTAAAAGAAAGGCCTCCACTCCGCTTCCGCTTGGTATTTCTAATCGGCGGTAAGTAGCGAAAAGAAGAAACGACTGGAGCGCTGTTGTTAACTCGGCTATAAACGTGTAAACGGTGTGTACGCCATTAAAGAAGAAGAAGTTAATAATCTACATCAAACGACTATAAACTGAAATTAACGCTACAAAAATTTTAGTTCTTTTTATGATGGAACTACAAATTACTACTTGAAGAACAATGCTTCGAATCCGTTTCAAAAATTGTTTCCCTTATCTGAACCTTTTGTAAATTCCCAACATTGCGTATTAACTTAGAAGTCATATCTGTTAGATATAATTATGATTTCATCACAATAAAATAAAAAATAAATGGCATAATACATACACACCTATACAATTTAGCTTCTTATCAAATTAATTGCTGCCATAAATAAAGAAAAAATCTCAAAAGGTAAAGAAAAACAATAACGACGTCACAAAAGTTTGTTCACATTTTATACACGCAAACAAAGAAAACGAAATGTAAATGAAAAAATAAAAAATAGGAATACACGAAAGATGTAAACCCTCGTAAAACGGAAAAATGGCAAATGTCCACTTTGTAAAATTAAATTGCAATTACCCCCACTTACCGGCCACAAGGCGCAAACAACGGAACCCGCAAATGCAGTGAAGGCCACAAGATGAGGCCGAACGCAAGGCGCAGAGAGTCCGGCGGCAAGAGATGTTCTGCACAAGGCAAGCGATTATGTTGGGGGTATGTGCTTGAATGTTTACAAAACGCTCTTGGTTGAGCGTGGACCGCAAAGTGCCACTTTTAATTACAAAAATAAGTCTGAAGATTCGCTTTATTTCCGGTTTCCGTGAACAGCATTTTTTTACGCCGCCCTCTTTGCACATATTTATTTCCGACTGCAGCTCCAATACCATACATCAGCAGCCAATGGGCGTACAATATTGCCGGCATGTACCAGTGCTCGCATTGCCTTTTGTTGTTTTCGTTTTGCTTCTGGCTGTTTCGCCGCGTTATTATTTCATTATGTGTTGCTGGCAATTTTAACATTTAAAATTAAGAAAATCCCAAAAGACCACAAGTCAAATATAAACAAACTAACGAATAAATGCACCATTGCATCCCTGGGGACGCGAAGAAACCATCGAAAATCGGGTGGAAAGGATTTTGAGTGCAAGCCTTACGGAGTGCCTTCTACCAGCCAGTCCAAAAGTAAGCGTGGGGTTGCGGGCGAGAGTGCCATTCAGAAGAGTGTGTATTTGTTGCTGTTGTTGGAAGGAAGCAATCATAATAACCACATTATTGTGGTTAATAATACAAATACCTTTTTCATTTGCCAATGATGCTTTCGCTGCCACCGGGAGCAGTTTAAGAACAAACGTTTTCATATTTTTAAGTAGATACATATGTAATATTTGTAAATGAACGGCAACACGTTAGGAATTAATGAGTTAGGTATATTCTTGACAAGTTTTCAGGGGTTCCGCGAGGAAAAAGGTACTGATTATAACGGCAAAGTTTAACATAAATTTCACAATCTTTAAAGAAGTAGCGGAACAACACAACTAGTAAATTTGTGACTCGAATAAAAGTATTGTAAAATAATACCAAATATTTCATTCAAATCATTTCCATAATTCAAATAATCAAAATAAATAAGTTTGCAAAATATCAAATATATTTTTTTTGTCGTTTGATAATAATTATAACTTTGTTCTACAGTCGTTTTGTTACCCTAGGGATAAGTTCGATGTTGGATATAGTTGTGCTCACAGTTCATGACGCTGTCAATAGTTTTGTAAGATTTGCTCTCGTTCATGTTTAAATCTTTATTTTATTTATATGTGTGTTTTATCTCTATAAAATGCCTTTTAAGAACTTTTGCTTTATAATTTTCCAGTTGATAATCTCTTTGTAAGGGTTTGCAATAATCTGCCATTATGGAACGTTCTCATCCGCCATTATACCTTTATTCCATCACTTTTAGCTTCTGATGAAATCATAATTTTTGATCCTGACTATAATTTCCTAAATTATTCAAAAATGAAATAGATATAGCTTATTCTCATATTAGCTCTCAGTGTCTGATAATTTATCAACATACTTTGCAAAATTTCTTCATACTTACTTGCTTGATGGTTGCCTAGGAAAATCTTGTCTAACGGCACCAAAATTGGGGAACAGTAAAACTATACATTTTGTAGACTGCTGCTTTAGATATGTATCTCCATCTTTGTTTTTTATTAAACTTTAAAATTTTCCGCATAATCTAGACATTTAAATCCATCAAAATTTGCTAAGATATCCAGGGCAACAAAAAATTTGTTCTTATAGAGCTGTATTAAAGGTCTAGCTTTACGTCGAAATCTTTAACAAGTTCTTTTATAAGTAGGTGATACAAATATGCGATTAAGGTTAAGAATTTACAAACAATATGTATTTTTCGATTAACCATTGTAGAAAATAGGATTTTCAAGATAAGTGCATGAGGTCAGAAAATGTTAGTTTATCAGTGCACTCTTGAATAATATTTTCGAAATTTAAATTTCATGTATAAGTACATATGTATACTTATATTCAGGTAATGCTTACTGCAAACATGCTCTCTTTTAACCCACCTCGAGAGAGATAAAGGTGCATTGATATGAAAACTGAAAGTATCGTCCCTAAATTGATTCAATGAGAAGAGCTGTTCTAGGCAGACACCTCAACTGTAAATTGGTGAAGGGTCTGAACTCCTTTTCTAAAGACCAGAATTGAATATAGCATTTCGATGCAAGATTTAGAATAAGACTATGAAAAAAACATTCTTAATGCATGACGATGAGAAATCGTACAAACATCAGCTCACACTCAAATTGCCTTGCCCTGTATGTAGCGCAATTTCTTCGCGAATATGGACGCAAACAACTTATGTATTAACACAACAGCTTTCGATTGCAACCTTAAATTAACGGTAATGGCCCACACAAGTGAGCATACTATTCACCCGCACGTGCAGTGTAAACGTCTAGCCAAAAAGCAAGGCGCGCAGTCTCCAAGGGTTGCAGGAACGTAATGAAACAAGCATATTTCTTGAATTACGTTTGTTACAAGATTATATAACTTCAAATCATATTTCTCATATTGCTGCGTTTATATACCATATACCATATACATATAACACAACTGGGGTGTTTGTGTTGCTGCTATTATTCAATGGGCTTACTTGCTACCTTTTTGCTATAAACAACAAAAACAATAACAACAATAGCGTAATAAAATAAACTGTGAATTCTTTTCATCCTTTGCGAACGATTGTGCGGAAACTGCTACCCTGCTCAGAAATTCCACAGTCTTGCTTGCTGTTATTGTTGATGCTTTAGTGTTGCTGTAGTAACTGCTATTTTTTGGTCTTTTATTATTGCTTGTGGGTGTGTCAGGTGTTTAAATATAATCGTATTGGTTGCTGGAAATACTAGAAAATTCATTCCGTTATTTAAGGCAATACGAGTGGGTTATGAAATTGATCAAGTAATTTTTTCCCAATTTTGTTTTTAATGCGGTTCACTACTTTGTGAGTAAGAGTAAATAAAATGCTGTGCAGGTGAAGAGAAAGATCAAAGCAGTAATATTATATAACAGCACAGAAATTTATCAAATTAATTTCGCTTAATTTAATTAATAAAAAACTCTGTAATAATCATTGACTATGTTATTGTTGAAATACTGTTATAAATGCATAAGTACGCATACAGATCTATTAATATATACATATGTATGTACGCTAACTTCTATAGTGATAAATCTCAAACGTCGCTTGGCTTTGTAAAATTGTAGTTTTTATAAAAAATAAAAAAATTTAACATATGTACGGATCAAAAACAAAGAAGTGAAAAACTCTCCTCAAATATTTATTAACGACCAGCATTTTCACCACAAACGCCGCCAGCATTTCATACACCCATATCCACCCAGCGAAGTACATATATTTGTACAAACACGCCGAACTCTCTTTCCGTTCCACGCGTTCAAGTCTATAGTGGTGGGTTCATTAAGCCAAGCCTCATATCTGCAGTGCTATGTGCCTATCGCATATTTACATCAATTAAAAAATCACATTCTCGCTTAGCAAACATTGTAATTAACAATAAATGTTTTTTAAATTGCCACAATGCAACCCCTTCGCCAGAGGCCGTCAATCGGCGGGTACCTTATTTCTTCAATAAACAAAAAACTGACAGGTTCCCCTTACAACCACACCCAATTAACGTTTAACCGTATGTTCGAAAAACACATAGTTTCCAAAATATTAGAAGGGTTATTTTTTGAAATTTATTGACTCAATGGTCTTGACCGTTAAAATCTAAGTCTTTTAAATCTAAATCTTAGAATCGTCGACAAAACTATCAACGGATTATATGTTCTAGGTCTTAGACACACTAAGTTTCATTACTTATATTTCTTCGCGTCCGAAATATCAATACTCGTGGAAAAATAAACTATATTTATTGACTTGAGAAATACGAGTATGTGTTGTAAACGCAAACCAAAGAGGCTATGGTATGGTATACCATTAAAAGTCATGCAAAGAACCGGAATATAATATTTTTCGACGAAGGTACAAACCGATTTCATTTAATTTCAGCGTAAGCCACATTATATTTAGGAAACGGGTCCACTTAATTTCATTAAAATATCACAGATTTTATGTTAAGTAATACAAAGAATTTCAAGGTGGATTGGAGCTAGAAAAAGGTCTGGGCGATTGCATATAGTATATATACACATTCACTTATGCTGCTAAGATATCTTACACATTAATACATATACGTCATAAAGCCAACCGAAACTCTTCAAAACTCTTTTAATATGTATATGAGAACTGCGGGTAGTATTGACCCGGTTGTATCCTTTTTGGCATCATTACACATTATTACCCGGAGAAGGTCCGAGTTGCAATAACACAACTTAGCAGTTAACCATATTTATATTAAGTATATGAGGGGTAGGACAGCGTTGACCCAATTTACCCTTCCTTTTTCTAAGCTTCACGGTTATATCCCACAGATCCCCTCTATTTTGTAAATTTTTGATTTTTTCAATAGCAGATCATTGTACGGATAAGATCTTCTAGTTTATTGAAGTTTTTTAAGTTTCGTCCCTGTAGAAGGGATCACTACAGCAGTGAAAGAGCTTTGTTTAGTGCCATTGGATATCGGGTATAACTCTAAAGAAAAGTAGTTTTTTATTAAAAATGTTACTCTATGTTCTTAATATATGTATAAATATACCTTTTAAAACAATTTATACAGTAGTTTTTATACTTTGAATTGGGTATATTCAGCGTGCCATGAAGTCTGTAACAACCAGACGGAAATGTGGGTGACCCTTCAAAGTATATGTATATGTATGTAGCGCGGCAACCTGAGCCAATTGAGCCATGCCCTTCTGTATATACAAGTACATATGTATGTGAACTAGATCTCATCTTTTGAGATTTCAATCTAAAATCGGACCACTATATCACACATATATGTAACTGTAAGACAAACTGGCCTATTCTTGTATAGAAAACTTTTTTATTTGACAAAATAACTTCACGAAATTGGGCATCGGTTATTTTCTAAGGCAAGCCTACAATTTGCGAACATATTGCTTAGATCGGAACACTACAATATATAGCTGCAATAAAAGTGATCGATTAGAATCAAGATAATAATTTATTTATACCCTTTTATGCTATAACACATGCACCTAAGAAGGGTATTATAGCTTCCATGCAGCCGAAGTTAATATTTTTATACGTTTGGAACAGGCTGTTAGGGGATATATACATATATGTATATATGTTTATACAAATACTGCCAGCCCGTCCCTGCAAGCCATAACTTGAGCAAAAATTAAAACATCTGATGAAATTTCGTACATCGTATAGCAGATGAACTGAATCGGTCCACATACACGCCTAAAAAGTGCCGTTAACTAAGCGCTTAATTAAGCAAAGTACTTTGGTGGGTCAACAATTGTTGATTTGATGTTACTTCGCAAAACCAGGTTTGCCATATTCGCATTTTATTGGAAAAAAGTATTCAAAATTAGTACTAAATTTCTTTAGAGCTGCATACTAGCACAAGTAAGTTTATCGCAGAAAAGTTTCTTCACCGTTTCTTAAGCGTTTTTTTATATGAAGTTTTTACATTTCTTGAGAGCTGAACATACACAGAGACGGGTGTTCCCTGACTATTTCAATATAGTAACATTACATACACGCCAATGCAGAAAGAGTGGAAAATTCATCGGGAAGAGTGATAATAGGAAAATCGTCTCAAGTCCCTATTGGTAGAGATGATAATACCCCAAAAAGAATGCGAGAGGCAACAGGCTTTTTACCACCCACAAAAAAGCCAAAAAACGTAATAGAAAAGGCGCAAATAACTCAAAAGGGTACCACGCAAATGAGAGATGGGTAGAAGTGGCTAAAAAAAAGAAACCGATGAAAACAAAGTAGAACAAAACCGGATGCTATCATTGTTACGAAGAAGGATGGTGCATCGTATGCAGATATTCTGCGAAAAATAAAAAGTGACAGCGGACTTGAGAAGCAGGGTTCGAGCGGAAAACACTCAAAGGAAACCTGCTTTTAGAACTGAAAAATCGAGCAGACACGAAAGCCGAATCTTTCCAAAGCGCCTTGGAGGGATTGGTTGCCGAAATGGTTATGATACGGCCTAAAACCCACAACGTTACGATTGTATGCAAAAACCTGGACGAAATAACAACTCCCGAGGAAATCTGCGCAGCAGTAAAAAGGGAATATGGAATCCAAAATCAAGAGATAATAAATGTCAAAAGTCTTCGAAAAACTCGTAATGGCACAAAAATAGCACTTGTATGCATGCGAGATCAAGACGCTAAAGCCGCATTCAAATTAGGCAAAATAAAGATTGTATGGTCGATCTGTCGCCTTCGAGATTACTCGCCTATTCCCAGGTGTTATAAGTGTTTCCATCTGGGTCACATGGCATGTAAATGCAGCAGTTTGACAGACAGATCTTCTTAATGCACAAATGTTCCGAGCTGCATGCTCTGAGGGGAGCACTCTGTTTTGTGCACGACTTGCCTATAGTATATCGAGATGATGAAGTCTCTAAGTAAATGAGGATACTACAGTTGAAGTTGCGCAGCAGCACAAGATTTGCTAGATCAGACAATCACAGAAGATATCCGTCCAGAAAGCACATCGATTGCAGACAAATCTGGCAAGACAGCAATATGGTCCTGTAAAGGTCAACCTTTTAAGAACTGCTCCAGAGAAGCCCATAATTGCTTCACATGAACGAATATACAGGCTATATGTTTTGTAAGTTAATATGCTCGTCCAAGCGCAGCAATCACAGAATTCGAAGATTTTCTCGTAAGGCTATCTTTAGAAACCGAAGGCAAAACACCCATTATAATAGCGGGTGATTTTAATGCTTGGTCAACTGCATGGGGCAGCAGATGTACAAACCACCGCCGGCGGCTAATTCATGAATACTTGAGTAAAACGCACTTACCAAAAATGAGCACTGAAACTCGAAACACTTACCAAAAAGGGTTTGCAAATGATTCGCTGAGCAGGCACATTAAGTGAGCGGTGTCCGACATACATACAAGTAAACATATGTACACAAACAGTGATCATATGGCAATTATAGCACAAATTTCGAACTCCCGAGAGCCGGAACATCTTAGCAGAAACACTTCCCGAAAACGAACGAAACGGCAGTGCGAAAGGAACTGGTCGCAGCATGCGATGCAGCAATGCGTAGAAAATCGCCTAAAAGCCACAAGAAGTTCCTGAAGTCGGCAATAACCCGGATCAAAAAATCATGTTTTGAGAAGCTCTGTGAGGAAGCAAATATTGACCCTTGGGGAACTGCTTAAAAAATCTCTATGTCGAGATTTAAAAACAAGCAGCAGCAAATTAATGATGCCTCTTTTATGGGAAAAGTCGTCGAAACATTATTCCCGAAACACAACCGGATTTCCTATGCCAAGCGACGAAACGAAGCAGCAGAGTCACTCTCCTTCGTCACGGAAGAAGAACTATAGGCCATAGCAAAGAAAATGAAAATCATAAAAGCGCCTGGATTGGATGGCGTACCAAACAGAGCTCTGAAGGAAGCTATAAGGTCAAAACTTTAACTATTCGCTAAAATGTACAAATGTCATTGTACCAAGGAAGAGATATTCCCGACTCGTGGAAAGTACAGCGTTTGGTTCTGCTCCCAAAACCAAACAAAGTACCTGAAGAATCTTCATCGTACCGACCTCTGTATATGCTCGACACAATGGGTAAAGTGTACGAAAATATAACAAGAAACCGCTTGGAGTTAGCAATCCAGAAAGCCGGCGGATTATCAGAGAGACAATACGGCTTTATAAAAAACGAGATTCATTATTTACGCACTACGAGAAGTCGTCGATACTGCGAAATGTGCAGTAAATGGCAAAAGATGGAAAGGTGGCACAAAAAGTACTGCGCGCTTATTACCCTGGATGTCAAGAATGCGTTCAACACTGCAAAATGGGCAGACATAATTAAAGCCCAGGATTAAATACGGGCCCCTGAATATCTCATAAACTTAATAACGAGTTATTTTATAAACAGAAGGGTGATTTTTGATACGGACGAAGGCACCAAGAGCTACTCTATCTCGACTGAAGTACCCCAAGAAGCTCACCATAGGGGAGTGCGAGATTATTTCACAGCCGTAGCTGAAGTATCAGAGAGAAATATAGGATTCCAAATTAAAGTGTAAGGAAAACCTGAAGTCTTCCGGTATAGCAAACAAAATTTATAATGCCGTGTCGAGAATAATAGCGAAAGCAATGAGTTCCGTAATACTGCATGCGGCACCAGTATGGATACAATCAATGGATATAAAAGCGTATGCTAAACAAATAATTGCAGTGCATAGGCTTACTACAATTCGGGTAATAAGTGCTTTCCGGACTATATCAACCGACGCTGCTAAAGTATTAGCCAGTATGCCGCCTATTGACATCCAGTGAGATAAGCTCGAGCGTTTGTATCAGCTATCAGCGCCTAAAATAGTATCGGCAAGGACAGTGGACAGAAGCAAGAGCACTAAAATGTGACAGGAGCGGTGGAATTCCTCATCCAAAGCGCGCTAGACCCATCGACTTATACTGGCCATCCACTCCTGTATGTCATCTGACCCAAATATTTAGTGGACATAGGTGTTTTGAAGCTACTTTTTCAGATTCCACAATGACATTAGTCCGAACTGTCCGACGTGTACAACCTATTTATAAGACTCTGAAAATGTATTATTTTATTTTGTGATGTGTACTTGTGGTAAAAATGTTTAAAATCGGGTTAGTATTTCACTTGGTCCCCATATATTTAACATAAATATTTTCGAACTTCCGGTTAGCGGACATATTATACTATTTATACGCATCTACCCGTTAATATGTAGAGATACTTCCCCTAGTTTAAAATATTGGTGTGAAAACAGCTGAAGGATGTTACGCGGCTTTTAACTTTGCAAGTTGCGAGAGAATAAAAGGTTCGGTTACACCCGAACTTAGTCTTCCTTACTTGTTTAGTATAAACTTTTGCCCACATAAAATTATGTAGATATTGTCCGGTTCCGCCCATTCACTGAGCTACAATCTCATGGTTCCAAAAAATATGTGTGCCAATTTTCATCAAGGCATCTCCATTTTACTCAAATTATGGCTTGCACCATCGACGGTCGGACGGACAGAAAGATATTTGGATTTCAACTCGTCTCGTCATTCTGATCATTTATATGGGTATAACCCTTAATTAGCTTAAAAATTAAGATATCTTGATGAAATTTTGTTGACATGCTTCTTGGTACCATAATCAATAATAGGACATCTTATATGAATGATTAGAAATTCCATCGTAAGGAAGATTAGTGTAAAACTTAAAAATTAAAAACGACAACGGATTTAAAAGTCCGGGGTCTATGATGAATTCGAATTATGCATGTAAAAAGTTTAGAACAGGTATATTATTTTTGCTAGATTCAAGTTTATGTTAGTATCTCTAATATAATATATGTATCATAATACAAATGTATATTTAATATATCGTTTTAAGACTAAGCAGAGCTGCTTTCAATAAAAAGGCGTTAAATTAGCAAACCGAGTTTGCAATTTTATTAAATGTACATTGCCTTCAAATCAAAACGTCCCCTGACAATTCAATTACCTTCAACAATACAAATCGGGAGTGCATGATGAAGCGTAGATAAGTTGGTATAAACGTAACCCAATCGTACTGAGAAGGGAGAGTAACGGACCGCCTGAGGGACAATGCGTGCGCTTTCTGTAAGGGGTGTCTATGAAGCGCAGCACCACCAGTTACCGTGAGCTAAATAACAACAAAAACCTTATATGGGAAGGTAGTCGACTAATAACGAGAGACACCTTTGCGCCTCAGAGCTCTTGGTGATGCTTAGTTTGCATGTTCACTGTCATGATGTACATCCCTATATGAGTGCACATACATATGTATGTAAGTTTGTGTACTTGTGTGTGCTTCTTTGGTGAAGGATTTGCATATCGAGGTTGTGTACCCCTTGTCATTGCGGGGAGTTTAGCTGCTGGCTGTAGCTAATTAAATAATTTATCAATTTAACTGCAACTACAACAATCCGTACATACAAGCCCACAATGACCAACTACTTACGTTTTTCGAGTGCCAGCACCGATCGCGTCAAATGCTCAACCAGAGCAGATGAACTAAACTCCGAGGCGGGCATATGCAGACATGTTAAGCTAATGCTCATTGTGCCTTTGTTGTCGCATCAAATGGGTAATAATTTAAAAATTTCCACACTCATCACTTCACATTCAAATGAGCAGCAACAACACAATGGAATTTACACCATATTACATTAAATGGTGTATTCTAGCACATCTACATAAATTTAAATAAAGGCACCAGGATACCCTTTGGCGAAACAATTGGCAAAGAGTCGATTTACCGTAGCCTTGTTATTGTAAACTTTAAAATTAAATGATGTGGCAACAAAACGATTATTCAAAATAGTTTTTGGAAAATCAGACAAATTGACAACATTTATTTATAATTGGCATAGTACATGTGGTGCAATTTGTGCTTGCAGCCTCTGAAGTCTTGCACCGTGTACGAGTACGTACCCAAAGAAAATATGTGTGTCGGGTGAAAAAGGTTCGTCGTTACCTCTCAACTCATTTGTTTACTTTTGGTCTCGTGATAAATACAAAGTTCGATCAAAATTCTAACAAAGGAATTAAATAGGAAAAAGAAGGTCTGTGCGTTTGTCAAAACTCGTATGTATGGGACATATATTTGCACGGTCCATGTGTGACAACAGCAGACGATCCAAAAAATCCTTTTACAAAGTTACAAAGTGCTGTACAGTAGGCAATATACACATGTATGAACCATAGGAGTTGGGAGGATGCAGTAAGTGATGTGTGAAAAAGTATTGAATAATCCTTTTTCGGCAAAACAAATCAAGACTAACATACACATGTGAAAAAAGTACTTCAAATAGTTTTTTCTGACTAAAGTTTGATTGATTTTCCCAGTAAGCAATCAGTAATTTGTCCACATTTTCCTAATGGTACTGGTACATCCCCGAGCACATTTCTGCCAAGTTTAATCATTATATAAGGCCCACTACTTTCCTCGCATTTACTCCTAAGTATTTAGTGATTGGCACATTTTTTTTATGCTTCGAAATTTGCAAATGGGACAGCAAACTTACCAAAATAAACTAATTATTTTTCGAAAATGAGATCAATTTTAATATTCTTGATTACTTAAATATGTGTAAATGTTCCTTTCATTAAATTATATAATTTTATAAATTGTAGCTATGTACATATATAAAATGAAATTAGTTTTTCAACTGTAATGTTGTATGTAAAATATTTTAAAGAGAGTGGGAAGGCTTTGTTTGCTAATCGCATCATTATACTCTCGCAACAATGTTGCTAACGAGAGTATTATAGTTTTGTTCACATAACGGTTGTTTGTAAGTCCTAAAACTAAAAGAGTCAAATATAGGATTATATATACCAAAGTGATCAGGGCGACGAGCAGAGTCGAAATCCGGATGTCTGTCTGTCCGTCCGTCCGTCCGTGCAAGCTGTAACTTGAGTAAAAATTGAGATATCATGATGAAACTTGGTACACGTATTCCTTGGCTCCATAAGAAGGTTAAGTTCGAAGATGGGCAAAATCGGCCCACTGCCACGCCCACAAAATGGCGGAAACCGAAAACCTATAAAGTGTCATAACTAAGCCATAAATAAAGATACTAAAATGAAATTTGGCACAAAGGATCGCATTAGGGAGCGGCATAGTTGGAAGAAATTTTTTTGGAAAACTGGGCGTGGCTCCGCCCCCTACTAAGTTTTTTGTACATATCTCGGAAACTACTATAGCTATGTCAACCAAAGTCTACAGAGTCGTTTCCTTTAGGCATTTCCATATACAGTTCAAAAATGGAAGAAATCGGATAATAACCACGCCCACCTCCCATACAAAGGTTATGTTCAAAATCACTAAAAGTGCGTTAACCGACTAACAAAAAACGTCAAAAACACTAAATTTTACGGAAGAAGTGGCAGAAGGAAGCTGCACCCAGGCTTTTTTCAAAAATTGAAAATGGGCGTGGCGCCGCCCACTTATGGACCAAGAACCATATCTCAGGAGCTACTAGACCGATTTCAATGAAATTCGGTATATAATATTTTCTTAACACCCTGGTGACATGTACGAAATATGGGTGAAATCGGTTCACAACCACGCCTTCTTCCAATATAAAGCTATTTTGAATTCCATTTGATGCCTTCTCTGTATAATACGAGTATAAACATTAGGAACCAATGATGATAGCGGAATAAAACTTTACAAAAATACGGTATTTGAAAAATATGTAAATGACGTATTATGAAATCTCGATTATCACTTTACCATGCGAGAGTATAAAATGTTCGGTGACACCCGAACTTAGCCCTTCCTTACTTGTTTAAGAATCGTTTTGGTTACACAACATTTATTGAGCTGTTAGGTGGGTTTCAGAGAAATAATAAAAATATCTTATCGCATATCAAAACCAGAGTCACAACTCAAAAATTTTCAAAATATATTTTTTTCCACATATTAATATGTTATACATTAATTTACCAACACAAGAAATTTTATTCATCGCTAACTTACCTTACTGGAAAATAACTTTTAGGTCTATTTTTTGTTAATTGCCTTCCTTAATTTATTTCTCAACATGTTTAGAATACGACAGAAAGAGGGTTTTCGATATTCGAAGTCGTTTTATAGATACAGAGGTAAGAAGGAAGAAGTAAGAAGGAGCTATGCGGAGCGCTGAGTGGCGAGCTTGACATTTTAAACGCGTTTTACAAAACTGTGTGTTTTCAAACCTTCGTCCATTGTTTCTCGAAACACATGATACATACAATATACATAGATATCTAATAGGAATACACATATGTATGTATGTAATAAAGCGAAATTTATCTTAATGAATGATAATAAAGTTAAAATTCCTTTTGTTAAAAGTCCTAAAACCACAGGCCGTAACATAGGATGATATGAGAACAACTAGGAAATCTAATTTCGACTGAAATATTTGTTTTACATTAAATAAGAAAAATCCTATGGAGCGAAGTATTGTAATGCAAAGCTTTTTTTAACATTTATTTATGTATTTATATTATAAGTAAGTGAACATTGAATGCTTGTTTATTTTGTGATTTTATTCGTTTTATATACTAGTGCATAAATACATTTAGAAATAATATTCGGGTATTCTTTTAACGAATTGGCATTGGCATCGGCATCGGCCAAGAATTAGGCATCGGTCGGACATTGGTATCAACTAAAGAGTATATTTGTTGTTGTGCCACTATTCCTGAAATAAATCGTAAATTGTCTGCTGTATCCTACGAAGTTGTGTCTCTTTATTTGAAAAATGAGTAAATAATCTGTATTATTTTAAATGTGTCACTGTTAATCGATTATTTAAATCAAAAAAGTCCTTTAATTTATCTCTTGAATAAGAGAAAAACAATAATATTTGTGAATATCTTTAAATAAGAAACCGCTTACGCGTTATAGCAAAGTTAACAGCAGCGCGCCAGTCGTTTCTTCTTTTCTCAAGGCGGCGTCAATTGCAGATTCCAAGCGAAGACAGGTCCTTCTTCACCTGGACATTCCAACGGAAGACCTCTATCCTCTTCCTCTGCTTCCCCCGGCGGGTACTGTAGTCCTTCTCTTCCGTCGGGACGTGGGCTCAAATCAGCGATACGTTGAAGAACTTCGCTTTGATGCGGATTGCAGCTAGACGTTGATCCACCGAGGTGAATGAAAGTACTCGGCAATGGAGTCTCTCTCCCACCACGAATCCCACAACAAACTTGCGCTTCTTTATATGGCCACTGTAGTAAATGCAACAAGGGCCTACTCGCCTCAGTCCTTGTCTCGTCCATCGCATTTCTTGGATGGTGGTGATGTCAACCTTCACTCTAACGAGGACATCATCCAGCTGAGCAGGGTCACATTCCCAATTAAGGGATCGGACATTCCAGGTGCATGCCCTCAAATCATAATTCTTAATTCGTTTGCCATGGTCGTCATCAAAAGGGGGGTCCATCATCCATTAAACTCTTTCATTGGGAGCGTTTTTTACATGGCGTGTACCAAACCCAGCGCACAATCCTGTGTAGGGGATGTTTTACCTTTTCACTTTAGCTCGCCTTCAAGCGGATGTATTTAGGCTACCCAGACGATTCTTGGTTTAGGACCGGAAGTCGTGAGCTGCTTGAGCCATATGTCAAAAAATCGTTTCTGGCCACTCCCAAGTGGATGTCGATCACAGAACATCTCTCTCTTCTACACAAGACTCCATCCTCCAATGACTGTCAACTACATATATTTTTACTGAAACTTTTTTGTTCTTCTTGAGTCCTCTATTGTGACTCTTTTGCATTTAGGGTATATATTATTTAAACAATTCTGGCCATCAAAGATATATATTTAAACAGTGTTTTGAGAAATTTGTATTTTAAAATTCCGAAAACTCAATTCATACCTCATCTCTCTGGACATCTAGAAAAGTTATTTTTCTATTTCTTTAGTACAATAATAAATCTCGCTTTCGGACGCAGTAAAAAATATAAAATTTTGATTTTGACAGACTTTGAAAAAGAAAAAATAACATATTTTTAAAAATTTCGCCATGTTATTAGTGTTATTTCAAAGATGTGTACATAATAGGGTAAAATCGCTGCATAAGTTTTCGTGAAATCGTATTGGGTAAATGTGGTCAGAGGAAGAAGTCTTCATAACCCATAATCTGAAGGAAAAATTTGCGACTGATGTGAAAAGAGGTGTGTCGGTCTTTCAGGTGTCCCGATTACGAATTTGACTTCAAAAATGTTCCATTCTGTACAGCTATTTTTGTTATTTTAGGAAATGGGAGGAGGGCGACTCCTAAAAACAAAAAATTCTTCGTGTTAGGAAATTTCACTATTATTTTCGGTTCGATGGTAAAGGCAGGATATTTTTTAACAGGTCTTTAAACATGAAGCTGAGCGTTGTCTTGACGGAAACCCGTTGCACCGCGTATGGCCGCAAGGCGTTTTTCATAAATCTCTTGCTTTAATTTGATGAGTTTTTCCTAATAGCGTTTACCAGTATTGCTTTAACCTCGCTATAGAAGCTTTATAATACAATATAATGCCCTTCTTACCTCACCAAATACTGTACGTTACCTTGGCGTCATGGGTATTCCACTTTGACGTTGATTTGGATTTTAGGATTATCGTAATAGATCCATTTTTCCTCATTTGTCACAATAAGATGTAAACCGCCTTCTTTTTGTAGCGTTAAAACGGCAAAATCATTTTTCAACGTCTTTTGGCTTCATCTCATATGGTACCCAATTACCTTGCTATTTTAAATGTTTTAAAGTGGTTGCTGCAACAAGTTTTCGCCCTGGCAACTGAACGATCTGAAATTGACTTTCTGTTAGCGCATTGGTTTCAGGGGTTACATAGGTGGTTTCAAATATAATTTTTTTTAATTCTACAACACCTCTAGAATATTGTCCTAAATATTTAAGTTGATCCGAGAAATCGTTTCGGAGATACAGTCTTGAGAACTGTGCGTTCTGTAATCGCGAAACTGTGTTTTTGAAGTCGTTTGGCAAGATTTCTCGAGAACAACTTAACCAATCTTGATGAAATTTTACAAATGTCTTTAGATAGAATTCTCTAAGATTTGGATGAAGGATTTTTTTTCAATTACAATTATTTGAAAAAAAATGTTGAGAAATTTTCATTGAAATTAGAATTTATGTGAAAATATCTGACAAAAATGAAATTTTCAGTTTTTTTTCTTCGTTCAAGTTCTTAGTTAAGGCTTCAACCAAAACACGTATTATTTTCTTCTATTCTTTCTATTACTTTAGGTGATCCTGTAAGGAGTTATCCTGCCAAAGTGGGCGCATCTTCATTCGCGACGTCACCGGAAATGGCGTCGCATTGGCCGAGTTTAAAAAATTTGTTTCCAAAAATTTTAGAATTTATTTATTAATAGTGTATGTTTGTAACAATAAAAAATTCTAATAAAATATTTAATTTTTTAAATATATAAGAGAAAAAATTGTTGAAAAAGGTTTTTTTATCCGAGGAAACCCATGTAACCCCTTACTGATTATAAAAATTTCGAAGTGGTTTGAATTCTTTCTGCTTTGGTTATTTTGGTTTTGGGTACAGGTGCATTTTATGCTTTCAGTTGTGCATGCACACCACTTACAACATTGATATCTTTGATTGGGTTATTGGGTTTGACTTCCCACCGTATTTGTGATTTTGTCATTGATGAGCTATATGTGTGGATTTCCCCATCACGCACCACACCCATCCGAATAGAAGTGTTCGCCGGTGTCACAACCAAGCCCAATATTTGCACATTTGTTGTATTTGCATTTGAAATTAGATTTTTGCCGCACATATAAAATTCACACACCCCGGAATATTCAGTAAATATTTACGAGACATTGTGATTTGCTAATTTTTGTTATATCCTTCTCTATTTGAAGTTTTAATTCCGCACAAACGATGATTGCACAAATATATATGTACCCACTTGTATTCAAAAAAAATTAGAAAAATGGACATTCATATGCACATGTGTTTGGGCTTCTAACTGCACATGAAATGCAATTTTGTGTTTTACTGGCTTCATATTGGCATTTCCTAAACTCGTTCGCTGCCTTAATTACTTCATGTGACTTTTCTTGGTTTCGCCGCCACGAAAAACCTCAATTTATGGCCACAGTTGGCCACACAATTAATTGGTCCTACAAACTATGTATCTATCTATGTATGTACATATGTACATATGCGTGTTGTTGACAAAAAAAGAACAGTGAAGAATTAACGTGTTAGGCGTGTTGTGATAGTATCTAAAAAAGAACAAACTGGTTACATGGTAAGGTTTTCTAGATGAACTCTATGATTCTCCATTTTCATCATTTGTTAACCCCACGGACTGCTTTCCGCTATACTTTACTTTTGGCTTTCGGCTGAAGTGGCACTCCGATATATGTACATATATCGTCGATCCAGGACTTCCAACATGTTAGCATTTAGCAAACTGTTCTACAAAAAGATGGTGCCCAGGAGATGACTATTCCATAATGTTGATGACACTAGTACAAATTATTACTTTTTATGACGAACAAACTAGAGAGCGTCTTCTAATATATACGGCGTGCGATAAATCCGTAGATTTTCTGTTACTAAATACCCTTAATCACGCATACTTTCCCCCTACTTTTTTCTAAGCGATGTGGATCGCTTTATAAGTTTCTGAATTTTAGTTTAGTACAAAAGACAAAACACTACACTTGGGGTATCGTATCAAATTGTCAAAAGTATTTGTTACATATCACAATATTTTTTTCAGTGTCTCAACAGTTTTGTAACTAAATTTGTGTACATTTTGGGTTTAGTCTGTTTTCATATACCGATTTCAAGCTCTTTGTAATCCTGTTTCTGGCACTACGCGAATATAAATTGAAGTTCACCATAGCACATGTCTAATCTCGTTAAAATTAATGAGTTTTGCTGCAGTTTTTAGAAAATCAAATAAAAACAAGAAAAAACTTTAACTTCGGTTGCACCGAAGCTAAATACCCTTCACAGGTGCATTTCTGTTAGTAACTATGTGTTCAGTTTGTATGGAAGCTATATGCTATATTCAACCGATCTGATCAATTTCTTCGGAGATTACATTGTTGCTTTAGAAAATAATATATCCCAAATTTCGTGAATATATCTTGTCAAATGTGAAAGTTGTCCATACAAGAACTTGATTCCGATCGTTCAGTTTGTATGGCAGCTATATGCTATCGTCAGCCGATCTGAACATTTTCTTCGGAGATTACATTGTTGCTTTAGAAAATAATATGTACCAAATTTCGTGAATATATCTTGTCAAATGTGAAAGTTTTCCATACAAGCCCTTGATTCCGATCGTTCAGTTTGTATGGCAGCTATATGTTATAGTGGTCCGATATCGGCCGTTCCGACAAATGAGCAGCTTCTTAAAGAGAAAATGACGTTTGCAAAATTTCAAAACGATATCTTAAAAACTGAGGGACTAGTTCGTATATATACAGACAAACGGACGGACAGGCAGACGGACATGGCTAAATCGACTCAGCTCGACATACTGATCATTTATATCTATACTTTATAGGGTCTCCGACGATTCCTTCTGGGTGTTACAAACTTCGTGACAAACTTAATATATCCTGTTCAGGGTATAACAAGTAAGGAAGAGCTAAGTTCGGGTGTAATCGAAATTTCACACCTTTTGTCATAAGGTGGCATACTTTAAGCGCACCATTTGAACAAGTTTGAGTTGTATCTCGATAAATTCATTGTTGCTTGATTTGATACCGGAAAATGAAAGAATCAGATGAAATAAAATTATTGTAGTCCGATTTCGTTTGTTTTAGAAATATATGAATGTGAAGGTATGTATCCATCGAGCATTTTTTACCCGGCTCCTATAGGTGAAAAACTTTACGTCTCTGGCACTTTAGTTATTGACTTATCGCGTCTTGATCATTTCTATATACATAACCCTATATCTAACTCGATTATTTTTAGGTGATACAAACAAACCGTTAGGTTTCACACAGGATTTAATGACAGACCTCTGCTCTAGCGCAAGCTGCATTTTCGTTCGATAGCTAACAACGCCGTCTAATCAGTCTAATCAAATCAGTCCTATTACTATCCGGACAAACCCTGTATACATATGTTGACCGATATGTAATATAAAAATGGGACCATAGGTGCCAATGTCCTCACATTCGACATTGAATGCACCGATTACTAACATTTTTCCATGGTATTTTTCACACATTAACATGGAATGAGGAAATGCAATATTCTCACTACGTTTGCTTGAACCAAAAGCTTTTTATCCGGCCACGCTGATTCTTCAATAATTTTGAAAGCACACGTGCTGTTCCCTGTTCTGATGTGTATTTCAATGTTAATATTTTCATTTCTCAATTAATAGAGATAGAGATTTGTGAGCTTCCTAAATAAGTTTACATCTTTGTCGGAGAAGGAATAACGGAAGAAAAGTTTAGGTTATTTTATTTCCTAGTGTGTGCTCTTGGAGCGACGGTACAAATATACATATGAGATGGAAGAAGAGAAGTGAGTCAACTCTGCAATGCTATTATAATATTTGTGGCTTTAAAATCACTGTTAGGAAGAAGTTTTGTGCTCGATGAGTTTGAGGAGAGGAAATCATAAACTTGTAAGAGCTGTTGAATGCACGAAAAATATTCACACTTCGACGGCTCATCTCCACAACACGATTGCTTGCTTGCACGTGTGTGTGGGCGTGAGTTTAGGAGTGTTGCTTAACGAGACATCTGCTTTGTAATGAGTTAAAAGAAGTTAATTAAAATATTTATTGCCTCTAAGTGTTGATAATGGCGCGCTCATCGCTTCACCAGCTGAGTACTTATTTTGTCATGGCAAGTTATTAAACTTATTGTTGCGTAAAATTAGCTGACGAGCTGTCAACAAGACATCCAACGCTCTCGGGGGCAGTCATTACTGGATAGAGGCGCACGGAGGAGCTTCTTTTTGTGTTCTGTTATTATACTCTCACAACATGTTGCTACAAAGTATTATAGGTTGGTTAACCTGACGGTACTTTGAAGCAACTTAAATAAATCGAGTTAGATATGAAGTTCGTCCGTCCGTATAAGCTGTAATTTGAGTATAAATTAAGATATCTCGATGATTAACCCAGGAGGGACTGACGTTACCGTGTGGTAACACAGAACATGAATTTGAAAAATACGTCTGTTTTTGGCATTCAAGTTTTCCCAGTAGAAACCAAAGCTTTTATTAGAAGCTTAAAGCTCCAAATTTGAAATTCGCAACGATTGCTGTTCAGGTCGTTCGGAAGTGCATTTTTATTTACGGAGCAAAAAGTTACAAAATGGCATCTGGGAGAAAGTAAGTTTCATTGCTATGTATTTATTTGTAAATATATTCCATAAACAATCACAAAAATCTGAAGTCAAATTACCACATTTCACTCTTAGTAATTAGTTTTAAAGATTTATGCACTTTTTGTCTTATTTTTGGTGGTTTAATAAATGTGTTACCATATGGTCACGTCAGGACCTACAGGGTACAGGTTTGCAAATGAGTTTCAAATCAAGTGTGCTACTGGTTCGATATTAATTTTGAGAAACATTTTGAATAGTTCGCCATTTTGTTGTAGAAAATTCACGCTAAAAGATATTGCAGACTATTTGGATGAGTTAGACGACGATGACACATCATTTGGCCGACAAATAGACGGAATTTATATTGAGCCACCTAATGAAGATGGAGAACTAAGTGGCGAAGACGATGCTAACGAAGATGACGGTGGAATTATTGACAATGTATGTCGAAATCAATTGAACGAAGGGTGTGAACTTGTGCTTAAAAATGGTGCGCATGTAGATTCTGCTTCAATGGTGGACTCATGTGACGTAGAGGGAAATATTGAAGCAGCTTTAGCGGATCTATTAGGTGATGGATCTCATAATGTAGAACAGCAGAAAACAACGACAGCTATCAGATGAAAATATTCGCATAGCGCCTGTATCCAGCAGGTTAAGAAGAGTAGAAGGTACCCCGTCTGAAAAACCTCTTCGGTTAGCAAATAAGGACACTGTGTTTAATTGGTCGAAGGATTGTAGAAAATGCCTTTATTTCCGGAAGCAAACTACAATGATTGTCGTGGCTTGCAGCCTCACGACTTGTTTGAATTTTTTTTTGATGACGCTTTATTAGAGCATATCGTGCAATGTTCATCATTGTATGCCACAAAGAAATTTGAAAAACCTGTGTTGAATATCAATATTCGTGGTGAGTTAGTAACTTTATACACTTTTTCCTCTTGACTTTTAATACATATTTACATTTTTACAGAATTGCGTACATTCATTGGTATACTTTTAATAACCGGCTACAACACCGCTGCTACTGTGAAGATGTATTGGAACAGCTCAGAGGACTTACGCAACTAACTAATTGTACAAGCCATGCGTCGAGACCGTTTTAAAGAAATTTGTAGGTGCTTACATTTTGAACCTAACCTGGTTGCGCCTAATGATAATGAAGACAAATTTTGGAAGTTGAAACCTATGACAGACCATTTAAAGGCCAATATGTTGAAGCACTTCCATCCATGCCAACAACTGTCTTTCGATGAGAGTATGATTGCGTACTACGGTCGCCACGGATGCAAGCAGTTTCTAAAAGGCAAACTTATCCGTTTCGGCTACAAAGTTTGATCTTTATGCACTCCATCCGGATACCTAGTCAATTTCGACATATACCAAGGAAGAAATCCACGTTCAAACACGGAATACGAACAGTGCTTTGGAAAGTGTGCAGCACCTCTCATAAGCATGATAAATGATTTTGACGAAAACACAAGGAGTTTATCATTTTCTTTCTATTTCGACAACATTTTTACAAGTTTTCCATTACTGACTTATCTGAAGACGATGGGGTACAATGGAACAGGAACGGTAAGAGAAAACAAAAGTGGCAATGAAAAAGTTTAATAGAGGTTCATTCGAAACTTCTACAATAGAAAATATTGGAATAAAGCTGACTAAGTGGGTTGATAACTCTGTTGTGTGTGCCGCTTCAACTTGTTACAGTAGCTCGCCAATTTCATCAGCTTCGCGATACTGCAAAAAAGCTGGGAAAAATATCGCGTCCATGCGTGATAACGGAGTATAATAAATACATGTGCGGTGTTGATAGGCTCGATCAAAACGAAAATATGTACCGAATAGCATACCGGGGAGAGATGTGGTGGTCTTCAATATTTACTTGGCTTATTGACGTTGCAGTATCCAATGCTTGGCACCTTCAACAGAGTTCGATGAAGCTTTCGCAATTAGGGTTTAGACGTGAAATTGCAGTATTTTATTGCAAACATTACGGCGAACCGCCGGTTCAACCTGGCCCGAAACGACCCCGGCTGCACGATGGCATATATAGAAACATCCGCTTTGATCACACTGATCATTTTATTGAACCAATCATAAATAGACCTCGCTGCTTAGATGAAACTTGTAAAAGTGTTGAGAGAACTCGATGCATTAAATGCAATGTAGGTTTATGCGTCAAGTGCTTCGCTCAGTACCATATTGACAACGAAAACCAAAAATAATTATGTTTTTTTAACTATTTCAATAAAGTTCATTATTTTATTCACATAACTTGGCTTAATTAACTTATTTTTTTATAGCACATTACATTTTTAAGGTAAATGTAAACCTGTACCCTGTAGGTCCTAGCGTTACCATATGGTCACAGGTCATTGTACCGTTATCTGATAAAGTATGACCACAAAAATTAATTTTTTTAATACATTCTAACAACATTAACAAGCCCTCAAAATTTCATCTTCGTACTAAAAAAAAATAGTTATCGTCCCTGCTGGGTTAAATTTCAGGTACTCCCTGGTGCCATAAGACTTTCGCTATTGTAAATGGGCAAAGTAAAACTTTACAGACTTTGTCGAAATATAACTTTTCAGACAAAGTGTATTTTAGCTAGGTCATATCATGTCCGAAATTGTCGGATCGGACCATAACTTGTGAATCCCCCAGGTATCGAATATGTGACCGATGGTATTTTTGGTGACTTTGTAACGCGTTCACTGGTAATTCTGTGATATATGTTTTTAATCCCTCCTGATAATAGTATACTTTTTTGTGAAAAAGCTGATTAAATCGAGCGAATACTTCCCCTAGTTTCCATATACCTAATATGTATAAAAACTTTCAAACACCCACTTATAATTTATATATCGGTAAATGAGGTATCTTAATGAATTTCAGCAACACTCCAATTACCGTTAACGAAAACGTGTAAAATGCAATAATTGAGGCCTAAATTAATACATGTGACCTGGTCTACGAAAAGGGAGCTAACGTTTCAAACAAGTTATGACTTTTTGGATTCTATCACGTGAAAAAGCATCTCATCTTCCATCCGAATCAACTAAAAAGTGAAAATTGATTTTTTGACACCTAAGCCCCCTTTCCGTAGACCAGGTCACATATAGAGAATTATGTGAAAGAAGGTTTAAAAACTTCCAAAAGTGGTGATGGTTGCGTCTTCTACTAATTGCAATGCAAATATCTCACAAACTTCTAAGACTTTATGAATATAATTTACTCAGATCAAAGCTTTCGACTATCTCCTCCGACGCTGTGAATATGGGTGGAATCGGATATAAACAGCCTACTCTTCATATAACGCAAGTGTCAAAAACTATTAAAAGCCCAATAGATAAGATGAAGAAAGGCTTCATATAGGCTGTTATAAAAATTGGACAATGGAAGTGGCACCACCCACCTTTAGATGATCAATTATATCTTAAGAAGTATTGTTCTTATCAAAAAAATAGATATTAACATATCTATCTTACAGTATGCATATGGGTGAAATGGGATTACAGCCATACCTAATTTCCATATAACACAATTTTAAATTCCATCTTTTTCGTTCATTTTACAAATCCAACACTCAAGAAGTTACCGGAAGAAAGTTTTATATAAATAGTGCCCTTAAGATATAAAATCTAACGTCTCGCATAACGGTCTATAACTTATCAAGTTCCCCGATACCGATTACCTGGACCTGTGTACCTGTTGCTGAATTTTTTCTCAAAGATAGGCAAATAAACTCACTATCTTAATGGAACGCAGTGAACATCTTTTCCTGGTAAAAATTTGCCTTCTTATAAAAAATGGGTAAAATCTTAAGCCTCAATATACCTGCTTTCAATGGTTCAGAGATAATGATTTTCATGTGAGAAATGAAGAACGAGGAAGACCAATAAACAAGTTTAAAGCCGACGAACTGCAAGCTGGAAGAAGATGATACTCTGAGTCAAAAACAAATGGCAGCCATGCTAAATGAGCGAAAAAACACTTGTGAAATTTTTGCTTCAAAGACACCAAAGAAAATCAGTCGAATTTGAATTTAAAAGGTCAAAAAAAAAAAAAAACTGACACATACGAACGCCAAACTCTTTGAGGGTTTTACTATACTGACCTAGTACCATCACCCTGACTTGGAATTTCTCACTCCCCAGACAATAATCCCAAAAATGTTCCACAGTGTAATTTATTCTCTCTCCTGAGCAGGGGACCCAGGGTTCCAACCCTGGGCCCCAGAAAAAGCATAGTACAAGACGGCGGGCCGGATATGGTAATATTAATCGACCAGGGGTCAAGTCCAGCCTAGTGGAAGAAGAGGTAAAACGTTTGGCTTGGGCCAGAGAGGATGTGAAAAACGGTGGCACACTTCGATATTCGTAACGAGAGAAATACCACGGAACCATCCTTTGAACCGCATTGGAGAGCACATCGCGCAACAAAACGCTCGTAGCAATGCAGGGACGTAATCGAGAACGTAGATGTCAAGCTAGCGAACGACAAACGGACAACGTTCAAGGCAGCGGCGTCAGCCAATGAGATTACGAAACGACATTTGATTGTTGTGCTTATAGAACGAATTAACCTGCTTAGAAAGATGTCACAGAAGCGGTGGAAAAAAATTGAGATGAAGCTATTGGAAACCTCAGGGAGAAAGTTGGCTTAACGGAGTCAAAATCCTGGAGTATAATGACGACCAGACGCTAACATAGGGATGGGAAGCGGTCAGAACGCCCATCATACGATTTGGGCCAGCTCCGAAATTAATGCGAGAGGTGAGTTCCTACTCAACTTTATGACACAAAGTAGTTTAGTGGTAGCTAATTGAGGACCCACTTACATATGACGAATCCCCAAAAACGTCCTAGACATAAAGCTTTACACTAGTAGAGACAAACTATAGACAGTATAATTCGCAAGAGTAGTAGACAGTAAACGGTCAACTGTGAGGACTTATTAGAAGGCCGCGGTAAGGTCCAGCTATGATGGGGCTAGTGCGGTAAACTTTCTTGAATACATATTTACGGGGAATAAAACAGAATGGGCAATCCACTCATTCGACTTAAACAAGTCTATCGGTACCGGGAGAGAGAGAGGAGACGTCATTCCAGTAATTCTGCAAAATCCGCTTTGTCCATCCGTGAATAAACGCGATATTTAGGGGTTACCTAAAGTTCAGCTACGTCAGCTACTCATGGAGAGAGGCTAGGTTAGTTTGTATACCGAGGGCAGGTGGAAACAATCCAACCTACTAAAAGGAGTTTATGTTTATAAACTTAACTTTCTTCCTATAAAAACCGTTAGAGAAAATCTTGGACATGCACATAAGGGCCATAACGCCTCCTGGAAGTTTGTCCAAGGCACAACACGCATACATAAAGGCAGATTAGTAGATACTGCATAGGCCTTGGGAGTGTTCCTGGAAATTTTTGAGCAATCAACAACATTTTTATCAAGTTTATTCTCAATAGTATCGAATCAATAGGTGATGATCCTGCCATAGAACGTTTTTTGATCTCTAAAAGGACAAGAGCAAAATGGTTCGACGCTAGAATGACCAAGGAAGTTTGTTGTTGACATACTAGTTCAAAACATTAAGAGATAGCTGCCACGCTGGCAAGGTCATGTCGTCCAAATGGACGAAAACACTCCAGCTCTGAAAGTATTCGACGCATTGAAAGAACCATTCTGCACCCGGATGTAGTCGTTCCTTACTTGTTTTATATAAACTTTTCCTCACCTTTGATCCTTGCAAACTGCGAAAATATAAAATGTTTGGTTACACTTCAACTTAGAACTTCTTTATATGGGGGCTAATTTATGTTTGTTTATGCGCAAAATTGGCGGTTGAGAACTGGAGCGACGCTGTTGGGAAGAGCTGTTAAAGCGTTTGAATTTGCAAGAAGATAAACAATTTTTAAGTGAAGATTGTTATCAAATCTCTTTTACAAAACATATATTTTTTGTCTTGTTCTTTCACTCGTTTGCTTTGAAATCCATTTTCTGATTGTTGCTGGTTATATCTTTTCGAATTATATTTCTTCTCAATTCTATTTCTTACTTTTCCTTTAGTTCATTATTACTCATTACTGCTCACATTATATAAATATTTTTATGCATTTTCTTCGATATTGGATATCATATTACCAAATCTGCGACACAGATTTAATTAACATTAAGTGTAACAAATTGGTTGAACTAATTGGTAATTGTGGCGGCACCTTTTAGTTTTCGTTTTAAACGATGCGTAGTGCAATTCAATCTCGATGCTACTAGTATTTCCTGTTTTACACCCTGACTGTCAAGCAGGTATGATATAAATTTTGTGCGGTTGTCCCGTTTTGGTTTAATATCTTGCATATGGAGACATGAACTAAATTTGTTACTTTCTCCAAATTACTTTTCTACTTTATTGTTGTCGGTTTGTATGTATGATATGGTTAAAATAGAAGATGGCGCCGTGCATTCACGCATTTGGTCTTATTTGTGAGACAAAAATTATAAATGAAAACCATGTTATTGTCTTCCGAAATTTATAACGAAGGACTTTCTTAGTTTTGTTTTTATTTGTCTTAATATCATCTCAAATTTGCAGTTGAAAATGAGCTACTTACTATAGTCGTTCTGTTAACTCATACTACTCAGATTCATCATCAAAGCCCCGGAAAAGTTGTTCCGAAAAATAGCACAGAGTGCTTTCCAAATGGTTATTTTTATTTCTGAGGAAGGAGCTTTTGAAGTCAGCTAAGAAGTGAGCTGTACAAAAGATTGGTACAATGGTGGCATAACTGGTCACTGTCGGAGTTAAGGTAAATTAGAGAAATTTTAGCCAAGCTACCTGGCTGGCATCAAGGAAGCAGTAGCTCCGAAGTGCAGCTTCCTTCGGTTTACTGACTTTGAGCTAGCCGACCTTACGCTCAAAACTAGTCAATGAGTGCAACCTCTTTAGCAATGGATTCAAGCTTTTTCCGATGAATTTGCTAGTGACCCCCAACTTCAACCGATTGGAAGTGAGTTGGTTTTCCGAGATCTTTTTGTTTTCTGGTGTTGGACTTTTTGACCTCCAGTGTCCTTCTGGCTACGAGTGAACCGTAAGAGCTTCTCCGAAGTGCTGGCTCTTAGTCAATATCGACGCAATTGCAGTTTTGCTGACTGACCACAGTCCATTAGGTGCGTCTAAATATTTTATCGGACGCTCTTTGCCAAATGTGTAAGGAGGAAGGCGAGGGGGAATCATTTTGTCACTTCTTCCTCTATTGCCTAGCTTATGCCAAACTGAACCCAGCGAAGTTGCTGATTGATTTTAGAAGATTATGGGTAACAAAGGACGAACATCTGACCACGTGAGATCCATTGATTTTGGATCAACCGTACGACCTAACTCAACCGAGCTTTATAAAATTACAAAAATAATTGTTACTATTATGAAGAAACAAATGGAGACCTGAAATATCTCTGGCGACTGCGAGGTCTTAGGAAAGAGTTAAGTATTTTGGTTACCGCAGCACTAATCAAATTCATCAAGGCTTTGTTTCACAATTTTCAGCAGACTACGACTATATCTTCATTGTGCAAGCACCAAATTTTCCCAACGCTTACGTGCTTCTAATTCTTTCATTATCTGAGGATCTAAATAAATGGTAAAAAAGTCTATAAAAAAAACGAAAACAATACAAAACAACTATGTAGTACAATTAGCAGCGTAAATGCTTCAATTACCCACACCATTATAGGAGTATTTTGTCTATAAATATGTAGGTATTTGGATAAAAGGTCAGTCGAACTTGTAATGGAACATTAGCAAAACTTTTATAAAAGTTTCACACTCCGCGCTCACTTAGTTCCCATTTACTTCTTACAGAATGCCGCTTCACACTTTTCAAACATATGGAAATCCATCCTGATATACATACATACAAGTATGTATGTATACTACTGTATTTTTCGAACCAGTAAGGAAAATTTACTTGTATATCAAAAGACTAATTTCGCAAGGTATTTTTTAAAACCCATTCGTCGAAATATTTCTTTTCTGTGACTTTCTGAAGTATATACAAGTAAAGTGCATTTGGAAATTTTTACGATGAATGAAATTATTCAACAAAGAACTTCAATCAGATTTTTTGTGTGTTTTTAGGCCAAGGGGGATTACTTGTAGGAGGACGACGAATAAATTAAGAGCTTCAAAATTATAAGGAAAGTCTTATTATTTTTTGCTCATAGTGTGAATGGTCGTCTCGTTATTGGTAGGTAGGTAGAACTACCATTACCTACAAGTATATGAATTCTTAAATGTAACGAGTGTTTACAGTTTTATTGTAACCGTTAATTTAGGGAGAAATATGGATATTTCCGAGTTTTTATTTATTCCAAATCTCGTAATTTGAGATATTCGATATATTCTTTAATAAAATGGTTCAGACAGAATATGTTTCGTATTAACTATCGGCAAAACAGCCAATAATTAGATAGAATGGGCTAGATGAGATATATCGTACAGTGTAACTAACTTCTCTTCAAATTATTGATCAATAAATACATACCATATATTATTCCCTTACTATACTCGTTTATCCCTATGACATAATACAATGAGAGGAGCGTTCTATGTTGTTAATACGAATTCATCGTTGCCATGTAACTCCTGTTACAAATAGTTGGACAGACAGAAAAGGATTAATGAACTTGTTTCGACATCCTCATTATTTTGATAAACATAACTTCTTAAATATCTATTTCGATCATCTGAAGGTGGTCGAAATCCATTCATTTTACTAATATACCATGCAACTTTCACGTGACTAATACTTTTTGAACAGCCTAATTGCATATAATTTTCGGTTCCGTTCGTATTTGGATTTTACTTTCTTCATAGCTGTACACGTGTATAATATTTTGGTGGCATGTGGCAGCGTACATGAACGCCTGGCCGCGTTTACTAACAGTCAAAGTTTATGCCAAACAGCAAATTGTTTAATTTCCATTAAACACCGAGCAAAAACGGAAAACTTTTGTTTTTAAATTCTCGCATATATTATCCTTTTTGCAACTGCGCAGCACGATTTTCTCATACATTTCCACACATACATAAGCACACGAAACAGTAACGCATTCACAAGCTTTTCACTTATAATTTTCCTCCAACTCATTTGTAAGGGGTTTACTCTTTTTATGTGCATGCACTCAATTAAAACTCAAGTGGGCTGATGGGATTTTTTCCAACCTATAACACCCACACTAGGATTCTTAATCATCCTGCCATAAGCCATGTATTTCTCTTGTATTTGGTACATATGCACCCAAGTGTAGCAACAACTCTCAAGGTTTTATTTTTTAAATGCGTATAAACTTGTCCTATAACCCGATGCTTGAATGGCCAGCCAGTTGTGTAAAGTTAAAAGAGCCTTAAGGGATTAAGCTGTGGGGAGAATGTGTTGAGAATCACTCACCGAGATAAAGGAGAAAGCAGCCTAATGCTTATATAAAAAACAAATTAAGTACATATCTTCAGACTTAACTGCACGTACTTACATACTCACGATTTGTCTAGAAGTGCAAACGGTGAATTCAGTGCTTAACGGTCATTGAGCCGTGACCATTGAACCCGCACGCCATTGTGCTGAAAGTTGAGAATCTTGAATGTGTCCAGATTTTCTCACTTAAAGGCACTTTTTGGTTAATTTTAGAAATAACATGGAATTACTTTCATATATTAGATTATTATACAGTTTTCAGTTGGGCTTATCTCTTGATAAGCTTACACCTTGAATCGGCATTGTGTAGCTGTTAACGCTTTCTAAAAAGACAAAGTTTTCTATGTATGTATATCCATTAGTGATTGTGTTTACAAGCTGATAAAAATTTTATATTAACAATGTGAGTGTAAGAGGAAACAAGAAAAAACGTTAAATTCGGCCGAAACTAATATACCCTTCACAGGTGCATTTCTTTTTGTAACTATGTGTTCAGTTCGTTTCTTCGGAGATTATATTGTTGCCTTAGAAAATAATCTATACTAAATTTTGTGAATATATCTTTTCAAATGTAAAAGTTTTCCAAACAAGAGCTTGATTCCGATCGTACAGTTTCTTTGGCATCTATATGTTATATTGAGCCGATCGGAACAATTTCTTCCGATATTACATTATTTCTATGAACAATAACTCATACCAAATTTCGTGAAGATATATCGTCAAATGAGGAAGTTTCCCATACAAGTAAAGTACTTACTAAATAATCCTTGACTTAGTGGAATGAATTAGGTGATTAGTCATAGCAGAGTCGCTTAAAATCGACGAGTACCCTTTTGGGTAGTAAGGGACACTATTGATTTAAAGATCGAAAGTTTGCAGGGTAAAGAGACCAAATATTATGAGAAAAAAATTATTAGAAACTTGAGCATAACATTATTGTTTTCCTTTATATGTTCACTGGAGGACCTGTCCACGCTTTACTGTGGCTGACACATATTGCAGATAGATGGTACTACTACTATCTATATGATTTCTATTAGTTAGATTATAACTATTAGTTAATGATATATACCATTTTTGTGAAGCAACTTGTCTTAGTTTACAAAAAATTGATCATAAAGCATTTCGTGTATTAATAAAGCATTGCTTTTTGTAGGAAATTACTGTTGAGTTTGGACTCTGCACCAGGGAAATTCACCGTTGAAAAGCGATTTGCTAATTGGAAAGAGGCGAAATGAGCACAGAGGAGATTGACGCCCTAAAGAGGCGAAAGCTCTGTGCAAAGTGAATGCTTCGCAAGTTCATAATCTAACAAAAACAACGAATTGCTGATTCCAAGGAGTGTTTGAGGCTGGAAAGACGAAACAGTAGGCTGGCAAGGTTATGACATCAGTCTTTAGTGAAGCACGTAGTGATTACTGAGTCAGTTATAATCCATTGCACTGCGTATTTGGTTGCAGTTCTTTTCTACTACTCCATATATTTAGCAATTGTATTATTTTTGAGGGAGGATCAGTTTGAAATTGTACGCATATACTTATAAGCCTTCCTCTTCAAGCACTCTATCTATTAAAAAGAACGCATTAAAATTCCTTGCTTAGTTTTAAAGATTTAAGCATACATAGGGATATAGAGACAGAAAAATCGACTTTCTTTTATACTATGTATGATATACAAACATATGTATATGTTTTTATACTCTCGCAACAATGTTGCTAACGAGAGTATTATAGTTTTGTTCACATAACGGTTGTTTGTAAGTCCTAAAACTAAAAGAGTCAGATATAGGGTTATATATACCAAAGTGATCAGGGTGACGAGTAGAGTCGAAATCCGGATGTCTGTCTGTTCGGCCGTCTGTCCGTCCGTCCGGCCGTCTTTCCGTCCGTCCGTCCGTCTGTCCGTCCGTCCGTGCAAGCTGTAACTTGAGTAAAAATTGAGATATCGTCATGAAACTTGGTACACGTATTCCTTGGCTCCATAAGAAGGTTAAGTTCGAAGATGGGCAAAATCGGCCCACTGCCACGCCCACAAAATGGCGGAAACCGAAAACCTATAAAGTGTCATAACTAAGCCATAAATAAAGATATTAAAGTGAAATTTGGCACAAAAGGATCGCATTAGGGAGGGGCATATTTGGACGCAATTGTTTTGGAAAAAATGGGCGTGGCCCCGCCCCCCTACTAAGTTTTTTTGTACATATCTCGGAAACTACTATAGCTATGTCAACCAAAGTCTACAGAGTCGTTTCCTTCAGGCATTTCCATGTACAGTTCAAAAATGGAAGAAATCGGATAATAACCACGCCCACCTCCCATACAAAGGTTATGTTCAAAATCACTAAAAGTGCGATAACCGACTAACAAAAAAACGTCAGAAACACTAAATTTTACGGAAGAAGTGGCAGAAGGAAGCTGCACCCAGGCTTTTTCAAAAATTGAAAATGGGCGTGGCGCCGCCCACTTATGGACCAAGAACCATATCTCAGGAGCTACTAGACCGATTTCAATGAAATTCGGTATATAATATTTTCTTAACACCCTGATGACATGTACGAAATATGGGTGAAATCGGTTCACAACCACGCCTTCTTCCAATATAAAGCTATTTTGAATTCCATCTGATGCCTTCTCTGTATAATACGAGTATAAAATTATTAGGAACCAATGATGATAGCGGAATAAAACTTTACAAAAATACGGTATTTGAAAAATATGTAAATGACGTATTATGAAATCTCGATTATCACTTTACCATGCGAGAGTATAAAATGTTCGGTGACACCCGAACTTAGCCCTTCCTTACTTGTTTTGATCATTTTAGTTTTTACAATACTTTCTTCGTCTACTTTTAATTTTTATATAACATCCATTCCAAAATGTATCCTTTACTTATACTTATCCTTTAGTCTTTTACCTTACGGAAAATGTGTCAAAGTACACTTTTCCAAAAAAATTCTTATCTATTACGATATACATATAACTCTTAAATGCAAAAAAATATATATGTACATATAGTATATCTTAGCTAGAGTACATTCTAAATTTCTAAAAAGCAAATCTAGGACATGGTGCCTTCTGAGTAGTTGAGTTTTTTGACTATCATCTAATTAACATACTGCAAGAACATTACTGTGATAAGTAAATTTATACATTGTGAAAAAGCGCAAAATATTTAGCTATTCATTAATATTTATTTTATTCCCTTCAAAGTCATATTCACCAGATGTAATACACTTATGGCTACGATTTTTCTAGTCATCGAAACACTTTTCATAAGCCCTTTTTAGGATGGTCAGAGAATTTTGTTTTATCTCTTCGATCCACTAAAATCGAGTTCCATTCCGATGATTGTTGACTTGATTGCATAAATAACTCATCAACCCATGTCTCATCGGCAGTTAAAAGGCTCTCCATGAATGTGGGATCGGAATTCGCACGATCACGCATGTCCAAAGAGACCTGTTTACCGTACTCTTGAAAATATTCAGATTTCGAGCAAGAACGCGTTTCATACCCAAAATATCCGCCAAAATTATTCGAACGCAAGTGAGGAAAGTTCTCTGAGCGTCATTCACTTGAAAGTGGCCAGAAACGGTTATTGTACATATGGCTCAAGCAGCTCACGACTTCCGATCTTAGACCAAGCATTCTCTGGATAGCCAAGGAACATCCGTATGAAAGCGATCTAAAGTGGGGGGCGAAGCAGCCCCCCGAGAGTTGTACGCTAGGTTTGGGACTCGCCACGTAAAAAACACCCCAATGAAAATGAAACAACAGCCTCGGACGAGTGACACACCTTTTGATGACGACTATGGCAAACGCATTAGGGACTACGATTTAAGGGCATTCACCTGAATTGTCCGATCCCTTAATTGGGAAAGTATCGCTGCCAAGCTGATTGATGTCCTCGTAAAAATAAAGACTGCTGCTAAATCTTTGCCATGCCTCGACGGAAGAGAAGGATTATGTGACCAGAGATGCTTTCTATGATCGCTTGGAGTGCACCTATGAGAGCAGCCCCGCCATGATAGAAGAAGGTATATTTTGCACAAGGGTTGATAAATTCAGCCTCCATGATGCAACATCCCCAAATGGGTTGAGGCTGATCGACTTTGCCAGGGCCCGAAATATGGTTATCTGTAGTACTAGATTCGAGCATAGGAAAGTTCACCAAGCTACCTGGCTGTTTCCGGATCGAAAAGCCACGGATACACGGAAGACACGTTTTCAGCGTTTTAGATGTGCGTAGGCTCCGAGGTCCAAACATCGACTCGGATTATTATCTTATTGCAGCCAAGATACGCACACGCCTCGGTGCAGCGATTCCCAAATCAATGACGATAGAGCGGACGTTCCATTGCCCGACTATGAAGAAGTTCGAATAGAAATCACCCGCTTGAAGAACATCTGAGCCAAGCTATTCAAACTGACAAGGTGAGTGCATCACATTCTTTTCATATGGTCGGATGAAAGCATGCCCGACGATTGAAATTTAAGTGTGCTCTGCCCAATCCACAAAAAGGGCATGGAAAGTCAACAACTGACCAGATATTAATCATGCACAAAATCGTGGAAAAGACCCGTTAAAAGAGAATCCATACGGTCTACCGCTACGTCGATTTCAAAGCTGCTTTTGGAAGCACGAAAAGGAGCTGCCTATATGCCGCGATGTCTAAATTTGGTATCCCCGCAAAACTTATATGGCTGTGTAATACCAATAGCTCCGTCAGGATCGGGAATGACCTCTCCGAGCCGGTCGATACAAAACGATGTTTCAGACAAGGCGACTCCCTATCGTGCGAAATATCTTCTGTCATCAAACAACTAGTCGCCGTACTCGCGATTTCGGTCCCACGCCACTGTTGACAGTTATAACTTCCAAGTCATAGATAATTTCATCTATCTTGGAACTAACAACAGCAACAATTATATCAGCATCAATCAGTTCAGCGAATGTAAAGACAGCGGCTATGCTGGCTAGGTCATGTTGTCCGAATGGACGAAAGCACTCCAGCTCCGAAAGTATTCGACGCAGTACCCGCCGGGGTAAGCAGACGAAGAGGAAGACCTCCACTCCGTTAAAATGACCAGGTCGAAAAGGACATGACTTTCTTGGAATCTCCAATTGGCGCCAAGCAGAGAAAGGTACTAAGTACGGATGGCGCGCTGTTGTTAACGCGGCTATAACCGCGTAAGCGGTGTCTACGCCATTAAAGAAAAAGAATAACTGTAAGTCTGTGCTTGCTTTGTATTTTAATAGTTATCTGGCTTCAGTGTTTACATGAAACTTTGCTAGTAATTTCGCAGGCCATTTTGATATGAAGGTCAAGGTGTAGGTCTGAATTGTACATATACATACATATGTCCAATGGGTCTTGATGATGCAGGTATCATCGATAAATGTGACAGTTGGGCTTTTTGTCGGCATAGGTATACCGCTAGAAAACAATGTAATATATATAGGAGTGGTTCTAAAACACTTAATTGAGGTAGTCAGATACCATATTACGCGAATAAACCAAATTTTTAGGTATTTTCTCTGGAAAATGTGTGCCTTTTATACTTTTGCAACCAGTTGCTATAGAGTATTATAGTTTTGTTTACCTAACGGTTGTACGTATCACCTGAAACTAATCGAGATAGATATAGGGTTATATACATATGTAAAAAGAAATCAGGATGACGAGAAAAGTTGAAATCCGGTTGACTGTCTGTCGGTCCGTCCGTCCATGCAAGCTGTAACTTGAGTAAAAATTAAACTTGCACCATTAAGCAAAAACTTATAATATACCATAGAACATAATTAAGATATACAACTCTGGTTTGGCGCAGGGGATTTCAGTAGCAAGGGGCACCTGTGGGCAAAATTTTTAAATAAGTGGGCGTGGCCCCGGCTTTTAATAAGTTTAATGTATATATCTCCTAAACCACTAAGGCTACAACCGCCCAGAACGAATATTACAAGAACTTCTACCTAAGGTGTGAAAATCCCCATATGAAGGTACTGTTCAAAACTACTGAAAGCGCGATAAATCACTAACTAAATACGCCACAGGCGTAAAAATTTGCCGCCGGGATGGTATGACAAGGTTTTATAGGAGCCGGGGTAAAAATTGAACGATGGGCGTGGAGGCGCCCACTTTTTGGTGAAATCCCACAAAATTTTTCGACAAAATTTGGTACCTGACATCCTATATCAATTTTAAATTCAACTTGATTCTTTTACTTTCCCATACACAAATCAAGAAGCTATTAATATAACGGGATTAAACTTTGCACGAATAATGCCTTTAGTCCCACAGGTACCGAATATGTGGACCCTAGTACCTATAGGTGACTGTTGATCGAAAATATTAGTTAATTTGTGAGATATAAGTATGTATAATTGAAATTCAGGGATGGTACTTTTCTGACAATGGTATGTCTGTAGGTTAAAAATGGGTTGAACCGAACCAATACTTCCCTTAGCTCCCTAATATCTAATATAGAGATTATCGAACTTCCGGGTGACATTGTACGCCATAAATCGGCCAATATGTGAGTTATCTCAAGGAAAATGAGTTACCGTGTTTTACTTATAAGAGTGTATCTTTGTGCCTAAAATAGATTAGTTTGAGCGAAAACTTGACTTAGCCCTCATTTTCGAACATCCGGCTGACTTTACTCTATATGATAAGTTTTTAGTACGTTAGTATGACATGTTAATAGTTTGTGGTATTGGGAAAAACAGATAAAATCTGGTTGATACTGCCCTAAATACCATATATAGAGTTACCATATTCCCTGATTTGTCAGGGAATTCACTGGTTTTGACCTTCGGCACTAATTCCCTGATTTTCGTGAAATTTCCCTGAATTTCGTACAAAATGCACTGATTCCCTGGTTTCCTCCTGAATCTGCGATTTTTTTTAATTATTATTTTTTTTTAACGAGTGCGTGAAAAAAGTGAGCATCACAAGTATTCGATTAATGGGGAGAGGGGGGCGGGTGGCTTGGTTACATATGCAACGGTACTGATTTTGACGGCGACGGATAAGGTAACCCTAACCGTATACTACATATAATGGTTTTCGTTTTTCTAATACACCTTTTGTATTTGTCAGTATAGGAGTTATATACAGTATATGTATTAGAGCGATTCAAAAAAAAAAAAAATTTGTGTTTGTTTGGTACTCGGAAAAATAGGTACCTAGACACCTCTAAGAAAGCTTCTACAAACATGAGTTTTTAATTGTAACGGAAAGGTCCTCCTACATACAGTTTTCTATTTTTTTCTTATTATCAGATAGAAAAATTTATATCTCGCTTCCAACTACTTGAAAAAATATCTTGTTCATTAGATTTTGTAGGAAATTGAATGCCCTACAAAAAAGGTCTATTATCCTTACCAAACGCAAAAAAAACAAGTAAGGAAGAGCTAAGTTCGGGTGTCACCGAACATTTTATACTCTCGCACGATAAAGTGATAATCGAGATTTCATAATCAGTCATTTACATATTTTTCAAATACCGTATTTTTGTAAAGTTTTATTCCGCTACCATCATTGGCTCCTAATGTACATATATATTATACAGAGAAGGCATCAGATGGAATTCAAAATAGCGTTATATTGGAAGAAGGCGTGGTTGTGAACCGATTTCACCCATATTTCGTACATGTCATCAGGGTGTTAAGAAAATATTATATACCGAGATATGGTTTTTGGTCCATAAGTGGGCGATGCCACGCCCATTTTCAATTTAAAAAAAAAGCCTGGGTGCAGCTTCCTTTTGCCATTTCTTCCGTAAAATTAAGTGTTTCTGACGTTTTTTGTTAGTCGGTTAACGCACTTTTGGTGATTTTCAACATAACCTTTGTATGGGAGGTGGGCGAGGTTATTATCCGATTTCTTCCATTTTTAAACTGTAAATGGAAATGCCTGGAGAAAACGACTTTGTAGAGCTTAATTGACATAGCTATATTCCAAAAAAATTGCGTCCAAATATGCCCCTGCCTAATGCGATCCTTTGTGCCAAATTTCACTTTAATATATTTATGTATGGCTTAGTTATGACACTTTATAGGTTTTCGGTTTCCGCCATTTTGTGGGCGTGGCAGTGCGCCGACCTCAGGTTGACGTTTTACCCCGTGAAGTGTTTCCTTGGTTTTAATTCTTGTCAGGAAGAGTATACAAATTTCGGTTGCACCCGAATTTAGCCCTTCCTTACTAGTTTCAGTTTAAAAACGTTTTGTTTTAAATTTTATTTCAAGATTAAAATAAAAGTTACAAATTTTAATTCTTGTAAATAAAATTGGAGAATGGGGTCATGTGTAGAAGTTCACGCAAGTGAGGAAAGTTCTCTGATCGCCATTCACTTGGGAGTGGCCAGAAACGATTCTTTTACATATGACTCAAGCAGCTCACGACTTCCCGTCTTTGACCAAGTATCCTCTGGGTAGCCTAAGAACATCCGTTCGAAGGTGAGCTAAAGTGAGAAGGCGAAACATCCCCTGCATAGGGTTGTGCGCTGGGTTTGGGACCCGCCACGTAAAAAGCCTATCCCAATGAAAAGCGACAAACAGCCTCGGATGAGAAACCCCTCTTTCCCCTCGAAATAAGGACAACGATATCAGGGCATGCACCTGGAATGTCCGGTCCCTTAATTGGGAAGGTGCCGCTGCCCAGCTGGTTGATGTCCTCGTGAAAATAAAGGCTGACATCACCGCCGTCCAAGAAATGCGATGGACGGACAAGGACAGAGACGAGTAGGTCCTTGTGACATTTACTACAGTGGCCATATAAAGGAGCGCAAGTTTGGTGTGGGATTCGTGGTGGGAGAGAGACTCCGTCGCCGAGTACTATCATTCACTCCGGTGAATGAACGTCTAGCCACAATCCGCATCAAAGCGAGGTTCTTCAACATATCGCTGATCTGCGCCCACGCTCCGACGGATGAGAAGGACGATGTGACCAAAGATGCCTTCTATGAGTGCTTGGAACGCACTTATGAGAGATGCCCCCGCCACGATGTCAAAATCTTGGCGTGCGACTTTAACGCCAGGGTGGGCAAAGAAGGTATCTTTGGCACTACGGTCGGTAAATTCAGCCTCCACGAGGAAACATCCCCAAATGGGTTGAGGCTGATCGACTTCGCCGGGGCCCGAAATATGGTTATCTGTAGTACTAGATTCCAGCATACAAAAATTCATCAAGCTACCTGGCTGTCTCCGGATCGAAAAACTACCAACCAGATCGATCATGTTGTGATAGACGGAAGACACGTCTCCAGTGTTTTAGATGTGCGTGCGCTCCGAGGTCCTAACATCAACTCGGACCACTATCTTGTTGCAGCTAAGATTCGCACCCGCCTTTGTGCAGCAAAAAACGCACGCCAACAAACACAAGGAAGGTTCGACGTCGAAAAGCTGCAATCACAACAGACTGCCGAAGGTTTTTCTACTCGGCTTTCACTCCTGCTCTCTGAGAGCACTCATCAACAACTCGGTATAAGGGAACTGTGGGACGGCATTTCAAACTCCTTACGTACAGCTGCATCCGAAACCCTTGGTTTTCGGAAAGTGCAAAAGAACAACTGATACGACGAGGAGTGCCGCGCCGCAGCGGAGAGAAAACAGGCTGCCTACCTCGCAACGTTACGATCGACCACAACACGTGCGGGATGGGATAGATACCGAGAATTGAAGAGGGAAGCGAGACGCATCTGCAGACAGAAAAAGAAAGAGGCCGAAATGCGTGAGTATGAAGAGCTTGATAAGCTGGGCGACAGGGGTAATGCTCGAAAATTCTACGAAAAAATGCGGCGGCTTACAGAAGGTTTCAAGACCGGAGCATACTCTTGTAGAACCCCCAAAGGTGATCTAGTGACCGATGCCCAGAGCATACTTAAATTATGGAGGGAACACTTCTCCAGCCTGCTGAATGGCAGAGAATGCACAACGCCAGGAGAAGGCGAACCCGATTCCCCAATCGATGACGATGGAGCAGACATCCCATTGCCCGACCATGAAGAAGTTCGAATAGCAATTACCCGCCTGAAGAACAACAAAGCGGCAGGGGCCGACGGATTGCCGACCGAGCTATTCAAACACGGCGGCGAAGAACTGATAAGGAGCATGCATCAGCTTCTTTGTAAAATATGGGCGGACGAAAGCATGCCCAACGATTGGAATTTAAGTGCGCTATGCCCAATCCATAAAAAAGGAGACCCCACAATCTGCGCCAACTACCGAGGGATTAGCCTCCTCAACATCGCATATAAGGTTCTATCGAGCGTATTGTGTGAAAGATTAAAGCCCACCGTCAACAAACTGATTGGACCTTATCAGTGTGGCTTTAGACCTGGAAAATCAACAACCGACCAGATATTCACCATGCGCCAAATCTTGGAAAAGACCCGTGAAAGGAGAATCGACACACACCACCTTTCGTCGATTTCAAAGCTGCTTTCGACAGCACGAAAGGAACTGCCTCTATGCCGCGATGTCTGAATTTGGTATCCCCGCAAAACTAATACGGCTGTGTAAACTGACGTTGAGCAACACGAAGAGCTCCGTCAGAATCGGGAAGGACCTCTCCGAGCCGATCGATACCAAACGAGGTTTCAGACAAGGCGATTCCCTATCGTGTGACTTTTTCAACCTGCTTCTGGAGAAAATAGTTCGAGCTGCAAAACTTAGTAGAGAAGGTACCATGTTTTATAAGAGTGTACAGCTGCTGGCGTATGCTGATGATATTGATATCATCGGCCTTAACACCCGCGCCGTTAGTTCTGCTTTCTCCAGACTAGACAAGGAAGCAAAACAAATGGATCTGGCAGTGAACGAGGGCAAGACGAAATATCTCCTGTCATCAAACAAACAGTCGTCGCACTCGCGACTTGGCACTCACGTCACTGTTGACAGTCATAACTTTGAAGTTGTAGATAATTTCGTCTATCTTTAGGAACCAGTATTAACACCACCAACAATGTCAGCCTGGAAATCCAACGCAGGATTGCTCTTGCCAACAGGTGCTACTTCGGACTGAGTAGGCAATTGAAAAGTAAAGTCCTCTCTCGACGAACGAAAGTCAAACTCTATAAGTCGCACATAATTCCCGTCCTGCTATATGGTGCAGAGGCTTGGACGATGTCAACAAGTGATGAGTCGACGTTGCGAGTTTTCGAGAGAAAAGTTCTGCGAAAGATTTATGGTCCTTTGCGCGTTGGCCACGGCGAATATCGCATTCGATGGAACGATGAGCTGTACGAGATATACGACGACATTGACATAGTTCAGCGAATTAAAAGACAGCGGCTACGCTGGCTAGGTCATGATGTCCGAATGGACGAAAACACTCCAGCTCTGAAAGTATTCGACGCTGTACCCGCCGGGGGAAGCAGAGGAAGAGGAAGACCTCCACTCCGTTGGAAGGACCAAGTGGAGAAGGACCTGGCTACGCATGGAATATCCAATTGGCGCCACGTAGCGAAAAGGAGAAACGACTGGCGCGCTGTTGTTAACTCGGCTATAATCGCGTAAGCGGTGTCTACGCCAATTAAGAAGAAGAAGAAAATAAATCAAAAAATAAATTTTATTGTTTAGTTGGGTTTAAAATTAAAGATCTAATCCAATTTATTTTGAATTAAAAAAATGGAAATCATGCCATTCGGGTACAATGTTCTTTTTGGAATTAAAACTGATTTGCTTGCAAATGTAATGCAAGGCGCGGTCAAATAATAAAATAAAGGTAAGCCTGTTACTGTCTCCGGATTTTCCGCGATTTGTTTTTTACAATTATAAGCCCGAATTTTTTAAAATTCATACACTCGTGGCCACGCAAACCTTACCACTATACTTTCTTAAATTTTTTTCGGACCTTTTCATTCGTTCGGGATTTCCTTCAATTTTGTTTTGAGTAAACATAAGTAAACTTAATTATATTATCTAATTATAATAATAGTTTTTATTTTATTACGTTTAATGAGTAAAACACAAATAAGCTTTTTTGTGCTTATACAAAAGTGACCGACTTTTTTGTTTTTAAGGTGATACACCGACTGAACTTCCTGTTTCAATTAAAAAACAAATAAAATAAAATATTAATTTGTAAATGATATTAATTGATCATGTTTTCATCGCTTGTCAGTTTCTTAAATTTCGCTCACCATCTTTCTACTGATTTATCTATAGCTGAATGTGTTATGTTTTTAATTTTTAATATTTTTGATAAATAACATGCCATTAACTTGTTTCTATATAAAAAATTTCTATACCGCAAAAAGTACTGCTATACAGTGTAATCAAATATGCACAACACTTTAAAATTTTAAGTGGTAACGTGTGCGTGGACGAGAGTATCGATATAAAGAAACATAAACAGACATCGTGGGCAGGAAAAAAATGGTGTAATGAAAATGAATGACGAATAATAATCAGTAATAATATATACATATAAGTGAAATATAACATTGTTATGTTAGACATAGCTTTGCTGTTTTCTGCATATGGTCTAATTGAAATTAGTAGATTACTTTATACATTACCGCACGCGATCAATTCCAGCTGGAAGATATAAATGCACGCACTGAATTTTGAATAGATCAAAATTCTAAAAAATGATAATATGTTATTTTTCCGTTCGTATTTTGAATGCTCTTATAGGATTTGCTTATTTACTCTATTCCTACCCCAGCCAACACGGCCAGGTTTGCTGTTGAGTTTCTTGCAAATGTCAACTTTTCATAATTTATGTCACTGATCGGCTCTCTGTTTTCACTAAATATATTCGAATACAAACACATGCACATACAATGTTTTTTATTATGTACAATGTTTAACGCAGTGCGGCTGTGTGTAAATTTCCGATTCTACAGCGGCACCCTCCCCAATTTGTTGCGTTGACAATTTTCGTTTGTTTGCGCTAACGAAGCTGTCATTGATGTTTGTTTTATTTTTGTTCGTTTCTGAGTGTTATTTTTCAGCGTTTTATTGTCTGCTTGTTTATTTGCATTTACTTATTGTTTTCGTGTATTATTTTTAAATTGACTCTAAATCTGTCAACTACGAGCTAATTTTCAGACACTCAAGAACAGACTAGAGCACTTAATATGTTAGAGCCTACTTTGGCATGTGCTATATTGTTTTGAAGTGAGTCAATAATAAAAGGATTCGTAGTCATTAAAAATAGGGTTAAACCTTTAGAACATAAATACATATGTACCATATGTACATATGAAGAAATGCTGCCGAAACGTTATACACTTTGCAGTTAAGTATCATAAGCCAGAATTTTTGAAAAACAAGGAAGAGCAGAGGTCTAATATCGATGAAAGCAAACAGTTTATACTCTCGCAATTTTTCAAAATCACATCCGGAGTCATATTTTTGGTTTTGGAGCAACGGTCCGAAAGAATTCAATATTTGCTATTCAACTTATGAATGGATTACAATCATATTTCGGTTCTTAGTATATTACAAGGCTTAACCTCATTTGGTTTCATTGCTACATTTTGCTTCATGTCCCAGATATTTACATTAATATTAAAATTTATTAAAGGAAGGGCCAAATTTTATATAGTGGGTATATGAGAAAACCATCAGTCAGAAGATCGAAATTGGTTTTAGGGATAACCATTAGCTCGTTCAGCGATTTTCATATGGCTATGTCAGACGATTATACTTGTAGAAGTTGAGGCATTCTTATATTATTACTTTTGTTCAAGAATTCACTAACAAACAACGAAGTAGATGTGGAGTTTAAAAGCCATATATTAGGTATAAGGAAGAAACGATAATTTTTCAGACGACTTTTATCTGTTACAGATATTACGATACATTATCTATCTTCAATTCGCAAAGCAAACGAATCAAACTATACTAGATGTTCAACAAAAAGGCAGCAATTGCGATGTATTTTGAGGATAATTTGCTATTTTGATGTATTCAAAACTGGCCTAAAAATGCGAAAGAAGACTGGGTGGCATCGCAGATAATGGCTACATCACTTTTATGAGGTATCCGTTTTTTTTGTAGAGATTCAAGAGACCAGCGCTCAAATATATACAGAGTAAATACCGAATCGAAGATATCAAAGACGTTCTCTAATTTCATTAGGAAATCTTAAATTTATTGTCCGATTTCAAAATTTGCTAGATGTGAGATAGCATACCTCGAAGGCACAATGTTTGCAAACTCGTGTTTTGATATTTTCATTAGTACCTGATTTAAACACTGTAGAGTTAAAGAATCAGATCTTGATCTTTGCGATTTCGCATACATATGGATATGTACACTATAATATAAATAAAGGTATTAAATTAAGATTATGTATAAAAAACGTTGAAATTGGTGGATAAGTTGTTGAAATATTGGATTAAACGTTAAAGTGAGCTATCACTCTTTTAGTAGCTTCAAAAAATACCTTTTTAGGGGGTACGGTTGTCGTCCGATTTCATGCATTTGTACATTATTAAAGAAAGTGCCGAAAAGATTTATTCTGAACAAGTTTGATTAAGCTATAGTGACTATGATATAAGACTGTGATCAAATTGAAAGATGAATTTTGTTTATTTCATTTCCTTCAAAGCAATCCCCTCCCGCTGTAATACACTTATGACCAACGAATTTTCCAGTCATTATAGCACTTGGAAAAATCCTCCGTCGTGATGGCCATCAGAGCCTTCTTCGATTCAGCTTTTATATCCTAAATTGAGTCAAAACGGTGTCCTCGGAGTGGTCATGTGAATTTGCTGAATGGCCAGAAGTTACACGAAGGTAAATCAGGCGAATGCGGTGGTTGCGGAACGTTAATAGTTGAAAATGTGGAGAAATGATCACGAATAACCAATGCAGAATGAGATGGTGCATTACGCACTTCTTTGTTCAATAAATTCAGACATAGTAAAAATCGAAGAATTTACTTTTAGAGCTTCACAAAACGACGCGTATCCCAAAAACTAATGAATATTTTGACGTAAAATTTAGCATATATGTCACCTACTACCAACTTACAGAAAAAACAAATTTACCGATTCAAAAACACGCGAAGTATAAATTCACCTTTCAATTTGATCACAGTAGTATGTACATTAAACTTATTAGCCCATGTAGCCATACTCTTCTTCTTCTATACTGGCGTAGACACCGCTTACGCGGTTATAACCGAGTTAACCACAATTGGAGATCCCAAGGCAAGTCAGGTCCTTCTCCACCTAGTCTTTCCAACGGATTGGAGCTCTTCCTCTTTCTCTGCTTCCTCTGGCGGGTATTATGTCGAATACTTTCAGAGCTGGAGTGTTTTCCTCCATTAGAACGACATGGCCTATCCAGCGTAGCCGGATACTTCTTAATTGCACCTGTTGGCAAGAGTTATTCTGCGTTGGATTTCGAGGCTGACATTATTGTTGGTGTTAATACTGGTTCCAAAATAGACGAAATTATCAACGACTTAGAAGACCCGTTTGCTTCGCTTTCTTATCTATACTGGAGAAAGCAGAACTAAAAGCGGTTGTTGAGGCCAATGATATCGATGTCATCAGCGTACGACAGCCGTTTTACACTCTTAAAGGAGATAGTACTTTCCCTATTTAATTCTGCAGCTCGAATTAGTTTCTCCAAGAGCAGATTGAAGAAGTCGCAAAAAAGGGAGTCGTCTTGTCTGAAACCTCGTTTGGTCTCCAACAACTCGGAAAGGTCGTTCCCGATCCTGACGGAACGTTTGGTATTGCCCAACGCCAGTTTACACAGCCGTATTAAATTTGCGGAGATGCCAAATTCATTGGAAACACATCGCGGCATAAAGGTCCTTTCGTGCTGTCAAAAGCAGCTATAAAACGACGAAGAGGTGGTGAGTGTCGAAGAATGGAACGTCTGCTCCATCACCATCGATTGGGGAATCGGGTTCGCCTTCTCCTGGTATTATGCTTTCACTGCCATTCAGAAGGCTGAAGAAGTGTTCCCTCCATAATTTTAGTATGCTTTGAGCATCGGTTACCAGATCACCTCTGGGGTTCTACACGAGTATGCTCCGGCTTTGAAAACTTCTGTTAGTCGCCGCATCCTTTCGTAGAATTTTCGAGCATTACCTCTGTAGGCCAGCTTGTCAAGCTCTTTCTAATCGAGCACTTCGGCCTTTCTCTTCTTTGGCTAAAAATGCGTCTAGCGATGTAGGCAGTCAGTTTTCTCTCCACTGCTACACGTCACTCCTCATCATAGCAGCTGTTCTTTAAAAAATTGTGATTGCAGCTTCGAACATTCTTTATGTGTGTTGACGTGCGATTTTTTGATTTAGCTACAACAAGATCCGAGTCGATGTTAGGACCTCAAAGCGTACGCACGCCTAAAACACTGAAGATGTGTTTTCCGTCTATTACAACGTGATCGATAGAGACAGTTGGGTAGCCCGACTGTTGTGCCAAATATACCTTCTTTGCCCACTGCGGCATTAAAGTCGCCAAGCACGATTTTGACATCTTGACGGGGGCAGCACTCATAGGTGCACTGCAAGCGATCACAGAAGGAAGCTGTGGTCACATCGTCCTTCTATTCTGTTTTCCGTCCTCTTTGATGTGGATTGTGGCTAGACATTCATCCACCTGAGTGAATGACAGTACTCGGCGACGGAGTCTCTCTCCCACTAAGAATCCCACACCAAACTTGCGCTCCTTTATATGGCCACTGTAATAAATACTACAAGGACCTACTCGCCTCAGTCCTTGTCCCATCCATCGCATTTCTTGGACGGCGGTGATGTCAGCCTTCACTTTAGCGAGGACATCAACCAGCTGGGCAGCGGCACTTTCCCAATTAAGAAACCGGACATTCCAGGTGCAGGGCATGCATCATTATCGTTAATACGTTTGCCATGGTCGTCATCAAAAGAGGGATCTCTCATCCGAGGCTTTTGGAAATTTTTCATTGGGTCTTTTTTTATGTGCCGGGTCCCAAACTCAACGCCCAACCCTGTGGAGGAGATGTTTCGTCTTCTCGCCTTCAAGCGGATTTTCTTTGGCTACCCAGTGAATACTTGGTAAAAGAGCGGAATTCGTGAGCTGCTTGACCCATATGTAAAAGAATAATTTCTGGCCTTGACTCCATCCTCCAGTGGAGCTATACACACTCACAATTACAGTGCCGTATTTTAATTTAGCGAATACAGAGTATAAAAAATATATATATCATCCCAATTATTGGTCTTATTAATGAGAACTATTTTAGGAAGGATATAAATAAATACCACCGGAAGTTGTTCGATAGTTTCAGTAATGAATCTTTTTTGTGTCTAGATTTAGGGTTCTGTTATTAAGTTAATCAAATATTCGATTTATATTTCAGAATTATGTAAGTGCTGGCAATTACAACAAAGATTACAGTCAATAAAAGATTAAAGAAACAGCCGCATCTATTTGATCGGTTAAGAATGACAATTATGGAAAAAGTTTACTTTTTTTGTTTTGATCCTGCAAGGAAGGAAAGCTTCAACTAACTTTAAAAATCACTAGTGTCTCTTCGTGTATATCGTGTATTCGTGGTTAACGCACACATCAGAGGGATCGTTGTACTGCCAAAAATTATAAGTAAATTGCAGGTGCCAACAATTGTTGTGCAATGTGGTAGAAAATAACTTAACCAATTCCCAGTACTTAAACCCTTCGATACTGATTTACTTTTTAACACGCTCAGACGTACACAAAAAGCACCATGAGCAGCAGCAATTCATGACACACAACCTCTTACCCCATTCATCACTATGTATACATGATGTAATATACTCCTGTATGGGATCATTCGCATCTAAGGGTCTACCCAACCACATAGTAAATTTAATTCAACCCCTTCTTCGCATTTGCACGCCTTTACTACACTCCCGCCTTTGTCAAGAAGTGCGCGCTTACAAACAAACCAACATTTGTGTATGTGAGTCGAACTAGCCGAATTTCATTTGGAAAACGCAATTCAATTTTAAACTAACAACTTAATCCTTTATTCAATTTGAAACCCATTAAAAGGACATTGCTTATCCTTTTAAGTGAATGCAAACAGACTTTAATGTAAATAAGAAAACGAGATCGATTTTGGATTAGAATAAATTCAACGCGCATTTTTGTACATCGCTTAGAACATTTGAGAGGGGTTAAGAGATGATGCCGAAGTATTTGGTTAGCTGAAGAATTCACTTGAAGAAAATTCAAAGAATCACAAACAGAGCTCGAGTGTTAGTCGGGCGGACAAGGCTCTGCAAGGTAATAGAGCGGTCACATTTACATACTTACGTACATCAATGTCTATATATCTACGCTGGATCAAGCTAAAGGCATTGAATGTGTGAATATTTGAATTTGCTGGCAATTGACATTTGCAACCGCATTTAAGATGTATACAAATCAAATATCGAACTGCCAATACACACACACGTACTGGGACCACATCCACATCCAGAGTACTCATACGTCTGCTTGACTTGCGTGTGGCTACTTGCTGCATATTTCATTCGTTTCGTTTGATGCAAATGCATTCGAGTATAAAATTGCTCAGATTTCGAGAATTTCAATTGAACTGGGTAAAAACCTAAGTCCTGCGTTGAATGAGAAGCGAAAAGTGAGAAGATTTAAAAAATTAACATAATACCCAAACTTATGCCTCATCTCGCACCTCCCCTTGGCCACTCATTGCCTTCGTCATACTATCGACCAACTTTAGTCTGGGGTGAATGCCTGTAAGCGAAATGTGAATTTTTGTTTTTTCATTTAATACCTTGCGTGCAAAGTTTTTTTTTATGTGTTTTCGTGTTTATGGTGTGATAGTCGACCTTTCTCTCTTGAGGTCTTAAGTAGAGTTTGGGAAATTCGGCATGTGCACACATTAGCACTCGCACTCACACACATACCTAAAGTCTCCAAGTGTTGACGAAACTTAGGAATACTTTTTCTTGATCTGTATTTTTATTCGAGTTTTTTTGTTTTTGATTCTTCGCGTTAATAAGCTTGTTCTTTTATTGCATTGTTTCCACTGAAAGGTTGTAGTAGCTTAAATGCGATATGCAACCCCAAACCAATTTAAAAGTTAATAAAAAAGACAACAATGTAAAGGAAATGCCGTGGTTTTTAAGCGGGAAGTGTGTGGGTATATTTGCCACTTAAAGACTAGTAAGTTCCGTACTAGACAAAAACACTTTCCTTGTCAACATTGACATTGTTATTACCTAAGCGATTTTGTGGAGTCCATGATTACGTCGGTTTTGTCTCTTACGGTCTTCAGTGTCACTGCTGAGTCTAAAAATTATGACATTTCAGCAGAGTCAACGGTGCTAGAATGCGAGCAAGCATATAAATATTTGGAGAAGTTTACATACGCAAGTTATCTTTTGCGCGGAAAGGCAGATATAGCAATAATTACTTTGGTCTTCAATGGTTTTGTTGCCTTAAGTATAAGATTGATTTTGAGTATATTTGAGCACACAGTTCATAGTTTAGCAAGATTTGCTCTCCTTGTTCCTTACTATTATTTTTAGATTATACAGAATATTACGGAGATAGTTTCATTTAATACTCAAACTTTCTCCTAAAAATAAAATTCCTGAATTCATTTTGAGAAAATAACTTTGCTGTGGATGTTCCGCACTCTTATTCACGTTCCTTGGTTGATTGTACTGATTACTGGGCAATTCATTCATTGAGTAAAAAATGTAATTTTGTAGACAGTTATTCTAAATAGATAATTCCACGTATGATGTTAAAACCCTTTCGCGGAACTTATGGCATAAGTTCGGTAAGGAGTCTGAGAGTGGAAATCACGTGATGTTTGAATGCGCAAAAAAGGTTCGCTTATACCTAATCATGATAGAAAAAATAAATTTTTATTATTAACAAGCCGATAATAATCGACATATTCGATATGCGGTTATCATAATAACCAAATTTTATGTCTAGGACAACAACAAAAAGGTTTCTGTAGTGAGTCTTATTGATATTACCTTTTAATATCCGTATATAAGTTCGATCTGATGAACTACATGGCGTTAAAACAGTACAAACCTTCGTACTGAAAAATTTTCTCATACAGTTCTATAATACTTGAACAACCAATCGCGCGCAAAACTTATGCATCTACTTTATATGTAGGTAAGTAGGTAGGAGTGCAGCCCTGTTGACTTTCGGGCTCAATTAGCACTTGCTGTGTCATTTTGATGCACTATTCATAGACATTTTATATCTTCTATCACGTTTTACCTTCTCTTTCAAACCATTTTGAGGTTTCGATGAAGCTACTTATGTCCGACATGAATTTAGTAGAAATCCATTCAAGGTTTGGTGTATGATGGATTCTAAGTGTTCTGTGTCGGATCTGTGATAGGGCTGGGCATTCACAGAGAAAATGGAAAATTGTTTCCTTGTTCCCTGTTATTCCGCAGCCTCTGCAGATGTTGTTGTAGGGCATACCCATTTTGGACGCATGCCTTTGCCAACTCGTCTGCTTTTTCATTGCCGAAAATGTTCCTTTGGCCGGGAACCCAGATCAAGTCTAGGTGAAGCTTGTCTTTTATTGAGCTCAGTGCTTTCTTGCAATTGGAATTTGTCATGGGCGAAGACAAGGCCAAGTCCATTTTGGACCCGTCGGTATAGGTTGAGATGGCATTTTCCTCCCCTATTGAGCCTCTTCTCCATTCTCGTCTAGAGGGTATCCTCACCTGGAAGTGTATATTGAAATCCAGCATTGGGAGAATGTAGTCTGATTTATTAACGTTGAGCTTGTTTAGGATTCCACTATGTCCATAGTTCTGCTGGTTCTAATTTTCTAATATTGTATTGTTTGTTTAGCGTTGGCCACCATACCAGGCTTCCATATGTAAGTATAGGTCTTATGACAGACGTACATATACATCCACATGATTATGCTAGGTTTAAGGCCCCAACTCTTGCAAGTATAGTAAACCATATATGCTTTATTTGTTCTTTTTTCTATATTTATTTTCCAGGACAGTTTGGTGTCAATCTTCACCCCAAGTATTTAGCTGTGGGGGATAGAGAGAGTGTTGTACCGTTTAGTACCGGAAGTTGAAACTGAGGGATTTTGGTTCTGCTTGTGAATAGCATCAATTCTGTTTTGTTAGGGTTAACACCTAGTCCATTGTTCTTAGCCCATAGGATTAACCTTCGAAGTGCTCTTTCCATGATCTCGCTGACTGCTGAAGGAAACATGTCTGATACCAACAACACTCTATCGTCTGCATATGCTACTGCTTGCACTCTTCCACCGTTTAATTGGAGTAGTATTTCTTTCAGCGCTACAACCCAGAGAAGAGGGAGGGGTCCTCTTCCTTAAGGAGTCCCTCTACTCACATAACTTGTTTGTGTTGCAGCGCCGTTTGATGCTATAATCTTTCTATTGTCAAGCATTGATTGTATCTATCTGCACACAGTGTCAGAGAATTGCCATCATGTGTCAAAGAATTAATGATAGCACTTACTTCTATATTATTGAAGGCGCCCTCTATATCCAGAAATGCAGCCATGGTGTATTGCTTGTGGTGTAGTTATTTTTCAATTACACTTATCACCTCGTGAAGGGCAGTTTCGGTTGATTGGCCTTCAGCCTTGCGGTTTCTGTGCAACTTTCTATCGATGTGCAGAAAGATGGCCATAAGTAATTTTTAGCTTTCCTGACTGCTTTTTTGTATCTTTTTATGATATCTTTATATGGTTGCCAGATTTTGGTTCTAAAACTCTCATTGAAAGCTTTCCTTAGTTGCGTTCTCAAATTCTTAAGCTCACTGTTCGAAGAGACGTTCCCTTTTTCAGAATTGATAGCGGAGTGGATTTATTGAAAGTTGTTGTTAAGATTTTTTCTATCTTCTCTACTTCTGAATCTAGTTCCTGAGGATTACTGATACTCTTATTGCCTCCTTTTTCAAGGCATTTTGTTGCTATACTGGTAAATTTTTTCCATGCTGTTTTTCTAGGATTCCGATATTTAAGAGGAGTACTGTATTTCTCGCGAATGCTGAAGAGTATCCAGGAGTGATCTGACATGGAAGGCTCATCGGACACCCTCCAGTTATCGACAACGAGACTGTCTGTGTCTGTTGATAGTGTGAGGTCTGGCATTTCCTCCCACCCCGGAAACCTATCAGAGCTTGGGAAAATATAGGTTGGCTTGTCGCCCTTGTTACGTATACTTAAATTGCTATTCAGAGGCTGGAGGCGAGTAATTCGCCCTCATCGGATTTCGTTTTAGGATTCCGATATGTCAAATCAGTTCCTTTAATCGTCGCTATTGTCGTCAAATTGGTTGTTGTTGTTAAGTTTGTTTTGTTCATGTTTGGTCCCATGAGTAAGCTGGAAAGAGTTGGTCACTCGTCCGCAGAGCCAGTATGCGTAGAGAAGGCATTTAATACTTCCGACCTCGCCCGGGCGTCGGAGGGGACCGTTCGCGATCAGCTATTCATTACCGCCCGCTGACCATTCAGCCATCGGCACGGGTGCCTCAAAACCTTGGCTTAGGGTATCCTCATACTTCCACATTAGGAGATGTGCATAAGGCCTGGGGTTTATTCATCCATATCTCAATTGAGGGAATCATGAGGCGTCCCTCTTAGTTCGTAAGAGTAGAGTGCGTTTCCTTTGGGATGCGCACTTTACTATTACTTAAGCCCCTTCGCCACGACAAGACGACCAACTTTAAAGGAGCATCTACCATTAATCTACCTTATAGTGATTACATATGTAGAGTGATACAAGTGATTACTCTTTGTTTCTAACTATGACTCATCATTTTAATAGTGGAAAATTCGGCTCAAAAGAAAATTAAAAAAATCGACTCTCCCAGTATTAACAAATGGGAATTTTTATATATTGATAATAATTGAGAAGCAGGTCCTTGTGAGCCTGTCTTTATCGAGAGTATAGAGAATATCTTTTTCTGATAATATGGCATATTATTGTCTCATAAATTGGTAGAATAGGTTATAGGCGAGTTAACAACAGCGCCCCAGTCGTTTCTTTTTTTTCGCTATTTGACGCCAATTCGAGACACCAAATGCAGCCGTGTACTTTTCCTTTTCGTACTGACGAAGGCGGATTTAAAGTCGACGAAGAGATGTTGTGCGTCGATCTTTCTTTCACGGGTATTTTCCAAGATCTAGCTCATGGTAAAAATCTGGTAGATAGTAGATTTTCCAGGTCTAAAGTCACACTGATAAAGTACAATTAGTTTGTTGACGATAGCTTCTCGAGGTCGTACCTTCCCAGTGTTTGTTGGCGAGCGTGCTTTGCTGCACAGAGAGAGGCGCGTATCTTCGCTACAGCAAAATAGCCCGCCAAGGACACTGGATCATGTCGTATATCTATCACATGATCGATCTGGTTTTGAATTTTTCCTCTCGAAGGCTAACAAGTAGTTTGATGAATTTTCTTGTGCTGGCATTTAGTACTACATAAAACCATATTTAGGGTCCCATCGAAGTCAATTAGCCTCAACCCATGTGGAGAGGTTTCGCCATAGGGGCTGAATTTTCCAACTCTTGAACCAAAGAGGCCTTCTTTGCCCAACCTGGCGCAAGGGTAAGGTCAATTGGTTCGTCGTAGGGGAACAGTTGTCATAAGCGCACTGCAGCCGCTCACAAAAGGCATTTTTGGTCAGATCGTCTTTCTCTTCCGTCGGAGCGTGGGTGCAAATTGGTTGGTGTTGAAAAATTTTACTTTGATACGGATGACTAGAAACTCATCCGCCGGAGTGAATGCTAGGACTTGACGACTGAGCCTTTCTTCCACCACTCACCGAATTTGCGCCCATTCATATGGCCGCTGTAGTAAATGTCACAAGGACCTACTCGTTTCCGTCTTTGTCCCGTCAATTGCATTTCTTGGCCGGCGTTGATATCAGCCCTTACTTTTTGAGGACATCAACCAGCTGGGCATCGGCACCTTCCCAATTAATGACCGAACAATCAAGGTTCATGCCCTAAAATTATAGTCCTTATTACGTTTGCTGTGGTCATCATCAGAAGTGGAGTCTTTCATCCGAGGCTGTTGTTTCTTTTTCGTTGGGAGTGGTTTCTACGTTGCGGTTTCTAAACTCAGGCCACAACCTCACTATAACTTATGCACGTTTATATAGTGAGCCGCTGAACAGACGCTGCAATTAGACTTCAGCGAACCCTTAAACCGAATACGTCGGACTGGCTTCACTGAATCTTCCTCTATTTAAGCCACTCACGTTTCCTGGGTGTTCGGCGAGGCCGCAAGAGTAGGTGTTGGGTATAGCCTTACGGCTGTAATTGCTTATCCAGAAGCATGACTATACCGCATTACACCCAATATATTAAATTATTTCTTATATGCATATCTCAATTAAGTTAATTAAGTTGATTTTAAAATAAATATTTCAGAAATAAATATGCGTTCGTAACCTAGAATATATGTATGAATGTTAATAAAAGCTTGAATATGATTGTAATCCAAAATTTCATACATCAACACCTTGAACCTCACAAATTGAGAACGTATGAAATGTTACAGGTTACAGCTGGACTTAGCCCTTGCTCACTTATAGAAAACTAAAAGACATACATTTACTAGTATTTACACCGATTCCATATTCCACAAATTTCACAAGCGCCTAAAAATTATTTGTTGACTAGTGGAACCAATTCTTAGCATTATTAAATATTCCCGTTAATCTTTTTAGTTTTATTTGTATTATTCCAACAAATTTCCAACTGTACATTTGCTCATTTGCCAATTAAAAGTTTATTATATGTCAATATCAACTGATTCGTGATGGCAATAAAAGTTTCGCACCCAAATGGTAGGCCAAATTTTACGCTCCACAGCAAAAATTACGCTACCGAAGTGCAAAAGAAAAAACACGGAAAATTTCATGGTTACAAATGTGATTGCGAACAGCCATTGTTGCGCTCGCCCCGCACCGTGTCAATTCGAAATGACACATTATCTAAACAGCATAATTATTGGCGAGGATAATCGACATAGCGCAGAATGGTAATAAGGGTTCGAACGGACACATGACAAACCTCATTTGTTTGAAATTTTGCAAACGTTGCCATTTCGGTAATGAGACTCTCGTTTATAGGTTCATGGGTGCCGATTGCCGCTAACTAGATTGCAAGTAAACCTAGATTTTCGCTTAGTATGTAATTGAGGAATTTCGCCACGAACTTCAGAAATTTGTACTATGTAAGTTGGGTTTTGGTCAGAACAACATAATCACAACAAGTAAGGAAGGGTTGAGTTCGAATGTTACCGAACTTTATAGACTCTTACAATATGTGGGGAAATATCTTCAGGAGTTGACAAAACTTTACAATACACAAGTAAGGAAGGGCTGAGTGGGGTGTAATCGAACATTTTACAATTTCGCAAATGATAAAGATCAAAGACGAATAAAAACTTTCAGGAGTTCCAAAACTTTGAGTTAAAAATGTTGCTTAATAAATCAACCAGCATTATTCGCTGAAATCGAATAAATTATAATCACATTTGGAGTCGAATTAACTTCATTATTTCATTACTTCATTTCGTTTGTCCGAAATATTTGGGTGAAATCACATTATAACTCCGCACGGGGACGTGGCAGTGGTCCATTCATTTGTAATGGACAAAACTATTATACTGTTAAACAACATGTTGTGAAGTATAAATGAAGTATACGGTTATACGTCTACCTTTACCTTGCCCCTTAATTATCGAACATTGCATTGAGACATGTATGTATATGTATGTATATGATGTGGCTATGTTCATGAAAATGACAGTGCTGATGTATTCTAACTAAAACAAAAAAGTCGAGTTAAACATACAAACTACGAATTCAATAAAATTTAAAAATTAGTATTTTAGATATTACAAAATAAACGTGAACACATCTTTAAATATAAAAGGCTGTTGCGTTAAAATTTCTATGAACGCAACTGTGTATGTATATTAAGCTATGTATAGGCCCCAGTCGAGAGTCCTTTAGCAATCGTCGCCAGAATATTAAAAATTATAAATTTATGAATTTAATGTAATACTCTGGAAAGAGTAATTATTAAATTAATATTAAAAAAAGTGTGTTATTTTTAGGATTTTAACGAACTTTCAAGTAAATTTTCTTGAAAATATTGAAACACGTTACTCGCAAACACGCCTTTGACTATCCATCCCTCTATAAGTTTACCGTTTTTTTCGACCGTATTTAGAACATTTATACACTCCTAATATACAGACATACATAGCTGTTGAATAAGAAATTTTCGTTTTTGTTGGTGTCCCTAATTCCTATTTGTTGGTACTGGTGGACAAATTAGTCTGTGACTCCGCTGTTGCTAATGATACGCCGACGAAATTTTGACGCGAAAGTTGTTAAGCCGATGCCAACAATTATTTGACATTTCTCATTGTGTGCTGGACTTATGCGTATCCGGATTTGTGCCGTGCAAATTATTTTTCGAACACGTAACGGGGTTGTAAGCATACTGCATGAGTATGCGTTGCTGTGGGTGTGCACTTAGCAACGTGTGTCATTTATGGGCGCGTTGCAAGGTGATTAGCGGAACTTTTTGTGTGGAGACACAATCGAAAGGATTCGGTGCAATGAGACTTCACTTACACACATTCAAACGAAGGTATCAAAATGCGTTTTATTTTGTCGTTTGGGAATTTTGCAGGTGCAGCTAATGTTATAATGCCTCAGGCTTAAATGGCAACAATTTTTGTGGAGTTGTGCGCTTTTGATTTTGATTGTCAGTTTTGCGATTAATGTCAATTTATTTCATCCCATTCATGCCGTAGTTGCGCATTTGTCGGCATTAACTCGCAGGTTAGGTCAGAGATTCGCAACTACAATTCACACACGTGCGCAATACACGCATTTATGAACATAACTACATAACATATACTCGTACAACATATATTTCTGTGGAATGAGCGCACTTCTGTTGATAGTTGTTAGCAAGGATTAAAATGAATATCCCTTTGTTGGGACACTATTTCAAAACTCACCCACTTGACTGTTCGCAATTATTCTTAATTCTTGTATCATTTGTATTTTGCACCCCACAGATCACAAGTGCACAAATCGGCATAAAGTAAATCTCAGTAAGGCCGCCCTCTAAACAAAAAACCGACGCCATTGCTACCCATCCGTACTGCCACTTCACTTTAATTCCGGAAGTTTTTGTGCTGCAGCAGCTACTTCTTGGACTCATTATCATTTGTTGCGGCAGTTGGGTAATTTGCAAAGCGTAAAGGCACTCACCTGCTCCACACCGCCGGTGTACGTACTATACTTACTCTCACATTGGTATTATGTGCTGTTCGCTCATTTTCGCCGCATGATTATTTCAAGACAATTTGTTTAGTGCCGCCTTTGTATTGTATTCTGCTTGATATACTTCTGTGTATGAGTACACAGACGGTGAGCGTATTTTGTGCAGTAATGGCGGCAAATGAAGTAAACATTTCCCAAAGGATCTACCTTTTAATGGCACGCATTTATAAGAGGAACGTTTTAGCATGAAGGAAGATGTCGTGAATTTCTATCCAAAAGGATAAGAAAATACTGAGCTGTTGGCTCCTGGTAAATGGTCTATGGTATTGGAATCGTGTTTTCTCATTTACCAGACACACTTGTCATTATTCTCTCGGAAAACTTAATTTACAACTGACTATCAATTTCAGCTGAGATTGCAGATGTAACCAGATCGTTAAATGTTTTAATTATGTAAGCATCGGTGATTTGTACATTCAATCATTTACAAACTTTTTAAGGCATCGTTAATTGTTATACATAGTGAAGAGAATATACATACGTACATGTACATATAAGTATATATGTATAATAATATAGCTAAGAATCATAAATTATTTTTTAACAGCTGAAAGAACACATATGTAGCTTTGATAAACCTTGGTTTGACGAATTTTAAAAACCGTATGTTACTAAAAATGTATTTAGTTTTTTGATGTGGCATGTATTGGAATATGGTTAAATCTTTCCTATTGATTTAAGTGGGTATTCTAGTCTAGAAATGCTATTTAACGGCATTTTTTAAAGTCCAATAAAAAAAACTAAGAACATTTTTACCATCCAATTTTTTATCAGATATTTATTGATATTTTAAGAATACAAAAAAAATCAAAAAAATTTGGTGATAATTTGATTAATTGCGGCGTGGTGGCGTGGCGGGCTTGAAAATAAGGATGCGCCCTTCCTGACACGATTCCAACACTTTGGGTGATCTGAAAAAAAAAAAAAAAATTTTTTAATCAGTACAAATGCCGCTATCGTCTGAACTAGGAGAAATAAATAAAAAAATTTTCAGTAAATCTCGACTGTTTGAATTTTTTGCCCGTTTTTTGGCAAAGATCAAAATTTTTTAAAAATAGTAAAAATCAAAATTTTTAATAATCCTAGTTCGAACAATAGAGAGACAGTATCGAAAAGAAGAAACGACTGGCGCGCTGTTGTTAACTCGGCTATAATCGCGTAAGCGGTGTCTACGCCAATTAAGAAGAAGAAGGTTTAGTTGCCACGTCACTAAAATGGCTACAACTTTGAAAATAATTTGAGTTTTGAAAAATCCTTTTAGGGAGATAATTTTGAATATCAAAACTATCGAATTATATTTATATTCGGTTTTCGATTTCGGATATTTCGATTTTTTCAAATTTCTAGACTAGAATACCCCCTTAAATAAATTGTAACACTTCAACACTTCTATCCAAGCACACCTCTTCTTTTAAGGGGTTATATAAAGTTAGAAGGCCGAAAAAGCAAATTTTCCAGAATTTTTTCTGCGAAAACTTTCAATTTTAATAATCCAAAAATGTATACACATATTATGGTATCTTTTAGCTGAATTTTAAGACTAAGTACTTATTAGTAAAAATATTTATTTGGAAAGGATTTACAGCCTCCTCCCAAAAAAGACATTTTGTGGTGACGACAATATCTCTGGACTAATGGTAAATCTAGTAATTTGCGGACTGTTGTGTTGTAAATCGGCAGCAATTGTTCTGGAGTTTCCGGTTCCATGGCGCTGAACCGGCAGTTTGCGCAAATGGCTGGGCCAATGTTATAAGTGTTTAATGAGCTTACGAAGGCCAATATAGAATGCGAAAAGTTGCGGAATTTGTCTCTCGGGGGATGACCTGAAACTACAGTATATCCAGAGTTATACGTTCATTCAATTTTGTTAAGATATCTTTCACATTCACTGATATAGGCGGACCAGAACCGATATACAATCATTCTTAAGCAACTCACATATTGACGGCTATTTTCGGTGCAAGATCGGCCGTAGGCCCTCTTCCTCTTCTTTACTGGAGTAAAACCCACTTACCGTTTATAGCCGAGTTAACAACAGCTCGCCAGACGTTTCTTCTTTTCGCAAGGTGGTGCCAATTGAAGATTCCAAGCGAAGCCAAGTAGAGGTCTTCCTCTCCCTCTGCTTCCCCCCGCGGGTATTGCGTCGATTACTTTCTGCCACCATAAATCTTTCGTAGAACTTTTCTCTCGAAAACTCGTAACGTCAACTCATTAGATGTTGTCATCGTCCATGCATATGCACCATATAGCAGGACGGGAATTATGAGTGACTTATAGTTTTGTTTTTGTTTTTCGAGAGAGGTCTTTACTTCTCAATTGCCTACTTAGTCCGAAGTAGCACCTGTTGGCAAGAGCTATTCTGCGTTCGATTTCGAGACTGACGTTGTTGATGGTGTTGATGCTGGTTCAAAGATAGACGAAATTATCTACGACTTCGAAGTTATCAATGTAATGTTATCAATATCATCGGCGTACGTCAGCTGATGTACACTCTTATAGAAGATTGTACCTTCTTTGTCTAGTTCTGTAGCTCGAATTATTTTCTCCAAAAGTAGGTCGAAGAAGTCACGTGAAAGGGAGTCACCTTGTCTGGAACCTCGTTTGGTATCGAACGGCTCGGAGAGGTCCTTTCCGATCCTGACGGAGCTTTTGGTGTTGCTCAACGTCAGTTTACACACCGTATTAGTTTTGCGGGGATACCAAATTCAGACATCGCGGCATAAAGGCAGCTCTTTTTCGTGCTGTCAAAAGCACCTTTGAAATCGGCGGAGAGGTGGTGCGTCTCAATTCTCTTTTCACGGATATTTTCCATGGCGCATGGTGAGTATCTGGTCAGTTGCTGATATGCCAGGTCGAAAGCCACACTTATGAGGTCCAATCAGTTTGTTGATGGTGAGCTTTAATCTTTCACGCAATACGCTCGATAGAACCTTATATGCGATGTTTATCCCACGGTAGTTGGCGCAGATTGTGGGGTCTTCCCTTTTATGGATTGGACAGAGCACAATTAAATTCTATTCATGGGGAATGCTTTCGCCCGACTATATTCTACAAAGAAACTGACGCATGCTCCTTATTAGTGCCGTAATCATTCAGGGTCACATATTCGGTGTCTGGAGTCTTGATAAATAGTGCTCCGATTTTGACCATTTTTAAATATACTTTGAGGGCATTGTTTGTGTAATTTTTCGTTCTCATAACATTTCTAAAGTTTAAAATTTTGTTATATTAGAAGTATTCCGGTTTACTAAAAGATACAAATGACAGGATAGTGTTACGTACCGAATTTAGATTTAGTGAGGTAATTCTGGAGATATAGAATTTTACCTAAAAGTGAGCGGGAACACGCCCATTTTCTAGTTATCTTGATCTTCTATAGTATAAAACTATATTTTTCTCGATTAGCTGTAGGTGATAAAACAACTGTTAGATGAACCAGAATGTAATAGACTGCGGCCGCAGGTTGCAGGAGTATTAAAATTTGATCTTGATATTTGAAAAAGCATAAAAAGTTGGGGGCTGTCCAACATCTTGCTTTGATTCATACAAAAGCTGTACATTGAATTTATCAGCACAATCAAAAGTCTGAAGGAAAGCGAACCAAAGGTTGTATTTAAATCAGCCATAACAGCCGTATTTCTCTATATTTAAAATATAGATCTGTAATGGTATTTACTTACACTTTATTAAGGATCAGTATTCAATTACAATGCTTTCTTGTTTTATTAGAACATAAATGGGTTCAGCTTCAATAATTTTCTCTCTACTCATTTATAAATATGTTTTCTTTATTGTGGACATCTAGTTATTGTATGTGTATAGCACTTTCTAAAATCTCCGATTCGTCGCACTCCCTGTTCATTCATACCGGTTAGTTAGTTTCAACTGTTTTGTTGTTAGCTTTTGTTTCTGGCAACTAAGTTGCAGCTTTGAATGCCACAAAAGAGTGTATTAATTGCGAATTCGCGGTTTTGTTGGCGCGCTCCCAAGAAAATAGCCGACATAGTACAATTTACAATTTCCTTTTATCCATGCTATGTTTTTCTGTGCAGAACGGCTGCTCACCACTAAAGTGCGGTGAAGGGTTCCTAGGGGTGGAGAAGAATGAATAAACTTTCGGTTTAATTGCTTCACATTCTTTAAGGCAAATAGTATAATTTGTTTAGACTTTCGGTAATTGTAATTGTGTTGGTGGCTTTATGGTTGCTAGACAAAATGATCATTAAGACGCACACACACACAAAGCTGTTTAGTGAATGCGTTTCTGACTTGGTCGTTAATTGTAATATGAATTTGATTGTATTTAAGTCCTTTTTTACATAGATTCATTTGGTTTGTATCATCCAGCATTTGTCGTTAGAACGATGAATAGCTTTATATAAATTTTAACATACCGTTCCTTCTTTTCCAGTTTTCGTGAACAAAAGCAGACTCTTAGTTAGAGTAAAAAATAATTTTTTAAATATTATGTACTGTACAAACGTTTTATATTTATACCAAATAAGCCATACACAAATTACGGTATACTCATAATAAGCCATATGCGAAATACTTTGAGGTGTTTCTACGTTCATTATTCGAAGATACCATTAATGGATCACCATCATATCGGAAATCTTGGTCCCTTTAATAAGTACGGTCGTAAACGTGATTTTTAGTAATTATATTGTATGTAGACAACTAACACTCTGACCAATATATATGACATAAAGTATGCTAGAATAACGAAAATCATTGTATATAGAATATAGGAGTTGGAGTAATTCGTCGACCAATTGCACACATTTTCGGATTTAAGCTGTAGTATAATACATTGTCCGTTATTTTTCCAAATTTCTGAAAAAGTTCAGTTGACCTGAGTACATAATTGATATACATTGCATATCCGTTGTCTTATAAATGTAGAATAGAGCTAATCCAAAGTGAACGAATTTGTAGTCGATCCGATAAAGTCAGGTTCAAAAATTGGGAAAAAATTAAAACTGCCCTAAACAACAGTTTGTGATTAAACTCTTTATAAGCAACGAAAATACCATTTTATTTAAAATGAATCCGGGTTATCTGAGAGCCATCGGGCCTATGTCAAACTGGACTGAAACCCACGTTCATAGAATACAAGATTACGACAACCTTGACGTTATTGAGTCAACATCGTCATACTAACAATGGGACGAATCTGAAAACAAAAATTATAATTTACGTTGCTCTTTTTTTATTACGTTTTTTGTTCGATGATTTGATATATCTGTATTAAGAGAAAATTTTCAAAATACATTCGATATTTAAAAAAACAAAATTAAATTCTATTACTTATTATAGGTAACTAACTTCATCCAAATGTTTTTGGATACAATCTTTTAATATTAAAACATATATAATTTTTCCAGTTAGCCCATAATTATGACCTCTTCTTACGAATAGTCGAAAGGAATTCTGAATTCTGAATGCACCACACCTCGATAATTGAAAAAAACTGTCTACCTGCTTTGACGTGGTTTTTCTTAGCTTCGGCTTTGCCACGATATTCGGCCGATTGATCGTCTGTTTCCGGGTCGTAAGCATAGATCCAAGACTCACCGCTAGTAATAATATTTTTCATGGCATTGTGGTTGTCGGAAAGCGTTGTTTCAAAGACGTTAACGCGATACTCTGTTTTCGAAAAATGGTTACACTGACAGTCATAATCGAAATTTAACTTGAAAAGTCTTAACATTTTTCCAGTTGCATCTGATATTTTCACTTTCCAGTATGCAAATCAAGCCTCAATGTAACGGGATACAAATTTGTACGAGTTTTGTCTTTATGTTGTGCCATCTCAGGTCTAAAAATTGTCAAAATTTGACCGCAGTCTAAGGCTGACCGAAGATATGGGTTATTGTGTCAGATATATTATTAAAAGTAGTAGTCCGTATGTCAAAAATTGGTTTAATCAAGTCAATGCTTCCCTTAAGAGCCATACACCTAATAGAAAGATTTTGAAACCTCCAGCAGAGAACGTATTTCACCGCAGAAAATTATTAGCGCGTTTCACCCAATTTTTGCATCAAGGGACTCGAAAATAGCAGAATCGACCATTTCCAGTGTTAAATGAGAAAAGTAATCATAGTTCCAATGTTAATGAATGTAAGCTTACAGGTTCGCTAATTTACTAAACGCAAACGACTCTGCATATCATGTATTGATCGATAGATTATTCGAGTTTGACTCGAGATATAGAAATAAAATAATCTATCCGCTTTGTTGAAGAAGAACGAACCTTGATATCTACTTTAGAAAATAAAGCATACGTATTTTTAAAAGCTTAGTGCCACTCTCGGAAGAAATAAGGTATACATACCCCTTAAGGAAATAAATAATATTTTGCAACAAGCCATAGAACCCATAGATTCGGAGCTGACTTTATTTGCATACTGCTCCGTTTCATCTGTAGATGCCGAATGAAGTTTCTCCGCATTTGCAAGCATTTTAACTAAAAAACGAAAATCTTTTGTATTTGATCATTTAAAACATAATTCAATAATTTGTTGTAATCGTAATAACCTTAAAGAAAACAATAAATTTGAGTATAAGTATATTGTAAAATAAAATGTACATATGTTTTATTTATGGATTCAAGAAAGAATGGCTTAGTTCGGATGCAACTGAACATTTTATACTCTTCCAACTTACAAGAATCAAAGCCAGGGATCGGAATCTAAGCCTTTTTATATACACACATTCTCTAATAGGCGTAAGATTCTTTAGAAAATCAAAAATCATCAAAGTCAGTTGGATTATCAGAAATCTTGATAATAGTTATTATTATTATACACGTATGTATATACGCTCTGTAATTTTCATTGAGATATCTCAAATGTACAAGTATAGTGTTGGAAAGGTGAGATTTTAAGCTTCATTTAACCAACAAAATGTAACTCGGGGAAGTTGAAAAAAAGTTACAGCTGTTCAAAAATGAGTGAAAATAATGAAGAAATTCGCTATATTTCGGAGACGATGCTGTATTTGTTCGTGTAGCACAACAATGGTTCGCTCGCTTCCGTTCTGGAAATTTCGACGTGAAAGATGCACCTCGCTCTCTACATTTTACTGGCAATAACTGATAAAATTGGAGCAAGCAACCAAAAAAAAACGGCCAGAACTGATCAACAGAACGGGCTTCGCCTTCCTTCAGGACAACGCTAGACCACACACATTTTTGATAACTCGGCAAACACTGGGAGAGCTGGGCTGGGAAGTTTTGATGCATCCACCATATAGCCCTGACCTTATCCCATCGGACTTACATTTGTTTCGGTCAATGCAGAACTCCCTTAATGGAGTAAAGTTGGCTTTAAGAGAAGCCTGTGAAAATTACTTGTCGCAGTTTTTCGCCGAGAAACCAGAAAAGTTTTACTCTGATGGAATAATGTCTCTAGCGGAAAAATGGCAAAAAGTGTTCGACTAAAATGGTACAAAACTTTTTCGAGTACCCAACCAAATGTCGTGCCGTAACCACTGTATTCACCTGATTTAGCTCAGTGTAACTTCTGGCTATGCAGCAAACTCAAACGACTGCTTCGGGGAACCGTTTTGAGTCAATTGAAGACATTAAGCGTGAATCGCTCCTCGCATTGAAGGCTATTCCGGAAATTGACTTTAACAACTGTTTCGAAGATTGGAAAAAACGGTGGCACAAGTGTACTTAGGCCAAGGCGGATTACTTTAAGGGGGATGATATAGTATAAATTAAGAATTTTAAAACTGTGATGAAAGTCTTACTATTTTTTGCTCATATTATATATATGTATATGTACATATATGTATGTATATATAGTATACGTACCTATGTATAAAATTGCTTGGAACCTTTCGTTGAGGTTTTGATCCTTTTGATATTTTCCTGACTTTGGTCTTGCCAAATTGCAAGAGTATGAAGTGTTCAATTACACCCTAACATAACGCTTTTTTACTTGTTTTTTTTTTTGTTTTTGTTTTTATAATATAGCAGTTAGAGCTCAATTACTTTTTGTTCTTCAACCTGTCCGGGGAGGTCGTGTGCGCACATGAGAACCATTACAAATCCGTCAAAATTAAACGTCAAAGATGCATGGACCACATACACTTAAATATGCATATATAATATGTATGTGTGTGTGAGTTTTCGGGATCTTATATTTAAACTACTTAACTCCCGAACGTAGTTTGCTGATGTGTCGGTTGGTAAGCTGTTGCAGCAATCTCTGTAATTCACAGGTAATTTCCCGCAAGCGTAACGAAATGAGGCACGAAACGCGCCGCATGCAAAGTGAGCGCACTGCGTGATAACGGACACATTTTGTTGACGGCTGGAGGTTAGAGGGTTCCGGGCGACCACTAGGCGAATGTATATAGACTATTTGCGTTTTATTTGGTGAGAAAACATTTACGCACTAATTTCGCTGCATAAAGTTTCCATTACCAGCACAAGTATGTGCGCGCACAAACATCCTCACCGATGCCTAGGTGCGTAAACACCAGTCAATGCGCATTATTGTGTTTGGTGATTGTTGGCCTTCTATGCGGGTGCATGTGTGCCGTTGCCTCCCGGGTTGGCCGTACTGTTATCCCAATGTAACCAGTTGAATTGGCAACACTTCTCCAATTTGATGCGCTTGCGGCCTCGTCGTGGGCGTGAGTGACGGCGGCGGCTGTTTGCCACAGCGGCAAATAGCGCACGCGTCCTGCCACGTGCACCAATTACGCGGTTAGTTGCATCCAAATTGAGTTGTTTGGACCGCTGCAGCCACAGTCACTGCCCTTGGCTATTAGCCGGCATCGCTGATAAACAACCCACTTTGTTGTTACTATTACTACCAAATACGAGTATGTATGCAGTTATTATGAATGTGTGCGTTGCGTTTGCGGCTGCTGTTTGTAGTTGTTGTTTGAGTGTTTAGTGTGGCGCTCGATAACAATGTAAATCAAGAACACGTTAATTGTCAAAGCACTTTGACCATTGTGAGTCGGCGGGTTTATTTCATTAAAATGGCGTCGAACTCTTGCGTAGTGGGCGGACTCGCAACAATAGGCTGGCGCTCATGAGCGGATGCCATACCATATACAGTTATGTGTTTAGGGGATTTAGAGGCATTAAGCTGTCAACATTTAATAGCTATCTATCTTCAATAGCTGCATCGAAGCAGTTGCTGAAAATAATTTTTCTTTTCTGCCCTGTATACGGTATTGCATGGAGTAATATCTTTAACTTATATTAACACTCGATTTTCTTTTTCGCTTCAACAATTTGAAAACTGTTGGTAAAATTTATGAAAAGCTTTTCAATTTTGTAAAAGGTATTTTGTTGCAAACCGCAAGATTATTACAATATCCTTCTGAGGCTGTACTATCATTATGTTTAGTGGATTTACCATGGCTAGAGAATCTTAAATTTAGGCATATTCGACATTACTATCGGGAAAAACTCTCTCTGCATTTCATTAATACATCTGAAAGATTGACCGATATTTTTGGTATAATGTCAGACCTAGGCCCTGAGATTCACATTTTGGTAACTGTGAACTTCAAAATTTATTATGAGAGATTGTGAAAGTGCGATATGAGAGTAATATTCGTTGTTATTGTCCGATTACGCCCGCAATGTATAATAAGAAGTTTTCGAAGTAACCATTATATAGGGAGTAGGCTTGGTTTTCATCGATTTTCGCATTCCATTGTGTAAGGAAGTGATGGAAAGACTTGCTCTCAGCGCCTTTTCAATAACATGGCTTTGATGTCCAAAACCAAATTACAATTCTGTATCTTAATTAGAGTGCATTATAGCGTTTTTCTAACAATATTTAGGGCTCATGGCAATGGTCCGTCCACCTGCTATACCCACTTTCCTATGGTGCTAAGGTACATGTGTACTACGTTTCATGAATATGTCTTATGCTGCACTCCTCTTATAGCTAATACAGATGGACCAACGAACGAATGGACATTCACCCGGAAATTACCACGTCTCTCCATTTTGGTCATTTACACAGGTATGTATTTGGGGTACTGGCTTATTAAGAAACGTCTGGGCGACGTGGATACCAAAATCCAACTGACATGATTAGAATTTAATATCATATATGCTTATTTAGGTAACGGTGATCGACAAGCATTAGGTGATGTTGCTGTCAATATGTAACGCATTATTATGATAGCTTAATTTATGTATGTAAGAGAGAAAGAAGTACTATAACACTTGTGATAACAATGTAAAGTAGAATGTAGGATAACTTAACCTTTAGTTGTGCTAATATTAATGGATTTAGTATTGACCTAAGAACGCATGAATTAGATAAATTTAAAGATATGTTTAAAGTGGGTGGCGCCACATACATATATAGCTCAATATCTGTCTCAAATGTTAGATAACAGCATTGTACATGTTGTCAGAGTATAAAAGTTTTAATAAAATGTTTATATTTTATTTCCACTAGGTTATATTCGACACGGGTAAGTTCAAACTACATTCACAAACACTTTGTCATCACGAGTTAAACGGTATACTCAGAAGAGTATATATATTATATATTTTGAGACAAAAAAGTATCTAGAAATTGTAAATAAAACGCAAAATATTTAATTATTCACAAATATTTATTTTGGCGCCTTCAAAGTAGTCTTGCAACCTTTTTTCAAAAGCACTTTTTGGTTTTCAGCTCCTTTAGTGATTTTTCGGTGGACTGAAAACTGGTTCCACGGAGCGGTATTTTCAGTTTGTCAGTTTGGGGAACATGAAAAAATCACACAGAGCTAAATCTGATGAATGCGGTGGTTGATTGATTGGTATTCATTACGTTTTGGCTTTAAATTAGGTCACAATTTTTATCGGGATGCTGAATGCAATTTCATATGCAAAATATCCAGCAAAATCATTCGAACGAACTTGCGAGAGATGTCGAGCTCTCACGCCATATCTTTAACTTTTTCAATATTTTCATCAGTTGAAGAGGTCGAAGGTCGTCCAGAACATCGCAACGCACTACTGAGGTGTACGGACTTAAGCAGCTGCTGTGAACAAACTGGTAGACAGATCGCGCTCATATTTGGCATACTAATAAAAGACAGTCCTACCAACTAAGCAAATGTTTTTGCAATATCTTGTACTCTGGAGCTTAATTACAATTTCTGGGTGCTTGTTTGCCCCAAAGTATATTTATTACATTTTCCTCCACGCTTTAATTTTTCAGCCAATTAAAAGTCGATGTGATAAACATGAACCAAAGAAATAACAAGGGTACTGTAATATGTTCATAGTTACTGTTTATTAATATTGAAAACATTTCGAAAAATATTGAGAACTTCAAGTAGAAAATTTGCCATTTAGGCTTATAGGCTTTACCCTTGTACCGAATAGAAATGAAGCATAAACATGGTAAAAGATGTAATACAGTATTCCGAGCAGAGTTCTTTATTTTAATCACCTAGCTTATAAGATTTATTCATACGAGTACATACCACTTTAGGTACACCAAAACACCAAAGAGCTTTTTCCACGATGAAATTACAAACTGGAACAAATAAAATGCTGTTTCAGAGGGAGTTAACATATGTTTCGAAATCGTTCAATTTAGACTCAACGACTGAAAACGAAGTAGAGAGGTTATAAATATTATGAATTCTCTGGAGTTTGTCGTGTTCTCCAAATACGATTCTGAATCTTCGATTCTGAAAGAGTTTGGTTTAGACAAGACCACATCAGCTTCACCCTTCGTACCTAATATTACGCGAAACAAAAACCGACTGTAAACATTGCGAATACAAAAGCTTTAAATTACAGCATATTAAATATTTATTATAAATTGTATCACAGTACTGCTTTTTTACATCCAAGTGCCAGTCATCCGCCATTTTTCTCGATTTGCTGCCGCAGAGCGAAATCTTAATCGACCATAAAAACATCAAATTTCATGCGGCAGACAATTCGTTACAAATTTTTATTGCTAACAATTTAAAATATTAATAGCCACAAAACACCAGTAACATATTTTTGCGAGGGAAAACATCATAAAAGCGAAAGGACACATGAACGCAGTTTCCAGCAAAGAGATACAGTTTACATATGTATATGCATATGTGTGTGTAAGAAAAAATATGTCACATATGAGCTGTACTAAGGACCTGCTGGCAGTTTTTCAATATTACATGAGCACAAATTGTAATTTAATCCACAGATGTCACCATTACGAGATCAACGTAACGCGCGGCAATCAAGGGCGGTGAAGGTAGCAGTTATGCTAGTTGATGGTGTCATCAGAGTCTGTGCGGCGGCAGATAACTTCACGCACAAAGCAAGTGTAACGATCAAAGGCACGAGCGATGCCAACAAAGAAAACGCTGCCATGTGACTGTGGTGTCTGCATTGTTATGGTTATGGTTGCTGTGTGTGAGACGCTACCCTCGCACTCCCCGCATTTTAGCCACAAGTGTCAAGTTGAAAAATTGCATTAAAGTCACATGAACAACAATCAAAATGTAATTCAACGGATTCGTAAGGACTCATAAGGACAACAAACATACGCGCTACGCAGCGTGCGGTTAGGCAACGTCAAAACGACAATTGATGCTGCAACGGAGGCAGCGGCATACATATTTCTGCGTTCTGCAGAGAGAGCGCAATTTCCACCCAGTCCCCGGTGGCACTTTAGCGTTCGAATATGTGCGAACAGAACTAAGCTTCAGTTGGTAGAGACTACATGGAGTATTTGCTCTAAATGCTGTGGCATCATCAAAGCGAAATATCTTAAACGTTGTATTTTTTATGATTCCTCCATTGCAACTAACAAAAGAGTGTTTTGCTGTGCGTTATGCGGCTTATATTTCGCACGCTTTACTATTTTGTAATCGAGCTGGGAAATCTGCTCGATCTGGGGCGACGGCGCAAAGGCAGAGTGTATGTATGTGAAAGGGAGTGTTCTATTGCGACTGGAATTTGAATTGGTTTTCAGAGGGTCCTCAGACTGCCACACGAGCTGAAAAGGACTCTAGGGACGACGTTTATGTCAACTAAGCGACCATAATTCAAACACGCGAATGCATATACATTTGTATGTATGTATGGTGTGGCGGAGCAAAGGAGCAAATTAAGCTTTGTGCCAACTGGTGCAAATTTCAAGCCATGGAGATACACATACAGAGGGTGGGTGAAACTTAAAATTTAATTGTTATTGAAGTGGTAAATAAGTGCGTTCGTCCGTTTATATGAATCACTGATTGAGTAAATACGCGCCTGATAAGGTGTTTGTTCTTGCCAAACATATTTGCTTTATTATTTTTATTGCTGTCAGATTTGTTGACATTTTGAATACGACAGATTAATATGTAAATAAGTGGTTGAAATTTTTTGTTAAGTCACAAACACGTTGAATGATTTTGGACAAACAAATAGACCAAAACTAGAGCTCCTAGAAAAGTTGGCAATGCTGAGATCGATATAGATATTTCTAAGGAGTAACGAATAAGAAATGCTAAGCCCTGCGCAGGCGAATTTACGCAATTTCACACATTGCAAAAGTATGCAAAACATTATTAAAACAAAACAAGAAAAAACGTTAACTTCGGCTGCACCGAAGCTGATATACCCTCCACAGGTGCATTTCTTTTAGTAACTATGTGTTCAGTTTATTTGGAACCTATATGCTATAGTAATCCGATCTAAACAATTTTTTTGGAGATTATATTGTTGCTTTAGAAAATAATATATACCAAATTTCGTGAATATATCTTGTCAAATGCAAAAGTTTTCCATACAAGATCTTTTTTCCGATCGTTCAGTTTGTATGGCAGCTATATGTTATAGTGGTCCGATTCTGACAAATGAGCAGCTTCTTGAAGAGAAAATGACGTTTGCAAAATTTCAAAACGATATCTTAGAAACTGAGGGACTAGTTCGTTTATATACAAACAGACGGACGGACGGACAGACAGACGGATATGGCTAAATCGACTCAGCTCAACATACCGATCATTTATATATGTACATATATACTTTATAGGGTCTTCGACGCTTCCTTCTGTGCAAAATTTCAGTTCGGTATTGGTTTTTGCTAATTCATTGTAAATGGTATTAGGTATTGATAGAATTCACATGTATTTCGTTGACTGATCAAAAAAGTATATTCGTAAAATATTAGCAAATACATTTTAATGACGATTTTTAGAAAAATATTGTAAAACTGGCGAACTAGAGAGGAAGAAAACTTCAGGAACAAAAATAATTTCCAGCTTAAGAGAAAACCGTGCTAACTTAAGAAGAAGTTTACGAGACTGATTTAGGAACGCAACCAAGATTAATGCAGAGTTGCAGAAATCATTTAGTAGTGATATTTTAACTCGAACAATTTAATTCGAACACTCAAAATCGGCCTAATGAGATGAAAATGTTAAAAAAAGCCCCTTGTGGCCAGAAAAATTAAAGTATAGCGGTTAAGTTGGGTTAAAAATAAACTTAACGCAAACCAAGTGCAAATCTGTAATGTTTTCTGATGTGTCGAAGTTTAACCATCTTGGACCTGATGGTTATCAAGCAGTTCGTGGCAGATATGGTGAATTCGCATTCCTCATATGGGGATGCATCTCCAAGTACAAATCGGAATCAATTTTGATATTAAAGGGCTCTGTGAATGCTGTGAAATATAAAACTTATTATAACGGAAGGGATGGTACCCAGCTTGGTGCCCCTAAGAGAAAATAATCCAAGCCCTGTTTTTTAGGATAATTCTGATCACTGTTATAACGCTCGCTCGTTATGTTAGATTTTTCACTCCCGTCCTTTTTTACGTTAACTCGTTAATTTTGATATTTCAGATTGGAAAATTAAAGGAAAATTTTGATATTCATTCATTGGATTGGATTGAAGCAAAGAATAGAATAAGTCTGATTTAAGCAGTACTGAGCGAAAATTTAAGTGCTTTATACGAATCCATCCCAAAGAGACTTAAAAGTATCGTAAACGCTGAAGGTGACACCATATATTATTAAAGAGATACCATGCGATTTTTTTCTAAAGAGTATTACTACAAAAAATTATAATATAAAAATATTTTTTAGTAAAATATTAATGGCGTCACTGTAAGTTTACTATTAAATATACGTAAGTCCACTATTTTTGAAGGAACTGAACTAAAAATTATTCTTTGAAGATTTTGCATATATGTATATTCTTGAAAAGTTGTGCTTAATATTTTTATATAAACATTATTAAATTAAACTACAAAAAAACTTTAAAATTCAATTTAAGGATTTATGCAACGTTGAATGTCCTCCATTAAAGCACTTGGGGTTGTCGGCTTGTTGCAAAAGACCTGTAATTTTCAGAACCCTATAAAAGTAAATCACATTATCAAAGGAATTCTGATCACCGCAACGAGAGAGTACGCACCCTAGAAATGTCTGTCTTTTACAGTAAATGAAGTGTTTCAAGAGCTGTATGACATGTGGCTCTGACTTGTTGAAAGCACATATTGGCCATATCAATGTCCTCCAATTTCAGCAAAAAGAACTGGGTTATCTTTGTAAAAAAGTATGGTCCAATTATGCCTCCAGCCAAAAATCAATACCAAACAGTGACACGTTGTGGATGTATTTTTTCGACAATCGCATGGGGGTCTCAGAACCCCAAAAGCGGCAATTTTGGCAATTATCACACTAATCAAGGTTTCTCACACTAATCAGCTGCCAAACTTTCATTATATTTCATTTAAGATATTGATCAATAACGAAGACACGTTGTTCAATCTTGTAAAGCTCAATATTTACTAAGCCTAAACTGTCAGCTATTGTTTTGATCTTTCTTTGCTTACTTTCGGGATGCGTTACTTTCGTGTATGATAAATGCATTAGCGGTCAAAGTCGCATATTTGAAAAAAATAAAAATCATAATATTTTAAAACCCAGGCACTTTTGCTCTCAACAATTACAGAAAATTTTAAGTTTCGAAACCTTATTGAAAAATCAAAAGCAAATGAAGATAGTTGCACAGTGTATCCTCAATAATTCTAATTTAACTGCGGCATCCAAGTTAAAACAGCGCCTTACGTTGCCAGTCTGTTTATATAAATATATATCCTTAGGTATACTATGTACTTACAGAGTATTTGTATATTTATCTGCATTTAGTTTTCTCGTGTATACTACTTAGCTATTTGCAATAAATATAGTTTTATAGTTATATTATATGAGTACATATGCATTTTCAGTTAGCATCCATTTCTAGGCATATACATACATATGTATATGCTTGTGTTGTGTTGTGTGTTGTTGATGAGAGTTTCATCGACGTCAATAAAAGTTAAATGAAGTATGTAAAAGAAATCGTCTTCACATGCGCTATCTCACACTCGCAATTAGATTCCATTTCAACTGTGTCAGCTTAGAACTTTACGAAATAATTATTTCGCCAACAACCTTTTTCTTCTTTGTGGAATTTCCTATACTATTTACTACTGCTTTGGCGGCTGCTGGTAGCTGTCACGCTTCGCCTAAGCAAATAAGCCTGGCATTATCTGTGCAAAGTGGGCGAGCAGTCGAAAATTGTCGCCGCTGCTTATGCAATCCAAATTCAATTAAACAAACACAATAACTTCCGATAAATCCCGGCGATAACTACGAAACTGAATACGCTCATAAAGTCGCATGCCACCAACAACCACAATAACAACAAATGTATAAGCAGAAGCAGCAACAGCAATTATGCCAGCGGAAGCCAAGCTGAAGCTGTTGGCGCGGCTGAACTCAGCCAAACACCAATGGAATCAAGCAGAGCTGCCAGCAAAGTCAATAGCGCGTATGATGAAGGAAAGCGTACATACGCAGACAAGGATTTATAATTTACTAGCGTGTGCATTTCCCAGTGCTCCTTCGATGTGTAATCTTCAGCAATTCAAGCGAGTGAAAAGTGAGGAGAGTCACCCACTGCCACTGATACTGCCGTAGCCTGTCGTAAAAAATGCAAAATAAGAGCCACTGTGGATCCGGCAGTGACACTCGCATAAACAACTTAATTGTATTGCAGATGAGACCGGGTAGGACGGATAATACTTTTAATGTGTATGAGAGAATGTGTGCTTATGGGTGGTGTTTACGGCAATGTGTATAAATAAGATACTCGGCGCTGTTTAGTTGACGGGCAAATTGGAAAGCAATTGTCTTGGATACAGGATTAGTCCCTTTTACGCTTCAGGACATAAGCATACCCTGCTTTTCCTTTATAATCTAACACCATCACATACTTTACACCATCGAATATAATCGTTTTATTCTCCTTCGATAGTGTTTTATTGGAGAGGGAGTACCTAGCGGTTGACTATACAAGTATAATCAAGGCAGAACAGATATTAAAGAGTATCGGATGAAAGCAATGCTGTCTGACAAGTTTGTTGGATAGTAATGGTGCAGTGGTTTGCAATGTTATATCTGCTATTGGCCGCCCGTATAAGAATATTTGAAAAACATTTCGGCGGTGGGCACTCAGTTGGTAAGTATTGCAGTTGAGTGGGTTCAAAAGTGCAGTATCCCTATAAACTGTAAATAGGAACATTATCTAGTAAAGTACGTAAAGTTTTGCAGTTATTCGGTATTCAGTCTGTAGAAGATAAACACATGACTTTATTCTCAAGAAATTACGATTTAACAATTTATGTGCAAAGTCTAAGTTGAAAGATACAATATGTCTCTTCATGGAAAAGCTGTATTATTCTGAGAGGCTGAATATCTCGTTGCATGAATAAGTACGGAGGACTAAGTTCGAAATGGAAGTTGGTGTCATGTGGGAAGTAGTCGTGCGTGCTGTCCGATTTTGAAATTATGGCATGAGGATGTCAACGAAGTGTCAAATGAAATCGTGATTCAAAATTTTCACATAATTCCTCAGTATGGTGTGACATTTTATCTAAAAGAGAGCAAGGGCACCCTTTACTATTGAAACTAATTGTATACCGACTTGCGGTAAAATCTTTACGTTCAAATATAATGCCTATTACCGAAATTTCAGTTATAAGGTATAAATAATATAAATGATAATCATATCTCATTTTAACTAACTAGTCTTTTTTATAAGGTTATCACTTTCGACGAAGCTGCAGGCGATTCATTGCCGACCATGAAGAAGTTCGAGTAGCAATTACCCGCCTGAAGAACAACAAAGCGGTAGTTGCCGATGAATTGCCGGCCGAGCTATTCAAATATGGCGGCGAAGAACTGATAAGGAGCATGCATCAGCTTCTTTGTAAAATATGGTCGGACGAAAGCATGCCTGACGATTGGAATGTAAGTGTGCTATGTCCAATGCACCAAAAGGGAGACACCACAATCTGCGCCAACTACCGTTGTCTTCTCAACATCGCATATAATGTTCTATCATGCGTACTGTGTGAAAGAATGATTTCAAAGCTACTTTTGACAGCACGAAAAGGAGCTGCCTTTATGCCACTATATCTGAATTTAGTATCTATGCAAAATTAACACGGCTGTGCAAACTGCGTTAAGCAATACCAAAAGCTCCGTCAGGATCGAGAGGACCTCTCCGAGCCCTTCGATACCAAACGAGGTTTCACACAAGGCGAGTCCCTATCAAGTGACTTCTACAATCTACTGCTGTAGAAAATAACTCGAGCTGCAGAGCTTAATCGGGCAGGTACAATCTTCTATAAGAGTGTGCAGCTGCTGGCGTAAGCCGATGATATTGATATCATTGGTCTCAACATCCGCGCCGTTAGTTATGCTTTCCCCAGACTGGATAAGGAAGCGAAGCAGATGGATCTGGTAGTGAACGAGGGCAGGACGAAATACCTCTTGTCATTAAACAAACAGTCGTCGTACTCGCGACTAATATCGCTTTCGATAGAACGATGAGCTGTGTGAGATATACGACGGCATTGACATAGTTCAGCGTAGTAAAATACCACGGCTACGCCAGTAGAGAAGAAGAAGGTTATCACTCTCATTAATAGATTTAGGTGTTACAAACAACCATTAGCAGTTGGCAACATGGTACCTGTCATTTCGAATGTGTCGAAGTTCTCAATTAGAGCATACATCCCTTAATGAACTGTAAAATTCTACTGAATTATTAAGTCGGATACATTAACACAAGTATAGTACTTAGCTAAAAATAGTATATCACACGTTAAACATACCTATCCGAATCCATAGCAGCATTAGTAAGCAACGTGTTGGCTCGACAAAAGGAGATTTGTATGAAACTAATTGCAAATATCTAAGTATAGGATTAAAACAAATGAAAAGTAGAATTTCAATGAATTATTAAAATGTTCATGAGTCTTCGTTTGCATGCATACGGAAAACTGAGCATGTGAGTGCGGCATTAGGCAAATACATGAGGAGTAGTCTACCGAGTTCATGGGTTTTGACAACAATAACCCACGACCGAGTGTTCATCTTCTGATGCTCCCTCATATTTGACATATCTACATTATATTTCCATATTAATATTCAAATAAATTCAGCAACGTGAAAATTCAATTCTCGACAAGTGATGAGTGTTGATTTCTCGCCAATGGCAATGTTCTTGTTGTTGCTTCGCTTACTGATGGTATTGTTCTATGTTCTTGTGAGTTATTTCACCTATTTGTGTTGCCTCATCTGGTGACACTCTCTAGTTAACGTGATTTGGAGAGTTGTGTTCTTCTTACCCTTCAGTTCAGAACGATTCGCTACTTTTTATCATTTCATTTATTTATATTAAAATTGTTTTTCTTTTGTTTAATGCCTGAATGCGCCGATAATAATCAAAACCATTGCACATTCGAAAATCGCCGAAACTGACGCTGAAAAACAACACTCATAATTTCGATTGGATTTCTGAAATGGATGGCTCTCGGAGCATTGCCAGTGATTTTCAATTCACATTTCCACTCATCTGTTTGTGTTGCAGTCATTTTGACGCTCTGATGCGGCTGCCGTCGGATTTTCAACACCTCTTACAATAACTTTTTGTCATTAATGGTGACTGTTGTTGTTTTGTTCCGGCTTGTTGTCGGTTTGATATATTTCAATGCATTGAAAGAAATGTGCGTGCGTGTATATGTGTTCAGACTGTCAGCGGTAGCGATGGCAGTCGACTGAACGGTGACAGTCCTCAGCAAAGCCAGGAACACTGAGTAAATCCGACGAGTTGACGCGTGTCTCTATTTTTGGGTGTTTACACATATTCCTTTTATAGGCGAACACACGAATGTATCTACAAGCCGACAAAGAACGATATGCATTGGTAGACATTTACATAATCAAATTGCAATAAAAGTTAAGTTGTGTGATGCTGAAAAACCTGAAAAAAGGCGATGTGGCATTAACTCTGAGCCCTCACACTCGTTTCGGAGTTTTGTTCACTATACATATTGTTATACACGGATGTATATATATATAGTACACACATATATAGACCCATTCATCAGTTGCAGCGTTGCGGGTTGGCCACTCTTAGTCTTCCGGTGCTCGTGATGTGACTGCGGCTGCAATGCAAATCGGATTAAGAAATTCCGTTCACTTCCACATAATTGAATGTTTTTGTTGTCGCAATGAGGAGCAAATTTAAAATTTTACACTTGACTTATTTTTGTTGTCATACAATTTGCACACTTTGCAGGCATTGTTGGCATATCTCTGATGGCCTTATAGGAGTAAATGTGGAATGAAATTACTAAGGGTGTACGAAAGTAGGCTTAAAATATATCAAATTAGTAAAAATTTAAATATATATTTTAATGAGTACTACTGCTTTACGGAATCCTGTTGTTTGATTTTGCCCTGTTTTTGCTCTAGTTGCTGAAGTAAGAAGTAAGATTATAAAAGGAGTACTAGTTAGAAAATCAATTCATACATTTAATGTGAATATCATGAATATAACACCGATGATATGAACGAGTTAATTATCTTTTTCCATATAATTCCCAACTGCTTAGTCTGTTAAAAAAAGGTTTCTGTAAAGAAAACATTGAAGAGAATGATAAGACGGTCATCGAAGAAAATGTGGTTAATTGGTTGACATCATCGTCCACTTTTATTCTAGCCATTGAAAAAACTTAAGTGAATTCCGAAAATTGCTACTGTTTTCTATTGTAGTTAAATTTCATTATAGTAGTTAAAATTAACCCACTTCACTACTAAATGTCATAACTTACTATTATCTTAAATTAAACCGTTATATTAACAAGTATAGTGAACTATTTCCTTGAGAACACATGAAAATTTTGTTTTTCGTGTTGAAAAAAATGCCTGAACTTTCAGCCCTTAATTTTGACTTTAAGTACTTCCTTTTCGAGTTTTTACGTTTTTCATCTATTTTTGAAAAAAGTGAGTTGCTACCGCTATATATGTATATATATTAATTAATACAAAGGGGAATTGTGTATTTGGCGGTATTAAAATATTGTTCAGAATATTATTTAAGGAGAAGAATTGTGCGAATAAAGTCAGTCTAATACCTGACCACCTCACAGTGTCATTACTCGGCCCATTTTCATTTTCCTCGTTGCGGCGATTTCGCTTGTACTTTGCGCTTTTTGTAAATTTGCGCGGTTATAAAAAAAGCCTTATAGCTCTAGAGTGGGATTTGTCGAAACTTTTTTTATCTGAAACTATGACTATATAAATTTTTGTATCTAACACAATTACCTTAAAAAAAATGTAAAATCAACACCAATTATTGTATGTAACTTTTTGGTCATCAAAAGAAACAAATGTATTTAAAATAAGGACTTTAGATATTAAAATATTAAACATACTCTAATGAAATCATGAAAATATTTTGATAAATATAAAAGTAATTCACGTTTTTTCCTTTATTATTATTATTAAATTTTATCATAACATTGTCAATAAATTATAAAAATTTATTAATCTATAGTGGATGATAGCCAGGCGTTTTGTGAACATTTAAAAAAAAATAAGCAAATCGGTTGAGTAGTTCGACCGGAATCATGTCCGCCAGTTTAAAAAAGTGTGTTTTGAGAAAAACGCGTTTAAAGTTTGAGGTGTGCACTCCGAGTGCTCCGAACATCGAGAGGTATTATTATTTTTGGTCCTTTTTCGAACGTTCCAATGGTAAATTGGGTTCTACATTAATTCGAAGGGTATAAGGGAACAGAAAATGCAATAAAATACAAAAACAATTTTTAAAAAAGATTACCCTACTGACCCCTTAATATCATTCTGTAGAGAAATTTTACTTCTATCGGATTTGTTGTCCACATTCTTTACAGCTCGGATAGCTTTTTCTGTGTTCATGAACAACGTGCAAAATATGTTTTCCCCTCCTCATCTAGCCTTAAACAATCATTATACTTCTCCGTCAAAGGTACAACAACATCATTCACCACTTTCAAATATGAAAACCTTTTCCAGCATTCATTGTAGTCTTCTTCGGATACCCAAATATCAGTGTCATCTATACTAATATATAAAGAAGAAAGATTTGTTTGTTTGCATTGAATAGGCTCCGGAACCATTTGACCGATCTGAAAAATTCTTTCACTGTTGGAAAGCTACACTATCTGTGGTGTACATAGGTTACATTAAATTTTCAAAATATTTAGGGATCCATACTAAAACTCCAATAATGTAACCTAAGATGTGAATTATTAAAGAATCCTTTAAAATCGCATGTGCTGCGAAAACTATTGATTATAGAACAAATAATTTACGACCCCTAATTACACTGTGGAAAATTTTTGGGATTATTGTCTGGGGGGTGAGAAATTCCAAGTCAGGGTGATGGTACTAGGTCAGTATAGTAAAACCCTCAAAGGGTTTGGCGTTCGTATGTGTCAGTTTTTTTTATGACCTTTTAAATTGTTTCCTTATCTTGATGTTTTTTCGCTTAGTTGTAACATATTGGCAAAAAAAAAAAACAAAAAGTTTGAAAAAAGTCGCATGGTCGCCGCTCCAGCAACTAGGTTAGGCTGCACTATTACGGGGCAACTCGACAGTTAAAGTTTATAGCATACTAACTGTCAAATCAACTGCTATTGCAGTTGGGATTATTATTATTTACAAGAACTAATGCATTTTTAATACAAATGTGTATTATATCATCACCATTTCATAGGATTTCAATAATTTTTCCAGAATATTCATTGATCTATTTGAGGGTATTAATTTCAGTAAAAAATATCTTCACATATGCCAAAAATTCTCATTAAAATATTAACTTTAAGAATACATAAACATATGTATTAACCTACTATTCCTACCAACCTACTATTCCAGCCTACCTTCAAATAATATTTGCCCTGTCGATATGCCCCGCAATAATAATAAGCGATGTAGGTGCCACTGGGGTACTGGAGAGCAGTCAATGTCAAGAAATTAAGAGTTTTTTTCATTTTAAAAAACATATGTATGTACATATATGTATAAATATACACTACGCACTGCCACTACGCAGCAGTCGTGTGGGGAAATAAATCAATTCTGCTAGAATACATGATTGTCTATACTGGATGTATATACTTTAAATTCGTATAGCAGGCAATCCAACCCAAAATAAAAGTTTTTTTTTTTTTCAAAGTAAACTAAGTTCTTTTCAGAGCTAAACATCAGTTATTTTCAGAACTATGTAAATTAATTTTTCTAAGTTTTCGGTAAATAGTATATTGTAACATTTAACTATCCACAGCTTTGTGACCCAAGTAGTTTTTTAAGAAAAATAATTTAGTACAGTTTAACTTTTTTTCATTTTAAAATGCCCAGAAGATCTAAATCTCCACTTTTTAGAAATAGTTCCCGAGGCGAGGGTATAAAAACACACCGTGATGGGATCAATCAGAAACTGAAAATCGTCTTGCAAGTCGAAGATAATACGCATCGAATTCGCGTGCCGGAGGACAAAATTTAAGGACTTTTCAATTACCTCCGTGGAAGTCGAGTATCGAACGATTGCAGCGGCTTACTGAACAAATTTCAGAACCTCCAAAGTACTCGCTCGAGAGTCAAGTACGGAACGTGTGCCGCGGCTTGAAGAACAAAATGTTAGAAATACTAGGGAGTCGATCTTTGAGCGTTCCCAACGCCTTCATGATCAGAGAGAAAGACATAAACGACTAGAGGTCGTAATCAAGTTTTAGCTCATAGTAACAGATTGGCCTTAAGATACGATCTACAGATTGATTGATTGAACCATGAATAGGATGGGCCGATGAACCAAATGGTATGTGCTGTACCTTTGAAAAAGTCAATATCCCCAATATGCAGGAGCCGCCACAGCCAATAAAAAATTTATTGACAAATAGTCACGCACATTCTGTCCATTTTTTAAACAACATACATAGGTACAATAACTTTTTTCAAATGACGTCGTTTGGTGCGAAAAAAATAGGGGAAGATATTTTTATGATACAATTGTATCATCTAATAGGTTGCCTTCTACCACCATCAGGCCAAAGTCCACAATTCATTTCAGACGCAGATCAGCTATCGTTGCGGTCAAATATAGCTCAAATGCTAAAAATTGATTTAATTAACCAACTACAAACCGCATTGAATAGCAACAATATATACACAAACAATTTTTTTTACAAAACTTAGATCGTTACTCTTCAGTAATTTAAAGTTAACAAAATAAATTCGATTTAGGGAAGTTCTGACTCTATAAATTATTTTTCAGGAGCAGAGAAAGTAAAATTACTATTTATATAGATACTTTTTACAAAAATTTAAAAAAATAATAATAATACAAAAAAATATATGTACTTATTCGAATTTCCTTCACTTTACTCATTTGTAGTGACAACACGCAAAAACGAGAAAGTATGTGTGTGGTAGTGTTTACAAAATTATAACTTTTGAAATGATTGTTTAATACCCGTGCGAAGCCGGTCGACCTGCCAGTATACAATTAACCTATTAGGAGGAGGGGCGGCGCCCACTTTTTAAAATATTTAAAACCGCAGACGTGCCTTGCTACTGCAATCCCCTGTAACAAATTAAAATTTTATATTTTACTTTAGTGCTTCGTTATTTCATTTAGTTGTATATTTCATTTTATAGCCTTTCAGTTAATCGGGTTTTGTGGGCGTGGCAGTAGTCCGATTACAACCATCTACGAACTCGTCTTTGCTCTTTTGCCACGCAACGCGTTGGTAGATATACCAAGATATCTATATTTTTACTCAAGTAACAGCTTGTACAGGTGGACAGAGAGTCACCCGGATATGAACTCGTCGCTCGATTAGTTTTAGGTGATATAAACAACCGTTAGGAGAACAAAACTATTATACCCTGTAGCACCGTGTTCTAAGAGTATAAAAGCCAGTTGTAACATCAAAGTCAATTTTCAGAAATTTGCAGAAGATTCAGCTTCTAGCCCCGATTGAATAAATTTAGCCTTTTCATTCAATAAACAAAAACAATACTTTATATCTGTATGTATTTTTATGTCATACGTAGTTTAATGCTTTTAAATTTCATAATCTTAATTTTGATTTTCTTTGGCTTACTTTTAAAAATTATCGCTGGTGTTTATATTAATTTTATTCACATTTGGATTTAGTTTGCAAGCTTAGAGATAAAAAGCAGAGCCCTTTACTAACAGCTAATGTTTAATTTAAAGCTTTACATATCTACAATAATTATGATTACCTAACGCACATACATACGTGTATATACCATATAGTCTTAATTATATATTTACATTGTTCACAATTTAATGCTTGGTACTAAATAAAATGTTACATTTTTAATCAATTGATATTCCAATGCATACATATTTACAGTAGACGGTTGTGTATTTGAGGGTGCATAATTGACAGCACAAATAAAGTTTTCATGCGAATTTGCTTTGCGTTGCTTTTTGTATTGATGTTCGGAAGCGTTAACATTTTAAAGCAGCAAATGTAATTCGCAAATCTAAGCAGAATTGTATATTCGATTTGTGGTCTAGTCTCAAAACAATACTGCAATCACATTTTACAAAGGGTCACCGACTAAGGTTCTCTACCCAAGCCATCCAATACACTCAGAGTTGTATTTTATTTGTCCAATCTGCTCTCACTGCCGCCCATCTTAGTCGAGTGTTCGTCGCGCTTTTGATATTTGCGCATTTCTAATATTTGCAACAGTCGCTGTTGCATCTTGCAATTTTATGAGTGCGAGTGGCTGAGATGATGCGCTCCCAATGGATGGAAGTAAGGGCCGTATGGTGGATAGGGCACGGCGTGCGAGTAGAGCAGGCTGCTGGCGTAGGCACCAGGTCCAAAACCGCCTCCCGCCGGTGGCGGTGGTATTGTCGGACTATTCACATCCATGCCGGGATTTTGTTTCTTCCATTTGGTGCGACGATTTTGAAACCAGATTTTCACCTAAAATGACATAATAGACCTTGAATTAGGAAAGCTATGTGAAGACATTTTGTGACAGTTAATATATTGATTTAAGTGTTTAATTAATATAATTTCCAAATGGCTTTGAGATTAAGCCTTCGAATCGCTTCAACAAAGGATTGGGTCTACTATATTTTTTAGTTAGATCTAACCATCAAATTACATTAGCATATTTCACAACTATCGATCAAATCATTTTTGAAACAAGTGAAGGAGAGCTAATTTCAGATATAACCGAACATTTTATACTCTTCCAACTTGCAAGAATTAAAGTAAATCAAATTAAAAAATGTTGTAAAAAATTGCAAGGACGATCATTATCCAAGTAGGATATCTTCTTGATTTATATTGAAGGCCATTAACTTAGACTTACTTATATTGCTAAACGTAGATTGTCTTTTATACTTTGGGTTTAAAGAACGAGAACAAATTGTAATTATAGAAAATCGCTTTACTGCTTTTCAAATTATTATCCATTACAATCTATACACTTTTTGCATGTGTTTTTACCAATTGTCGATGCACCTTTGCCACCCTGATTGTGGCATGTCCAAAACATGCCTTTTGAAAGCAGTAACCTCTTCAAGGTTACTAAGTCAGGATCATATGGTAAATGACTTATCAAATTAATGATTTTTATGCTCTAAAATACAATTGTTTCAGTCGATGTTTGAGAGCTCACATTATCGAGGTGAAGAGTGGACCGTCTACGGCTGTTGGATTTCCTTATTTCTTGAAAGATAACTGGCATAGAAATGGTAGGATAACACTCAGAGTTTACTGTTCTGCGTTGTTTGGTGATATGTTAAATTGTTCCAAAACATCAAGAAAAACCATTTGCTTGGAATTGCTTAGTGCTCGAACATCTTTTGATAAATTCGGCTCATCTTGGAATACCCATACATTCGACTACTCATTACTTTCGAGCACATACACCTAAATCCTGTTTCACCATCTATCCCGTTTCAGGACGTCTTTCGAAGCACCGCTATCGTTTTTTTTACCCTTTTTTCAACGATACTACATGAGCCTTTTTTGAGCGATTGTTTTCCGCACAGTACCAATATTTTTTTTTTGCCTAGGAACATAAATACCAAGTTTCATTACGATATCTTAATTTTTACAGAAGTTTCAGCTTGCACGGACGGACGGTCAGACGCGCAGTCAGACGGATTTGAACTCGTCTCGCCATCCTGATCATTCACTTATATACATATATACCCCATATCTATCGCTATTGGTTTTAGGTGATACATACAACCGTTAGGTATGTTCCATGCTCCGTAGCAACAAGTGCTGATTTGCATCACATAAAGAATAATATTTGAAGACAATATGAATTCATAGAAATTAATTTGGCTGTGCGAGAGTTCGAATTTCTGCACTATTGTGCTGGCTTCCTCAGCTCTTCCCTGTGCTCAGACCTCATAAGAGCCTTGAAGAATTAATCGCCTAGACTGAAGTCTGATTTGATCATTCGGCAAAAATGCTGAGTAATAAACGCGAATTTTGTCAAAAAATGGAGTGGTTTCTTAAAAGTGAAAATGCTGTTTACTTTATTCAATTAAACCTTCTGTTACCTTAAGGTCATCTCGTGACCTTTTTATGTTATTTTTGCTTATACATATCTCATAAAAGACACCAAATTTGAGATTTCCTTTTACGAATTCTTGCATTGAGGGCAATCGCTTTGAAAAAGTGCAAAATATTTTTTATAATTTGATAAAAAAAAACATGACAGAATCAAACCTAACGTGTGGGCAACATAAGGTCATTTAGTGGCAAGAGGAAGTTTCGCGCCATTTTTGTGTAAAACGACAGACATTGCAGATATTTTGTAAAATGAAACGTAACCAAGCATCGGTGAGTATTTTGATTGACTTCGATGGAGTATTATCTGATTCAGCAAATTTGTCGTCTGACAGAAACCCAAATACATTAGACAATAATAGAAGACATTGTCAAGAAGAAGAAGAATTGCCAGATGACGAACCTTCTGAAAAGAATGCTACATTGCTGGTGAAGAAGAAGACAATATTGCTGAAGCTGATATAAGTAACATTCCCGTGTACTTTTCACCGACAACAACCAATAGCACTAGAGCCAGAACAGAAAATATAATTCGACGACACTCCCGGTTTCAGTATATTCAGTTCACCAAATATCAAATATAAAAGAATCATTTGACGTGTGCTACAGTTCACCAACATCGAGATTGGGGAGAAATACTCGTATATAACAATTGATGAAATAGAATTTAATGGATTTTTGGGTACTCTGATATTAGGATTAAAATACATATAATTTGGAAACAAGCGTTTATCGGTTGTACGGAGAAAATTTCCGCAGTCTTTGAGATGAAGTTCGTGGCCGACTAATATTTTGCGTTGTAATGTCACTTACAAATTTTTTGGAAATAAGTTGTGTGCTGAGGTTCATTAAAAGAGACAATCGCAGAGCGAGAATAAGTATATGATAAACTTGCTCCAATTCGGGATTTTTACGAGAAATGGGTACCTAACTTACCACTACTGTTTGTTCTCTATGGAAACGTAACAGTGGATGAGCGTTTAATTTCTTTTAAAGGCAAATGTCCATTCTTAGCTTACATGCCAAGTAAGCGATGTAAATAAGAGATAAAGGAATGGGATGCTTGGGTAGGATTGGATCTAGTAAGTGGGTATGAATGACGGAATACAACAAACAGATAACTTTTTTACAACTCGAGATTTGGCATTACTTTTACTGAATAATAATATGATATTGAGGGGCACTATGAGAAATAATAAGACAATTACCACTACTAAACAGACGTTTCTTCTTTGATGGATATCATCATTGTTCAATACATTCCTATAAAGTATAAAATGGTTAGTATATTGAAGACTTTTCATCATTAGGTTATTGAAAACCATGCCAAGAAGTTGCCGGAAATAATAGATTTTTATAATTCTACAAAACCAATTAGTAGAAACATATACGTGCAAGAGAGAAACTAATCGTTGGCCCTTATAATGCCTACGTTTTATGGACAGAAATCCACTCTAATTGGAACGCGTCAAAAACATAAAAGCGCAGGATTTTCTCGAAAAACTTTGCCTATACACATGTTCAACTTTTTATTAACATAACAGAAGGGTTAAGATAAATAATATATATAGTCAATCCAAATAATTTCCTTGTAAATTTCCACGAAGACTAAGATACATAAGTAATGTTTTAAAAATTCCAAGGCGCTTCAAATTATTTATGAAAAAAAAATAGATTTAGCGATCACTTCTTACTAATTAAAATAAATTTAAGTTCTTTAAAACCTAAGTGAAACTATTATTAATTTTAGCACTCACCTGTGTTTCGGTTAGACTGAGGCTCAACGCTAAATTCAGCCGTTCGCAAACGCTCAAATAACGCGTCGTCTTAAATTTGTTCTCCAGCGACACTAGTTGCTCATATGTGAATGCGGTGCGGGCACGTCGTGGCTTTGAACCACCACCACTGCCTCCCTGCGACTTGCCGTCTCCATTGCGACTGCCACCCTTCTTTGAGTCCGTCTCGCTGGCCGGATCATCAATGTCGCTGCTCATCCCATCATCGCACATGTCATCCTGATCCATGTCATTGAGGTCGTGAGCTACAAAAAATAAGTGAAAAGTGGAAAATAAACCAAGAAAACCCTTAAAATCATTGCAAATCATATAAACGAGACAATTAACATTTTGAAGGATATTCAGCATTCGACATCTATCAATCATTTACGCCACCTTAATTTCCTCTCCAACGCTATTAGCTCCATAGTGGACTGTTCGGGGGTTTGTCTGGGCGCTCAAAGCCTGTCTACAACACTTTGATGTCACCCGTTTGATGAAGGTGGAAACGCCGCAACTCGAAATAGTCATTTGATGAAATCAATCACTGATGCGTTGGTCAATCACAACAATAACACAAAAGTACTGACAGCAATAACAAAAACAAACGCAAGGAAAACAATTACAATGATAGCAAAACAAAGTCGACGAGGAACGACTACGGCAAAACACATCGACACGAGTAGCATTACGGAATTAATTGGAAAAGCCAATACAAACAAATACGCAAACGCGCACACATACTCGTATGTACAACCGCCCACGCGCGCTTAGGGAATTAAGGTGAAAATGTGTATGTTGTAAATTTATTTGTGAGAGCAACAGCACACATTCATACATGCCACAGTGCTATCTGTTGCCGCATGAGGGTACACATGTTCCGTTATCTCTTGCTGGTTGCCTGCATGTGTGTGTGCAATAACACAGAGCTCATCCATAACAGTTATTTTTCGAACTCATTCGCCACACCGGCATGTGCCAATCAAAATTCAATTAAAACACACACATTCAGCTACATGCCGCTTTCGTGTCTACCATTAGATACACTTACATGCATATGTGCAGGGTTTGTCCGGAAAGTAATAGGACTGAGTCGTTTTAAAAAAATTTATTGAACCAATCGTTACAATTATTTAAAATAGGCTCCTTATGCGTCGATACAGCGCTGCCAGCGCGATTTCCAAGCATTGAAGGCGTCACGGAAGCCTTCAGAGCCGACGTGCATGCCGCTTGGATCCCCTCTGTCGTCTCAAAATGCTTGCCTTTCGTTGGGCAGTCATTTTCACACATGTTCACATTTCCTGGCACACTTCCACTCGCCGCAATTTCTGGTCGTCGGTGAGCACTTTTGGGACCATCTTCGCGCACACCTTGCGCATGTTCAAGTGCTCCGTCACAATGTCATGAAACACAGATTTTGATAAATTTAACATCTAGGCAATTAAACGAATATTTAGTCGACGGTCTGAGTTCAAAACTTTGCACACACGAGTCACATTGTCGGTGTTTGTCGAAGTCGCGATCAGTCCTATTACTTTCCGAACAAACCCTGTATATGTATTGCATCTCCTACTTTTATATACATATGCTTATGGATTTCGCAGTGGGTGTTGCCCATCGTCCATCAAGAGCGTATGGCCACTTCCGTTGGGTCGTCTTTCAATTAAACGCAAATCATCAACGCTTTTATAAGATGGATCGCTCTTGATCCGGGTTACTAACTGCTTGCTTCGTACCTATGCACACATATGTACATACATTAAGCATTAGGATTTGTATATTATACATAGGCATTTGTAGCAAGTTACTCGCTTTGCAAAATATGCGATCTGCTTGCATTGCGTTTTGTTTACAAACATGAGCAATAAATCAATTACAATCACGCTTACTTATGTATGTGAGTAGGTGGATAGGTATGTGTGTGTATGTAATTAAATTCTTCATTACTATAAATATAATCACATTATATTAGTTCGGGGGAAGTGTATATCATAATGTGAACAATCGATTTGATTACATGACCTGATTGTTTGCTTTTAATATGAAAATGTATCGAGTATTATTGTAATTACTAACTTGAAGATGCAATCGAGTTACATAACATACTCATAAATATCACATATTCGATAGAATGATTAAAAATTTGAGTCAATTAATTGTTATTGCAATGATGAGTATATTCAATTTACCGAACTTATGTTCCGATGTGTGACATTTGCGATGACACTTTGATTCGTCAGCAATGTCTTAATTTGTAGGGGTTACACACAGTTAGAATTTTCAAAAAATCGATTTTTATACCCTGAACAGGGGGGTTAAGTTTGTCACGAAGTTTGTAACACCTAGAAGGAAGCGTCGGATACCCTATAAAGGATATATATATAAATGATCAGTATGTTGAGCTGAGTCGATTTAGCCATGTCCGTCTGTCTGTCAGTCTGTCCGTCTGTGTATTTACGAACTACTAAATTTTGCAAACGTCATTTTCTCTTTAAGCTGCTCATTTGTCGGAACTGCCGATATCGGACCACTATAACATATAGCTGCCATATAAACTGAACGATCGGAATCAAGTTCTTGTATGGAAAACTTTCACATTTGACAAGGTATCTTCACGAAATTTGGTATGAGTTATTATTTATAGAAAAAATATAATATCAAAAGAAATTGTTCAGATCGGCTCACTATAGCATATAGCTGCCATACAAACCGAACGATCGGAATCAAGGGCTTGTATGGAAAACTTTTGCGTTTGACGTGGTATCTTCACTTATCTTACTTAAAGAAATGCACCTGCGAAGGGTATATTAGCTTCGGTGCAGTCGAAGTTAACGTTTTGTTTTTTTTGTTTTTATTTCGATATTTTCGAAGTTACACGCAAATTTCAAAAGGCGTTCGGAGTGCTTGGAAATACAAAGTCACACTTTAAACACGTTTTTCTGAAAATGGAGTTTTCAAAGTCGGTGACCAACATTACTCGACGGCTAAACCAATTAGACTCAAATTTTAACATATATTTTTTAGTAATTAACCGAAGATTTTTTCACTACGATATATACTTTTTTGTTTATAAAAAATTTAAGGCCCTAAGTTTGGTAAAAAATCAATTATTTTTTGAGAAAGCGCAGTTTTGTCAAATGTTTTTTGCATATTCCTTCGGTTAATCTCTAGATTCAACATTCCTTTAACTAAATCTGTTTGCTTTTTAATATCAGAAATGCAATTCAGAGATATATTGGTCACCGCAAAACGCTTTTCGAGAGGAGTTCTCGGAGATCAGCTGTAGTTCCTTTCCAATTAAATATTTTTACTAATACTAAGAAATACAATTAAAATGCACCAAAATTGGTAAAACTTTTGTATCAATTCATTTAAACGTTTTCTCAAAAAAAGTCTGGAAAATTCGCTTTTTTCGACCTTCTAATTGTATATAACCCCTTAACCACACAACAAATAATGTGGATATCTGCTTAAAATATTAATCGATTTAAATGCATACAATCTAGGCTTTAAATCAGTGTTTCCCAAAGTGGGCGATAACGCCCCCTTGTGGGCGTTGCAGGTATCATGGGGGGCGGTAAGAGACCCAAAAAGAAAATGGGGGCCTGGGGGGTTATTTGTATTTTTATTTAGCTAGGAGGCCTCTTAGACAACGACTAAATGAGCTCTCGACTCTCAACAACAACTTGTGAACATCAACTAATATGAATTAAAAGATTGCTCAAACTCGGTTCTATATTTCTCTCCGTGTAGTTCATATATCTGTCCTATTTTATTGAATATAGAAAAAATTAAAATCATGTCAATCGGTCGCTCCATTTCATAACGGGGCATCTCGACAGGATAGAATTTATATAATACTAACTGTCAAACGTATTGCTATTGCCATTGCCAAATCTGTATGTGGGCATTTGCTATCATAATATAATCATTTGCGCAAAGGTGTAGGGTAGGTAGGTTCGAGCTGATGTAGCGAATGCTTTGAGCTCTTGAATAATTTATTTTATCACTTGCGAAATGACGTCGGGTAGGTAGCTGATGTAACGCACGTTTTGAGCTTTTGAACTCCTTAAACCTTTTATGTGGAAAATAAAAAAAGGATCTTTATCCTTTCTTACAAATGTATTTCTGGGGATAAAGATCCTTTTTTTTACAAATGTATTTATGGGAAAAATAAGATAATAAGAAAAGGAGAAAGATCCTTTTTTTACAAATGTATTTCTAGGAAAAATAAGAATTCATAGTTTTGAACTACTATATAATAATTATGCTTAATATAAACAATGTAATATTTATTTTATATTCATTTGTGGTTTTGCGCGCAATAGATGAGCATTACTTATGCCTCCTTTACACTACTCGCGAAGTTAAACGTATTTCTCAAAGCAAAACAATGTCGGAAGTAAAAAAGAAGAGACGGCAATACTGTGCGGAGTACATTAAATTTGAATTCATTGAAAATCCCACAAACCATCTCGCCTTTGTGTCTTCTATGTCTAAAAACATTTTCGAATGAAGCAATGAAGCCTTCAAGACTGCAAGATCATTTGAATAAAATGCATCTAGATAAGAGAGACAAAGAATGTAGCATATTTTCCTAGACCTAGAGAAGAAGCATAATACTCAGAAGTGCGTAGCAAAACTATTTTCGGCGGCTGCTAAGCAAGATGATGACGGACTTCGAGCTTCGTACAATATCTCTTTGTTAATTGCTCAAAAGGCAAACCACATAACATCGGAGAAGAGTTAATATTGCCAGCAATAAATGAAGTAATAACTACCGTGCTTCATAAACCGGCCGCAGATATTATCCGAAAAATTCCTTTGAGTTCTGTGCAAAGACGAATTGATGAAATGGCTGAAAACATTGAAGAATCATTGTGCGATCACCTGAGGTCAAGTCAATTTTCAATTCAGCTGGATGAGTCCACTTTACCAGCTAATGAAGCATTGTTGTTGTCTTACGTGAGTTTTATTAAAGATGAGAAAATATGTGAAGAACTATTATTTGATAGAAATTTAGAGACCGATACAAAAGGCGAAACCATATTCAATATGTATATTGGAAAAATTTTGCGATGAGAAAGAAATTCCTTAGAAAAATATTATTTCAGTTGCTACGGATGGCGCTCCAGCTATGACAGGGTGCCATAAAGGCTTCATAGCGTACTTAAAAAATAAAATTCCAGATGTCCTTGGTGTACATTGCGTTATTCATAGACAACATTTAGTTGCAAGAAACTTAAGTGAAAAACTATTTCATTCACTGCAATATGTCATCAAAGCAGTCAATAAAATCCGCAACAGCTCTTTGAATGATAGATTATTTTATCAGCTTTGTGTTACTAATGACGAGGATTTCAATCGTTTGTTGTTTCAAACTGAAGCTTGTTGGCTATCAAGAGGCAATTGTCTGACTCGATTCTACAACCTGTTTGACTCTGTTATAGAGTTCTTGAAAACTTAAGATACAGAAATGCAAGACAACCTCATAACATCAAAGAATGATATAGCTTACATGACAGACCTGTATAAATTGTTCAACGACATGAATCTCCAACTGCAAGGCGATAATCTAAATTTAATTAAAACAAAAAACGTCGTTGCTGCTTTCGCAGCCAAACTGCTTCTACACAAAAAGAATCTGGGCAGACGTGAGTTTCACAACTTTCCGAATTTATCAGTACTCGTATCATGCAGTAACGACGAATTGTTTGCCTACTGCCAACATTTGGAAAACCTCCACATTGACTTCACCGAACGATACCCGGACATTTTGAACTTGGAAATACCAGACTGGGTGTTGGATCCGTTTTCAAATGTCAACACAGCAATATCACCTCAGCTGGAAGAAGAACTTATAGAATTGACAACAAACGAGGAAATAAAAATCAAGTTCAAAAATGGTTACCAAGAATTTTGGCTACGAAAACCGATCTCGCAATTGTACCCTGGATTTTAGTCAAACGTTCAACGATTCTTGATAGCATTCCCATCGTCATATTTGTGTGAACGTGGATTTAGTGCTGTGACAACACTGCTTACTAAAAATAGAAATCGTTTGCTTGTTACCGAACGTGGCGACTTGCGACTGTTCTTGAGTAAATTGGAACCTGATATTAACAAACGTATTAAACAGCATCAGATTCATCACATTAGTTTTTATATAAGGATCGATTATTTTAGTTTTATTTTTAATAAAAGATTCTCTGTTTTAATACTATAAAGTTGTGTTTCAATAATCATTCTTATTGGCAAGTGGAGCCTGTAAGAGTTAACTTGAGACCTAAGCGCCGTTGTATGTTGCCTACTGCGCTTAGGTTTCAAGTTGCTGGTTATAGTAAAAGTTTCGTTTAGAATTCTCCGTTAATATATGTACATATATACTTAGGCCACAATAATTAATTTGAAGTTATAGTGGTTTTTAAATAGGTGAAAAAATGGGGGCGCTAAAAAAATATTTATTCTCAAAGTGGGCGGTAGACAAAATAAGTTTGGGAACCACTGATTTAAATGGTATACTATAGATAAATCAACCAAAACCAAAGGAGTCACAATTTCTGTTAGTTACCAGAGGTGTTGTCAAGTATTCGTTGAAATACCGTCTGTTTTGGTGGCCTAGTTTAAGGAAAAATATCTGCTCCTATGAAAATAATAGACACGTTTCTCTACGTAAAGATAGTTTTTTATCTCAGTGTGTAATAATATGATTAACATTGCCCTGCATGATACATAATATAATTGTAATTTTTAAATATAACAATTAAATTAAAATTATAATTATAAAATATGTTTTTATTTTTACTTGATTGAGCAAAACTCAAACTCAAATGATGGAGGGAAAATCAAAAAATATCTCCCAATAAATTAAACCTTCATAAGACCGCTAATCCATCCAACAAGCGCGAGAACATTCATACCACTATATTATAATGGCCGTTTGGCTTCCGTCTTCAGGCACACCCTTTTCTGTCAACTTAGCATGAAGGAAACGTAAAATTCCGCCCGTAAACTTTTCGTGTTAACAAATTAACTACACGTCAAAACAATTTAAAATGCCAAAATAAACTGACAATCTGGTATGAAAAGCCCAAGGCATGGCGCAACCCTTTGTTGTCACCAGTCGTGCTTAGCGCAAGTCACCAGGCAAATGTACTCAATGGGATGGTGCGGCATAAGCAAACACTCGGGTTTACACAAATTACACGGCGAAAATTGGATTGACGCAAATCAACTCATTCGTGGCAAATCGAAAAGGGTGCAACGTAAAACGGGCGGCAAATGGGGATAAGGAAAGCTGTCGACCCGAAATAAAATGTTTCTAAATTCTTTCAAAGACGAAGGACTCCAAAGCGATATCTCCAAAGCATAAGTCTGTGGTTGTGTGTGCGGCGACGACTCCCTATGTTATCAGCTAGTTTAAATCTTATTACATTGGAATATCTGCTTAACTCCTGTCATCCACAAATGAATTACCGAACACCGTTCATCATTACACCGCAGATTGATGAAGAATGCTTGAACAAATCTGGTAATTGGCCAACATCATTGGCCATATTTGCATGTAATTAGGTTAGGTGTAGGTGTGAGTATCGGCTGCAGCGCCTAAAAGTAGGTAAACATGCGCGAGCAAACACACATTCGTTTGCTTTACATTAGCGTTCAGCACAAGCAGAGCTCAGCAGCCTTTGGGGGCATTACCGCCAAGAGCTGCGGCGGCTCGACTGCGACAGACAACAGCACAACGCCGCGTCCATGCAATCATTGCACTCCATCAGTTGCAAACATGGACGTATGCATTTGAAAGTGTGTGTTTTGTACATACTACACATACATACAGACATAACAACGCGGTAATTAATCAGAAAAATAACATCAATGGTTCATTTAATATTTAAGGTTTGCTGACGGATACAGCTCGAACAACAACAACGTCGATGGTTAGCATGAAATTAAAAGCAACAAGCAAATCTGTATGGCCTCGGTTAGTTCTGCCAGAAGAAGGGGGTACGCGAGGCTGCAGTGGAAACGGTAGCAAATCTTTGCACAAGAAATTATTGTTTTGTTGCATCAGGGTTCGCAGGCTATGGAGAACAAATGCAGATTGCACTTAGTGGGTATAGCATAGAGCGAGGATTTCACGGTAAATAAAGTGTAAAAAATTCATTTTCTATTGGGTGTCTGACTCTTACCCAGCCCAAGTTTATATAATGGCTCGATAATGAGTCCGCTAAGTTTCGTTGTGTTCTATTATACTCCTCGGACTGTATATCTTTGAAACATATGTACAAAAGTAAAAATGATAGTCAGATATATTTTTATAGATTGCCCAACCCTCTTACGAATATACCACAAGCATACACTTGAGAATTTATTTACTATGAGTCCATATCGTTTTTTTCTACGAAGCCTAACTGTATTACAGGTCAGAAGTTTAATAATAATTGAGGAACAAAACAAACAAACGAACCTAACCTTTAACCTAATAACCATAACCAATTTCAAGAATTTCTCCGTCAGAATTTATTCTGCAAGAAATTATGCTTTCTTTTCATTGTTTAATATTTACCCTAACTTATACTTACAACTTACTCATACAAGTATTAACTAACTGAGGACTTAAATTTTAAAGAGATCTCAAATTTAAATGAATCTCATAATGATCATTTGTCGGAACCGCCGACATATAAAAAGCATATACATAGATGGCATATAAACTGAACGATTGGAGTCATCAAGTTCTTGTAAGGAAAGCTGAAAGATGAGAAGGGTATAATAGCTTCACTGCAACGAAGTTAAGTTGTTTCTTCTTTTTTAATTTCTAACTACATTAGCATAGACTTTCCCTTGTAAATCAAAAGATACACTCTATTAGCTCCACATGTGCTGTACCTGTAAGCACAGTTGAAATGGTTTATATGTACTGGTAGTTATGTAAAATTTGTTAAAATATTTGCATGTAATATTAAGTCAAATACATTAATTTGCGCTTCCATTAAATTAAGCAAAGCTATTAGTGTAATCAAAGCAGCATCTATCTGCAAAGCCATTTACACATATTACATGATTGTGTGTATGTGCACACTTATATACTAAGTGCAATGAAATTTTAATGACAGACAAATTATGTTTGTGTTTTGTGAAATTTGCCACTTTATAAAATTGCCATAATTATAACAACAATTTATTGTGTACGCACACACTTTTACACTTTTAATGTACCGCAATTACATGAAAAGTGCTCTTACTTCAAAAGCTCAGCCATATCAAGTGTAGTTGAACAACTTTACGAGGCGAAGCCCATAATAAAATGGCAGTTTATGAAAATGTGCCGACATAGGGATACGCACACACACTAATACACCAAAGTACGTCCATATGGCAATATCTACGAGGATATTTCGTTCGAAGCAATGAAAATATACATGGGGTTCATATATACATTGGTATATTATATATACATATATATATATATATATATATATATATATATATATAAACGAAGCACTTAAATTGGCTTATAATGGTTTATATCTGTGTGTTTATATGCATGTCTTATCACCCAAACTCATGCCTCGGATATGCCTCCTTGCTTCCCGTGTGAGTCAATGAAGTGCTGTAGCAACATTTAAGTTATTGGATCCTGATAAACCAACACAGCGGCATAAACAAACTTGACTCGACGTTGCACAGCAAGGACATAAATGCTTGCACAAACACTGCACACCAGTACACTTATCGACCGTATGAAAGCTACGCACAGCTTTAGCAAGTCATACCCCATTCATAAACAAACATACATATATTTTAAGTCATAAACTTAATTATGAAATCAGAGTGTTAATTACCAGTACCATCGTATAATTCAAACCAAACACAAACATAAAGAGAACACACACTCAAACACACATTCACAAAGATTTTATCGTTGACAAAAACAAACAAACAACAACTCGGTGGAGACGATTGGTGCGTTGGTGGGTAGGAGTGGTTTACAGACTGCCGGCGGTATTATGGGTTGATGGTTATTAAGCTGCCCCATGGAAGGCGCTACAGCGTCAGCAGAAGCCCGCAATATGATACCTTCTCACGTCTTTTCCGTTATTATGGTTGTAATCGTATTCACTCGTTGCGGCAAACTCACCGACACACAAAATTTCACCAACAACCACTTTAGTAAAGTGCTTACGGCCATGCAACTATATACTCGAATACAAATGTATGTATATGGTATGTATGATATGTATGTGTCCTCGGGGAGCATTTTCTGTCGCATTTTGGCATTTTCATAAAATTATAATTGCTTATAACAAACTTGATACTTTGCATAAATGCGCATTTAAAGGCGCCGTGAATATTTGATCCTGAAAGGGATATGCAAATTGACATCTGAAAGCAAATGGCAGATTCAAAAATGATAACCATTAATTAGTGAAGCAGGTATTCACATTAATTCGTTTACAGAAATTTTCTTGTGCAACCTACTTAAAGTATCAAACTGCCTAGGAAAGCAGCAGGGTGTGATTTTGCGATTTCTTAGCTGTGCATATACAGCTTTCATAGTTGGTTACATAATCTTTGGTAAACGCGGACTGAAATCATAGCCATTACTCTTAATTACTGTAACCTTACCATAGTTAAATTCCATGACTGTTTTTACTAAAATCATCGGTCAATGTGTGAGATATATTGGGTAGTCGAGAAGTCTTTTTATATTTTGTCAATAGATGTCGGTGAGGTGAGGTGAGGTCATACCATATAGTGTTGGAAAGGTGAGAATAATGAAGAAATTCAGTATATTTTGACATTTTTGTATAAAAAAGAGATGAATGCCACGCAAGCCAACAATGAAATTTGTGAAGTTTACGGACACGATGCTGTATCAGTTCGTATAGCACAACAATGGTTCCTTTGGTTTTTGTTCGTCGAGAGAGGAACTTACTGCTCAATTACCTACTCAGTCCGAATTAGCACCTGTTGGCAAGAGTTATCCTACGTTTACGGATTTCGAGGCTGACATTGTTGGTGGTGTTTACACTGGCTCCAAGATAGACGAAATTATCTACGACTTCAAAGTTATGACTGTCAACAGTGACGTGGGAATCAAGTCGCTAGTGCGACGACTGTTTGTTTGATGACAGGAGATATTTCGTCTTGCCCACGTTCACTGCCAGACCCATTTCCTTTGATTCCTTGTCCAGTCTGGAGAAAGCAGAACTAACGGCGCGGATGCTGAGGCCGATGATATCAATATCATCGGCATACGCCAGCAGCTGTACACTCCTATAAAAGAGTGTACCTGCTCGATTAAGATTTGCGGCCCGAATTATTTTCTCCAGCAGCAGGCTGAAGAAGTCGCACGATAGGGAGTCGCTTTGTCTGAAACCTCGTTTGGTATACAGTTATTTTATTTATGCTTTCTCTCCACATATTATTTCTTACACCAACGATGGAAAAAAAGTGCTTAATGAATTCAGTACTAGCAACGGTATATGACATACATATGTAAGTAGTAGCGAGTAACTGTTAAAGTATGGTAAATTTAGTGCGAAGCACACAAAACTTCGCAGCCATTTTACATTTTCATCAACCACCAACACATATCATAATGGCGAAGGGATGGCCCCAGTAGTATGAGAGTGTGTGAGTGGCTCTGGTAGGCTACAAAAGCAGCCAAGCAACCACCCACAATTAAATGGTTGCCAGACTTTGGGGATGAATGCCATAAGAAAGGAAAGCCAAAGCAAACACAATAAAACAAAACAAAAAAACAAAAAACTAAAAACTTTAAGCAGAAGTGAAGATTCGAAACACCGATTTCTCGTGGATTTTTTAAAACATTTTGGCGGAGAGTCACTGTGCAACCATCAACATTAACAAGTCCCCGTTGTCAAGCGACAAGTAGATCGAATCAACTCCATTATGTAAAAATATATGCCATGGCATCACAAAAACAGCAGACACTTACACATATGTAAATATTAGCATGTGTATGTATGTATGTTTCAGGAATCGCATAACCGTAATCTGTATCATAATAAACGAGCGCGTGCAATGCGCATGTCATGAACTCTGTGATACTCAAACATACTTACCTACACTTACGAGGATACAATCGTCATATACAAACACACTCACAGCATTCGCATTCGCTTGAATACACTAGCAGCAAGGACTTTTAGCCGGCAGTGGAGCGGCTACTGGCACCACTTCTGCAAATTGCACCAGTTAAACACACAAACAAGCCGAAGGATCAACGAACAATGCCAACGAATATAGTAGACAGCAGTAGACAGCAGCGACAGCGGCAATAAAGGCTGCAGCAGCAATCGCCTCACAGCCTCATTAAAACAACAACCGCAGTGACACTCGGTAAAGCGAATGCCAAACTCTCATTGAGTCGCTAAATAAATGTGCGGTCATTAAGTACCTTGCTAATTAATGAGTCCAGCCGCTGCACTAACAGCACAATAACGAGAATACGGCATTAGCAGCCACAACACCCAGCAAAGCAGGAGGGAGGCACAAGCCCCACAGAAGCAGAAACCGCATCTGTAAGCGCATGCATATGAGTAAGTGGCTGAGTATCTGTGCGCCAGTAGCGTATATGTAGTTAACTGTATTGTTGTTTCTCTGTCCGCCATTGTTCCTAGGTAAGGCAGGAGTGAGAGCTATATTGTAGAGACAGTAGCTTGCAATTTGCGCACTGCCTTCAGGGTCCCTCGCTTGCTATGGCAGCGTTTCGCTGTAATTATCATTACCAGGGTACACATTATCGACATTGACAATGGCAATAATAATGCTAGCTACAACGATGCGAACAGTGATTCAAAATGAATACCACGATAGTCAAAATAATTTTCGTTGACTTGCAATAAAATAATATTACTTTTTCGTGATATTTCAGCTGTTTATATTGAAAGATCTTATCGAACTTTTGGGCTAAAAGTATTTTAAAATACGGGGTATTGATCCTTATTCAAATACGGTGTATTGGTAAGGACTTAAAATAGAATAACTCGAGGGAAGGGGAACCAATGATTAACTATACTTCTGCTAAGATCATGGTTTAAATTAGCGTCCTCTGATTTCATATATCTTCAAAAGAGCAAATTTCTCCACGGTAAGTTGACCGAGCAGCTGTAATAGCTGTTATTGCAGCAGCGGTAATGCCTACAGCAGTGCCAACAAAACCGCGCACTCCTTCCTCTACAACTGCCTCAGACCAACCGGCCGAGCCACCCACACTGCCGCTTGTCCGCAAACATAATTTCCATGTATTTACGCTGCCTGTTTTAGTAGCAGTTATTTCAAGTGGTACCTTAACGACTATCGAGTTGAGTCAATTTGAGTGTCTGGCTGGCGGTGGGAGTGCCGGCGAGCCGCCTAGCTGACGGGTGTCTGCAGACAGATTGCGGGTAGTAGGCTACAGCCATTCAGCCATTGATAGAGTTAATTGTGTTTTATTAACACAAACACGACGATAACGTGTTGATGATGATGGACGCCATTGTGTTTATAATGTGTGTAGTTAGTTAATTTGCGTGCTACAAGAGCGTGTGTGCGCTGTGTATGCTCGTATGCATAGGCGTATACGTAACTTTGGTAATGGTAGAAATGGTTTCAATTCAGAACCAACTAAAATTTTATTGAAAGAAATATACACCAACAGTGCATTTTACGTGCTGCGTAGTCCATCAAGTATTCAAGATAAATATTTGAACCAATCTTATTTGCAATGTCAGTACTTCATTCATAGCTTAGTTTTTATTGAGAACACAACCTCTAGAGTACTAAATTAAGTTATTTTTAGGCATATTTTCTGCAAAGGTGTTGGAATAATATTGGCTCACCGATATCAATGAAATTTGGAATGGTTTTATGCATGGCTTAGCGTTAGAAATATAATTTCAATTTCATAGTTCTCTTTCTCTTCTAACATACTCTTTCCTGTTATCTCAACCGAGTTACATTTAGAATTTAATAAAATCTGAATCACATGTAAAGAAGAATCGCATCAATAAGTTCGAGTATTTTTTCAGGAGCTAACTTGTTGCACAAAGCATTCTCTTAATATTGATTTAGAATTCACTAAGGAGTGTAATCGAAAATCGCCAAAACATAAAACGAATTTCCAATTAAAATATCAATCAAACCAAAACCTACCGAAGCATAACTGAGTTATAGCATACATACATATAAATAAATATACATATAAGAGAACGGTGATGGGTGAATTTCGAACTCCGTTCATTGATATTTATGTTTAAGTAGGCAGGCATGTAAGTATTTCATGTGTGTATTTGGTTTTTCACAAACCGAAATTTTAGAGAGCTTTTAGATTTGATAAAAAAAGTTAAAATATACTGATTTTCAAAGAAAAGCACATTGTGCTGCTCATAACTAGAAATGAAACGAAATGCGAATAGAACATTTCGAATTGAAAAATGTATGAATACATATGAAATATACCATAAATACGTATACATATAAACATTCGCGTTATTGAGAGCTAAACGCATGGGCAAATGAAAGCATACCCATGAAACACCGATCTAAACACAAGCACAGCTAGATGCTTCCAAAAAGCCACAAAACTCATACAAATAAAAACATCATGTTTGCTAAACTAAAAGCCAGTCTGTATCGCCTGCACCCAACACGCAGTTAAAGTGGGCGCCTTTCCCGTAACCATATGTGTGTACAAGTATGTGGGTGGGAAAGGTCTTTTTATTGCGTTACGAGAAATAGACTACTATTGAAGATTGAAGTGGAAACCCAGAAATATCGCACATTCATTTATTCAAAAATGCGATTTGTGTGAAAGCAGAATTGAAGTGTTGGTTCGTTTGTACATTTTCAAGTAGAATATTTCGAACTCAATTCAGTAAATAAAAAAGAGCTTATTTTCGTAACACTTTTCTTTTTTACTGTTGAATAAGCGCAATATTTTAATTTTATTTGATCAGTGCTGGCAGTCAGTATAATATGTATCTTGGGCTAAGCCGATCCTATATATTATCGTCTAAAAATTAATGGATTTTGATTATAAATCCATTACGAAGTATTTAATATAATTAATTAAAGTTATAATTTTAATATTTCTATATCATTAAGTTAACGAAATCTCTATAATGCTGCATTAGAAACTACCCGGATCAAAAAATTCTTCGAATACACAACTTTTGAGAGAACTCATTACAAATCGCTTTAAAAAAACCAAAGCCGAAGGTTTTTCTGTTCAGTGAGTGTAGCATTTTGCGGTTATATTCACTACTTCTGTATTGCTTTAAGGAAATATAAATTTGAGCAAATCATGATTTCATTATTCTAAACGACTCTTTGCAATTGAAGCAGAAATTTAATTTTTATTAACAAATGCGATTACACTGATTTTTTCTTGAGAGAACGTTTACCGTTATATTTAATGAAAATGTTGTTATAACTCACCTGACATGTCTTCACTGTGCTCGTCGTCGTGCATTTCATCATCACGATCTGCATTACTGCTGCTCGAACCCCAACCACGTCCACCATAATGGCCGATTGATCCAGTTCTGCCGGTAAACTTATTCGGATCCAAAATATTTTCCACCGAGAACGCTAAACGTTTGGTGGTCTCTTTCTCCAATGAAGCATTTGTCGCCGAAGACGTTGTTGAGGTGGATGTTGGTACTGATCTAGTCAGATCAACCGGACAGGCCTATAAAGGCAATAAAGATAATAAAGATAATAAAAGGTGTTATATATGTACATGGATAAGTAATTGAGAAAGGCATAGAACCACATAAATGTATGTAGTATAAAAAGAAACGAACTTCGATGAAACTCAGCATACAATAATCATTTGAATAATATCAAAACTTTTTGACATTTTAAATAATTTTGAAAACAAAGCGCTTATTCCAATACATGGATATACTATCTCTACAATTATTTTTACTAAGATAAAATATTCTATAGGTAGATTTCTGAATATTAGATAAGCTTTGCATCTTAACTGCTAGTAGCCTCTAGCTTTCAGGTAGAAAAAGATTGATAATAAATTAAAAAACGGAAAACCAAAAGAAACTGACTTTGATATATCAAAATGTTATTTTCACAATCACTTCATATCAACACTTGAATTAATCGTTATTTTCACAGTTCACAAACAATGAAAATTAACAAAATCAAAGGAAATGCTTTAAGTATCGCTTGTATGGTATAGACGTGTGCTTTAACTGCTGTTTCTTCAAGTGGCGGTCACTATTTTCTGCTAGTAGAAATTTCACTAGAAGAACTAGCAGCTCTCTCAGCTTTTTACTTTCTCAACTTGTGCTCTCTTCTGGTAGTTGCTCCTGTTTTTTAGGTTAAGAAACGCTTTGCCAGTAATAGTTACCAGTTATAAGAAAAACGTATAACAAGTCAGCAGAGCCTAAGTTCGAGAATAACCAAACATTTAACACTCTTGCAACCTGCCAGGATTACAGCCGGAGTAATACTCCGCAAAGTTTCCATCCGATTTTATTTATTCTAAGCACATGCGGTATAAAGTCACTCGGAAGTTCAAATTATTCAACGCATTTGTAAAACACAAACATGCTACTACATATCAAGACAGGATTCTCTCTGTATTTAATTTGGTGGCAATATTGGAGAAACCGCTGTCCAATTTATTACTAATATGTTATCTACATTTTCTCTAATCCTCTCTGGTCATATTATTTCCAAAGTAGTAAGGGGTCTGCAAACTATCACTACAACCTTTTGAATACATTTCACCTGCATAAACCAAAAGAAAAGTCAATAGATATAGTTAGGTCACCTAAACAAATTTAGTACACATGATACTACTGATATGATAACAGAAATTTAAAAAAACTATGTACAGAAGGATATGCGGCACTTGGATAAATGCACTGGATACTGCAAATTCGATGAGCTCGAGGGAAAGAACATTCTTGGACCAATGGAAAGGAGCCGATATTATTTCTTTTAGCGCTGAATCTATTTGTGCGGCAACGATTTCCTTCTGAATTAGACCGAAACGTGAGAGAACCTTTGAACTATTTGGTCTTATTAAACATCACCTTGCACAAAAGTAAAAATCCTAACTGAGCATTGTCCATGCATTGTGGCTGAATACCTTGTCAGGCGTAGAGCTATATTTTTCTGCGAACCCGCTAATTAGCTGGACTTTATGTTAGCCGTTTTAAAAAATGTGTAATAAGCTCAAAAAAGTACGTCTTTACATAACGGTGTTTTGATCCATATCTAGTTTCTAGCATCAAAAAGTTCTGTTCAAGCTGTTCAAGTGATCCTTTGTTACCTTTGTCGCGAGCATCAGCCTCGTAACCTAACCAACCCTAACTTAGAGAAAAATTTAAAATATATATTGGAGTTATTTATACTAATACAAATATGCGATAAATTCCAAAAACAATAAAAAACACAAAAGCTTAGCCCATTCTATAATATTTGGTAATACTTTTATGATATTGTATGAGACTTTCAACGAACCGACTTCTGAAAAAAAATAGTTTTGATTAGTATTTAAATTACAGGAACATATTATCAAATACAAATATTTAAAAATTATTAGAAGACTATTTGATTTGCTCTAGTCCAAGTATAGGAACATATTATCCTTTAAATTCATTGTATCGTTTTAAAGATTGTAAAAAGATTAAAAGAATATTTGATTTGCTACGGGCTAATCACTTTGTTTCCCTAAAATTTTAATATAAGTGGATTCAAACCACGTCAAGTAGTCCATGAAAGTTTCGCAAAATCACCGAATTCGAAAATTAGCAGTTCATTAGGAAGGGGGCCAGACGCATACCCCGTGATATAAAGATTTCTTAAAATTTCTTTAAAGTTATTGAAGATTGAAATTTAGAGCACGATAAAATTGTAAAATTATTTTCTTATAAACTACTGGAAATAAATCGATGAAATTTTATGAAGTTGAAGAAAAATGTTTGTGCTATATTATAGATATTTTTTTATGATCTATTTGTTTGAATAGTAATATTTTACATAATTTTTTGTGTGCAACAACGAAAGGTAAATTATACATTGTTCTAATTTTGTATATTCACACATTCGTCTATATGTTCATAATAATTGACAATAATTTATTTAAGAAGTATATATTAGAGCTATTGATTATTTTCCTGTATCAGTTTATGCTTTTCTTGCACTGCGCAACGAAGGATGTGCCAAACGTTTTAAGAGCGGAAGAGGGGACAAAATATTCAATATCTTTGAAATGGTATGATTGAACAAACATTTTTTTGCAGATTATTAAAGGCGAATAATATTTTCCGCGTTGTGTTATATACTTTTCAATTTTTTTTAGCGTGAAGAACACATGAAAAATTTCAATTGTTTAACAAAAAATTATGTAAAATATTATTTTTTAAACAAATTTACCGTGAAAAATATTTATATAATAATATAGCACAAACAATTTTCTTTCATTCCATAAAGTTTCATCTATTTATTTCCAGTAGTTTATGAGAAAATAATTTTACAATTTTATCGTGCTCATCGTTTCAACCTTCAATAACGGGGTATGCGTCTGGTCCCCTTCCTAATGAACTGCTAATTTTCGAATTCAGTGATTTTGCGAAACTTTCATGGACCACTTGACGTGGTTTGACCCAGTGGCAGTTATCTTGGATTAAATTTCTAAAAAAATTTCTTTTTGGAAATCTAAAATCCGAGACATCTCATTATATGAATCTCCAAACCTTTCCCGAGGGTCGGGAACGTACCCGGTGACAAAGGACTGTCAACTCGACACCATTCCTTGAAATTACTTTGGGAATGTTTTCTGACGCTACAACAACAACAAAAAAATTTCAAACTAATTATTTGAATGAAAAGATAATTACATAATTTATTATGAAGCTACGATTCAGTAGATAAACGATTAATCTATTGACTCATATAATTGGTTAAACAAAACTCATAAAAGTAGATAACATTTTATCAAACATTGAAACGCAAAATCATTCCAGGTTTGCATTTCGGAAGACTCACCGTAGGTGTGCCATGGGATCCATCATTGCTATCCTCATCATTCCCATCTACATTCAATTCCTCACTGGTATCACTGCGTGCGTAATTCGCCGCTGCGATTTGGCGTGAAGTGGCCGCAGCTGCAGCTGCTGCCGCCGCCAGACCCCCCAACTGTATTCGAAAGCCATAATCACTAAGATCCGGACGAGAACTCGAAGGTGGCAAACACAGACCGGACGCAGCGGCAGCCATTGAGGCAGCAGCGGCGGCAGAGGAGGTACTCGACGCGGAAGCAGCTGAGCTCAAACTCACAGTGGAGCGGGCAGCTACAGCTTGTGCCGCAACCAGTTTAATTCTTTCCAGATCCATGTCATGTGGCGTTGGGAGTACTGATGAGGGACTGCAGCTGGCCATTTGGGTAGTATGTGGAAGAGTATGCGGGCCACTGAGCAGCATTGATGTGGGTGGTGTTGACAATAGGTGATGTTGTTGTTGCGACGAAAGTGCCACACTTCCACTGACAGTGGCGTTGGCAGAACTAAAGGATTGTTGTACGGAATGTTGCTGTTGTTGGTGTTGATGTTGCGGCTGCACGGGTGAGAGCAGTTGTGGCTGATCGGAATGCGGTTGAAGTGGTGATGTGGGTAACGATAGCGGTGAACTGGCTGGTGATGGAAGACGTTGCAAATTCGAAGTAGCTTGCAGTGTCGTCGGCAAACCGACTAAGTTTGATAATTGTGGACGTAGTGGATGGAAATCTGCTACTGGATGAGGATGTGGATGTGTGTGATTTGCTGGTGAATGGTGGAGGATATGCTGATGCTGGTGCTGATGGTGATTATGATGGTGCTGCGCAGCGGCGGCGGCAATAAATTGTGGATTTTGCAACAAATGTGGATGCTGTTGTAACAATGCCGCATGTGGATGGGACAATGGCTCGGGGCGCGTCAGTTGGCAAGAAACATCGTTACTATCGATCACCTTACGTAACGGTGGACTATGGTACGTAGTTGGCGGTGGTGAAACTGACCGACGAATACTGGACTCATGGTTGCTCCCATTTGGGCCATTGCCATTAGTATTGTAGTTGCTAACACTATTACTATTATTGTTATTATTATTTTTACATTTTTCCATATCAACGTGTTCTGGGAAATCCCCGGCTTTCGCACTAGGACTCAGACGATTTACTACATTTAGTTCAGTCATTTGTTTGAGACGCTCCAGTGAATAGCGTAAACTATCGCCATTTGCATTGGGTATTTTGCCTGTAGAAGTCATGGTACCGGTATTGCTACCGGCACATCCGTCAGTAACTGATGGGGATTGTTGGCTAATAATGAATTTCGGTATCTTCGATGTCGACGAAGAGCACGAAATTGTAGACGTTGGCGTGACGGTAACGGCGGCATTGCTGCATGATATCTCCGGTGATGTGTTTGATTTGGGCGACTCTGGATTAGAATTCGGACTCAGCTGGTCACCGACGGTGTTCGCTGGTAAAGCTTCGGCACTTTTTGCAGGTGACTGAAGCATCACCATTTTGCCGAATAAATTTTGAGACACTGTAAAATTATTTGAGTAGATTTTGTTAATTTTTCTAGTTTTTGATTTCACAATTTTTTTTTGTCACACACGACGTTCCGACACACAAGGTCTTTGAAGTCTTAACTTGATAGTTCAAAATTCGAATTCGGATTCCTTACACCATGCGTTCACTTGTTGTAATGGCGCTCTCGGACGCCGTGCAAACACTTATATTCCTCGCGGCCGACACTATCAATTTACATGATGCGGAGGGTGACAATGGTCAACGAAATGCGTAAATACAATCAACCTAGCATCGGAAATGTTTAACTGCTCATGGGCGATAAGCGATCGAGATCTTTAATTTCCGTCCGCTTCGCGTCGTTTAAGTACTTGTAACTCTGATGACAGCCAATCGACTGTTACTGATTTCACATCACATCCGCATCCGCAGTGCGTACTTTCAGCTGTCACGCATCCCACTCAGGCTCAATCAAAAGCCAGCGAAAGCATGGACGAAGGGATGGCGCAACATACTAAATCTGTGGCAATACATAACTGTATGCTCTTAAACAGAGGGTTGCTGTGTCTTATGGGTCGGATTTTATATCACTCGGATTTGTTACGCGGCGTTAATCTAATTGAGTTGCACAGTGGCCGACTATCTGTTTATAACAAACAAAATGCTACTGAGCGGATGCTGAGCGCTGCTGCCAAATTCACCCAGTCACTCATACTAAAAATATTGTCGTTTGTGTGCGCACTGTCGGTACCGGTGGTGCTTCTGGTCAAGGTAGTGGTGGAGAATACGTGGTTGGTACATGTGAACACCCGGTTCGGAAAAACATCTGTTGCAGCTCTCCGATGGTTGATGAGCTCAAATTTGAGTGATTTCTGAAGAGCGAAAACAAGCCCCGCCCTTCTCCGCTGATGGAAAGAGAGATTTAGTTTTTCAATGCTTTTCCTTGTATTCATTAGTGGATGGTGGTTTATAACAAACATTATTGTAGTTGTCCCTATGCAGGCTGCCATATACGGCATCTTTTGACACACCGTAACTACACTCGGTACTTAAGTTTAAAGGATCAGTATCACAATCTAATGATTTAATTTGTTTTCTCCTCGTTAGCAAATGTAATGGTGTGTTCCGAGGCGACTTTTCATTTTTTTCATGCATCAATTTGCACGACATCGCCTCGTGCACTTACTTATTGTAATACATACAAGGTGTACCCTAAATCTATCCGAACTTTTTGGATATGTAATAAAATTCAAATAACATTATCTTTGAAAGTAATTATTTTTATAAAATAGTTTCAATTAAACACAATAAAATGTCTGGAATGATCAACTAACGCATATATAGAATCTAATATAATAAAATGACTGGGATATCAACATAAAGTGCTCCTTTCCTGTGGGATTTCAGTTTTGAAAATATAACATAATCACATGTTGATAGATTATGATCTTCATTTAGCTCAGGTGAACCAAACCGCGAACTGACATTTCTTTACCTAAATTAAATCCTCTGAATAATCTCTTTACTCATATTTAATCACTAAGCCAACCTTCTCATAGTAAAATTTGCACCAATATCAATAATTTCACAGACTTTTTACACGAATTCAGTACGATTACTTTTGGACGACCTAGCCTTTGATAATTTTAATCCGCAGGACAATTTCCAAATCGTCCAAACAGGTAAAAACTTGTGTTCGACTCATAAAATCATCACCATAAACTTTTTTTTTATCAATTCATACGTCTCAACGATTTGTTTTTTAATTGAAGATCAAATTTTATATTTTTCTTCTTCGTAAAAAAGGAACAATTGCTTGCTATTGTTGGCACGTTCGAAATAAGATGAATGTACATTTTTAACCTCGAAAATTTTATAGAGATAGCGTTGCATGTTGTGTGATTTAAATATAAATTTTGGTTAGTTTTGGGACCCACCTTCTATGTATGTACATATATAGCTGTATGTAGGTGTATTTTGGGAAGTTCACTTTGTGAGTACGCCATCACTCCGCCTCTGTACGAGCGCCTCCAATGTCTCCCGAGAGTACTGTGGATGAGAGCGTTAGAGAACATTTTTTGTATGAAGTTTTGGCTTCACGCCCACTACTCTCGACCACCCCAGCGGCTCCGACTCTAGCCGCCTGCTTTGAAGGATGTGAGTAATTGTCAAATTATTTAGCGAAAAATTTGTTTGTTTAAACGCATGGTTGCACGGCAAATGGATTTCTCGGTTTTGTTTTAAAGCACTTACTGAGTTTTTTATTGTTGCTTGTTTTTATTTAGGCTTCCTCCGTTTACTTGTTTTAGCCACGCACACAATGTTGATCAGCATATGCGCTGTCATATGAGGACCAAAGCGTGTAGTATGTGTTGCTGTCTGTACGTATCTGTCCGCTTATGTTTTTGTAACGGCACATACTTATTTACGTTTTTTTGTCGTCGCTTATAATGGGTGGCTGGCAGGCTAGATGGCGATTTGTCTGCCAGTTGTTGATGCTTGAATGCGATTTTCTTTGTAGTGTTGCCAATTCCCGTTGAACGTAATTTAATTGCCAAATAGCTACATAAATGCCACATACAACATACACCCGTAAGCACATTAAGGTTTACACTCACACTAATTCCGGTGCATGCTCATATGTTAATTGGGTAACGTTTGCGACGGCTAATTAATTAAAATTCACCATGCATTACCATGTAAATTTGCAGTATCCATACGCTCATACCCTGGCATCTTTAGTACATTCATTTGTACTTACATACATATGTATGTATGTTTGTGCGCATTGCGTACGAATTTGTAATAATTATAGGGGTTGACAAGGCACCACTCACGCAGGATTTCAATGATTCGCCTAATTTTCTTCTACTCTAAGTATTTTTTACAATGAATAAGTGTTTTTTTTTATTTTAGAAAAATCATGTGAATATCCATGTAGGTTGTATATGTACGAAGAAAGTTGTAGGTCGCTCTCTTGGATAGTTCTCATCACTGAAAAGCTCTTATCTAACCGGCGCGCCGCGGCGGAACCATTTTAACGAGTGAGAGTAATTGAATTGAACATTTTTATGTTTGTGTTTTTATCTTTTATGTAACCTACTTGAATATATTTCTGGATTATATTTTTTAACGGAACTTTACAAGTATTTTACTCGTTTACTTTTTGTATTTAAGGTTTAACAAATTATACTTCAGTTATAAATAGTGCTGGATAATACATTATGTAATAATAATAGCATATAGTCAGGTAACGTCGATGCTATGCAAATATCGGCCAATTTGCGGGTTATAAATAAAAGAATATGAAAGATTATATTGTATCCACTATTTTGTTTTGAATAATCTGTTGAGCTCAAATTAAAAGAAGTATATCAGCAGGATACTGTCTCTCTATGAATTCCAATTGCCTGATTTCAATTTACCTGTTTTACTATTAAGTCTTAAGTGAATGCGGTATTTAACTTAATTGCCATGCAAATTTTGAAATGGCAACCCTATTCAATCTGGCGCATAAGCTTAAAACATTCGAACGGTTACTTGGTTGTTGCCGTTCTCTATCGCATAAACTTATAAATCATTTTTTGTGTATCACTGCATTTAGTGAATTACTGAAGCTGAACAATAGCGACAAGCATTTTTATTTTCCATAAATTACATACGTGACGCAAGGGCTAACAACGAAAACAGAAATGGGTATCTAAACGAGGATAAATACAGCAAGTGCGGCGGTGGCGCCAGCGAGTGTGATAACAACGAAATAGGATCCGGGCAATACGAAAATGAAGAATGAAAAGAAGGAAAAATTCAAATGAAACAAATGGCAAAAAGTTGTAAAAAATGAAAAACGCGCGCTCAATTACATACAAAAAAGAGGAGAAAATGTTCGAAACTACTTAGCAGTCGCCTACAATAAAGCGGATGGGGGAGGAGATGTGGTGAAACTCACTCGTCTCTTAATCGACGATTTGCTGGAGTTTCTCCCAAATAGTCGACGATGCATAAAATCCATCTTAGTATATGTGGAGCATTTCAGTCAAGCATCCATCCCTTTCACACGCTCACTTCTGGTGCACTGCTCTTGGGTAAACATCCCTATGCATAAATATATGAGCGAGTTGTAGTTCGGGAGTGTCGTTCGTGCACAATTTTACTCTCCATTTGCACAAATTGTTTAAATTGAGAAAAATTTATATACGCTTTGTACAGGCAATTTAATATCGCATCCAATTTGCGGTTTATGCGCATTGTCGGGCAATATTCGCTGCGGCTGCCACCCAATATGCAACATGCGGCACCCCTTCCGCCTGCCGGGGTAATCTTTTGCGGTTGGTGACAATGGATCTGCGCACAGATAATATGCGAACTTTGCAAGCCCATTCTGAGCAGCCGGTGCGAGTTGTGGGGGAAACGGACTACTGGTAGCTCCAAATGAGTCCACTCTGTTTAATGAAGTACGACGATATGCGGAGCTAGCGGAACAGAACGAACTTTACTGGTATTGCCTGTGTGATATTGGGTCTGCAGTTGTCGTCAACAGCAGTTTGTTTTTACTAAGAAGCCAGCCATCTTTTCTAATATTCTTTCCACACAATATGGCAACATAGTTGTACCACAATCAAATATACATATGTATATGCAAGCATGCTGCAACTGGCTGGCAATAGTGAATGTTTTGCCTCAATGCTATTTGCTATACCACTCCACCTACATACTCATACATATGTGTATATTTCATATACAGACATACAAACGTCTAGCTACTAAGCCCTCTTTAAACTCTGCCACAGCCACTTTCGGAACTCCTTTCGCTGGCTTGTTTGCATTGCATTACTGCTTTCACGTAGAAGAAGAGACATTTTTCTATAATTAACCACTAAATGGAAGCAATGGAACGCGATTGTGATTACGCTTGTTGATGGGTTTTTATTTCGTGTATGTGTGAGTGTGAGTATGGCGGAGGACTGGATCTGGGTGGTGTGCTCGGGTCTTGGTTGTCAACATTATTAATGGGTGGCTTCTTATGCCTTTTCGCTTTAATTAGTTTTTAAGCGCATATTCCATGTTCACAACACCATTTGTCGCACTTTATTTAATTGGTGTATTGATGAATGCATTCACTGAGAGAAAACATTAATTTTGGTATTCTCGCCACAGATCGCTACAAAGTTTAATAGTTTTGTTCACCTAACGGTTGTGCGTAACGAATTGAGATATCTCGATGAAACTTAGTATATTGATTCCTCAGTACTCATCTCGATTAGTATAGGTATTACGAGTTCGTAGATTCATATCTCCTAAGCCACTCAAGCTACTACAACCAAATTACGGTACTGTTAAAAACGACTAAAAGCGCGGTAAATCAATAACTAAATACGCCAGATACATACATTTAATTTGACCACCGAGATGGTATAAATGAGCTTCATGAGAGCTGGTGTGTAAATTGGACGATAGACGTGGCACCACCCATTTTTTGGTGAAATCCTATATCTCGGGACCCGAATAACCGATTTCGACAAAATTTAGTATGTGGCATTATTCTTACATTTTTATGTCACATTGTGAAAATGAACGAAATCGGAAAACAACCACGCCTACTTCCCATAAAGCACAGTTTTAAATCCCACTTGATTCGTTCAGTTTTCAGTACACAAATCAAGAAGCAATTAACACAACGGGATAAAACTTTGCACGAATAATGTCTTCAGTGTGTGCACCTAAAATTGTTTAAATCCAATAAAAACCGTTCAAGCCCCTAGGTACCGAATATTTAGATTCCGGTACCTAAAGTTGACTTTGAAAAATGGGTTAAATCTTCCCTTAGCCCCCATATACATACTTAGTATACAGAATTTCGAACTTCTGGGTGACTTTCGGCCAATATGTGAGTTATCCCAAGGAAAAAAATAAAGCGTGTTTTACTTATAACAGTGTATCTTTGTGCCTAAAATAGATAAATTTGAGCGAAAACTTTACCTAGCGCCTATATAACTAATATCAGGTTTTTCGAACACTTGGCTGACCTTACTTTATAAGATTGGTTTTACTCCTTAAATTATTTCCCTGGCTTTGATTCTTGCAAGTTGCAAAATTATAAAATGTTCGGTTGCACTTCCTTACGTTTTTAATCCATTACTGCCTGCCTATAGATCCCGCCCTACGATTTTTTCGGAAATTTACGGGGAAGTTTATGTAGGTCATAGAAGGTGCTCTGCGAAATTTGTAACTTTCTGCATACCTAAGATATGCGATGGGTTATAAAATACCCAATGGACTAATAAGGGTTCTAAGTGCACTTGAAATTTAATATATGTGCCAACCTGTTGATCGGCTGTTCGTCAAGTGTCGATCAAAATCAACTCAAAAATCGAAATGGCATCGTAATAAAAAATACATGTTTGAGAATCAACCCGACTATCAAATTTTAAACATCAAAACACCATAACGTCACATATGACAACTTCCTTACAATCCACAATTTGATGTGCCATGCTTGGATATTTGGCAACTGCCACTGCGCGTGACAATAGCGTCAATTGTGCTCCTTTGTTAGGCATGAAAGAAATGAAGAAACCACGGGGAACATCCGATTTGGTTATCGACAGAACTAGCAATATATTAGCAGTGCGCTGGAATGACAATTTAGCAATAACCAGATTTTCAAACAAATCCATTCTATCACTCCTTCTTGATTAATTTTTGTATTCTGCAGTAACATTGATGGGTAACTTTTTGGAGCATACGCCAATGTGTTATGTCAAAAGATGCGATCGGAAAATGACGACTTATTAATACACCAATATTCACGTCCTTGTGGAAATTGCAGAAGCTTTAATAACTCAAGCCGTTCCACGACGATCTGGTGGAGGGCATAATAACAATATCAGTAAACATACAGACGGCCTCATTTAATATCAAAACTGGACAGATGTGCTCGCTGCCTCCAATTTGGAGAAAAAAAATCAGCTTGGTTGCAGAAAATTCAAAACAATGCTGTTTTGACTTCCATAATGGGTTACCACAACACGAAGGGAAAATAAAAAAGAATTAATAAACTTATAAAAAAAGCTTTGGTTAGTTTTAGTATGAATTAGCATTTAAACGATTAAGAAAATTATGTGTTTAAACAAAATTGAAATTTCTATTTCACTCATTTTTTCAGCATATAGTACACACATCTGCCCAATGGGTATTTCAACACCCAAGTGAGTATATTCAGCTCCAGGATCTTAAGGGGTTCGCAATATATATTTTTTCGCTTTTGTTTGTTAAGAAAATCTTTTACAAAAACTGGTTATGGTTTAATTTACAGGTATTTCTTATTTTTTAGTTTGCTGGAAAGCATGAAAAATATGTTTTCTGGTTTTGAAAATTACTCAACTTTGACCTTGAAAATGGGCACCTATTAATCGAAATTTTGTCCTGTCTTATAAGGAGTATATAGAATATATTATTTTACGTTTCCTCTATGATTTAGAAAAAAATAAAGTCAATATGTCCAAAAACTTGCGAGATATGATTCTTCGCGTGAACACTGCGTGGGTATTTAAATACCCATCGGGCAGAAATGGGTTACATAAATATAAAGTTTAACCAACACCTGAAGGTATTTCCCCTGCCTTGATAATTCCAAGTAGCAAGAGTATGAAATGTTCGGTTGCACCCCAAATTAGCACTTTCTTATTTGTTTACTGTAAAAATTATCTATTTTCACCCATTTCCCATTTCCTATTTTATAGCTTTAATGGTTTGTGGTATACATATGTATGTACATTAATGTTTCTCCACTTTTATAAATTGTAGTAAATTACAAATTTGACTCCAGTCGAGTCATAGTTATATCCTTTAAAGCTTTTCAATTAACAGCATTTTGTGGGAGGGCCAATGGACAGATTCCACCTGTCAGCAATACCAACTTCCTCAGAATAAGGAACGTGTGTAACAAGTTTCATCAAAATATTTTAGATTTTACCTAAGTTATCGATTACACGATTAGTCGGACAGATAGTCAATCGGAAGTCAATTCGCCTCGCCATTCTGAACATTTATATATATGTAATTCTCTCGATTAGTTATATGCCTTACAAACTCCGTAGCAGCTTGTTTCGAAGATATAAATATTCCACTGTTTTTTTAACCTTTATTTTTATATTGTACCTATACATATATGTATTTCTTCAAGTGTAAAACTTGCGTGCTTATGCTGCGAATGTGTTGCACTAAATGAAGCGCATACGCACCCAACAACCACAAATTATTTAAATTGCTTGTCTGCTCATTATTCATTATTTAATAGCATGCAAACGAGTTAACTCACACATACGAGTGAAATTTCGCGGATGGTATCTTCGTCACATTTTCCTTTTTTCTCTTCAACAATTTGGACGTAATTTTGTTTTGAGTATATGAAGGATCAAGCTTATGTAACATATGCATGCCCGTCTTTTTTGGTGGCGCATACATATTTTACCACCCAAAAAATTTCAGAAGTTAAAAATCATACTATTTTAAAAAAATCTTGTATAACGTGATTTTCAGCTCAAAAAATAATGCTTAAGGATATTTAAGGCTTGTACTGCTCTAAAGCGTTGAAAAATCAAAAATCACTTCCAGATTTTTAAAAGTTTACGCAACAAAAAATTTTAAACTATTCTTAATTTAAGTACTTTGCCACCCTAACTAAATATATTATACATTTCTTCTCCCGTCAATTTATGGGTCCGCGGACAGAAAAGTTTATCGCAACATAATTCCAATTCGATTCAATATTTTTCAAATATCATGGCACTTTATGCCGAAATAGGTAACTAACAACAAAAAAATTACGACATAAAAATCCAAAGTCCTTTCTTGGATAAAACTATTTAAAAACCAAGAAAGGGATAACCTGGCATTTAATATCCTCGCAATTTTCAGGAATCTAAGCAAGAGAAGTAAATTCAGGTGTTGAAAGAACTTTGCCTTAATAATTGTTGTGTTGAAACTCACTAAATATTTATTCGACGAAAGGGTAAAATGATTACATGGCATTTTATTAACAAATATTTTAAATGTTAAACATGTCACTTCATTTCATTACGACATACTCGTACATTGTACTTCTTTTTTTATACTAAAATCAACCTGTTTTACTCAAATGGCCTATATGAGGAATAAACTCTTCCATAGGTACCACATTTAATACGGTATAATAGGAGTACTCGTATTGAAAAAAGCCAACCAAACAATCGGGCACCGTTATATTATGGATATGCAATTTAGGCAACATACAGAGCAATTTCTATATATGGGGGCTAGGGGAAACATTGACTAGATTTTACCCATTTTTGCCGCAAAAGCATGCTGTTATCTAAAAAATAATCGCGGCGAATTACAATAATATACCTCACAAATTGCCCTATATTTTCGATGAAAAGTTAGCCATGAATATGGGGGTTCATACACTCGGTATCTGAAGCATTGAAAGATTAAGGTCCAATTTCCAAAAACCTTAAACGTCAAATAAAATAGGTAAACGATACTATTTTTTTACAATATTGAAAGGCGTGGTTCTAGATTGATTGCGGTTAAAATTGGTCAGTAGTTCCTGTCATGCCCATAATCCAATTTTTATTCCGGATCCTGTGAAACCATTCTGTACCACACAGAAAATGAAAGTGAATGCTCCTGTAATATTTATTAGCGTTATATTGATAGAGTGAGGTGTTATCATCTGACTTGGTGATTGGTTGACATACATAGCTGAAGTAGTTTGTGGATACCTTCATTAAACTAATAATTGTTTGGACGGACGGGCGGACGAACAGACATACCATGAATCGGACAACGTCTCATCATACTGATCATTTATATATATATATTAATTTTAGGTGATACAAACAACCGTTACGTGAACGAAACTATAATACTCTAGAGCAACATGTTGCTATAGTATAAAAAAACTATAAACGAAATTATATTTATTTAGCGAACCTTTCCTTCGAAATTTCAAAGCTTTTAATATATAAAGTCCTTTTTTTTTGGTTTTTTAGTCTCAAAACTCTTTTCCACTTTGCAATTACGACTCATTTCATGACACTCCACTGTGCGCCATTCCACTCTGCAGCGAAATTAATTATTCATGCAAATGAGCTTAAAATCTGCTCGGCCATTTTCGTTCATTAAATCGCATTTTCTGCGGTCAACAACATAATTTATTGCTAATTAAATTATTTCAATTTGTTTTATGCTTTTTTATGATTCTCCTCGCTCCTTGTTGTTGCTTCGTTTTTGCACATTTTACAAATGCTTCAGGCACATTTCAACCGAGCCACGCCAGAGCTCTTTATGCCACAGTGTTATATAACACGGGGAGCCTGTCACTTCAGATGCATATTAATCATGAAAATAATGCGTGCAAATTTATGCAAATAAGTTCGTGAAGCATTTGTGCGATTGCACTCACATAGCGTCAAGTGAGTGTTGGTGTGGTCGGTCATTTGCTATTTACAGCGCGTTCACGCTGCCTGGGCTTGTTAATTTGTTTCCTAATTAAACTAATGAGCGACTAAAGTCAATGTGCAATTATGCGCAGTAGAATTCATTTGCCGCAGCAAATCAGCTTTGACCGCCTATGCTTTGCATAGACAATTGCTAATTGATGGGTGTTTTAATACCATAGATATCTACGCAAAGTATACAAAAGTTCCGAAAACTAATCACGTTTTGGTTGTGTGCCTTAGATATAGATATATAATTTAAAATTAGTTCACAAGCGCAGAGTACAATTTGCACAAAAATTCTACAAATCCTATACAGAAATAACGTTGGCGTTCTACAGCATAGCCTGCTTTCCAACGCTCTAATAAGTCAATTAAGCTGAAGTCATTTTGCAGCTAGCTTTTGACCAATGATAAATATCATAAACAATATAATTGTTCAGCGTCGCCGAGGCTGGGCTGGGTTTTCCCCAGAGGTAAATAGCTTAACCCCCTCCCTAAATGACGTAGTGTTTTATGCTCTCAAATATATCTGTATTAAATAACCTTTTTTTTAGGTGGGGTGAAACGAATTTGTTTACGATTTTAAAAATGATTAACGTACAAATCAGTTCATGCATAGACTTTCAGTCAATAATATGTTTCAGATTATACAGGAACAAATGAATATATCCCTCTATAAAACTTTTCAGTTAATAAAAAGCTAGAAACATCTCATTCAAACATTTATTTGTCGATCTAACTGGTGGAAAAGTGATTCTGTTGAAAACTGTTGATTATCGTGATAAAGTAAAAGTCTGGAAATCTAACTTCTTGGCTTATTCTGTACAGTGTTGATAGTCCTGAAATTCTAACATGGCCTATGAAAATATTTGATCCTTGATTAAGCACCAAACGAAGGTATATCACTTGAAACCGGAACGGGTAAATCACAGCGATGCAAATATTAGGGAAATGTCTCCCTAATTTTCAAGCATTAGCGGCATTCAATAAGTTATAGGGCGTAAGTCATGTTTCAAATTTGCATCGTAAACGTGTCTGAGAAGATTAGATTCGGACAACTTATCAGATAAATCCCACGATCAGCTGCGTTGAGTTCATCTTCTTTCATATCATGAAACTGTTATTGGGATGAAAACGACTTATTTTGAATTCAATTTCTTCTTAACAATTGCAATTGTCATCTACTTCTTTATATACTACATATGTATGTACGTCGTTTCCGTGATAGTAAAATCGTCTCGACTTCCTCTATTGATTGAAGGTTTTGAAACCAAATACAGCCCATCAAAACAATTTGCTGAAATATTTGAAAACTCCATCAAAGCCTTGCCGAGTTGCGAGGGGGCCGTCAGAATTTGCGTTGCTTCTAGTTCCTAAATTTTATATACTACATACTTAATATCGAAGATATTTTGCAAAAATTCACTTTTGTTCGAACCACCTCATGAAACTTGTAGGTAGGTACATAAATGGGGGCGGTGGAACATCCTTGGCCCCGGGCGCTCGAAGTTGTAGCTACGCCACTGTGTGTAAGTTTGCGTTTGCGTCTTGAGTATTGAAGATGAAAGCTTTGTACGAAGTACGCAAACGCGAAATTTGTTAATTCTTTAACAATTTTTTTTTTAAATTCTTAATTATATTTTTGGGATTCGGAAAAACAAAACAAAACCTTAATTCAAATGTTAATTCAATTATGTTTTAATACATTAATAACTCTGACAACAACATACTTATGTAGCTCTGATAACTTTTTATTTATCTTTCTTTTAATTAAATATGAAAGTTTAATAAACTTGACTGCATTCAAATTTTTAAGTTTGTCCTCGCTGTACGAAGTCTTTACTGGTGTACCGTAAATATTTTATTCCGCAGACTCTATGGGGGCCATTAATACGAAGGTCTATTTAACCCAAGTAATACTCTGGCAAAAGCAGGCTATAAATCAACCGTTTTAATTGGAAAATACAAACACTGCCTTCTAAGTCAAACGCTTTTGAGCTTAAATACTGGAAAATGTGCTTTAATACTTAATCAAAGTCCATTTGTATCGATGTGTCTGTAGGTGTCGATGAGCGAAAGGATAATGCAAAACTGTGATGCAATCTGATCTAAAATTCGACGTTAATTCCACCTTCAATTTGGGACTAATTAAAAATTCTACAGCGTTTCACATCGTCGTTGGACGTCATCCAACAGCAATCGTTGGCACTTTATGACACGAGTTGCCGGTCACTTTACACGTAATTAGAAAGTTTCTGCGTTCGCGACTAGACGCGCGGTACCGCTTAGTACCACAGTCCTTGCTCTGCTGACTGCCTACATTTTGGTTGCGCTTCATTTGTGCGAATAGGCAAATGTGATTTTGGGCGAAATGAAAACAAAAACGTGCTAATTGCAATTAATAATGCAGGACACTGAGTGGCGCCTTAACGCCAGAAGCCTATATACAATTTTAAATGAGCAATAAGGTCTCAGGCTGAGAACTAAGAGGGAGTACTAATTTCGCAAGCAAATATTCACAATATTCGGAACTGTGAAAAATATAAACAATGTAAATTCGATTTGCTAAACAAGCTTTTTTGTATGTCCGAAGTAGTAATATTATAAACGCAAATTTGCTTTAAAGCAATTGTGAGCACAATTTTACAAACAACGGATTACGACAAGTGTTAACTAGCTAGCCTGCAGCAGCCTTGCGGTCAATTCGCTGCTGCCAGCAAGAGCAGAGTAATCCGACGCCGGAAATAAGCAGCTAGCTAAAGTGTTAATTGCCATAAATGGTTGTCATTGTAACCGTAAACGACAGTAGATATTTGCATCATTGCGCGCCGCTCCACGCCGCACCGCTCGGCGTCACATCACACAGTCCAGCAAACTCTCTTTCAGGTATTCAAACGTATGTGCCGAATAAAGAAAGTAATAGAAATGTTCCAGGACAGGCTAATGGGTAAGCACTGTCAAAGTGACAAAAAATGCAAATGATGGTATGTCTGCTAGTCTGAGTTCATGTGAGCGAAGTAGAGTACAAAAATGGAGTTGGTTGTGTAAAAAGCGGCGCTGAGCACATTTTCACGGTCTCACTCTACCTAATAAACCATATTACCTTTCAGCAACCAACCCCACTTGCATAGTCACAGTTGCGCATTTAAACACTCAAACTAATCCACTCTATTAATTTTATGTGCTCTCAATATAATTTCCCCACACATAACTGTTCTTCCCTGAATACTGCACATGCGCATTTAAGTTCCTGAAAGAACTCTTAATTTACTCAACAATCACTCAAACCAAGCACAGAGACACGCCTTCGCTGTGCAGCCAATCGTGACGGTTCACTTTTCCTTTTTACTGTTATTCACTCAAAGCTGCAAAGCAAAATACTCTCGCATGGACTACCTGCTCAAAGGTTGTTGCTGTGCGGCGGGTTTTCCAATATGGCCGCGTCGCAGGTATCGAGAACTCTCGCTGTTAATATTCCATTTATTTTTATCGTAATCTCCGTGGTGCGAAGATTGCACGCATCCTTTTTCTCATATTTGTTATTTTGTACTTCGCTGAAATCGTCCGCTGATATTGCAAAGCCAGTTATGGTGCATCAGCTAATGGTGCACTAACTGTCACTATCCGCAGTATTCTCCACTTTGCGACTTGCCAAATGACTTAGCGCCCACCGCAAAACGGCACTTTACCTCTATTGCTGAAACCGTCGTTAAACTGCGACCTTTACATCGCTACTTATGTGCAATTCTGTTCTATGCTTGTTGCAATCAATGTGCGCCGGAAAACCTCAGGAAACACTGTATGTCGACGGGATTATATGTGTCTACTGCCTTCAATGGTTCATGTTTTTAAGTATCCTCTGGGGCACTTAGTTCGTTACCAAAAGTTTATTTCTCTTATTTCAGCTGACTTCTCACACAACTCTCACTGTCCTACTCTCTGTCTAGATCTGCCAATTTCGCGTTTGATAGCCCCCCTTCCCCTCGTTGTTGCCGGTCTGCGGTTATATTGTCAGTCGTTTTCATAACTGCAAATTGCTTTGGATATTAAGTGCTCGGCTGTGCATGCGAAGACCTCCTACATACCATACTTATTTCTATACAATATACATTTGCAAAAAGAGTCTCATTTACAACGTAGTTTTGTTTGTTTTTTTTTTAAGCAGACTCCATTTGACCGTTCGCATTGTAAATTGCTGGGATTATTTGAACCTCATTAGAACGCGGAATGGAGTATGAAAAATATAAGAACGCTACAAATTGAAGTTTAAATTGGAGTTGACTAAATCGTTTGTGGTTTTGATTTTCCTTTTCGACTTCGGAACGCATGCAAAGTTCTTTCACTTTATAGTCATATTTCAATTAATAGTGAGTAGAGTTTTCAGATCAGAATCAAATCGGTGGTGGGGGTTTAGGTAAAAAGACCGAAGTCTAATCTTCTTTTATTTTGGGCCATAACATTTAAAATCTCTTCCCCTCCGTCACGTCTATATCTCTATGGATATTCAAGAGAGCCATTCCGTTCAGGCGTGCTTCTCCAGTTTTATTTCTTAAATGTGTTTTAAGCCTGCGAAGTGAGGAAAACGAGCGTTCACTTGAAGCGGCAGATATAGGGATTAGTTGCTCAATCTTTAAAAAACGATGCACTAAAAAAGTTTTGGATCTCTTTGTTTGATTTAACCAGTTCCTGAAAATATATTCAAAATTTTAGTTAGAAAATATAATCTGAAGAAAAGATTTTTAACCTTTTCCACATTCTAAATTCAGCAAATGAAAAACAAATAATAAGTAAAGTTGTGTATCTAATTCAGACCAGTTTTTTCTGGTTGTTTTTATTAAAAATATAGACATTTTAGTTAAGACACTCAAGTATTTTTTTGCAAATAGCATGATTTTTTGTAATTTAAAATTTATTTCACAAACAGTTTACCCATGTTTGAACGAAAAACTGAAAGTCTAATAAAATGATTTTTTATTTTTCCTTTATTATGATTTAACAATAAACCTAAAAAATAATAGTAGAAACCTTATTGGTGACTTTTCAGTTCAGGAACTAATTTTGAAAAGAAGTCCATTTTCTACTCACAACTCCCTCTAAATCTAAAAAATCCAATTCAGCAGCCACAGAGTTAGTAAGGTAAAGCTTCATTACTTTGAAGCAAATTAAAAACATGTCTCTGTCCAGTTTATATTTTTCTGGGTTTTTTAATTGGCCTACATTCCCACAACTTTTTAATACTATCCAGATACAATAGGTTTGTTTTTAGTTTAACATTTTCATAGTTTCAAAAAATTAAATTCTATCAGCAGAAAAGTATCAAAATAAGCCGTTTGTGAACAAAAAAGTATCAAATCACAAAATTTAGAAAAAAGGTATCAAAAAAGATACAATTGTATCAAAACGGCAACGCTGTTAGTGACTAATGTATTCATTTATTTTACATATTCATACATCGTCGGCAGAAAGATTGCTTTGAGAACAACAAATTACAATTTTTCAAATGACTATGTAGAATTAAATTCTATTATTTAAAAATTCAATTACTTTGGGGGGGGGGGGGTTTAACACCCCAAATCCCCCCCCTGCATTCGCCCCTGATTAGAGTGCATTGTAGATCTAAGACGAGAGAAATGACTGAGAAAACTTTTTTCGTAGTAATCATTTGTCTACTGTTTTACACGACAGCTACATAAGAATTTTTAAGGGGATTCTTATGGAAAAAGTTGTGTTGGATTAGAGATAACAGAATCGACCTGAACAGTTTTCAGGAACCGTATTGATTAAAATATATGAAATGTAAATATGCAAAAAAAAAAATTAAAATGCTAGAATCTATATTTGAAAGTATTAAATATTGATCTTTAAGGAAATCTTAACCTAAATTGAAAACATGTAAAACCGATAGGCATAAACTTGCATATCAAACCAAAGTGTTTCGGCAAGTGACTATATTAATTTTGTGAACCAATCGAGTCCGTTTTGCACTTCTTCGCCAAATCTTTAACTATTTCTAGGATCGTTATGCACTGATAATTTTTTACGTATGCTGATAAATGTTGCTTTGAAATAAAAGAATTAATTGTAGATTTTTCTAAACAGGAGCAAGAAAAAAACTCTAACTTCGGAACTCCGAAGCAATAATATAATGTACTTCACAAATAAAAACTTTTCATACGAGAACATGATTTTTATTGGTCAGTCTGTATGACAGCTATTTCCCATAGTTGTCCGATAAAAAAAAAATGTTTTCGGAATGTTACTTTAAGGTGTAAAACGTTTACCAGAGTATCGAAATTCCAGCAATTTTAAATATACATATAGTATATATAACTGACAGACACAAAAGGTTTGTTAGAAAAACGAAAACCATATATGAGGTATTTGAGAGTTGGGGTAATATCGACCCGATTTTATCTATTTTTCCCAATACCACATATTAAGAGGTTGGCCGATATTTTCAGTCAAAAGTCAACTATAGGTACTGGAGTCCAAATATTCGGTACTAGGGGCTTGAACAGTTTTTGTTGGATTTGAACAATACTTGTTCATAATGGGGCATACATTAAGGGCATCGCTCAATGCATTCAGTTTTATAAGGTTATATTAATTGCTTCTTGATTTGTGTACTGGAAAGTGAAAGAAACAAGTGGAATTCAAAATTGTGCTACATAAAAAGTAGGTGTGGTTGTTGACATATCAATATGAGTATAATGCCACGTGCCATTTTGTCGTAATCGGTTGGTCGGGTCCCGAGATATGGGATTTCATCAAAAAGAGGGTGGTGCCACGCCAATCTTCCAATTTGCACATCGACTCTCATAAAGCTTTCTCATAACATCTCAGAGGTAAAATTTAATGTTTCTGGCGCATTTCGTTATTGTTTTATTACGCTTTTACTAGTTTTTAGCAGTACCGTTACAAGAGGAGTGAGCGGCGTTATCTCCCGATTTCATCCTTCACATTGTTGGTAGAAGTTTTTAAATTATTGGTGCTGGAAGAATTAAGTTATAGTAGCTTTTTTGATTTAGGAGATATGTACATTAAACTTATTAGACGGCGCGTGTGCGTGACAGTGGTCCGATTACGCCCATTTACGAACTTGATTTTTTTTGTATTATCAAGCTTCATCATGATATCTCAATTTCTACTTAAGTTGCAACCCGTACGGACGGACAGACAGATGGTCACTCTGATTTCGACCTTTCTCGTCATCCTGATCATTTATATATATACATATAACCTTATATCTATCCTGCTTAGTTTTAGGTGATACATACAACCGTTAGGTGAACAAAGCTATTATACTCTGTAGCAACAGGTTTGAAGAGTATAAAAATTTGTTTAAAATTTCAACGATTGAACGCCTCATTCTCATGTGGGATTTAAATTCGCTTTCGCTATAGACCTCATTTACTTCACAAAAATTTTAGCATTTGTTCGTTTCCTTATGCTCCCATTTTTCGAAATTCGATGAAGATTCTTAGTTGCAGCTGGATGGCTTGCGAGGTATTAACATAAAATTCTACTATACCAACACTCCCGATTTTGAGCTCTTCCTCATTCTGCAAATATTGAGTAATCTGCAAAGTAATTTCTTAATAGAAATACAAACACTTATATTTAAAATCGATTTTCAAATTAAAATACGCGTTGTTTTCGATTTTATTTTTAAATACAAAACTGTCAAAACTGACAGTATTTTTGAACAGTTGGTTTAGTGGGTGTGATTTGCTCGAAGACAGTTATTATATACCAAACTTAGTCGTAACTGGTAAAGTAGTTACTTATATCAGCAATTTCAACTAAAAGTGGGAGGGGCCTTTTCCCAAATTTTACTGATTTATTTGGAACCTCGCCGTAGAATTTTTACAATGATTTAATACCTGTAACATTTTTTTTTTATTGGTGGGGATCCTCGATATCCTGCCAATACACATACAAGTGAGGTATGAGGCAATGGTTACCGCCAGTCGGTTTATAATTTTAAGCCATTGGAGCCAGGCTAGGCGTCATCACAGGCACGGTACCATAATCGACCTTATCAATGAACTCGGACTGGCGACCTAGTGAAGAAGATCCACTAGGAACTGAACACATCGTTTTCACTCCGTAGTAGAGAAGATTGAAGCAATGGTTCCGTGGTCGACAATTCCAATGGAGAAATCTACATATTCACTGACGGAGTTCGAAACAAGAACAGGAGCGGGCTTCTTCTGTGTAAACCGCACACAGAAGGCAACTTCAAACTAGAAGTAGATGAATACAATTCTGTATTTCAAGCCGGAATTGGGGCATAACAAAAGTTCATTGACGGAGTCATGCCAGGACATCTACCCTTAAGATTCTACCATCACAAAATGGCAAAAGTGGATTCGACGAAATGCAGAGAATGCGCTATCTATACGAAACCAACCTTCAGCCGGATGAAGAGGGACATATTCCACGACTTCCAGTATTCCAACTTATGAGCCATTGTGGAACTGGGCTGGAAAAAAGCCACTAAATTGCTGGACTTAAATGGGCTATCCAGGGAGCATAATGGGCCTAATGATGGCTTAAGTGCGGCCGCTTGCGGTCCGGTGCTCAACCAACCAGACAGTCAATTGGAAATATGTATAAAACACATAAGGGCGGAGTAATACCAAATAATATAAGCGATATTCAAACAGTTCCACATTACATGTTTTCATATCACAAATAATTTCTAAACGATTAAAGCAGGAATTAAAAACGAATAAATGTTTTTAGCACATAATACCACCGTATTACTTCAAAATCACTCAAATGTATGCATGTAAACATAACACATAGTAAACAAACAAGCATTTTCGCCTCCTTTATAGTCATTCGCTTATTCACAGTCAGTTGGCAGCAGATCAAAGAGCATGGAATAATTCTCTTAATTTAATAGTTTGGAAATCTTAATTAATTTATTTTTAAACTGTTTGTCGAGCAAACGCAAATTATTTAAGCGCGATGATTGACGTACATACACATACTTACATCCGCATAGACTTACACAAAAAAGATTTGCGTATAAAAAAGGACGCAGACGAGCGGACGAAAATCAGCCAAACGCTCAAATACACAAGACCTGAGCCTGAACTTCCAGCTACAAAGGAGATTTTGCCACCCACAGCGCAGCCGACTCTCAAAGCCAAGAAGCAGGAGCAACAGGGGACGGCATTTGCCAGTCGGAGCCCGGTGTGTATATGTCGACACATTAATCACTTCGGGTCGTCACCGGAGGCCATCGTACAAATAAAGACACATCAGCAAAAAACACATTTTCAGCGACAAAAACAATGTAAGTCATTGGTGACAAAATTATGACACGCTCGTTGGTGTCCTCTTCTTATTATTTTTTATTGCGCGCGCAATTTAATATCAGATTTATGTACAAGAGCTTCGCTGAGGCAGCTGAGGCACAAGTGGATGGGTTTGTGTGCCTGGTGGCACATTTGAGCGATTAATTCAGCAATCAAAATCAACGAATTGCAAAATGTGTTAAATATGTTTTAATGGCATTTGATATTTAGAGGACTAACGTAAACCGCGAAAAATGCTCAACATGTATTCGACACACGTTCAAGCATACGCACCAATAAACTCGTCTGTATGTGTTAATTATAATATGCTTTCATCCTCATTTTAATAGAAGATGCTACCTCCCCACCGAAAGATCGTTCGCCTACATGAATTTTTTGCTTAAAATATTTCAAATAAATCTCAGGCAATTTATCTTCACTGAGGCGTGCAATTTTTTGTCTTTATTTTGCAGTGAGACGGTTAAAATGTTTTCGAAATTGTAAATATATACTATGTACTATATACACGCATATCATTAAGCCATTTATTTTATGACTAACACAGACTATTTTTAATAATTTTTGTTTAAATAAGATTTTTGGAAAAACATTTTAGAAAATAAATTATTTACAATTAGCTATGCAAAAACTTAATGAGCTTCGACTGAATACTTTCGATATCGAATCTTTATATAAAAAGTTATATAACTGGAGCACAAGGCCAATGCTCCCCGCATTTAGTGTTAGACGCACGTTTGTTTAAATTAAAGCTATTGCGCCAACTAGTTTAATGGAAATTATCACATTCGATGTATATTCGCCACATTATGTTTATGAAAACTTCGAAATATCATATATGTGTAGAAGTTCACGCAAGTGAGGGAAGTTCTCTGAGCGCCATTCGTTTACATATGAGTCAAGCAGCTCACGACATCGGGGTTTAGACGGAATTGAAGGCGAGCGACCTCCTTAGGGTCTGGGTTTGGGACCCGCCACTACAAAAAAAAAACACCACCAATGAAAAGAACAAAGCAACCTCGGATGAGAGACCCTCTTTTTGATTACGACTACTGCAAACGTATTAAGGATTACCCAAGATTAAAGGCTGATATCACCGCCGTCCAAGAAGTGCGATGAACAGGGCAAAGACTGAGACGAGTAGGTCTTTGTACTAGTGGGATTTACTACAGTAATCATATAATTCGGTGTGGGATTCGTGGTAGAAGAGAGACTCCGTCGACGAGTCCTGGCATTCACCCCGGTGGATGAATGTCTAGCCACAATTCAGCATAAGAAATTAATCGAAAAGTCACCAACCCGATCGATCATGTTGTGATGGACAAAAGACACGTTTTCAGTATTTTATACGTGCGTATGCTCCGAGGTCCTATCGTTGACTCGGATCATTATCTTGTTGCAGCGAAGATACGCACCCGCCACTGAGCAGCAAAAAACGCACGTCAACAAACACAGGAAAGGTTCGACGTCGAAAACAACAGACAGCTGAACGACTACTACTCGACTTGCACTCCTGCTCTCTGAGAGCACTCATCAGAAACTTTGTATAAGGGAACGGTGGGGCGGCATTTCAAACTCCTTACGTACATCTGCAAACGAAACCATTGGTTTTCGGAAAAGGCAAGAGAACAGCAGGTACGACGACGAGTGCCGTACGTGTCGCAGTGGAGAGAAAACAGATTGTCTACTTCGCAATGTTACAATTGATCACAACACGTGCGGGATGGGATAGATACCGCTAAAGAGGGAAGCGAGATGCATTTGTGCATGACTAAAGAGAAAGAGGCCGAAATGCGTGAGTATGACAGTACTGTGTGAAATATTGAGGTCGCTTTAGACCTGGAAAATCTACAATCGACCAAATTTTTTTTCATGCGTCAAGTCTTGAAAAAGAACCGTCTTCCTCTTCGTCGATTTTAAAACCGCCTTCGACAGCACGAAAAGGAACTGCCTCTATGCCGCTATGTCTGAACTTTGTATCCCCGCAAAAACATTGAGCAACATTAAAAGTTCCGTCGGGATCGGGAAGGACTCCTCCGAGCTGTACGATACCATGTGAGGGTTCAGACAAGCAGGCTCCCTATTATGTAACTTCTTTAATATATTGCTGGAGAAAATAATACGAGCTATAGAACTAAATAGAGAAGGTACAATCTTCTATAAGAGTGTACAGTTCCTGCTATACCCCGATGATATAGATATCATTGGCCTCAACAACCGCGCCGTTAGTTTTGCCTTCCCTAGACTAGATAGGGAAGAGAGGCGTATGGGTCTGGTAGTGAACGAGGACAAGACAAAATGTGTTCTGTCATCAAACAAACAGTCGTCTCACTTCCGACTTGTCTCCCACGTAACTGCTTATTGTCATAAGTTCGAAGTCGTAGATAATTTCAACTATCTTGGAATCAGCATTAACACCAATAACAAACTCTTGCCCACAGGTGCTACTTCGGACTGAGTAGGCAATTGAGAAATAAACCCCTCTCTCGACAAACAAAGACCCAACTCTATAAATCCCTCATCATCCCCGAAAGATCTGGCAATACAAGGAATCCAAGTGGAGCTAAACAGCGAAAAGGAAGGACATCTGGCGCGCTCTTGTAAACGCGGCTATTACCGCGTAAGCAGAGGTGGATATTGACCAAAACAAATATGTACATGGCAGCTAGAGAGTCGGAAATAATTAGATCCGGTGTATTTGGATTAAAAGAATATCTGGACTCATTGTAAATTATACGAATCTTACCTGTACAAACTTACCGATCTATGTATATACATGCATAAAGACTAGGGCTAGGGGCATTATTGATTGGGTTTGACCAATTTTTGACAAAAGGATACTGTATTATTAGAAAAGAAAAGCGAAAGCGATTGTACGAAAATCACTTCAGATAAAACTTTTGATACCTCTTTAACATCCTTAATGTCTTTTAAACCACAGATTTCCCTGTGATTCGATGTTTAAAAAAAATAAATTGTACCTAATTGGAGAGTTTAGCTATGACACTTAATAGGTTTTCGAATTATGGCATTTGGTGTGGGTGGAAACGGTCCGATTCAGACCATTTCTAATACCATTATAAGGGCGCAAAGGAATATGTGCACAAAATTTCATTGAGATATCTCAATCTCAACTTACAGTTTCCAGTTTCCACAGATGGACGGACGTAGAGACAGTCGCCTCGTCTCATTATCCATATCCTTCAGTTACTTTATTTTTCGGTGGCCTACTTCTAATTAAACATACATAATTTTCCAGAACTTTCTCTAATATATAGTATGAAAAACTACAAGTGTTTAGCTTTTTGATTGAAGGCATTTGATAAAAATTAGGAATACTTGGTTGTATGAGATATATGTATGTATGTGATGTAATTGTCCGATTCCGACAAATGATTAATAGAAGCTTAAAATGCATCTATGTGTTAAATTTAATTCCGATATTTCAAAAACAGACGAAGAAATTTTTAAAATCTCATGGAAAATTATTCAGAATGATCGGTAAAAAATTTCCCGCATTTCCGATATGCGACTCTCTGTAAATTAACCCGCTCTAATGCACATATGCATAAGTATTGTTATACTTATTGTTACGTAAAATTATGTCGGGCTAGTCCAGCGTGTTTGATGACACTTCCCCTTCCAATTTTTCCTCCGACAAACACAATTTATTAAACGACTAATTTTGAGATTTAATATACTTATACAAAGATTTACAACTTACAAAACCATTCCATGCTTCCGAGGCAGCTGAGCAACGCACACATAAATAAAATTGTAACGGTACACGAGTATGTAAACATGCCACAAATATAACAAGTCGTTGACGCTCTTTCGACAACTGATTGACGGCTATAAAAATAGACTAAAACAAAAAAATTGGAAATAAAATGTCGCGGCTATAAACTGGAAACCACAAACAACAAACAACTTAGGGGGACTAGCTGAACAGACACCTCTGCAGAAAAGAAAATAAATAGACAGTTTTTTATGAACCATGAAATTAATTTATGATTACAACAATATGAATTTTTAAAATGTCATTTACTATGGCAACATCAATGCAAATGAGCTGTACTAAAGGACTGCCGAAAAATATCTAGGAAAGGGTGTTTTATTCGAAGAATGCTCTTGTTGACTTTCTTGAATTTATATGACGATTATTTTTATCGTCACCTTTTTATACCCGCACGCAACATGCTACTTGGGAATTCACTTTGAAGCTTCACTGATTATTTAATTACATATAAAATCTAGTTCTTTGATTATTTGGAAGTAAATTAGATTTATAAGAATATAATCCCAAGCATATAAATGCAACGGCACTCGAAACTAAGACTTCCTTACTTGCACTTCCTTAGTTTCGTTTTTGAATTTTAGTTTTGCTTTGAGTTCGCGTCCTCACACCATAAAACTGTTTGCGCGTTCAACTCTTTTTGGTTAGCCGCTGAACGGAGCGTTGCACTGTCATTCTTAATAGTTGCTCCTAAGGTGTTGATGACGTTTATGAGTTTGTTAAGCGTCCGAAAGTTGTTTTCACCCCCATATTGATGAGGAATAAAATAATAAAATCTCTTTAGCTATCTTTTTTACAAATATCTTCCAAAACCATCACTTTGAATCCACTTAATTGCGGAAGTCATTGTCAGTGTTTTATTGTCTGCTACTTATGCAGGGTTTTCCCTCATCATTTACGCCTTACTTTTATATAGTATTTATTTGGAGACGTATTTTTGTTTTAACACTTAATGCTTTTAAATGAAAGACCATTTTTTCACTTAGTCGTTTATTGCATACAAGAGATCTGACAGAGGCGAACAAGAATTAAATAATATGTATAATGTAAAAACTTTTGCCAATCACAAATTTAATAAATAATGTTTTCGCCCGTAATATCATGGTTATCACTGAATGTCCTTAATATTTAGATTGAATCAGGATGATTAGATGCTTAAGATTTTCCTTTTTCATCAGAACACATCAGTCAGGAGCATTTATTATATTTTTGCCCGTCTCTTTAGTTTCGTGGATTCACCAATTCAGTTTCATTTCATCAATGAGAGGTCGGGAATTCTACACAAATCCTAAAGCTACCAACTAGGTTTAGACAGGAAGATAGAATAGGGCATTTAATGAGACTTGAGAAATGTGACTCAATCTCTTAACTAGAGGAACCGACTCTCACTATATTCTCAAAAAGGTGCATTAAATCGTTTGCCCTCCAGTCAAGCAAAGCGTGAATCGAGGCCACCTTGATGGAACCAGGAGCTGTAATCACGCTCCTAGAACTATTCAAATGGACTGAAATAGCTGATGAGGAACCTTTCTAAAGGGAATATAAAGATGTACTTAAGGAATGTAATGCATTGGTGTTGGTACTCAAGCCAACCTTGCTTTGCGGTGTTTTGGTGCTTTGGTGTGGTGAACCGCTGTTAGACAAACTTCATATGGAAAACCGTTGGAACGGATGCAGGACCTAGATATCACCGCTAAGAACCACCCTAACGGCTGCCTTAGAGTGGTTACAGTGGAACGCTGTACAGCAAATCGGCGGCTCTAAGTGAATTCTTAAAAAAACCTGCGGGTATGGGATTACTAAAAGATTGGAAACCGGGATCTATTGCTCGGGGCTGGATCTCAGGCGACAATTCAAGCTTCCGCAATACTGCACTCAGGAAAGCAACGCAAGAAACAACAATAAAAATATATATAAATACATACGTCAATACCCAGGCGGCAACCAAGGCAATAATCTCATATCGTATTACAGTAGATGTAGCGACTGCCGGAAAACGGCTGCATGTATACTAGTATCCAGGCCACAAAGAAATTCCGGGAAACGATATAACTGATGAGATTGTCAAAAGTTTATCAGTCTGGCTACCGAACACCTCCTATGTCTCTGTCCAGGACTATCTAGAACTCGTCTTAAATGTCAAGGAGCTTCGCAGTTCAAAGGACTAGACAATGTATCAAGCTTAGATATCAAGTCGCTTCTAAAGTTCGCAGAAAGCGTGGATGTCATGTGTGACATTACTAAGGACCAGTAGATCTTTCTATGACATTGCAGACCTTTCGCAAGTACCCGAGTACTACTGAATACTGTATTAAAAGATTTTTGTTGATTTTATAAATATGATGGCAGTGCACCTTTTGGTTCGGATATAGTTTTTATTCTACGGGAATATTAAATATAATCTAATATTGTTTAGTAATTTAGTTATAAACACCAGAAAGGACAGGATTTAAAATTCTTTACAAATTTTGATTTTCATTATAGCTCTTCTGTTCGTCCATTCAACGAAACCGTCTTAATTTAATTTATAATATTTATTATTTGTTGGATGATAAAAGGAAAAAGATTTCACACCTGCTCATGATTCATATTCAATAATAATTCCTTCTTTCACCTCTGAACTAAGTTGAAAATTGCAAAATAAACGAATTATTCCCTCAAATTTTGAGATAACGATTAAAAGTTTTCCGTAAGTAATTTTTATTGAAATCGCCATACTTCATTCTTATAGCAAATCGCTCAGATCGGAAGACTATAGAATATTGCTTGCATATGAACTCACCGATTAAACTCAAGTCCTTGTATGGCAAGCTTTTTCGAGGCAAAAGAACGATTTTTGATAAAAACTCTGCCGCCATCTACTGCGATCTAGATTTAAAATCAAACAATTTTGTTGCTGGATTATTGCCAGAATAAATTTGTCATTTCAATTGCTTTACGTGATCAAAAATTTAATACTTATTACAAAAGGTTAGCTAATAAATACAATGAGGTCTGTTTCCAAAAAAATGCGTTTGCCCGATCCAATCAGCGTTTCAAAAAAATAATGTAAATGCTTATTTCAATTTTATTTATTTATACATGATTTAAAAGTAATACATATGTATCTGTACATTTGCATAAATACATATGTACATACATACGTATCCAAGTGTATGGTGCATATGTGTACGCATAAACTAATGTATTTGTGTGGAAATTTGAGCTCTGGCGCGCTCCATTCATTAGCTTCAACGAGCTCCATAAGAGATGACGCATTTATTTTTTGAAAGAATTTGGAATATTCGTACAGCATTTTTTTTTTTTTTTGAACAACAAATCGGAATGGCCAAATCAAATAAAATGATGATGGATTGACATCACATCACATATGCACACATCAGCAGCTTCGCATACAATTTGGAATAGCCGTGAATCTGTGGGGTCTGTTGTTGTTGTCACTGTATTATTGTCTACTTTGTTGGCCGCAGAGAAACAAATGTGTTTCAACAAATTTGATCGCGTTAAAACATTCACGTCCTCCCACTGCCTCCCTTGAACCGTCCTGCAACTGGCAGCAACTAAGCCCACCTGCACCGCGCGAACACCGGATCTCTAGCGTTCTGTTTACTTTTTCCTTTTGCACTGCCATTAATACTCTCTACGGTATTTATGCGTTTGCACACATACAACAACAACACGTCACAACGTCGATACACACGCGCTGTAGCACATTTTTATCGCTTCGCTGCGCTAGTTTGTTTCTTCTATAAATTCCTTTTTTGCGTTTTTGTTGTTGGCAAAGCACTTATAAAAAATTCATTTCGCAATCTAAGCTCGTGTGAGCGCTTCTAAATATTTTATACGACCACTACCATTACCTGCTTCTGCCCCGCCAGTTTGGCCATCGCCCGCCATCAATGCTATTTCCGTTCTGCAGCTGTGTGTTCGCTGAATTTTTTCACCCGTTTTTTGTTTCTGTAAGTTTTATTTGGGCAACATAGAAGCGAATGAATTGCAAAATTTTACTATTCCTCTTTTTTCTTTTATAATATATTCCAGTCGATTTTACTATTACTTAGTTGGGATATTTTGTTGTTGGCATTTTGTGTACCTCTGGCTTCCGCCAACTTTTCCTCGCCAATTTAAACGGTTGGCATTTGTGGTTGTGCGGCTGGATTTGTTGGTTGGTTGGTGGTTTAGGTAAGACTCACATATTATGGAGTGGAGGCACTTAAAGGGATTTTCGAGCTTTTAACGCACATACATATGCATGAACACACAACGATATATGTACATAAGTATGTATGAACTGAATATATTTGCGAATGAGCTGTAATCTTCTTCAGGTATTTGATGCGATCTAAATTTAAAGCTGAAAGTGCATTTCTAAACTTTTACATATAAATATTGGCACAGCATTGTCTCTCTTATTTCAAAATTGGTATACACCGTATCATAAAAAATTGTTTTGTAGAAATTCAACACTCATTATTCGAAGAAACTGTAAATGAGTTGCAAATATATTTGGTAACTTATTAATATATGCCTAGAGGTATATTGCCATTCTGTTTTAATATTTTTATAGTTTTGCAACATGTTTTTACAGAGAATAATAGTTTTCGCAAAAAACGGAGAACGAGTTCGTAGACGGGCGCCCACAAAACGCCATTAAACTAAAACCCTTTTTAACATTTCTAAATGTGTCAGAAACAGTAAATTTTACACCCGGGTTCATAAGACCGAACTCGAAAACAAACTTGAAGATGGGCGTTGAATCCCTACTTTTAGGTGAAAACCCATTCCTCGGGATCAACCAACCATATAACACAATGTTAAATTCCATTTGATTCTTTCCCTTCCAGTACAAAATTAATCACCAATGAACCAGATTGTACCAGACTAAAACTTCGTACGAGCCCTTAAAGTGTTCCAGCTTATGACCAAAAACTATTCAAATCCGACCAAAACTGATCAAGCCGGTGCTTACTTTTACCGAAAATATCCTTAAATGTCTGAGACACATTATTGAAATTTTTAGAAAATCTTTTTCCGATAATAGTATGACTGTGTGTCAAAAATGGATTGATTCGAGTAAATACCCTCGATCTCCATATACCAAATTCAAAGATTTTCACACTTACAGGTGACCCCATATATCAGCGAATATTTGACTAATCTCAATGAAAATGAGAGCGTGTTTTACTCATAACAGTTTATATTTGTGCTTAAAATGGATAAAATTGGGCGAAAACTTGACCTACTCCCACTCCACTTATCTCCCATAAAGCTATTAAAAGATTTTCTAACTTCCGGTTGGCCTTATACCGTTTATATGGTCTATATCATCAATTCAAACCTTTTGGTTGACGTTTCGCATTTCAACTCAGATATACAATAAATGAATGTTGAATTCTTCTGGAACATTTTTTCAATATAAAGTTATGCCAACACCTGAAAGTATTTCTCCAGCTTTGATCCTCGCAAGCTACAAGAGTATGAAATGGAAAGTCGGGCAGTGTTAAGTCGGTCACCTTATTTCACTCGCATATCACACTTTCAGATTCCAGATATCTGCTTTTCACAACAATCATATATGCCTTGTTACATACTTACATGAGTGAGTGTAAAAGTGCGTGTGTGTGATTGCCCAACGCGCAATTATTCTCCTCTTAATTAATTCAATTCGTATAATCAACATTTACAATTTGTTACAAATTAATTATTCATTTTGGTTGTTATTGTGATGCCGCCGCCACCAGCAACATCTCCCCAAGACATAGCCACTTGTAGCTTGCAGAACGACCACAAATTCACTTCACTGCTTCCCCTCTGTTTTAAGATCGATTCGCACCCATCACTCTTTAGCTCGAAACGGCACTTGACTTGTAGCAGCAACAACAACCGAGTGCGTGGGGATGCTGGCGTCTTCGACGTTGTTGTTAGCAATATTGGTTGTTGCGCCTCATCGCAGTCGTGAGGCGTGCCTGTTGCGGCTGAGTGCCTCTACGTCTGTGATGTTGTCATGTCATTAAGACTCTGCCGTCATGTAAAATCTTCGTGCACGATTTCTTCGTAAAGGGCGAGCTGTGCACTGCTTGCTGAGTGCGCATCTGTAAAAATTATTATATGTAGATATGCTTTGTATGTATTTTTACGTGTGTGGTGCATATGGACTTGAAGGGCGTGTGGCACTCTCGTTTTCGGCTCCTTTGTCGCTTGAGGTTGTGAAGCGTGAACTAATTGAGATTTGTTGCGGTAATATTTGGTGAGCGATCAGATTTAAGCACTCGCAGTTAATTGGAGAAATGGGTGAGAAAAAATATCTGTGTTGAAAATTTCTAATCACACATTTTGGTTGATATTTTCCTTTTTGTATGGGCAATTATTTTTAAAGATTTCAGTTTAACTTGAAATAGATCGTCTTCCCACAAAATACCACTTAATATATTATAGAGTGATTGTAGAGAGCCATTTCCGACTTGGAAGAAGTGAGATTGGTAATGATTATTCCATAATTCAGTCTGAGCTACCTTTGTGATCCTTTCTCTAAAATTCGAAAACACTTCAGTTACTACTCTTATTTTGTTTGAATATGCAACACCCTGTTTGCGCTAAGTACAATCTAATTTTTAATTAATTTATCACCAAATTTCCATCGCGCCACTTGTGCTACGCCCGTACGCCGTTGAAGAGGTCGCCTCCTTTCATACACACCAATGACAAGTTGTTGAATTGCCTACACAACTTCTTGTCTGATTGCATCGTCTCATCAAAATCTTGAAATATCTCCACTTAAAAATAGACTCGTAAATCTTCACAACAACCACAAAAGCGTACAATTTATAGATGTGTACATATATGTAGATATACATGCAAACACTCAGAAAAAGTTATCGTTACCATATATGATTATGTGAGGTTGTTGCCGTTGTTGACGTTGTTTCCGTTTTATTATGTTTTCGATGGTTTTGATCTTTTTACCTTCAATTTTGACATTCTAACAACAACTACTACATTCTGACGCAGGGGGAAGGGAAGTGGAATTTGGAAAGATTTTAAGAATGTAGCTGTTAAGCATCACTAAAACAAATATATTTTACATACTAGTTTGTTTTGTAAATAAATAAATATTGTGTGTTATACTACATGTACATTCCGAGGGAATTACCAGTCTCTCTAGTATTCTCTAGTTATAATTTATATAGAAACTCATATATAGCTAATTTCATTGTTAAAATGCTTAAACTGATATTATTTAACAATCAATTATGAAAGATATATGTATTTCCTGAATATCTTGTTATCCTATCTATATCGAAGGCTTGCACCAGAGAAAGATTGGACATATGTTTACATTTTCATCAGGATCTAGTGCGTTCTCTAAAACTAATCTAATAACATTGGTCTCAAAAATCTTAGATAACTTTTGTCCCCATTTTCTTGTTGACAACTTGGATTTGGACCGCCTCATCTAACAGCAGTCAGGGATTTCAAGGCCACCTTTTTAAGGATTATAGACAAAATCTAATGCAATTGAAGAAAGCGAACATTTTTCCTATGCTAAATCGGACTACTACTTCTCCTAGCTCCCTATATCTAATGTAACAATTTTCGTACTTCTGGTTGACTGTACAGGTCGACCAAAACGGATGTGGTTAATTATCGATTCAGCTTTTATATCCCAAATTGAGTCAAAACGGTGTCCTCAAGATAGTCATGTGAATTTGCTGAATAGCCAGGAAATACGACGCGTATCTGAAATCACTAATGAATATTTTGACATGAAATTTAAAATAGATGTCACTAACAGTACTACCAACTTATACCTACATATGTAAACTGATTTTCGTTACTATATAAATCTTTGTTTTTGATTTTAACACAAATATCGCAACGAATCATCGTATAGTAATGTATCGATGTTAAGTGAGCCTATGGCCTATGACTTATAATATAAGTTAATAAGATGCCAAATAAAATTGTGATCCTTTTACGGTTCTGTCTAATAATGAATTTTGATTTCTCACGAAATATTTTTCGCAACTTGTTCAGAGATAAAGAGAGATACAGAGTTATAGTTTTGTTAACCTTACGATTGTTTGAAACACCACTAATCGACTCAGATAAATACTCGCAGAAACTAATATAATGGTTTGCGTTGTTCTTGTAGACTTTATGCCGAATATGTCGGGCAGTGTGTGAGTTATATTCATAAAATTGCTAGAAAACATGTTTACCATTATATTTGATTAATTCAATCAGTACGCAACAAACATCACCCGATATAATGATTTTTCACTTTACTGCCGACCTTAAACCATTTATGTTGGTCAATATGTGTATGTATATTTCAATGATATGAAAAAGACATACACACATAGCTTAGCGCTGTATATGAATGGAATCAGTCTAGAGAGTGGGCGAAATCTCTGATACACAATTATTTTAAGTTTTTCAGGTTGACCTTTTCCTGATAAGCAAAATTTTTTTTTAATAGTTGAGTTTACATCAGATATGTATCTACATATGTCTCATATCGATTCTTGCACGTAATGAAAACCGAGCTGGGTTCAAGTATTGAGGATGTTGCAAGTACCGAGTATCTTTTTTCAAAAAAAATAAACGAATCTTACACATATGCTCTTGTTTAAAATATATATTTTTTATATGTATTTCAATTCAAAAATCCTTAGGTTAAATAGGTTAGTATATATACATAAATATAGATAGATGTATGTATATTATGTGGAATTAAAAAATTTGGAAATTTTTAATTGTTTGGTACAAGCTCGCTTGTTCAGTACTACGTTGCGTCTGAGCCTCTGAAGCGTCATAGCATCCGTTTACGTAAGCGTTGTTTTGCTCCGCCCATTCTAGTCAAATATTGAATGTTTTTTGTTTGTTTCTTCACCTTCAGTAGAGTTATCATCATCGGCACAGTGAACTTCATTTTGTACGAAAGACTCCAAAGTAGGTTCAACAATCCTTTGCTCAATTTCAGAATTGGATATTTTCTGCAATGGTTCTACTTCTTGAAGCAAACTTGAAATGGTGTGAATTTTTGATGTATCTTCAGCTAGCTGTAAACGTAACTCTGAAAGAGGTATGCCGTCTTCATTATCCCATTCGGTTGTTATATCAAACAATTTTTGAAAAGATGAGAACACATTAACGGCATTCCATGAATTAGATAAAAACATATTGCGTCTTTCAAGCTGATGCTTTTCAGATCTTCGTCTACTGATTTTCCTCGTCGAACGATGTGACCTAAAGGCTTGTTTTGTAGTTCATTTTCGTAAGCCTTATGACATTCTGGCCCATGGGCTGTATAACAGCAGTAAAATTCGGAGGAAGACACATTACCAATATTTGACCATCAATACTCTTTAACTCTCCTTCTTTGGGGTGACAGGGAGCATTATCTGTAAGTAAAATAGTCTTTTCGGGAAGATTTTTGCCACGGAGAAACTATTTTACTTGCAGTTTTAAGAAATTCTTAATTGTTAAGATACTTTTTTAAAGCGGATCATCTACACACCTCTGGAACAAATGTTTCGTGAAACCATTCTTCAAATAAAGCCAAGGTCATCCAAGCACTTTTATTTCCTTTGTAGACAACAGGCAAATCCGTAAAATATTTAAGTGAGCGTGGATTCTATGCTTTCCCAATAACCATTAATATTACTCTATGATTACCAGACGCATGCGTACAAACAAGAAAAGTTATTCTTTCTTCACTGATATTATGTCCCGGAGCTGAGGTTTCTTTTGAGTGCACAAGAGTTCTATCAGGCAAAAGCTTCTAAAAGAAGCCAGACTCATCGGCATTGTATATCAGCTCCTTGCTCAAACCTAAATCAGTAATTTTTATACCCTGAACAGGGTATATTAAGTTTGTCACGAAGTTTGTAACACCCAGAAGGAAGCGTAGGAGACCCTATACAATATATATATAAATGATCAGTATGTTGAGCTGAGTCGATTTAGCCATGTCCGTCTGTCTGTCTGTCCGTCTGTCTGTATATATACGAACTAGTCCCTCAGTTTTTAAGATATCGTTTTGAAATTTTGCAAACGTCATTTTCTCTTCAAGAAGCTGCTCATTTGTCGGAACGGCCGATATCGGACCACTATAACATATAGCTGCCATATAAACTGAACGATCGGAATCAAGTTCTTGTATGGAAAACTTTAACATTTGACAATGTATCTTCACCAAATTTGGCATAGATTATTTTCCATAGAAACAATGTAATCTTCCAAGAAATGGGTCAGATCGGTTAACTATAGCATATAGCTACCATACAAACTGAACGATCGGAATCAAGTTCTTGTATGGAAAACTTTCACATTTGACAATGTATCTTCACCAAATTTGGTGTAGATTATTTTCTAAGACACCAATGTAATCTGTGAAGGGTATATTAGCTTCGGTGCAGCCGAAGTTAACGTTTTTTCTTGTTTTGTTTAAGTTTTGAAAAAAATAACCACATATTTTCAGTGTTCGTATTCCATATCTGTTTTGAAATTTGTGATCCACCCAATGCTAGCACGAAAGTCACCAGGCTTTTCCTGTATTTTTGCATGGAAAAATTTGGCCCTTACCTTGAGTATATCAGATTCAGCATGCGACACGAATTTCTTTATGGTGGCTTCATTTTTCTTAATAGGAGCTATTGTTGATCTATGCACTTGAAAACTTTTGACTAAGGAAATGACAGAAAATCCTGCATTTAGTTTCTTTAAAATGTCAACTTTCTCTTTTATTGTTAGCAACGTAAATTTTTTCCTTTCCATTATGAAACCGCACTACACAAAACGTCAGTTAAAACTGATTCAAATCTCTCGAAACGCACATGCGTAAGAGTTACAAGAATTCATCATCGAAAAAAAGAGACTTCTCAGAAATATATTCGAAGCAAGGAACCGGTACCAAAATCAACAAGGTCTTGTCGCAAGTATCGAGGCCAAATTTCTTGGATGTCGCAAGTACTGAGTACATAATAAGGCTCGCTTGCTCTTGCAAGATTGCAGATTGCAAAAATACTATACCGAAATATACCAGGGCACGAGAGCACCCATTGCAGAATCAGTGATATATGAACGGCTGATTCGGTCAATTTATTGTGAATGACTATTATGCACGGCTATTGTGAATTGGCGCACCTTCTGCATACATTTTTAACAAAAAAAACTGTAACAAATCTTTATAATTTAAATAGAAATTATTAAATCTATTTAAAACTTACCTTCCTCAACAATTTAACGACGTAATATGTCTTTATGTAAAATGACAGCTAAAACAGGGTTGCAATTATATTTTTGCGTGACATTGCGTGACGCACTCAAATATACAAGGGTTTGGTCTGACATATTTTACAGCCATTGCAAATAATTTTCTACGTGTGTTTGTAGTTGTGCCGGTGCACCAAGAGGAAATGTATGCAATTCTTGCACCGTGCAAGGGTTTTGCAAGAGCAAGAGAATACCCCTAATGTAAAATATTTCATTGTTGCAAGAATCGGAGTACCACTGTATCTTATTTGAGTTTAATATGAATATCTGGGTTATAAAAAATCTTGTAATGACACTACCATAAGTGAATCTAAGGCCTACATATATAAGAACAGTTGTTTGTTTAGATGTGTGGTTTTCAATGGGCCAAAACTTTTTTCGTAGTTGATCTTTGTAACAGCTGTTACCTTATATAATCGCGTGTGCGGGATGTGTCCTGTGGTTCATTCTGAACAATTTTGCTTAAAAAACTCTGGTCTAAAAGCGGTTTCGGGCAAAGGATTTTTAAGGATTTGTATATATATTTGGCTTTATTATTAGGTATTAATTTAATGTTATATTATATAAAAATACATTTCTGCAGAATTCTTAGTGGTAGCCCGCGTTTTGTCTGTCTTTTGTTCAGTAGCCTATGACTGGACTTTGTTGTCAACATCGAATCTAATCAGCGAAGGAAAATTATTTAGCACATCGCTTGAACGTAGTCTCTCAACAATTATTTCCTAATTATAAATTAATATTCGACTTTTCTGAATGTAATTAAATAAACTAGTACTTCCTGCTGGCTTGACATTTGCACAATTGTAATTGCCTAATAAAATGGTTGACAGAATGTAACAAACGCAAAAAAGTACAAGAAAAATTAAATTTTGCACAAATTTGCAAAAATGCGGGGCACATTAAAAAGTCATATAAAAATTATTTTTGAGTAAAATTTAATTTGTCCGCCCACAGACTGGGATATAGATATACCGGTATATTAATAAATACATACATATGTACGTACATATAGCATGTATTCACGTACATGTATACCATGCAGAACAGAGTGAGGTACTTTCAATTAAATGTTTAATTTATTCATATAGGCGTCATAAAGCAAAACATAGTAAATGTAGCTCTTGTAAAGTAACGGCTTCCAAATTTAATTGATTTTTTACCAAGATTTCCACTTATAGTGTTCTCAGTTAACACAGGTCACTGCTCCTTCGTTCATGACGTTAGGATGTGCTGTTAAGAATCCAAAAGTAACGGTACGAAACTGTGTAATCTCTACTTCCATCGTTATTGATACTATATATGTATATCACCGTGTAGCATATATTTTTTTACGAGGAAAGGTCATCATTAATTTATATTTGGAATTCGGATTATTTCAAAGAAAATATTCAATGACTTTATTTGAAGGGTATAATGGTATGCATATACTTATGAATGCGCAAGTGTACATGCGTGCATCTCTGCAGCCGAAACGATCGTAATTCAGTCAACACCTCGTTAAAAATTACGCGAATATAAAACTTAATGAAGTCAAGAATTGCTTGCATTGCTCTATGCACAGCTAAATACATAGCAACAACAGCAACGATCAGAAATAATTGTTTCAAATTGTGAAATGTTGCAAGCAGTCGCTGCAAGCCAATGCCTTGTTCGCCAACGTTGGCACATGTTTGTCATTGTTGAACACATGTGAGGCGAATACTTGCAATAATTGCATTTGGAATCATTTGCAGCATCACACACACACAGGCGTTTTTGCATAATTGTGAGTTTGCCGTAAACATGAGGTAAATATCGCGTTTGAATTTAATTGTAATTTGCTTGTGATGGCTGCGTGGCAATGGCAACAATGTACACATGGCTATGTATGTATGTCAATACAATATATGTTTGTAATGCCCCATTCACCGCATAATATTTTTACGACATTTCTGCTTAAAATTACTAATGACTTCGAATTTGTCACACTGCCACAACAAATAAATGTGGACATGCAAATCAGCGACGAGTCCCCCCTAGAAGTACTGCTCCACCCAGAAATGGCTGTTGAAAAATCTTTGAAGGAAAGTTCACTCTAAATAAATTAAAACGCCAACAATATGAATCCCATGCGAGGGTGTGCGGCGCCTTGGTAAATATGTAATGTGTCACACTAAATCATCGGAAAGCATAATTTCTACCACATACATTTCTATTAGCGTCGGCCTTTCACATTTGGATATAAATAACCAATCGAAACTAATTAAATCCGTGATACAAATTGTCAGAAATTGTGTTGTGTTGGCCAGATGCTGTTCGGCGCTGGTGGCAGAGCGTGGCAGATGACTCCATGTATGTAACATACGCATCCCACACACAACAGCGAGTCGTAATCACTTGAAGTATTGTGAGGAATTTCTCTCATTTATTTAGAGATTTCCTTTCCACTTATTTGGTATTGCACAGGATGCAACATCTCCATGAGTATGCATGTACATACATACATATGTACTTAGGTTATATGCCAAGGTATGTAAGTAAGGGTTTGTAGGTGTTTAGGTGTGACTAGCCTTTATTTATGACCGCAAACATTTTTATATTTTTGTGTCACTTTTAAAGCCAAAAGAAAATCGCATCGCTGTGAGAAAGGCTATTTCTTTCATATAATAAATATTCATGGGTGTATGATTTAAGTATATATAGGTACATACATACATACATATGTAGCATGAGTGCTTTATGATCTATTTACAAGTCGATTACACTAACCAACACTAAGTTTGATGTTAAAAATGAATAATTCTCGAATACACGAAACGCACGATCAATATGTAAGCAATGATTTAATTCGGGCAAAATCGGGTGAAAAATGTATTTTTTAAATAAATCTCTTGGAAAGAAATTAGAATATTTAATATACGAAATATGATATTTTATTGCTGGTTTGGGTGCCCAGCCAGGTATTTCATTCAATAACTGCAGAATACAACGGGTATTATTATCTATATTTCGCACAAGCTCATTCCTTCGGAGCTTCTCATACTCGATATCTGGGCTCTGAAAAGATATAGTCCGCTCACTTTCAAACCAATAATATGCAAATATCAAGAGAATGTTTTATACGTTTTACGTTTGTTAGAAATTTTTTGAAATGTGGGGTTGCACTAATTAACAGGCAACCGTGCTGACTATAGTCGACATTTTGTAGTTTCCATTAGATCATCGGTTATTAATGTATTCACCTTCGTTATGTTCATTAATCTGGTGCCTTTAGGAAGGATACTGTTATTTTCTCAAAGCTTGCTGTAAATTGTCAACCAACTGATCTATTCCCCTTAGCTTTTAACTTTGCAAAATTTTGTTGATGAAATTAATGATCAGAAAATTTGACATTTATACAATTTTTACATGAACTCCTATGTTTATATGAGTACCTCAATTATTCTCTGATGAGGTTGGGTCGGTTCCTGCCTTTGATCTCCTCAAAGAGGCGACAACAAATTGCTCAATTATGAATTATTAACTTTCCAAAAAGGGAAAGTTAATTACTCATTTCTTACACACTTACAAACATACCAACATACTGAATGACACTCCAAGGCGACGGCAGATTTGAATGACTTAAATGATGGAGTGGCAACTGTCGAAATGCCTGTGGTCGCGGTTAATGAGGAATGCAGCTAATTACAATATGCGTACTGAGCAAATACCAGGCAAGCAGTTCCGACGCCATCCACGACATGAGAAGGAGGAAATATGCGAACGTAGTGGAAGTATCATCACTTAGCGGTACTGAGGCACATCAAAAGAATCTCTAGGGACGTCAACGCGACAATTGATCTGCGGTGCATTATTTGAGCAATAAGCTAGGAAATTCTCAACACTTCAAAAAAAAAAATATCGGCATTTGACGGTAGTCTCATTTGCACATGCTTGTACGTATTTTACATTAATATTTAAATATATTTAAATTAGGTCTAGAATATTCGCCCAAAGGGGCCAATTTTGGATAGTGGCGACTAACCACAGAGGAGGTGAAAGGACACTGTAAACAGTGGCAGGCAAACAGATACAATCAAGTTCATTTTATTAGGTTTTAGCAAACTCTATCATTGTTAAATGCTCACAATCGGTGTTATTAAAACTTCATTTATTATCTGTGCATATATTCTTATCAGATCAGGGAATGGCAAGAATTTCAGCGCGGCCGATTGCATTTATACTCTTTCAACTCGCAAGAATCAAAGCCAAGAAAATACTTTAAGGTGAAAACCAATCATACAAACTAAAATCAGCAGGATGTACGAAAATCCTGATATCAGTTACATAGGGGCTAGGGCAAGTTATCACCCAAATTTATCTATTTTACACACAAATATACACTGCTATGTCTAAAACACGCTCTCTTATTTTCACTGGGACAATTCACATATTGGCCGATATATGCGGTACAAAGTCACCCGGAAATTCGAAAATCTTTATATTAAGTTTATGGGAGCTAAGGAAAGTATTAGTCCGGTATTAGTCATACCATCTCGGTAGTAAGATTTAATGTCTCTGGCTTATCTAGTTATTGATTTATCGCACTTTTAGTAGTTTTTAACAGTACTGTTATATCGGGAGTGAGTGGGGTTAACCTCCGATTTCATCCATTTCCACACCGTCGGTGGAAGTTTTTATAAGATTTGTACACAGCATTTGGTTGTTGTAGCTTAAGTTGCTTAGGAGATATATACATTAAACTTATTATAGGGCTGAGGCACTCCCACTTTTTCAAAATTTTTAGCCCACAGGTGTCCCTTGTTACTGCGATCCCCCGTGCCAAATTACAGTTTAAGATCTTAATTTAGTGCTTAGTTAAGGAGGATGGAGTCATGTGTAGAAGTTCACGCAAGTGAGGAAAATTCTCTGATCGACATTCACTTGGGAGTGGCCAGAAACGATTCTTCTACATATGGCGCAAGCAGCTCACGACTTCCGGTCTTTAACCAAGTATCTTCTGGGTAGCCTAAGAACATCCGTTTGAAGGCGATCTAAAGTGAGAAGGCGAAACATCCTCTCCGTAAGGTTGTGCGCTGGGTTTAGGACCCGCCATGTAAAAACGCACCCAATGAAAAGAAACAACAAGCCTCGGATGAGTGACCCCCCTTTTGATGACGACCATGGCAAACGAATTAAGGACTATGATTTGAGGGCATGTCCGGTCCCTTAATTGGAAAGGTGCCGCTGCCCAGCTGGTTAATGTCCTCGTTAGAGTGAAGGCTGACATCACCGCCGTCCAAGAAATGCGATGGACGGGACAAGGACTGAGGCGAGTAGATCCTTGTGGCATTTACTACAGTGGCCATATAAAGCGCAAGTTTGGTGTAGGATTCGTGGTGGGAGAGAGACTCCGTCGCCGAGTACTATCATTCACTCCGGTGGATGAACGTCTAGATACAATCCGCATCAAAGCGAAGTTCTTCAAAATTTCACTGATCTGCGCCCACGCCCCGACAGCAGAAAAGGACGATGTGACCAAAGATGCCTTCTATGAGCGCTTGGAGCGCACTTATGAGAGCTGCCCCCGCTACGATATCAAAATTGTGCTTGGCGACTTTAACGCCCTCTACGGTCGGGAATTTCAGCGTCCACGACGAAACATCCACAAATGGGTTGAGGCTGATCGACTTCGCCGGGGCCCGAAATATGGTTATCTGTAGTACTAGATTCCACCATAAGAAAATTCATCAAGCCATCAGGACGTCTCCAGTGTTTTAGATGTGCGTGCGCTCCGAGGTCCTCACAAAGATTCGGACCACCATCTTGTTGCAGCCAAGGTTCGCACCCGCCTCTGTGCAGCAAAAAACGCACGTCAACAAACAAAAGTAAGGTTCGACGTCGAGAAGCTGCAATTACAGGGTCCGTAGTGTAACCAACTTCAGACCGTTCGCGCAGCTGTCGCACTGGAATCAGGCACCAAAAGGCCCATGATCTCATACCGAAGCAGCAACAAGTAAGACTTGAGAGAGCGAAGCAGTTGCATCGCTTGGCCGAAAGCGATCAAATTCCGAACATTGTGTTTTCTGACGAAACAATTTTTCCAACTGAGCAATTCGTAAACTCTCAAACCGATAGGGTTTACTTGACGGACCGTTCATACGAGAATCTAAGTCATCGGTTGGCCACCAGGAGGCAGCACCCGCCACAAATAATGGTTTGGGCCGCTGTCACCGCAGATGGGCGCTCTCCAATTGTTTTCATCGAGCCTGGCGTCAAAGTAAATGCGACATATTATCGGGAAAGTATTCTGGAGGCTGCTTTGAAGCCGTGGGCAAACAAACATTTCGGTCGCAAACCATGGACGTTTCAACAAGACTCAGCACCGCCTCACAAATCGCAAGTGAGCCAAGAATGGCTGAAAAACAACGTTCAAAAGTTCATTACGACCACACAATGGCTCTCGAATTCACCAGATGCGAATCTAATGGATTATTCTTTCTAGGTCATTTTGGAGTGCAAGGTCCAAAGTAAAAAATACACCAGTCTCGAGATGCTGAAGATAACTATTGTCCGTGAGTGGGCCAAAATACTGGCAAGTCACATTCGGGCAGCTTGCGTTTCGTTTTTTGACCGTCTCAAGGCCATAGTTAAGGCAAAAAGTAAGGCATATCGAGCAAAAGTGAATTGGTCCTGAAGTTATGATTATTTTCACACATTTTTTACTTTAAAATAAATAAAAGTAACTTTCCAAACCGATATTATGGCTTTTTTAATTGGTTACACTTCGATCCTTTACAACAGACGGACGAACGATTTTCTAGTCGACTTGCACTCCTCCTCTCTGAGAGCACTCGTTAGCAACTCGGTATAAGGGAATTGTGGGACGGCATTTCAACCTCCTTACGTACAGCTGCAAACGAAACCATTGGTTTTCGGAAAATGCAAAAGAACAGCTGGTACGATGAGGAGTGCCGTGTTGCAGCGGAGAGAAAACAGACTGTCTACCTCGCAACGTTACGATCGACCACAACATGTGCGGGATGGGATAGATACCGAAGAAGTGGGAAGTAAGACGCATTTGCAGACAAAAAAAGAAAGAGGTCGAAATGCGTGAGTATGAAAAGCTTGATAAGCTGGCCAATAGGGGTAATGCTCGAAAATTCTACGAAAAAATGCGGCGGCTTACAGAAGGTTTCAAGACCGGTGCATACTCTTGTAGATCCCCCAAAGGTGATCTAGTGACCGATGCCCAGATCATACTTAAATTATAGAGGGAACACTTCTCCAGCCTGCTCAATGGCAGTGAACATAAAACGCCAGGAGAAAGCGAACCCGATTCCCCAATCGATGACGATGAAGCAGACATTCCATTGCCCGACCATGAGGAAGTTCGAATAGCAATTACCCGTCTGAAGGTCTAAGGTTCTATCGGGCGTATTGTGCGAAAGATTAAAGCCCACCGTCAACAAACTGATGTGACCTTATCAGTCTGGCTTTACACCTGGCAAATCAACAACCGTCCAGATATTCACCATACGCCAAATTTTGGAAAAGACCCGTGAAAGGAGAATTGACACACACCATTTGGTATCCCCGCAAAACTAATACGGCTAAAGCTCCGTCAGGATCGGGAAGGACCTCTCCGAGCCGTTCGATACCAAACGAGGTTTCATACAAGACGACTCCCTATCATGCGACTTCTTCAACCTGGCAATCGAACAGGTACATTCTTTTATAAGAGTGTACAGCTGCTGGCGTATGCCGATGATATTGATATTGCCGTCCAGCTATATGGTGTAGAGGCTTGGACGATGACAACAACTGATGAGTCGACGTTGCGAGTTTTCGAGAGAAAAGTTCTGGGAAAGATTTATGGTCCTTGGCGTGTTGGCCACGGTAAATATTGCATTCGATGGAACGATGAGCTGTACGAGATATACGACGACATTGAAATAGTTCAGCGAATTAAAAGACAGCGGTTACGCTGGCTAGGTCATGTTGTCCGGATGGACGAAAATACTTCAGCTCTGAAAGTACCCGCCGGGGGAAGCAGAGGAAGAGGAAGACCTCCACTCCGTTGGAAGGACCAGGTGGAGAAGGGCCTGGCTTCGCTTGGAATATCCAATTGGCGCCACATAGCGAAAAGAAAAACGACTGGCGCGCTGTTGTTAACTCGGCTATAACCGCGTAAGCGGTGTTTATGCTAAAAAAGCAGAAGAAGAAGTTATGGCACTTTATATGTTTTCGTTTAGTGACGATTTGTGTTCGTGGCAGTGGTCCGATTACACCATCTACGAACTCGTAATTTTTTTATACTAAGGAATACACATCCGAAAGTTTCACCGAGATATCTCAATTTTTACTCAAGTTACAACTTACACGAACGGGCGGACGGTAGACGGACAGACAGTCAGTCAACCGTATTTCAACTTTTTTCGTCATCCTGATCATTTATATATATGTAACTCTATATATATCTCGCTTATTTTTAGATGACACGTACAACCATTAGGTGAACAGAACTACATACATATGTATAATACTCTGTAGCAACTGGTTGCAAGAGTATGAAAAAGAGTCGAAATATATTTGCCCTTTAGTGTGCAAAAAGTAAATGGGAATTTTAGCTTACATACAGCTCTCCATCATAGCTGAGCAAGCTTCTAGTAGGGCATTCGTAGCCACCACTGTACTTGTACATATGTATGTTTTAGTGTACAGTTTATTACCACTCAATTTGACATTTTGACATAACAACTTGTTGTTGCTTTTTTCTTTCTACTTTGTGCTTACATTAAATTGTAGCTGTTCATTCCCCTGCTAAGCGGCTGGTTGTCACCTTCCCTTGTCGGCAGTCGATTTTCTTTTGACATCCGAAACTCATCGCCGATGGCTAATTAGATTATTTGTCAATTTGTAAGCTGCTGCATTGAAGCCATTTGGGTTTAGTTTCTTTCTAGCAAGCAACTTAAATGGCAGCAGTAGGAGCACACACGCCTAAGTGGCTTTACCGAAATAGAAGACATATTTCTTATTAACTCGAGCTGCACGGAATTGTACAAAGTTAATGAGAAGGGGAAGCAGAAACACTTGTATCCAATACTTCGTATTGCTCGTTTCAATTCTTTGCACTTTACTTTCCGACATGTAATGGTTCGTGTTGTTGAGGCGACTATCAGCTAATTCAATTTTCAATGACAGAAATTGTAATATGTTTTATATAGCCTATGAGCCTTTACATAGCTTTTAATATCCTTATGGAAATTGTTCATGTGTTAGCGGAGTAAGAGTTCTGTATTTATGTATGCAAATCATATACTGATCAACTGATGAATGGTGTCTGTAAAAACAAACTTAAGTGATCACATGAGTTGGTTTAATTAATACCATAACCTAGGTATTGGACGAAGGAAAAAAATGCAAATTGTATCTTTGCAGACTAAAAAACCAATCCTTCGTTTAAGATCCTGTAAGTCAAATCTCGAAGACCTGTGTAAAACTGCAATAAGATCGCTTGAGTGGTTCCGGAGAAATTTTGACAACCGTCTTAGAAAACACAGTTTCGAGAAAAATGCGTTTAAAATTTTAAGTGCATGTTAAAAAATTTAAGACGATGAGCTTTTCCCGTAGATCTGTACACCCATCTCCCGATGTAATTAAAAACTATAGTTTGTAGCAATTATTTAACTTTCTTGATTTTAGAGTTACTATGGACTCTAAAGTTAAGACTTCATGTTCAAACAAGGTGTTGAAAGTTAGTCCATAAGTTACTAAAGCTCTTTTGATATTGATTACACTGGAAAGCCATTAAGCTTCAATAAGAAAATTTCCACTAAAATATTAGGAGTCCACTAATTACCGAAAAGGGGTTCTCTCCTCGTCTTTTTGCTCCTCTTGCACTACTAGCTTCACTAGTTCTTCTTCTTAATTGGCGTAGACACCGCTTACGCGATTATAGCCGAGTTAACAACAGCGCGCCAGTCGTTTCTTCTTTTCGCTACGTGGCACCAATTGGATATTCCAAGCGAAGCCAGGTCCTTCTCCACTTGGTCCTTCCAACGGAGTGGAGGTCTTCCTCTTCCTCTGCTTCCCCCGGCGGGTACAGCGTCGAATACTTTCAGAGCTGGAGTGTTTTCGTCCATTCGGACAATATGACCTAGCCAGCGTAGCCGCTGTCTTTTAATTCGCTGAACTATGTCAATGTATATCTCGTACAGCTCATCGTTCCATCGAATGCGGTATTCGCCGTGGCTGACGCGCAAAGGATCATAAATCTTTCACAGAACTTTTCTCTCGAAAACTCGCAACGTCGACTCATCCGTTGTTGACATCGTTCAAGACTCTGCACCATATAGCAGGACGGGAATTATGAGTGACTTATAGAGTTTGGTTTTTGTTTGTCGAGAGAGAACTTTGCTTCTCAATTGCCTACTCAGTCCGAAGTAGCACCTGTTGGCAAGATTTATCCTGCGTTGGATTTCTAGGCTGACATTGTTGGTGGTGTTTACGCTGGTTCCAAGATAGACGAAATTATCTACAACTTCAAAGTTATGACTGTCAACAGTGACGTGAGAGCCAAGTCGCGAGCGCGACGACTGTTTGTTTGATGACAGGAGATATTTCGTCTTGCCCTCGTTCACTGCTAGACTCATTTGTTTTGCTTCCTTGTCCAGTCTGGAGAAAGCAGAACTAACGGCGCGGGTGTTAAGGCCGATGATATCAATATCATCGGCATACGCCAGCAGCTGTATACTCTTATAGAAGATGGTACCTTCTGTATTTAGTTCTGCGGCTCGAACTATTTTCTCCAGAAGCAGGTTGAAAAAGTCGCACGATAGGGAGTCGCCTTGTCTGAAACCTCGTTTGGTATCGAACGGCTCGGAGAGGTCCTTCCCGATCCTGACGGATTTTTTGGTGTTGCTCAACGTCAGTTTACACAGCCGTATTAGTTTTGGGGGGATACCAAATTCAGACATCGCGGCATAAAGGCAGCTCCTTTTCGTGCTGTCGAAAGCAGATTTGAAATCGACGAAGAGGTGGTGTGTATCGATACTCTTTTCACGGGTCTTAATATTTGGAGCATGCTGAATATCTGATCAGTTGTTGATTTTACAGGCCTAAAGCCACACTGATAAGGTTCAATCAGTTTGTTGACGGTGGGCTTTAATCTTTCACACAATACGCTCGATAGAACCTTATATTCGATGTTGAGGAGGCTAATCCCACGGTAGTTGGCGCAGATTGTGGGGTCTCCTTTTTTATGGATTGGGCATAGCACACTTAAATTCCCATCGTTGCGCATGCTTTCGTCCGACCATATTTTACAAAGAAGCTGATGCATGCTCCCTATCAGTTCTTCGCCGCCGTGTTTGAATAGCTCGGACGGCAATCCATCGGCCCCTGCCGCTCTGTTGTTCTTCAGGCAAGCAGTTGCTATCCGAACTTCTTCATGGTCGGGTAATGGAACGTCTGCTCCATCGTCATCGATTGGGGAATCGGGTTCTCCTTCTCCTGGTGTTGTGCGTTCACTGCCATTCAGCAGGCTGGAGAAGTGTTCCCTCCATAATTTAACTATGCTCTGGGCATCAGTGACTAGATCACCTTTGGGGGTTCTACAAGAGTATGCTCCGGTCTTGAAACCTTCTGTAAGCCGCCGCATTTTTTCGTAGAATTTTCGAGCATTACCCCTGTCGGCCAGCTTATCAAGCTCTTCGTACTCACGCATTTCGGCCTCTTTCTTCTTCTGTCTGCAAATGCGTCTCGCTTCCCTCTTCAACTCTCGGTATCTATCCCATCCCGCACGTGTAGTGGTCGATCGTAACGTTGCGAGGTAGGTAGCCTGTTTTCTCTCCGCTGCTCTTTCGTACTCACGCATTTCGGCCTCTTTCTTCTTCTGTCTGCAAATGTGTCTCGCTTCCCCTCTTCAACTCTCGGTATCTATCCCATCCTGCACGTGTTGTGGTCGATTGTAACGTTGCGAGGTAGGGTAGCCTTGTTTTTCTCTCTCCGCTGCTCTTCGTACTCACGCATTTCGGCCTCTTTCTTCTTCTGTCTGCAAATGCGTCTCGCTTCCCTCTTCAACTCTCGGTATCTATCCCATCCCGCACATGTTGTGGTCGATCGTAACGTTGCGAGGTAGACAGTCTGTTTTCTTTCCGCTGCAACACGGCACACCTCGTCGCACCAGCTGTTCTTTTGCACTTTCCGAAAACCAATGGTTCCGGTTGCAGCTGTACGTAGGGAGTTCGAAATGCCGTCCCACAGTTCCCTTATACCGTGTTGTTGACGAGTGCTCTCAGAGAGCAGGAGTGCAAGCCGAGTAGAAAACGTTCGGCTGTCTGTTGTGATTGCAGCTTCTCGACGTCGAACCTTCCTTGTGTTTGTTGGCGTGCGTTTTTTGCTACACAGCGCGGGTGCGAATCTTAGCTGCAACAAGATAGTGGTCCGAGTCGATGTTAGGACCTCGGAACGCACGCACATCTAAAACACTGGAAACGTGTCTTCCGTCTATCACCACATGATCGATCTGGTTGGCCGTTTTTCGATCCGGAGACAGTCAGGTAGCTTGATGAATCTTCTTATGCTGGAATCTAGTACTACAGATAACCATATTTCGGGCCCCGGCGAAGTCGATCAGCCTCAACCCGTTTGGGGATGTTTCCTCGTGGAGGCTGAATTTACCGACCGTAGTGCCAAGGATACCTTCCACCCTGGCGTTAAAGTCGCCAATCACGATTTTGACATCATGGCGGGAGCAGCCCTCATAAGTGCGCTCTAAGCACTCATAAAAGGCATCTTTGGTCACATCGTCCTTCTCTTCCGTCGGGGCGTGGGCGCAAATCAGCGATATGTTGAAGAACCTCGCTTTGATGCGGATTGTGGCTAGACGTTCATTCACCGGAGTGAATGATAGTACTCGGCGACGGAGTCTCTCTCCCACCACGAATCCTACACCAAACTTGCGCTTCTTTATATGGCCACTGTAGTAGATGTCACAAGGACCTACTCGTCTCTGTCCTTGTCCCGTCCATCGCATTTCTTGGACGGCGGTGATGTCAGCCTTTATTTTTACGAGGACATCAACCAGCTGGGCAGCGGCACCTTCCCAATTAAGGGACCGGACATTCCAGGTGCATGCCCTCAATTCGTATTCCTTATTTCGTTTGCCATGGTCGTCATCAAAAGGGGGGTCTCTCATCCGAGGCTGTTTGCTAATTTTCATTGGTAGAATTTTTTACGTGGCGGGTCCCAAACCCAGCGCACAACCCTGCTGAGGGGATGTTTCGCCTTCTCACTTTAGCTCGCCTTCAAACGGATGTTCTTAGGCTACCAAGAGGATACTTGGTCAAAGACCGGAAGTAGTGAGCTGCTTGAGTCATATGTAAAAGAATCGTTTCTGGCCACTCCCAAGTGAATGGCGATCAGAGAACTTTCCTCACTTGCGTGAACTTCTACATATGACTCCATCCTCCATCCTTCACTAGTTACCAATTGGAAAATGGCTATGTGGTATGAAACCATACTTACCAAATCCTTTCTGACAAGTTAGAGTTCGTTCAAAAAGTATTTTTATTTTCTCCTTGGGTTAATTCATAAACATTTATTATATTCAAGGTCTTCCTCCATACACTAGTTTTGTAAAACTTAAATCTACCTATAATCCCTAGTAGGGAAATGCTTGGCATAATATTCTTAGTGAAAACCCTAAATGGAAGAGTTTTAAGTACTCTTGTCTGAAGTTAAATTTAATATACCGACTTTCTTTATAGCCTTACTGCTAAAATCTTGTGCCGCATATGTAAATATTGTAATTTTCATCCCTGCACATTTGATTTATCTGACTCACCCACAATTAAAACAACTACAAGGTGCGTTCCAAAATAAACAGGAATCTAGCGCCCCCTGTTGGCGCCATCTACATATATATCGACTGTTGCGTTAGAATCTTTATCGATTGTCCAGTGAGAATTTCATGACATTTCATCGAATGGAAGTGAAGTTATTGCGTTTTAAGTGTCAGTATGTTTGTGTTATTGGTGCGAAAATTCGAACAAAGAGTCAACATTAAATTTTGTTTTAAAATTGGTAAAACTTTTACCAAAACGTTTAAATTGATGAAACAAGTTTATGGTGATGACTGCCTATCCCGTAGCAGAGTGCACGAGTGGTTGCAACGTTTTCAAAGAGGTCGTGAGGACATAAATGACGATCAGTATGTGGGCCAATCAAAATCCGTGCTCACCGGAAATTCCATTGAAACTGTGCGTGAATTCATCAAAAATCAGCCGAAATCATCATTGAAATTCATGGAAATGGAATTGAACATCTCCAAAACATCGATTTATCGCATTTTGACCGAACATTTGGGCTTATGAAAGGTGTGTGCACGGTTTGTTCCGCACAAATTGACTGACGGCCAAAAATTGCTCAGAATCCAACATTCGAAGGACATCATTGTGACCGATTATTTGACCAAAAATTACATTTTACCCATTAACCACTCCCCGTATTCACCTGATATGGCACCGTGCGACTTCTTCTTTTCGGAAAAATGCATTTGCCATGAACGTACCTTGTATATTGTTTTTTCTTAATAAATAAAATCATAAACATTTATTATAGCGTAATTTTACGTCTTAACTGTTGAAGTTTTTGTTTATGTAGCTGAGCTGATGTCGTACGTGGATGACGCTCGAGGTGGCTAGGCGGAGGGAGCGTATATGCGGTATTCCCAGTTACAATTTTAATTTGGCTTAATTGTAAAATCGGTGAAACTAAGCCAGAAAGTACCATAATATTACTACTAATGTGGAATGAATTTGAGTTGGACAGTACAAAAACAGAACAAATTATTTAGGAATAGAAAAGTCGACTCACAATTTGGTCTTGAATCGATATTTACATAAAAATAATAGACTGTTTGGAATTGAGTTGAACTTTTCTCGGGACCACTCCTAATATATGGTAGCATATATTGTAATTTGTATCGTTTTCAATAAGCTAACCCTGTTGGTTGCTGAGTTGATCATAATAAATGGCGTCCTTGGTAACCACTTTACACAAACGTAACTGATTTAAATATCATTTCCTCATATTTATAATATTAGATATGTATATCATAATAATGTTTTTTATAATTATGCTGTTATGGCCCCTAGTTTTATTTAGACGTATTGTTCTGAAATCAACCAAGGTAATAACTTTGGTGTAACATCTGTGAAATGAATTTTCACTCAATGAGAGCACTATAATGTAGCTCCAAGATACATTACATCAAATGTATGCTACGATGCAGAGAATAAAAGGTATGAGTTAGATTGGTGAGTTTTGATAAAATATATCATAATTGATCCCTAAATCATTTCCTTCTGTTACTGTTGAAATCTTATGTGCAAATGATAAATAAATTTAAATGATTGATCCACTTGAAAAAGCGAAAAATTCCAGGTCGATTCTAAAATCGCAAGTCGATCTCCTTCCTTCGGGTTTTGGAGTGACTTAGTCAAAGCCCTAAGATATTTTTGTTTGGCGGATTGTTCCTCCTATAAATAAACAATTACATTACAAAAAAGAATGTAGTCGAAATGCCTGGGAAGTTATGTTATTTTTCTTGTAGTCACGACGAGTAGAACGAGAATCAAATTGTAATTTGCCAAATATCCCCAAAATCTCCACTTAAGCTTAAAAAACCGCTTTTCTTTCTTTTGCGCACTAACAGCCCATATCTTAACTAAATATGAACCGATTTCCTTTTGAATGATACCATATACATATATAGTAGATGTCTTAATAAAGCGTAAGAGATTTATCTGTTTTTGCACAACAAACTTAAATTATGTTACCCTTTTTTCCTTTTTTGACTTTGCGATATTTACACATACTAAGAAAACTAAATGAGTTCTGATTTTATTCAAAGAGTACGTAACCCATATTATACTGATATATTGACCGATATATACGGTAAAAGGCCGTCCGAATGTTGGACAATCCTTTATTAGGTATATGGTAGATTTTATATCTTTTTGGCATTACTACATGTTGTTAACAGAAACAGATGTTCTCTGATACCGTCAACAATATATGTACTATAAGGAGTAAAGTCAACCGGATGATTGAATATCCCGATAAGTTACATGGGCTCTAGAGCTAGTTTTAACTCTATATTATTAATTTTATGTGCAAAAATGCACCATTAGGAGAAAAACACGCTCACTCAAATTTATTAACATAGCTCACATATTGGCCCATATATGCAGTATAAAGTCACCCGGAAATTTGAAGATCTTTATATAACTTACTTATATGGGGGCTAAGGAAAGTATTGAGCCGATCCAACCCAGATAAACTACTAACAAGAAAGGCTTATCCCTGAATTTCAATTATTAAATTATTATATATATTCCAAATTATAAAAAGTCAAGCAAAGGCTCTGGGGTTCACACTTCTAGTATTTAAGGGGTTATACGAGTATCCACTTGCGAGGCAGAAAAAACGCGTTTTTTTGTGAATTTTTTCCAAAGAGGCATTTTATTTTATACTTTAATGGAAAAATGTACTTAAACAAAATTTAATGTACTTTAACAATCAACGGTTTATTTTAAAAAATTTTGGATCCTCTAGCTCCTGCAGATGATCTGCGGAGAGATGTCCAAAAAAAAGTGCTTGGCGGTGAGCAAGATATCTCTGGTCCAAATTATCTGAAAACCAAAAACCAAAAATATTTAGTTTTATGATAAATAAATACAGGTAATGATCGAAGGTCTAGTCAAAATTTTGATTTTTGACCAAATGGCGGCTGTTCAAAAAAAAAAATTCAGTTCATGAAAAATTCATGAAAATTTTTCACTTCAAAGTGGCTTAAAAAATTATTGTCCAAAACCTTATTCCTTCTATCGTTACCTGAAAAATATATAAGTAAGTATAAGTAAGTCGTGTGAAAATTTCAAACCGATGGGTTTAGCGGTTTCGAAGAAATTTTGCTCACCGACTCTGAAAACACGGTTTTGAGATAAACGCGTTTAAAGTTTCGGGAACGGCTACTCCGACTCGTGCTCCGCATACTTTCGAACGCTCATATCTCCGAAACCAATTTTCGGATCGATTTGAAATTTTCAGAGAATATTCTTGAAGATATGTACATACATTCAAACCATGAAAAAAAAATCGATTTTTTGAAAATCACAAATGGATATAACCCCTTAAGGGCTTGAGTAGTTATGGCCCGACAACTTTTAGACCTGAGATGTCAAATCTTATAAGCAACATTTGTGAAATGTTGTATCCCAAATTATTAATTGGTGGTTGATTTGATTCGGGAAAGTGAAAAAATCGAATGGAATTTAAAGTTATGTTACATACATATAGTATGTAGGAAGTAGACTTGGTTGTATCCGATTTCGCCCATTTTCGCAGCGTAACATGGAAAAGTAAGCATAATCGTACGTACCAAATTGGTCAACTATGTCCGGAGATTTTTGTTTTCACCTAAATGTGGGCGGTACCACGCCCACCGTTCAATTTTGACTACTGATCCTATAAATCTCTCTTGTATCATCCTGGGTGTAAAATTTAATGTCTCTGATGCATATATGTGAGTTACGAATTATGGCACTTTTAGTAGTTGGTAACCAAGCCGTCACTTAATGAGTGGGCGTGATTATCATCCTATTACCGAAATGACTTGCCCTATGCAAACTGAGGTGATATAGCTAGAATAGTTTGGAAGGTATGTACATTTAACTAATAAGTGGGCGGGGAGCTCCCACTTTTTAAAAAATTTCAACCCACAACAAATTACAGTTTGTGCCTTAGTTATGGCAATTTATAGGTTCTCAAGATAGGTTTTTAATGACGTTTGTGGGCGTGACAGTGGTTCAATTACGCCCATCTACAAACTCGTTCTTCGTTTTTTGCCAAGAAACACGCGTATCAACTTTTATTACGATATACCAATTTTTATTCAAGTTACTGCTTGCACAGACAGAAGGTAGGATAGACTTATTGATTTCAGAATCCGTCATCCTGATGACTTTTCTCCATATGATTGGTGATGGCTTGTGAGGTAGCTTAATGAAACCCAGAGAGCATTTAGTTATTATGTGGTATGTTAATAGTATATTAACAATATTATTGTCAAAAAGAGATAAATCTGTTCAATACTACCCCTAACTCACAAACCGGTATACTCCATTATTTTCATTTTTCTAACAAACCTTATGAAGAATAAATCGGTCAGTGTATGAGTCGTGTATTTAAAAAAAATTCTTGAAAATACGGTTTTAAGTATACTTGAGCAATGTCAAAATTAATGCTATTAATCCGGCCCCTCTCTTTCTCCCCAAAACACAACACATAATGATTGCCGTTTTTCCATCGTACTTTAAGCCGTTCGAGTTCATCAAATGTGATATTTTAATGAAACTAAATGAACAAGTTTTCTTAATAATTATGGGTCCCAGCGCTAAGTTAAGATGGAATTGGTCTATACTTTAGCCTAAACCCTATATTCCTAATATAAATTTTCCACATTAAGTCAATAAATTAAATTTAGCCTCTTCGGTGTAGTTAATATCACATACATATCACTCATTTTAAGACGTTTTTATACTCTCGCAACAAAGTTGCTAAGGAGAGTATTATAGTTTTGTTCACATAACGGTTGTTTGTAAGTCCTAAAACTAAAAGAGTCAGATATATGGTTATATATACGAGTAGAGTTGAAAATCCGGATGTCTGTCCGTCCGTCCGTGCAAGCTGTAACTTGAGTAAAAATTGAGATATCATGATGAAACTTGGTACACGTATTTTTTGGCTCCATAAGTTAAGTTCGAAGATGGGCAAAATCTGCCCACTGCCACGCCCACAAAATGGCGAAAACCGAAAACCTATAAAGTGTCAAAACTAAACCATAAATAAAGATATTAAAGTGAAATTTGGCACAAAGGATCGCATTAAGAAGGTGCATATGTGAACGTAATTTTTTTGGAAAAGTGGGCGTGGCCCCGCCCCTTACTAAGTTTTTTATATATATCTCGGAAACTACTATAGCTATGTCAACCAAACTCTATAGAGTCGTTGCCTTCAGGCATTTCCATATACAGTTCAAAAATGGAAGAAATCGGATAATAACCACTCCCACCTCCCATACAAAGGTTATGTTGAAAATCACTAAAAGTGCGTTAACCGACAGAAGGAAGCTGCACTCAGGCTTTTTCTAAAAATTTAAAATGGGCGTGGCGTCGCCGACTTATGGACCAAAAACCATATTTCAAGAACTACTCAAGCGATTTCAATGAAATTCGGTACATAATATTTTCTTCACACCCTGATGACATGTACGAAATATGGGTGAAATCGGTTCAAAACCACGCCTTCTTCCAATATAACGCTATTTTGAATTCCATCTGATGCTTTCTCTGTATAATATATACATACATTAGGAACCAATGATGATAGCGGAACAAAGCTTTACACAAATACGGTATTTGAAAAATATTTAAAGACGGATAATGAAATCTCGATTATCACTTTATCATGCGAGAGTAAAAAATGTTCGGTGACACCCGAACTAAGCCCTTCCTTACTTGTTTTACATACTTTAAACAAGGTTTTCAGTAATTAAGTAGAGTGTTATTCTCCACTTCTTCTGTACCCGACTCCATAGTTTTCCCATGTTTGGTATGTTCAAAAATGTTCTATCGGGTTAAGGTTGAGACTCTGTGCTGGCCATTTGAAAGTTTTAAAACTTTTTATTTGAAGCCATTTCGGGTCTTCGTGTTGTTGGAAAATGATTTCTTCCACTGCGTAAGCGCATTCACCAAGAGAATTTAGAATTCGCAGATAGATCTCCATATTTATTATTCCACTTATTCTAAACAAAGGACCAATATGCCGCCGTATTTGACAGTTTGCTTTACCTGTTCACCAGAAGTTTTTCATGCGGACGATGCTGAAAATATGCCTCTGTTAGTACCTGTTAATTAAACGCTGAGCAGGGTATACTAAGTTTGCCACGAAGTTTGATCACTTTGTTGTCGATTTAGCTGCAGAAGCTGCTCATTTGTCGGAACTGACCATATCGGACCACTATAACATATAGCTGCCATACAAACTGAACGATCGGAATCAAGTTCTTGTATGGAAAACTTTCACATTTGACAATGTATCTTCACAAAAGTTGGCACAGGATATTTTCTAATAATGTAATATCCGAAGAAATTGTTCAGATCGGTTAACTATAGCATATAGCAACCTACAAACTGGATGAAATATTGGAAGAAATTGTTCATATCAGCTCTATATGCTATAGTGAGCTGCCATACTAACCGAACGATCGGAATCAAGGCTTTTATGGAAAACTTTCGCATTTGACGTGATATCTTCACGAAATTTGATATGGATTACTGCTGAAGGTAATAATACATTATCCGAAAATATTGTTCAGATCGGCTTCCTATAGCATATAGCCTCTATACAAACGAACACATAGTTACTAACAGAAATGTCCCTGTGAAGGGTATATTAGCTTCGGTACAGCCGAAGTTGACGTTCTTTCTTTTTTCGTCTTATCTTTCGCATCACCCATTTCCCGTCCTCAATTTTTCTATTACAGTAGAACCGCGAAAAAGTTAACCGAAATGCATCTTTTAATTTATTGAAATATTATATTTTCCAAAGAGTTTTCGAATTTGAAAAAAAAAAACACGGAAATAAACATAATTTTGTTTCAATTTATTTGCATGGCTCACTTTAATCGTAACAAAACAGAAACATAAATTTAGTTTGTACTTTTAAACATTATACATACAAATGTACATATTAATTTGTAAGGGATGGTTTAAAGAAGCGGTCAAGACTTGTTTGTTTCCTTTTTTTGTGTAATAGCTCTTGATTTGCATCATTATTGTTTTAATACCACTTTATGAAGGTATTGATGCATTCAACTACTTCCGAAAAACTCACTTTCTGTTGTTCCATATCAAAATTTTCATCATCTTGAGTATTTCGATCGTCATTCCAATTTTCGATGTCTTCACTGCTGACGTCAACACAACCCACCTTGGACAATAACGATTGTACCTCTCGAAGTGTTTCATCGTAATCAAATCAGGCAATGGAATTTCATCTTCGCTGTCGTATTGATCATCGTCTCTCTGTTTTATATTTTCGAAGCTTTTAAAAGCTTGGCAATTCATTCCTTGCTAATTTAAGCAGCAAGATGGCGCAATGCTCCATAACAGTTTAGCCTGGTATCCAAACTTGAGCTGTCTTATGGATCCATGGACAGCAAATTTATCTGCTCAATAAACGAATGTGGAACCAGCGAAAGAATAGCCCTGAATTCATCCAAGACTTTTACGAGTTAGCATATTCCAATGGTTTTCAAACACCTTGAAGCAACGGAAGTTTTGCGGATTTGCCAATTATCATTGGTTTCAACTTAGCAAACCAGCTACGTTCGCACACAATATAAATGTGATTATATCCTTAGCTATTTTTCGACCAGGTGCCGAAGAACGGGATATTCCGATTTATGTAAAGTTTTGTTAGTTGTTGATTCATGTGTGTTTAGCCGCCTTAGATAAATTATAATTTAACGTCAATTTTCTGCTTTGTTGACAAACGCTCATGACAAACTACGTATGTATGTATGTATGTACCTCGCGACTCCAACAATAATCTTTTACATAGAAATTGAATTGTTTTTTTCCAAACAAACGGTTGGGTTTTAAAAAATAGGTAAGGGCAGAAAAGTTAACAAAAAGTTAACTGTTTAGAGCCGTACATGGACGCTCCAAATCGGTCAACTTCCTCGCAAGTTAACTTTTGCGCGATTCTACTGTACATATATTTTATATATGATATTTTTATTTGGTTCACAATAAAATACTTGAACATTTTTATTAACTGACAAGCGATACGAAACTTAACTAATATTAGTTGTTAATTCTCCCTCCGCTCAGAACTTCGTTTGAATAACCTAATCCAGCCATTCCGGTATATATAGAAGGACTTTCATGGCATAATTATACAGTGGTGGAAAGCTTTCAATTGGAATTTATCGCGTATTTTCGTTCAGGAATAAAATAAGGCTGTTCTGTTTTCTATTTTTAAGAAACTAAAGAATTATATTTTTTTAGTGTATGAAGTTACCGATAATGCTAGTACAAAATAAATTATACATAGGACATTTAATCGCATTCAGTAAACATTTCGACACTTTTGGTCCCCACTGTATATATTTGTACACATAGCAGTGTTCCAACACTCTGTCAATGTGGTTAATGACAGAGATAAGCTGTTTTGGAAAGAGGGAGGGCGACATCTATGTTTCATATTACGGAAAGAGTAATATGGTTTTGCGCACGGATATGTTTTGATAAATAATCCTGGGACTTCGAATAGTTCACGACGCGCCGTAGTGTACTCTTTCGATATCGAATATTTGTATTCGACGATGCTTTCTACATCGAATATTTGTATTCTATTCGATGTTAGAATTATAATATGTTTTCGAAGAAAATATTTCATACAAACTGGTACGAAATGCGATGATTTCGATGTTCAATTTCGAATTGCATTTTTTAATTTCGGAGATAAAAAATTTATTTTCGCAGTCTAATTCACGTTTTACATGGAAATTCGTGATCGAAAAACAAAACATGTGTTTATATTATCTATGCCAAGACTAATTAAAATTCTTCAGTTGCCAAAAGGCAAACTACTTTATAAAAATGCTGTCAGGGAACTAATAGCTGAAGGAGGAGTTCGCTACTAGCCCGATAGAATTTTATTTGAAATCTAGCAACAGGAGTTCAGCATTCCCAGCAACCGTTAACGTTACATTCCGTGTAAAAAGCTAAGGTAAGAGAGTAAAAAGCGCTGGTGAAGTTAGATACATTAGGGCGGCCCTTAAAGGTGATAAGAATATATTTACACATAACGAGATAAAAGTTCACATTTTTATAAGAAGGTGCTATTTTTTAGTGAATAATATCTGTTATAAGGCCATGTCCCGATTAGGGATGGTAATGGTAAGATTTCCCTAATGTACACATTTGTTAGAGAATGCTATATTTGTATAAAAGGTGATATATTTGCCGTGGGCACTTGTAAGCAAAGCTATTCAAAAACGTGTGAATGGGTTGGTAGGTGGATTTTTTAATTAAACTTACAAAACAGGATGTCGGCCAAAAATAAACCAGCTGTAATTTTTTTCGTTAATTATCAAATGAAAATAAAAGAATTAAATAATGAAAATTTAGAATTTCTCCAAAGTTTTTAATATACATATGTATGTATATTTCATTAATATCCTTGTTCTTCCATCAATGTGTTTTGTACACCTTTTAAAGAGAAAATTTGACAGCACCACTGTGCAAGATATATGTATGTATGCATAAAACGAGAGTGAACGGAAAGTAGGCTGGACCGTTTTCATGCGCAGATTGTGGTGGTACCACCCGATGGGTGGGTGTAACTAAATTAATTTACTGAGAGCTGTGTTCTTAAACATCTTTCTCTCTCTCTTCTTGCTCCTCTCTCAATCAAATTCTAATATCTTAAATCATCCCATCCATCCATAATATCTAGTATACATACAAGTCTATCTTGTATGTAAAAACAATAATAGACTAATTTAATAAAAGAAATATTAAGAAGTGGAGTAATTGTGGGACAGTTAAGATGGTGCAACTTCGATAACAAAAAAAATTTACTTTTCTTCTTCCACTCTCCGTATCCTTAATCCAACACGCTCTTCTGAGTGAATTGCAACTTGCTGAAGAATCCCCGTTGCCTTCAAAGAAGTTTTACACTGCATTCGGAGAATCGTGTTGCCGCTGCCACTGCCACTGTCGCGTTAAATTAGACACGTGTCCATTTAACCCTTCTTAAGGTAACGCCCAAGGAATACCAGGCACCCAGAAGCGATGAAACCGATGCTTCGTTTGCTTTGCCACTGCCTGCAACATTGCGATGGTATCGTCGATATACATACATACATATATACTTTTTTCCACTTGTCGATAGTTATATTTTCGAACATACATATACATACATATATGTACTTTCATAGATACTAAATAGTACCGCATTAAGGGATGCATGCATTTCCGTACCCTGAGAGGTTAGAGGTAGTGAGTAACTGAGTCTGTCTGTATTGTAACACCATGGCATTTACTAACAGAGAGCAGATAAATTGGGGTTGATTTCGTAGGATATGCGTGCGCGTGTACATTCACGTGGAAATTTAATGCAGAGGGCTGGTAGAACTACTTCGATCGAATTTGTCTTAGAAGGATTTATGCAGTTGATATTCGTTACAAATAGTCGATAATTATTGCCACAGTGAATGAATGACCAATTTAAATATTATCTCGGCCATTACAAAATAAAGTTGAAGGTTAAAGCATTAATTTGATATTCATTGTGTAGCTTAACATAACTTTATTCCGCAAGCTTTTAGCACAGTATCTCCGTATACTTGTAACAAAAGCAACAAATGGCTTGAAGATTAATTTTGTGAATGAAACTGTAGATTCGTACAATGCGTTTTACTGGTACTATGCTTAAGTCTTTAACGGACACTTTTAAGCCTTATATTCTGCAACGTTCTTACAACATAACACGAATGTGCTATACATATGTACATACATATGTATACATGCTGACAAAGTCGATGAGGCTCTTCGTAATTTTGTAATGTCAACCATTTCATAGTTTCGTGACCCAGGCGCTGTGGTTATCGCTATCGTTGCACCGATTTACAATTACGTCGTAACTGGAAACAACCTTAGTACACCAGGCGACCAGCCGCCGCAGTAGTCAGTGCAGTTACTACGTTTCCAGCTCTGCCACCTAGGACCAAAGCATTGGTGTCTCTTAAAGCTATGAACTTAATCACAGAATGAGGGTGAGTTTTTGGTTTGGGATTGATTCGGGTTGCTTCTGTTTCTGGTGGTGGTTGACAGTTTGCTTACTCGTAATTAGTAGGTATTGACTTTTGAATACGTGGGTGGTAAAAAAAGTTGAAGTATTTATTTATTTCTATGGGACCAATATTATTTAAAAAGTTCAATAATTATTTGGGGTAATTTATTTCTCAATATATGTAGTCTTATTTTTGCTAAAAGCACTTGAATTCCAAATTCCTTAACTCTTCTGAAAATTATAATAATTACACTCAAATTTCAGTGGGTACGTTGTCATGGTGGAAGAGCACTTCTCCCTTTGCAAAATGGGGCCATTTTTTCCGCAATTAGTTGAGCCAAGGCCGTTTTCTCTTGATAAATACATACTTATGTAATATACATTAGATCAAAGCGAAACAGGTTCCCACAAGCTTGCTCATGTCCAATATTTCATGCAGTACTCATTTATGACCTACAGTTTTTTGAGACGCCTACTGTTTCAGTTATCTCTATCACATTAACCAGCACATGGGAGTATCTCTGTGCTCTTTCCATTTTTCCAAATTTTGCGCGCATGTAAGGAAGAGCTATGTTTGAGTGTAACCTAATATATTATACTCTCACAATTCGCATATTGTGGATCAAAGACGGAAAAATACTTTCATGTGTTGGCAAAACTTTATATTTAAGAAGTATGAAATGGCGAATTTCGGGTGAAACCAAACATTTTGTACTCTCGCGGATTTCATATCTATGAATTAAAGTTACAGCTAGAATTATACAACAATTTGAAAGAGCTTTCTTTCGCTTTTATATAGTAATCTTTTATTGACTTAGTTTATTATAAAATATGTTAGTACATGTAAATAATAACTAGAATTATTAATGATGTTTCTAAAGCTCAAATATGTATTCTCTTAACTTTAATGAAGCGTACATCGTTCTATATCTATTATTCTTAGAAGGATTGTCTTAAAATCTCAATATGAGATAGATCTATACGGTGTCCTGGTGAGTATTTATAAGGATCAGAATAAAAAGCTTCCATGCGACTTTAATAACAATAATTCTGCACATAATGGTTGCTTATAACATCTAATACTAATCGAGATAGATATAATGATGTAAAAGGTGATCCATTTCGAAGCTCCCTACGTTTTTACAGAAAAACACAAAAACTTCAAATTTTATGGGGGAATGTTTATTATCATCCGAAAAAAAATTATTTGACAATTGCTTTTTTTAGTATTGTCTCTTTCAAATGTTGTTCGCGGCTACGTTATCACCGGCATCATTTTTGAAGGAATATGAACCGATGATTCCACCAGCCCTCAAGCTACACCAAACGGTTGTTTTTTCTGGATGAAATGGCAACTCTTAAATCTCTTCAGGTTGCTCTTCGCTGAAATCAAAATTTGGCACGAAAGCTATGGATCTTTCAAGAGCCCATAGACGGAAGCGATTTCGCTTAGGAAGATCGAGCGGTTTTAGTTCTTATACAAGCTATATTTTGTACGCTTTCAATATAAAATCTCGACGTAAAATGAATATTTCAAGCTATTGTTATTGAAACTTGTGAAAATAGCATTTATTGCACGAAATCTTCCTAAATTACACCACTAACATTTAACCAAAATTAATATAATCGTACACCTCCAAGAAGTTCACTCAACTTTTAATTTTTGAAAAATTTTGAGAGTTAAACTGTGTAATCAACGGTGATTAATTAAAACCAATAAAACACTATTTATTTCTACAAAAGGTTTAACGATTATTATCGATGTATTTTTGTATAACTTCAACCAGTGTGCACACTGTCTAAGCTTTGCTGGATGTATTAAATTTGAACAGAGGCACTCATGAGCCGTATATTCCCCGACTTATAGCGAAATTATGTAAGCAGTCTCGAGTTACTTTTTGAGGCATTTTGAGGTAAAGTCTCAATTGGACTAACTACTATTCACAACACAGTCTCTAGTCTTTAGTCACAAAATATTGTCTCAAATTTGTGACCTCATAGTTAGCAGGTTACAAAACTAAAAAGAGCTCTTGGTTGCCATTTTGAATATACTGAATAGAGATCATCATAGATATTAATCGATTGTCGATCTTTTATATTTTGTAAACAACTCAAATACGAAAAAGTTAAACATAAATGAAATTCACATAAATTTCGAAAATATTCTGAAACATCAACATATATTTTTATTTTTATTGGTAATTATGCTTTTTGACTGTGATATAGAAAGTTTAATATTTGTTATCGACAAATTTTTTTCACTCAAGTGTAAATACATATCTAAATAGTGAAAAGTAATAGATTTTTGTGACTGTCACTTACAGAATTGCAAAATCGTCTCAAGTCACAAAAATTGTCTTTAATTAAAAATCTCAATTTTAGAGATTTGTGACTGTACCACAGTACAGAATCGCTCGGTTAAAAAACTAAATACGAATAAACATGCGTTTTAAAGTCAACGGCCGCTGGGTTTTTTTTTTGTTTGTTTGTTTGTTTGTTTTGGAGGTACGTACCATAATAGCACACATCTGCGTTCAGATAATCACACACGTTACACTAGTAGAACGAAGCAAGCGGCAAACAGGAACCTTAGCAAGGATGCTGCAATGCAGTACAAATGTCGACCTATTGTACATTGTACTGTTTTTCAATGCAATGTTTTAAGCGTTTACGCATTGCATTATTTGCAAATTCCGCAGGCGGACAAATTCACGGTACTCACCGGAGGCACAAAGGAAATATCGTCTTGTACACACTTAAATACGATATTTATTTTACTGGCATTCGGCTGTGTTGTTTGGAGTTTCCGTTTCAAAGTTTGACATATTTTACCTCATCCTCAGAAATATTCGATTATAGGTAGTATCGTGATTATTTTTGATAATTTTCGTCGGAGATTAACATACGAAATTAACTTAAATCTTATACGGCAAAAAGCAAATTTCCTAAACCAATAAAGTAAAATATCATTACGACGACACCTAATAAATACGGCTCGAAGGTCTTGAAGTTCGTGCTAAGTGAGTGATACTATTAATAGTTATGATGGAGAAAAAATAAGAGAAATGATACGCGTAAATCAGCGATATGTACATATACATGAAATATACATACATATATTTATATTATTTTATTTGTACCATCGTAGCATGTTGCTACAGAGTCTAATAGTTTTGTTCACCTTCCGGTTGTTTGTATCACCCCAAACTAATAGAGATAGATATATGGTTCTGAATACATACTTATATGATCAGGATGACGAAAATAAGTTGAAATCCGAGTGACTATCCGCCTTCGGGAGAAGGTTGGATGGTCGGAATAGTACCATTAAAACGCAATTAATCGAAAATGTATAAAGTGCGAATACATGACTGCTATTTCGTACAAAAAATTGCATTAGTTAGGGCTATATGTGGTTTAAAATAATTAAAACAAATAAGGAAGGGCTAAGTTCGGGTGTCACCGAACATTTTATACTCTCGAATGATAAAGTGATATAATTTACATATTTTTTTAATTTGCTGTAAAATTAATTAGATTAGATCAATTTGTGTACTTTGAGTATTGAATTGTATTTTCATTTCCTAATGTATATAATATACAGAGAAGGCATCAGATGGAATTCAAAATAGCGTTATATTGGAAGAAGGCGTGGTTGTGAACCGATTTCACCCATATTTCGTACATGTCAGCAAGGTGTTAAGAAAATATTATGTACCGAATTTCATTGAAATCGCTTGAGTAGTTCTTGAAATATGGTTTTTGGTCCATAAGTGGGCGACGCCACTCCCATTTTCAACTTTTGAAAAAAGCCTGGATGCAACTTCCTTCTGCCATTTCTTCCGTAAAATTTATTGTTTCTAACGTTTTTTGTTAGTCGGTTAACGCACTTTTAGTGATTTTAAATATAGTAGTTTCCGAGATATGTACAAAAAACTTAGTAGGGAGCGGGGCCTCGCCCACTATTCCAAAAAAATTGCGTTTAAATATGCCCCTTCCTAATGCGATCCTTTTTGCCAAATTTCACTTTAATATCTTTATTTATGGCTTAGTTATGACACTTTATAGGTTTTCGGTTTTCGCCATTTTGTGGGCGTGGCAGTAGGCCGATTTTGCCCATATTCGAACTTAACCTTCTTATGGAGCTAAGAAATACGTATACAAAGTTTCATCATGATAACTCAATTTTTACTCAAGTTACAGCTTGCACGGACGGACGGACAGACAGACATCCGGATTTCAACTCTACTCGTCACCCTGATCACTTTGATAATATATAACCCTATATCTGACTCTTTTAGTTTTAGAACTTACAAACAACCGTTATGTGAACAAAACTATAATATTCTCCTTAGCAACTTTGTTGCGAGTGTATAAAAAGTGTGATGGTCCCGCACTCTCTTCTGTTTTATTAGCGTAGACGCGGTTCTAGCCGAGTTTACAACACCGCGCCAGTCGTTCGTGGTCTTCGTTGTTTGGCACCAATGGGTGATTGCAAGTGTAGCCAGGTCCTTCTCCACCTGGTGTTTCCGACGGAGTTGATGTCTTCCTCCTTTTCTGCTTAGCCCCGTAGGTACTGCGTCGAATCCATAGCTGTTAAATTATGATTACGATTAGTAATCGGTTAGATTATTTTCTAAAAAGAATCGTAATGATTATTTAGTTGTGCGTTTGAAATATTGGGATTACGTAATGATTGCGATTATAAAGAATCATAAAATAATAAGGATTATTATAAATTAATGAAAATTAATGAAAATAATCGAAAATAATCAAAATAAATAATTGATTCTTTTTAGCGATTCTTTTTGATTACTTTCAATCCAAAATACCAAACAACTTTTCTCTTTAAATTTTAAGACATTTTTTTATTAAAATTTCTTAAATTGTTTTTTGTATACTCTGAGCCTTAGATTCTGAGATATATGCATTTATATGTATATATGTATATATGTATATATATTATATTATTATAAATATTATATTATAAATGACGATATTTTTGCTATTATTAATAGCAATTCAGCCATTCAATTTAATCAGCCCCATCGCGAAATTTCCCAGTTCTGATCATCAGAATAAGCTTCAATGAGCGTAGCTGATATTTACACCTGTATGAAAAACAACAATGCTGAAGGGAGTAGTGTTAGAATTCAAGAACGGTTGTTAACTTGTTGGTACGCTTACGTTAACAAGTCAAACAAGAGCTTATAAAGTGCAATCATATAACCTATACTTCATACTTCACGTGTCAGTCAGTTGTTATTAATTGTGTTTTGTGTGCAAAAACGCTCCATTTGAAGATAACATGTCACAAACTGATCAATTGGTTTTTGGAGAAAGCGACTTCTCAAATGATGATGAAATTTTGGACAAGAATTACGTGCCAAGTCCCCGCACGAGGAGAAGGGTCTTCAAAAAAAATTCTGGAAGCTCTATAAAAACCAGTCTTTTGAGGTGTCTGGAAAAACTATTTTCAACGCGAGATTTTATACGGATATTGTAAACGTTAGTTTTTATGTGCATATGGTTCAAATTACTTAGGGTTGGTTTAATATTGTTTGTTTTAAAATTTAAATTGTTGTGTTTGGTGTTGTTGTAAGTGTTTAATGAATTGAACTTTGAAAATTATATTCATATACATATGAATTCACAGATTTCTGATCAGAATAAGATGTCGACAATTGCAAAATGTGATCGGAAGATAAGAGCTACTGGTGACGTGACCTCCAATTTTGTTTTTTTTTTGTTTTGTGCTAGTGATCGTCGGGCTTTTTTGACCCATCACTTTTTCTGTTACTTAAATGACAATTCAAGAACAGACGACACTTGGGTAAAACATTGCAGTCTAAAAGAAGTTCTTGTTGCCTTTAATACTCCCCTGACATCCTCAGCACCAGTAGAGAGGTTATTTTCCTTTGCGGGGATAGTGAACAGCCCAAGGCGCCAGTCAATGTCGGATTTATCATTTGAGAAATTGGTGTTATTGAAAGCAAATTCTAAATGGAGTTAATGTATATTTTTCTTGTTATTTTGTTATAAATGAAGTTTGTTATTTTTTTGGTGTTACATTTAGTTATTATGTCTTGATTCAAGACTCTTGAATAACTTTATTTGTTGTACAAAATTGAATAAAAATATTTATTAAAAATTAAAAAAAGCAAAAAGACCAAAGTTGTTTGGGGTTTTGGATTGAAAAAAATCAAAAAGAATCAAAAATAATCGAAAAGAATCGCTGAAAAGAATCAATTATTTATTTTGATTATTTTTGATTATTTTTTATTCTTTTCAGTAATCCAGAGTAATCCTGATTATTTTTTGATTACTTGTAATCTTAATCATTACGTAATCTACTTGGGACCAAGATAATCGTAATATAATCAATTATTTCACTCTCAAATACAAAGTAATCAGATTACTACTAATTACGATTAGTAATCAAAACTTAACAGGTATGGTCGAATCCTTTCAGAGCTGGATCTTTTTCATCCATTCGGACGACATGAAATGCGTTATTCACCGTTGCCAATGTGCAAAGGATATTTCTCTCGAAAATCGTAACTTCGACTCATCAAACGTTGCCATCGTACATCTCTCTGTACCATAAAGCAGGACGGGGTGATGAGTGGCTTGAATAATTTGATCTTTGTTCGTCGAAAGACGACTTTGCGTCCCGATTGCCTACTCAGTTCGAAGTAGCACCATTTGTCAAAAGTTATTCTAGTTGGATTTCGAGGCTGACGTTGTTGTTGGTGTAAATGCTATGTATGCAGTATTTAAAATGTATTATTTCAGTTAACGCAATCAGAAAATGTTTTTAATAATAAAAATACAGAAAAGTAAATTTGAAATTAAGATATCATATGTAAGGCAACGAGTGGGTCCATACTATTGTGCCATAAAAGAACACGTTTAATTTGCGCCAACTGAGCTCTTCTTAGATTGACTAAAATATTTGAGATAAACATATGAAGTGTTTAAATTAAGAAGTGTGTACATTTCATTTTGCTAGAGAAAATGTGGTCAGTGAAGAAATATATGTATATGTAATTATAAATCCTGATTTTCCTGTACTTATCTAGGTTCATTGAATGCAGTGCTTTTCAAACTGAACACCTTTTCATTTGGTTGTGTTATTGGCTTAAACTGTGAATGAGGCGACTATTGTGAATGTCGGTTTGCAACTTTGCTAGATGCTGCCTGGTAACTTACCTCCGGTAGTTGATTATGAAACTAACATCCGGTACCTTACGTAATATTAATATAATAGTTTAAATTGGTACTTTGTAGTTAAATTAGCAAATTGTAGTAAATGATTGAGGGCATGAAGAATATGCCGAATATGAATATGCCTATGCGAGCTTCATACCCAAGGATTTTAAATCGTTGATATGTTACAAAGCGTCCAAAACATACAATTTTTATTTTGGCGATCAGTGAGCTGAAAACGTTTTTTTTACAAATTAACGCATGTTCAATTGCGATCACTCACGCTTGCAATTCGGCCAGTTTATTTTGATTTTCTTATACTTAGATGACAAAGTGAGAATAAATCTATTATTCCAAAGCTAAAACATATGCCCTTTGTTTAAAAAGGGGACAGGTTTCAAAGATGTGACATAAAACGCCGCAAAAACACTCATTGAAAAAAGGTTGTAGGGCATAAGAAAATATTGAATGTGATTAGAACAAAGTAATATTTACAGACCAGTCAGCTTTTGTATTGTTCAACGCCTTGGCTAATAAAGAACAAACATTTATTCAAAGGAGTGCTAAGCAACCGCGAAAAGTTACATGTTTATGGACGCTTCAGAAAACCCAAACGCCGTTCGAATGATAAAATTATATTAAAAAGGTTTACTGAAGTCAGCTGAAATGCTTTACCGCAAAAATAACCATGAATCTGCGGAAAGTCAATGATCTGAAACAAAGGAGCAGACTCTGTATTCAATGAAATCAAGAAAAACATGCCATGTTTCATTAGATTGACCATCACAGTCACCATAAGCCAATACAATAGATAATGTTTGGGATGTTATGAAATAATCTCATGTACATTTTATGTTGCTCCATGTAAATTATATTAGAACTCTATGTATATGAATCTGGTATAGAGGATCAGAGAACGGAGGGTAATTTGTGGTATAAATATTTTTGAACTGTGGAAACTTATTTAAGATACTATATAGTACTAATAAAGCTTATCAACCATATTCAATGGAAGCAGTTCGTTTTGCATTGCTTTAATACAGCTAGAAATCGGGTACCAATCAAGAGCACCACCATATCACGGTTATTTTCGAAACTACTAAAAGGGTGATAACTCTCTACGAAAACGTCAAGAGTATCAAATTTAACTGTCGATATCAAATTCGGATTACACCCAATAAAATTAATTTTCTCCTTATCGTTGACTTAGGGGTGCGGATAAACTTGGTAAATACGAGTAATAAAGTTTAAAAAAAATCATAAATAAAGCATTTAGAACTCTTCCTAGGAGATTTATTATTTTAGTTGTTTATTTCTTCTCATTTTCGCATATACCTAATATATTGAATCTCATCCTTTCAGTTTAGTTTGTATTCAATATATCTCTATGGAAGTTGCCTCAATAAAGTTATAGAAAATTTTTATTGCGATTTGGTTAAAAATTAGTGATATTGACTCAAAACTTCTTCCGACAGTTAGCAACAACCATACAGAGACTTTTCAAATAACAGTGTATATGTACCAATAAGTAGAAATTAGTTGTCAGAACGACTTGTTGACCGGTGTTTGTACATATATGTACATATATATTAATCTGTATATCCATATACTATACATTGCATATTTGGAAGGGTATTTGTGTCATACTTTGAATATTTTATTTGCTCCCTTCACTTACATACGTCATTTCATATGATTCCTCATTTACTTAATCGATTGCCGATAATGCGCAAAGAGATTGAAGTTGTAAAACGCTCACCGCCGCTTGAATTCACACAAAAGCTGGTGGCATTCGCTATTGTTGTTTCTCTTTCCATTTTGCAACTACAAAAAAGGAGCTAATGTCGATGAATGTTATTTCAATTTACTAAATACTTCAAATGGGCAGATAATATTGCGAAAGCAAAAAACATTACCAGCCAATAAGACTTTCTTGCGTGTCGTTGACAAGTGAACATACTTAAAAGCAACTGAAAATCAGCGATTATCGCTGATCAATTACAAAGCATTGAAATTGTAAAATGTAAAATGTACGGAGCAGTGCATATGGTCAATGTCACAGACTTATCTACGAAACCGTGCAACTGGGGGTGTAAGTAGGATACACAGAATTCTTTGAGCTGAACTGAATGATTTTATTGTCATACAACTCGTAGTTGCGTGAATGAGATCGCGGTGTGATATCGTGAAACAATCAGCAACTGATGACACAATAGGTGAAGGTATCTGTCGTCACTTGAACAACTGTCGCAGTTTAAAAGTTTGAAAATTAGAATTTTGAAGTGTTATATATTTTTATAATCTTGCAACCTGTGGCTGTAGAGCACAATAGTTTTGTTTACCAAAACTAATCGCTATAAGTAGATACAGAGTTATATATGAGACCACTGCCAGGCCCACAAAACTCCATTAAGCGAAAAACTATAATGTGCCGTAACTACGTATTAGGATATAAAACTGTAATAAAGCACGTGGACCCGACATCTAATAAATTAATTAAAGTAAAATCTCATAAACCGTTAAAGCTATTTCAAGCTTATAACTACTGTATTGAAAACTACTAAAATTGCGCTACAAAATTAATACCTTTGAAGCATTATGTATATTTGGCAGTCGAGATGGTACGAAAGACCTTTATGGGAGCAATTATCAAAATTTGTAGTGTAAAGGGCGTGACCGCGCCCACTTGTAGGTGAAATCCTATATCTCAGGAATTGCTATGCGAATTATAATAATATTTGGTTATTAACATATAGCAACCACACATACATATATCAAATAGAACAAAATTTTTTATTCCGTATGATTCCTTCACTTTACGGAACATTTATAAAGCATCAATAAAGTTATTTGAATAAAAATTTGAGTAAATAACCTACTTTTGATGTATGCCATTCCAAATCCAAAATTTGTCAAAATCGGACAGTGGATGTCAGTACCAATAGCTGATTTTACACCGAATATATCTGCGTATATCTGATATATTATATGTATAATTGAATTTTAGAGATCTTTTTATGAAAATAGTGTGTATTTCTGTCAAAAATAAATAAAATGGAGTCAATACTTACCCATAATCCAAATATACCTAATATAAAGATTTTCGAACTTTCGGCTGAGTTTATACAGAATCTCCTTTTGTCTAAAATGGTTGAAATCGGGTCAATATTATAGCTAACATACAAATTTCAAACTTCCAATTGAAGGTATAGCGTATATCGCTTGGTCTATAAGATGTCTTAGCAAAATTTAGTGAACCTATAGTATTATATAAAGTGCATTTTAATTTCGAAAATATACTACACATATACATATATATAAAAAAAATTAGTTATTCTGGCAAATACAAGTATGTTGTCCAGTATAACTGACTAATAACTCCCAATTTACCATATATAGTGATTTCCATCCATTTTGATTTTTCCTCTCTAAACCGTTTGTGTCGGTCAGAATGTGCTATATTTCTATGAAACTAAGTGGTTTTCTGAACGATAGCCCAGGCATCGAAAAAGAATTGAAATTTCTCTAAAACTCATATCCCTAATTAAATGCCAGCTGATTATTTGGTTCGTTTTTTTCTTATATACCCAATATAAAAGCTTCTTTGGTTAAGTTTAAATCACTCATTTGTATTATGTTTATTTTAATATAAACACGACACGCACAAAATATAGTAATGAAATTAAGCGAGTCTACGATCTATGATACATACGTACATATGTATATGATATTAAGTTACCAAATATGATTGTAATCCATTTGGTTTGTTTGAATAATGCACACTACGCTACACTTTAGATTTTATAAACATTTTGAAAAAATTCTCAAGCGTTTTTGAGACACGAAAAATATAATAGTTAGGGGTGCGCAATTTTAAATCACTCCAATTACCTGTCGCGAAAAATACTTGTTAATTACGAGTAACGAAAAAAGCGTGCTTTCTGTTCAACGGTTCACAAAGAAGAGACAGTTCTTTATTTCTTAATTTAATTGCTAAGACTAAATCTTAAAACTAACGGCTTAAACTAGTGGTAATATAAATATGTAATAAGAAGGGGTAAGTATAATCATTTTCAACTTTCGTTAAATATTGTAACAGATTATGGTAAGTAGTAGATTGGTATTATGCATGGATTATTAAGGTAAGTATTTTATAATTTATAATTTCTTAATTTATTTTTTAATAATTCAATATTTAACAATTCTTAGAATTCAATTTTCTTTATTTTAGTTTTACAAAAGCAAGTTTTTTCAACACCTGAACTTTGACCTTTCAAAACTGCTTGATTGCATACAAAATGTTCGGTTACATCCATAGTCCTTCCTTACTTGTTCAATATTGCAATAGAAATAAACGTCGGTTCAATAGCAATATCTACATATATGTATATTGTATGCAGAAGAGATAATTTCTGGGTCTAAAACAACAGACATTCAATACTCGTGAACTATTATCGAAAACTAAATTTTTCTCTCAAAAAATTAAAATTTACATAATTTCCACTTCCTCCGACCGTCACAACATTACCAAAAACTGTTATTACACAAACTCATTCATGGAAAGGTGTTATGCGACAGTCTAAAGTGATGTCATTATTGCCATGTCTCAAGTGATTTTTCGTGGTAAATTTCAACTTTCGAAATAATTTATTTTCGCGCACCTCAAATACACTGAACACCTGAAAGAGCATGCTTTGCTGGTCGTACTTTTGCACGCACACGTAAATGTAAATACATACATATGTACATATGTATATGAGGGCCACTGTGTTTGGACGCACTTCTTTTAAGCACGTCTAATAAATTTAATTGTCAAATTATTATTTTTTTCATTTTCACATAGGTCTCTCCGTTTAAGTTTAGCACATTTCTATCACTGCTCGACGCGCTTATCTAAAGTCAAAGCAATTTTCAAATTTTTTGCCGTCGAGCCCATCATTGCCTCCAAGCATGCCAAGTCGCAATTAGCGAATACAAACTAATTTGTTCCATGGGACAACAAATGAATAGTAAAGGTGTACCTAGGCAGATGCTCAAATTTACTCACACAAGCGTCATCTAAGCATATATGCTTGTAATTAACAATTTTTATTTCGCTTGTATTTAAGTAGAATTTTATGTTCTGGACAATTATGCTAATTTGTTAAACGAATTGCTCCTTACGCACACGCACACCATTGACTTCTGGCACACCAACACATTATATACATATATGTGCCCCAGTGTTCCATTTAGCTAATTTTTCCAAAGCCACACACAAATTACAGTGAACAGCCAAAATATTTATCACGCTCTTCCCCTCCCATTGCGGTCTCCCATTGTTAAAGTAGTTCTAATTCCTTTTAATTTTAATTTATATTTTATTTTCCTCTTCTATCTAAGCACCACATTCGTTTCCACTCTGACTAACATTTCCATTCCTTTTCGACGCATTTCACTGGCAACTACCCGCAATCTATTTACCTATGAAAATTCGTGCAGTTGTATGTATGTATAAGCTACAAGTATGTATATGTGGGTATATTTTGATCAGCTCGTCCAATTAAGTGAGGAGTCATTTAATTATTGTAATTTGCTTTCGTAGCCTTCTGACTTGTTTTATTTATGTAATGTCTCAATGTATGCAGAACGCGTATGTATCTGTCTGGATAGTTAGCTCACTTTAACTTCGCCACAGTTATCGCATATTAACGATTTGCTCGCGATTGCTTCGGAAATTACCTTCGCACGCGCTATCCTGCTGCGCAAAGCACAGCGCATTTACCATATGTTCGCGCTTCACCGTTTAATTTGTTTGTTTATTTGTTCGCAGTCACTTTGACTGGCGCTCACAGTGACACGCCATGTCGGGCCACACCTTGTTGGTGGGTTTGCGCCCGCACGAGTCAATGCCGCCAACACCACCGCCTCATTTTAAGTCAATCCCTTTACACGCACTGTTGCTGTTGCCTTGCGGCCATTTTTTTGAACTCTCAGCTCCATATTTTGTGGAGGCTATAATGCTCTTTTGCACGCGTATTAATTATACTACGCTGAACAGGGTATATTAAGTTTGCAATACCTATGTAAATGCTAAATTTTAGCTGCCATTAAATTGATCGACCAAAATTAAAATGAAGATCTGTTTTCCTTATAAAATAACCTTAATGCGATTCGGTTTTTTATATCAAATAATGTGCCTAATTGAAGGATGGAGTCATGCGTAGAAGTTCACGCAAGTGAGGAAAGTTCTCTGATCGCCATTCACTTCGAGTGGCCAGAAACGATTCTTTTACATATGGATCAAGCAGCTCACGACTTTCGGTCTTTGACCAAGTATCCTCTGGGTAGCCTAAGAACCTCCCTTTGAAGGCGAGCTAAAGTGAGAAGGCGAAACATCCCCTACATAGAGTTGTGTGCTGGGCCACGTAAAAAAACACCCCCCATTAAACTTAACAATCAGCCTCGGATGAGCTGCTGCTGGATAAAATAATTCGAGCTGCAGAACTTAATCGAGCAGGTACAATCTTTCATAAGAGTGACAGCTGTAGATAGTTTCGTACATTTGAGAACCAGCATAAACACCACTAACAATGTCAGCCTGGAAACCACAGGATTGCTCTTGCCAACAGGTGCTACTTCGGACTGAGTAGGCAATTGAAAAGTAAAGTCCTCTCTCGACGAACAAAAACTAAACTCTATAAGTCGCTCATAATTCCCGTCCTGCTATATGGTGCAGAGGCTTTGACGATGACAACAACTGATGAGTCGACATTGCGAGTTTTCGAGAGAAAGGTTCTGCGAAAGATTTATGGTCCTTTGCACATTGGCCACGGCAAGATATACGACGACATTGACATAGTTCAGCGAATTAAAAGACAGCGGCTACGCTGGCTAGGTCATGTTGCCCGGATGGATGAAAACACTCCAGCTCTGAAGTACCCGCCGGGGGAAGCAGAGGAAGAGGAAGACCTCCACTCCGTTGGAAGAACCAAGTGAAGAAGGACCTTCGCTTGGAATATCCAATTAGCGCCAAGTAGCGAAAAGAAGAAACGACTGACGCGCTGTTGTTAACTCGGCTATAATCGCGTAAGCGGTGTCCACGCCCGTAAAGTAGAGGAAGAAAGTGCCTACAAACACTCAGCAAAACGTTTTCCATTCGATTCAGATTTAGTTATGCATACAGTTGCTATGAGAAATGCAGCTGTGAAGGGTATAAAATTAACGGAATATTGAAGTTCAACCGAAAACACAATTTTTAGTATTTTCATTGTAATTTTTTTATTGAATTATAAAATACATGGGATAGGGTTTTTTTTTATGGAATAACACATCGGGTAAATGGTATCCACAGCATTCCATACTTATAGGCACTGGTTTGTCGAAATTTTCCATAACTATTCTGCATAAATGTAGCTGAATTTCATTGTTGCTACTTTAAATCTCCTTCTTGTCGACGACGCCGAATTGAGGTTCCTGGATTATCGCTATGTATTGTCATTTGAACAACTTTCATTATTTTTGATATATAGTATGTATGTGTTATTGTTGAATAATGAACACACGTTGTTTCATTGTGGAAGACTTCATTTTATTCAGGATTATCAACACTTGAGTGCATAAATGGCGGCAAATTCTTGCGTAACGGTTCAGCCGAAGTCAGTGTTTTTTTTTTTTAGTTTTTAAGTGTTTTAAGTGTGGTTTATATATCGGGTGGAAATATCATATGCTATTGTCATTACGTCATTATCATTATATAGAATGTAAAAATCAATTAATATATTGTGACGTTTTACCGTCTTATGTTTCGGAGATACTTAATATTTATAATGTCAGTTTTGTTTTGAAAAATAAGGATGCATCAAAGTAAACAGAAAAACCAATATCGAAGACAAATGTTATATCAATAAAACACCATTGAAGAGCTTCTCTTTTATAATTTCCCAGTTCACAATCCTTTTCTTAGAACTACAGTAATCTTTCACCATAGGACATGCCAAAATTCTCCTAAAATTCATCCCGATTAACTTGGTACTCAAATTTTGCTATACCTCCAGTTTGTCAGCATATTTTGCATCTATCAATATTTTCCATATTTGAAGGCTATCAAATATTCCTCTTTTAAACTTTGGCATGCTAAGGTCAGATGTTTTTACAAATGAGGCTAGAACAATATCCTTCCTTGTTTTATTATTCTCCAGTTCAGTATGTATTAAATCCCTGAATTTATTTTTCGAAAATAACTTTGCTGTTGATGTTCCATACATCCCTTGGCTGATTGTACCGATTACTGGCTAATTGAGCAGTCCATGCGCATTTTTATTGAGTAAAACAGGAAATTTTTTTGGCTGTAATTCCATATACATTCACGTATTATTTTAGGTAGGACCTTAAACCACATGCAATTTTTGGCTTATAGTAGACCATGAGGGTTCATCGATCGACTTGTTCTCAAACTCAGCAAACTCATTCTTACTAATTAGTGCTTAGTGCGAGAAGAAAAATTATTTGGTATCTTTGAAACGTGAGTATATTTTCATATGAACACATCATCCGACATATTTTTTTGAATTAATATTCATTGGAATATTGTCCATATCGTTTCAGATTCATTAAATATATCTATGATTAATGACAGATTGCTCCAATAGTGAGATCATTTATTTATTGCCAAAACAAAAAAGTCTTACTCATAAAAAGGTCTTTACTTTTTAATGAGTACACAAACCTTCATAAAGTACATAGGTAAATACATATATGAGCTAATTCTATTCCTAAAGTTTCATTGAATAAATATTGATTAACTACCTATAAAATAACCATAAAGTTATCCGTTCGCTAACTGAATATAAAAATATTGTTTCTTAAAACATTTGAATACTTGAAACAGCTACCAAAGATTTGAATGCGTTGTTCTGTAGAATCTTCCTTTAAAAATATTTAAAAAGGTATGAAGTATAATTTCACGTTCCAAGCTTAAAAATAACAACATTTCAAGGATCCTTTATCCAATCAGAAACTTGGAAGTTCCGAATTGTACGAATAAGTTATTCTTTAAATGCATCTCTACAATGAAAAAGGCTCAAATACGAATTAAAATATTACAAGTTATTAATTTATGCGAATAAGTTCCAGAACGTCATGTAGATATCAAATATCAAGATGCCATTTGTACACGCAAACGTACAAATACAGCCATACATACATATAGAGTTTTAAGATGAGAAAACTCTTTGGCAAAGTAATTCAAATGGAAAATGCGAAACTTTTCGCAAATTACATTCCAAAAGGAAACTTTTATTTCACCTCATTTACCTTAACATGCGGAAAGCGCCAACAGCAAACGAAATATTAAATATGCTAATATTCTCTTGGCACCGACGCAAGACAAGCAAGGGAGCGAGGGTAGGAGATCATCAAGTATTCAAACTAAAAAGAAAGTTGAAAGTTGCGCACGAGTGTAAAAGTCAGCGGTGACACAAAGTGAGACGCAAACCACACAAACACAAAACAGATAAGCAAGAGAAAAGAGAGAAGATGAAACGAAATAAAAGCCAATCATAATTTTTATGAAGTGGAATGTACAACAAAATTGCTTGACAGCATCACATTTCCAAACGCGCGTGGCTCATTCGCTGTGACAGTCGCCTCATTGGGTGCGGTAAACGCGCCAGCAGCACTAACAGCAACAACAAAAATCAAAGCCACAATGTTTTGTCAAATGGTGGAACAATGACAACCGACCCACCAAACAAGAACCACCAACAGGCAGAACATGGCTTGCATAAACAAAAACCCCATAAATTACCGTAGTTGGTGTGAGTGTTCAGTATGCCAGAAGTTAGCGGTAGAAGTGGACTGGTGGGGCACGCTAAGGAAGTGGCGGCAAATGAAATTGGCTTCAAAGTTGCTGGTGTTGGCGCTGCTGATTATGCTGATTCTTATGTCTTCAAACGACCAACTCTCAAAGTTGTTCATCACATCCTTCATCAAAGCCGAGCGCCCTCCAACCTCTGTGCCACCTCGCCCTCACCTCCGGCAACTTGAAGGGGAGTCGCACAGTTGACGGAAACGCTTTGATTGTAACTGTTCGCACCAACCGCAAAGCTCGACCCACTACCATTGAGCCTGCTCTCCCACGTAAGTAAACTTGGCGCACTCTTTTGTCACATTTGTATTTGCGACCATTTCGCACCAGCCAGTGACTGTTTTTGTCACATACAAAATAAACAGCAAAGCATAGTAGAGACTAATTTTAATATTTTTCGTGAAAAATTTTTATTCAGAAATACTTTTTTAGCTTTTTATATATTATATTTCGTTGCTTGTAGCGTTAAATCATATCTGTCTCTTCGCTCTTTGTGTTGCTTATCTAAAATATTTTAGACTGTTTCCCAAGTTACTTTTTTCATAATCATATGTGTTGTTTTTGTTGTTATTTCTGTTTTCATGGTTGTGAGTTCTTCCTCATCAGTAACGTGTTTTGATTTACTAGGCGGTCGCTTAATACCATACATGCAGTCCTTGAGTGACAACACATTTTTTATTGCAAAGTAAACTGAACAAAGTTATCGTTTAACACATGCTTAATATCTTATATGAGTATAACTTGCAATGTTTCACTGAACTTCGTCGCCTATTTTCGGCCTTCGTCTTAATATCGCACAAGTCCTACTTAATACGCACTTGTAAGATACATTCATTTTATGAAAAGCTTTTTCTTTTGGAAATCACAATATTTTTAGTTATACAGAGTTTTCAAATAATTTTAATCTTATTTCTTAACAAGTAAGGAAGGGCTAAGTTCGGGTGTCACCGAACATTTTATACTCTCGTATTATAAAGTGATAATCGAGATTTCATTATCCGTCTTTAAATATTTTTCAAATACCGTATTTGTGTAAAGTTTTATTCCGCTATCATCATTGGTTCCTAATGTACACAGAGAAGGCATCAGATGGAATTCAAAATAGCGTTATATTGGAAGAAGGCGTGGTTGTGAACCGATTTCACCTATATTTCGTACATGTCATCAGGAAAATATTATATACCGAATTTCGTTGAAATCGGTCTGATAGTTCCTGAGATATGGTTTTTGGTCCATAAGTGGGCGAGGCCACGCCCACTTTCAATTTTTAAAAAAGCCTGGATGCAGCTTCCTTCTGCCATTTCTTCCGTAAAATTTAGTGTTTCTGACGTTTTTTTGTTAGTCGGTTAACGCACTTTTAGTGATTTTCAACATAACCTATGTATGGGAGGTGGGCGTGGTTATTATCCGATTTCTTCATTTTTTGAACTGTATATGGAAATGCCTGAAGAAAACGACTCTGTAGAGTTTGGTTGACATAGCTATAGTAGTTTTTGAGATATGTACAAAAAACTTAGTAGGGGGCGGGGCCACGCCCACTTTTCCAAAAAAATTGCGTCCAAATATGCTCCTCCCTAATGCGATCCCTTGTGCCAAATTTCACTTTAATATCTTTATTTATGGCTTAGTTATGACACTTTATAGGTTTTCGGTTTCCGCCATTTTGTGGGCGTGGCAGTGGGCCGATTTTGCCCATCTTCGAACTTAACCTTCTTATAGAGCCAAGAAATACGTGTACCAAGTTTCATCATGATATCTCAATTTTTACTCAAGTTACAGCTTGCACGGACGGACGGACAGACGGACGGACGGACAGACGGACGGAGGGACAGACAGACATCCGGATTTCAACTCTACTCGTCACCCTGATCACTTTGGTATATATAACCCTATGTATATCTGACTCTTTTAGTTTTAGGACTTACAAACAACCGTTATGTGAACAAAACTATAATACTCTCCTTAGCAACATTGTTGCGAGAGTATAAAAAAAAAATAAAAAAGTTACACTAATCATTAGCGAAATTTAAATGTTTTTTATTTAGTGTGAATTACAATCGATACAATTAAGTTCTGAATATAACATCATTTAAAAGGCCAAGAACGAATTCGATGAACCCAATTTTCGAGGACTTTTCCACTGAATCAAGCCATGAATAGCACATTCAATATTGACTTTCAAGGCTTAAAGAGGGTCTGCCTTATTGCTAAAAACCATTGAATTCAAATAACGCCACTAAATTTCAGTATAATGGTGTTAAATCACAAATTCTTGGAGGCCATTCAATGCCACAATTTCTTGAAATAATCGAATCTCCAAACTTTTATCGCAATAATTCGGTTGTTGCACGTGCTGTGTGGCACCAAGCTCTGTCTTGTGGGAACCATTTGTTGTCAAGATCACTATTAACTAACAATATATTAACTAACTATAAAGCGCTCATTTCGAAAGAAGTACGGACCGATAGTTCCACCAGACCAAAACCGCGGATAATTTGTGGATTTTCGTCGCACCAGAATCAACAGTTTTATTTATTTACCGCACCATTCAGATGAAAGTGAGACTCATTGGAGAAGATGATTCTCTCAATTCAATTATTTTGATAATAAAATTGGATAATTTGTAAAAGCTGATTTTCCGAATTTGTAAAGATTACTTAATACAATGAAAAAAATACAGATCAGGACATATCATGGTCTCTTGCTGAACCAAATGTCCAATGATTTTCCAACATATTTATTTTTAGTTGCTGAATTTTAGTTATGACTTGTTTATTGTTTCACTGCTTTAACCGATGTTACTGTTGTATCGGGTGATTTTAAGAGCTTGATAACTGTTTTTAAAAAAAAAACGCATAAAATTTGCAAAATCTCATCGGTTCTTTATTTGAAACGTTAGATTGGTTCATGACATTTACTTTTTGAAGATAATTTCATTTAAATGTTGACCGCGGCTGCGTCTTAGGTGGTCCATTCTGAAAGTCCAATTTTGGGCAACTTTTTCGAGCATTTCGGCCGGAATAGCCCGAATTTCTTCGGAAATGTTGTCTTCCAAAGCTGGAATAGTTGCTGGCTTATTTCTGTAGACTTTAGACTTGACGTAGCCCCACAAAAAATAGTCTAAAGGCGTTAAATCGCATGATCTTGGTGGCCAACTGCCCATGCATCCCGAAAAATGCACTGTTTGGTGTGGTTTGTACGCTGGTGGAATCATTGGACCTTATTTTTTCAAAGATGCTGTTGGACGCAACGTTACGGTGAATGGCGATCGCTATCGTTCGATGCTAACAAACTTTTTGTTGCCAAAAATGGAAGAACTGAACTTGGTTGACATGTGGTTTCAACAAGATGGCGCTACATGCCACACAGCTCGCGATTCTATGGCCATTTTGAGGGAAAACTTCGGAGAACAATTCATCTCAAGAAATGGACCCGTAAGTTGGCCACCAAGATCATGCGATTTAACGCCTTTAGACTATTTTTTGTGGGGCTACGTCAAGTCTAAAGTCTACAGAAATAAGCCAGCAACTATTCCAGCTTTGGAAGACAACATTTCCGAAGAAATTCGGGCTATTCCGGCCGAAATGCTCGAAAAAGTTGCCCAAAATTGGACTTTCCGAATGGACCACCTAAGACGCAGCCGCGGTCAACATTTAAATGAAATTATCTTCAAAAAGTAAATGTCATGAACCAATCTAACGTTTCAAATAAAGAACCGATGAGATTTTGCAAATTTTATGCGTTTTTTTTTTAAAAACAGTTATCAAGCTCTTAAAAAATCACCCGATATATCTATGTATGTATATAAATAAATGACTTATACTAAGTGGGAGCTGAAAATACATGCGAATATACCTTGTTGTTTCTCACGAGTTTTACGAATTAAGTCATTGCCTGGGTGTAATGGTGTACTTATGAAATACATATACACAATTGGAAGAGGAATTCTTCCTTTCAATTTGACTGCAGCCTAATTTAACCCTTATGAAAAGCGTGTTCCATTAATTAGTTAATTTACCAATATAAAAAGCAATAAACATCGAAAGATTGAATTCCCTACATTGGTGTCAATATTGAATGTGCGAGAAAAGAGTAATTCTAAATCAATAGATGATAAGAGGTATGATAATACACCGATAATCGTCTACTATTGTCTCTTCTTCTTCTTCTTAATTGGCGTAGACACCGCTTACGCGATTATAGCCGAGTTAACAACAGCGCGCCAGTCGTTTCTTCTTTTCGCTACGTGGCGCCAATTGGATATTCCAAGCGTAGTCAGGTCCTTCTCCACCTGGTCCTTCCAACGGAGTGGAGATATTCCTCTTCCTCTGCTTCCCCCGGCGGGTACAGCGTCGAATACTTTCACAGCTGGAGTGGTTTCGTCTATTCGGACAACATGACCTATCCAGCGTAGCCGCTGTCTTTTAATTCGCTGAACTATGTCAATGTCGTCGTCTATATATCTTTCGCAGAACTTTTCTCTCAAAAACTCGCAACGTCGACTCATCATTTGTTGACATCGTCCAAGCCTCTGCACCATATAGCAGGACGGGAATTATGAGTGACTTATAAAGTTTAGTTTTTGTTTGTCGAGAGTAGACTTTGCTTCTCAATTGCCTACTCAGTCCGAAGTAGCACCTGTTGGCAAGAGTTATCCTGCGTTGGATTTCCAGGCTGACATTGTTGGTGGTGTTTACGCTGGTTCCAAGATAGACGAAATTGTCTACAACTTAAAAGTTATGACTTTCAACAGTGACGTGAGTGCCAAGTCGCGAGTGCGACGACTGTTTGTTTAATGACAGAAGATATTTCGTCTTGCCCTCGTTCACTGCCAGACCCATTTCTTTTGTTTCCTTGTCCAGTCTGGAGAAAGCAGAACTAACGGCGCGGGTGTTGAGGCTGATGATATCAATATCATCCATCCTCTCTCCTACTATTGACTAGATAATATTTAAAACTGTATAGTGGCCATTATACCCTTTAAGCACAGGAATACCACATGTCATAAAAGCCAGTTAAACCTATTAAAATTTGATAGAACTATAAAAAATGGAAGCCATTTATAACCACTCTTAGCCATATAACAAAGAAATGCCATTCTCTTGAAAGCAAACGGTAACAAACTACTCAATACGATTAAAATGAAAAACAAAAAATCATGTAAATCAACGACACAGACTCGACGTTTTTTTAGTGTGCAGCATTGCCGATATTGGCGGATCCGACAATTGAGCAGTTTCTTGGGGAGAAAATGACGTGTGCACAATTTCAGATCGATATTTCGATAAATGAGGGACTAGTTCGCGTATATATATATAGACAGGCAGGCGAACATGGGTGAATCGATTTAGGTCGTTAGGCATTAATTATTTTCCTTTGCCGAGTCTCACAACTTTTCATAGCTGAGAAATCAATGGATTCGTAGCTATGCAGTCCCCGTTAATTCACTTGCTAATTCTTAGTCAACAATATATTTTCAAAATGCTAATTTTACGTCTTATCCTGGAAAAAAAATCATATTCTTCATTGTTGATTTCATGATTCTTCGCAAAACCAGGATTGCCATATACTTGACCATTTCTTAACCGTTTCTTTTATATGAAGTTTTTTCTACTATTTATCAAAAAGTTTACCAAAGTTTAATATATTATCCTCCACACTTTAAATTTTTAGCTAATTAAAAGTCAATCTAATGAACGTGAATCAAAGAAATGTAAAATAAGTGTACTATAATAGGTATCTACTGTTTATTAATATTGAACAAAAATTCGAATTAAAAAAACTCCATTCAGAATACACCTCGAGTACAATATTTGCGTTTATGCTTATAGGCTTTACCCTTCTAGGATATAACGGGGTAGAAATGGCGCATAAACATGGTAATAGTACATTATTTATATTTTGTTTAACTTTCCATTTTCTAGCTGGCCATTGTATTTTTGTATTAACTAACTAAAAAATATGAGTATGTATGATTTCCGTTAAGACTATCATTCGCATCTTCTAACCTATTTTTCTAGATGAAATGTACCCACAAATTCTCAAGAAGTAAAAGAAATTTGAATTTTGAAATTAGTTTTGTCAAGTCGTGCGGCAACGTGCGTTTTGGCTAAGCGGGTGCGGGGAGAGCTGACTTGTTGGACTTTTAGGCTGACTTCTGCACAGGACTGAATATTTTACTACTCGTAAGAAAAATGTGTGATGAATGGGGACAGGAACTCCATGAGCAAATTGCATGAGAAATAAAAGGAAAAGAAGCAAAGTATTTGATTACGTACATACATAAATACAATGGGTACGTGTACGTCGAAATAAACGAAAATCTTACCCAGACAGATGAAAAATCGTGTAGGACAACAATATAACTAGATATGAATATATATGTACGTATGTATGTATATATACATACAAGTACAATATGAAACATTGAGAAAATGGCTGCTGTAATCGTTGGCTGTCTGAGGTTTGGTTGTGCGTGGAGGAGCGAAAAGAGCGCAGCAAATAGGAAAGTCTAAATGCCAACAGACGCTTAAGTGGGGGTTGACAGTTATGTGCCATCCTGTCCACATACACAGTAGAACGCGGTACTTTGCTGTACATTTAGTACATACATATGTGTGTATGTATAGTATAATGAAAATGTTATTACGAAAAGAACTCAAAGAAAAATTATTGTATGAAAAGAAAATAATTGTATGGAAGACTTCTAACGCCGCAAAAAATAATACAAAAATACCAAATAACAAAATAATGATGAGCATCAAAGAATCATTGAAAGCTTACTCCGCAAATATAATGACTTTCTCATCATGTTTTCTCGCCAATATGGCATTAGTAACTATAGGTATTTATGTATTATGTATTATATCTTTACCAGCGAAGTGCCAATCAGTCAGCTGAAAAAACTTTGTTTACCATTATTTTCTTAAGAGCATATTGCCAAAACTGATGTAAGGTAAATCTGTGCGCTTGCTTCTCTCTTTAACACATCGGTATTTAACCCATTCGTCCCGGCTTTTTACGAGCGATGCTAAAACAAAAAAAAAATTTTTTTATTGGAGTTGGTTATTAAGGTCATTTGTAAGTTATTGTTAAAAGAAAATATTGAAAACAATAATCGCGTGGCCTGGGGGTGGTGGTAAGTCATTGTACTCTCCGGGATGTTATGTGGTACAATATATAGAAACAATAGGAACAATAATGTGAATAAAACCGACAGTTATTAATTTTTATATTGTTGAAAAAGTGGAAGGTGTGTATTATATGAAATATATGAATGATATGGTGCAAAGCACAATTTGCGTGCAAACATTAGTTTCACATATTCAAGCTTTTCACGTTATCAATGCTTAACACTCTTTACAAATTGTCTTAGTGCGTGTCTGCATTTTTTTAATTACGACGTCGGATAGTTCCTTCTACAGGAAGATACATTGCGGACTTAAATTGTTGCTTGGCGACAATTACTTAGTAGCAAAACTTCTTTGGGGTCCTGCCATTTCGCGAAACGAAAAGTATATGATGTGTCCCTAAACTCTGTTTCACCTCTTTTCAATCAAAAAATTAGCATATGTAAAAAATCGATTTTATACCACGGGCTTGAGAGACATATATTATTTCAATGTGCTGCGTCACTTGAACTTTGTCAATGATTCATCAATCATTAACACTATAATGTCGGCATTTCTGAAATATTTTCTGTTCACATTCCGAAATCACACGAAATCACACGAAATCACCAACAAGGTACAAGTAAGTTTTGGTGCTCTTCTGTGGCTTATCTGGCTGTGCCAAATACATTTTTGAAGTAATGAAAGTGAGTCGAAGACGTCCGATTGCTTTCTTTACTGCCCTGATTCGCTGGAGCTAGAGGCCCCACTTGGTATGAATTCGGCAGAGCTTCGCCCAGAAAAGTCTTCCATGTGGTTATTATTATCTATTTCATTTTCCAAAATTTTTTTAATATCGTCAGAATCCATTTTTTACGACAACAATTTTTTCCAGGGATTATTTACTAATAATCGGATTATTGGTAGATATGTGTATAATGTGTATCACCATATCGACCGAATGATACACATAAGTAGATACCATACACTATAATAAGCACAAACCCAATGTATTTTTATAAATACTTAGCAGTCAAAAACGTAAACAGACGTCTAAGTTGCAATACCAACATATTTAAATATTTTCACACCAAATATCCAAAAAGTACTTGGCCGCGTCGTAACTCCCAAAAAACAGTATTGTAAAATCAAATGACAGAAATATTGGCCCATTATGAACAGTCCTTATAACAGGACACCTCCCATAACCGGACCAATTTCATGAGCAAAACCTTTCATTAATAATTTCATACAAACAATTCCAATAACCGAACATGAGTATGTTCCAATGATAGGAAGCGGACACTACTTGTATTAGGTGATATTTCGTTCAAATTATCCCTGATAAGCGGACAAGATTTCATAAAGTTTCTAAAGAAAATTTTGTACCATTTGCAGTAGCTATTTTTTAATTGTTATTAACGTTTGTTTCGCTTGTGTCTGGTTCGCGCTCATTGTCATTCTGTCACTCGTGACTAACATTGGTTCGCATGTATTAGTTCAGTAGAAATATAGTTCTGAGTTGGAGCTTCTGACTCTAAGAATACAACACACGCCTCCATAAGTGGTCAGCTCCCATAGCCAGACAAAAAAAACTACGACGGTGGGCATCCGGTTATGAGGAATTTCACTGTTTATTACATATATGTATGCAGTGTGCGACGAAGGATGGGGCCATGTGTAGAAGTTCAAGCAAGTGAGGAAAGTTCTCTGACCGTCTTCACTTGGGGCAGCTCACGACTTCTGGTCTTAGATCAAGTGCTCTTTGGGCAGCCGAAAGACATCCATTCAAGGGGAACTAAAGGCATGATTATTCCTCCTTAGGGTTGTGCGCTGTGGCCATATAAAGGAGCGCAAATCCGGTGTGAGATTCATGGCGAAAGAGAGAGACTCCGCCGCCGAGCCCTGGCATTCGCGCCAGGTGGATGAACGATCAAAGCGAAGTTCTTCAATATATCGCTGATTTACACATACGCCTCGAAGGAAAAAGAACGATGTGACCAAAGATGTCTTCTATGAGCGTTTGGAGCGCACCTATGAGAGCTGCTCCGCCACCGCTATATCTGAATTTGGTTACCTCGCAAAACTAATACGGCTGTGTAAACTGACGTTGAGCAATACAAAAAGCTCCGTCAGGTCACGAAAGACCTCTCCGAGCCGTTCGATACCAAACGAGGTTTCAGATAAGGAGACTCCCTATTATGCCAGCTGAATCTTACAATTTTCTACAAGTGTGGCCATAACAACCACGCTGTTAGTTGTGTTTTCTCCAGGTTGGACAAAGAAGTGAAGCCAATGGGCCTGGTAGTGAGCGAGGCCAAGACGGAATATCTCCTGTCATGAATCAAACAGTCGTCGAATTCGCGTCTCGGGTCCCACGCCACTGTTCACAGTCATAACTTCAAAGTCTTATATAATTTCTTTTATCTTTGAATTAGTATTAACACCACCAACAATGTTAGCCACGAAATCCAATGTAGAACTGTACAAGATATACGTCAACATCGACTTAGTTCAGCAAATTAAGAGACAGCGGCTACGCTGGCTAGGTCATGTTGTTCTCCAGCTCTGAGTGTATTCGAAGCAGTAATCGGGGGAAGAGGAAGATCTCCAGGAAAAGGAAGAGAAAGACAAGGCGGAGAAGAACCTAGCTACTTTTGGAATCTCCAATCGGCGCCAAATAGCGAAAAGAACGACTGGCGGGCTGTTGAAAACTCGGCTATAACCGCGTAAGCGTAAGCTAATAAAGATGAAGTGCGACAAAACTAAAGCAAGGAATTAACCTTCTCGAAATTTAAATGAATGAAATCAAAATAATGCATTAAACTTATGTTTTTTATTTTTAATATCAGGACATTCATTGTTCTTTTTATGGCTTTAGGATTAATATTTTTTATATTTTAATATATGGTTGCGTATCCCTTATTATACTCTGAACAGGGTGCATTAAGTTTGTCACGAAGTTTGTAACACCCAGAAGGAAGCGTCGGAGACCCTATAAAGTATATGTGGATATAAATGATCAGTATGTCGAGCTGAGTCGATTTAGCCATGTCCGTCTGTCTGTCTATCTGTCTGTCCGTCTGCCCGTCTGTCTGTATATATACGAACTAGTCCCTCAGTTTTTAAGATATCGTTTTAAAATTTTGCAAACGTCATTTTCTCTTCAAGAAGCTGCTCATTTGTCGGAACTGCCGATATCGGACCACTATAAAATATAGCTGCCATACAAACTGAACGATCGGAATCGGAACTTTCACATTTCAAAATGTATTTTCACAAAAGTTGGCACAGGTTATTTTGTAAGGCAAATATGTAATCTCCGAAGAAATTGCTTAGATCGGTTAACTCTAGCAAATATGTAGCTGCCATACAAACTGAATGATCTTAATCAAGTTCTTGTTTGAAAAACTTTCACATTTGACAAGATATATTCACGAAATTTGGTATAGATTATTTTCTAAGGCAACAATGTAATCTCCGAAGAAATTGTTCAGATTGGCTCACTATAGCATATAGCTGCCATACAAACCGAACGATCGGAATCAAGTGCTTTTATGGAAAACTTTCGCATTTGACGTGGTATCTTCACGAAATTTGACATGGATTACTGCTTAAGGTAATAATATAATCTCCGAAAAAATTGTTCATAACAATAACATATAGCTTCCATACAAACGGAACACATATGTAGTTACTAACAGAAATGCACATGTGAAGGGTATTTAGCTGCGGTGCAACCAAAGTTAACGTTTTTTCTTATTTTTCAATGCAGTTGCATGTCTGCGTGTCATAGACTCCATTAATTTATATAATGTGCCGCCGGAAATGTTTTTCCTTGCTTCCTTCACTGGTTAGAGTAAAGCATCCTTATTTTTTAAATTTTCAGATCCAACTTTTCGATCTACAATTTCCCATATGTTCTCTATGAGTTTTAGATCACGTGATTTCAAAACCTTTATCTCGTTTTCAACAAACCACTGTATTATACAATAGCATAATATTCTGAAGAATTTTTATACTCTCGCAACAATGTTGCTAAGGAGAGTATTATAGTTTTGTTCACATAACGGTTGTTTGTAAGTCCTAAAACTAAAAGAGTCAGATATAGGGTTAGGGCATATTTGAACGTAATTTGTTTGGAAAAGTGGGTGTGGCCCCGCCTCCTACTAAGTTTTTTGTACATATCTCGGAAACTACCATAGCTATGTCAACCAAACTCTACAGAGTCGTTTCCTTCAGGCATTTCCATATACAGTTCAAAAATGGAAGAAATCGGATAATAACCACGCCCACCTCCCATACAAAGGTTATGTTGAAAATCACTCAAAGTGCGTTTACCGACTAACAAAAAACGTCAGAAACACTAAATTTTACGGAAGAAATTGCAGAAGGAAGCTGCACCCAGGCTTTTTTTTAAATTAAAAATGGGCGTGGCGTCGCCCACTTATGGACCAAAAACCATATCTCAGGAACTACTATACCGATTTCAATGAAATTTGGTATGTAATATTTTCTTAACACCTTGATGATATGTACGAAATATGTGTGAAATCGGTTCACAACCACGCCTTCTTCCAATATAACGCTATTTTGAATTCCATCTGATGCCTTCTCTGTATAATATATACGAGTACATTAGGGAACCAATGATGATAGCGGAATAAAACTTTACACAAATACGGTATTTGAAAAATATGTAAATGACGAATAATGAAATCTCGATTATCACTTTATCATGCGAGAGTATAAAATGTTCGGTGACACCCGAACTTAGCCCTTCCTTACTTGTTTTATACATCCATCTGTCCATTATACCACTGAGAAGATAATTTGGCCCTATTCCATAACCTGTAAAACAACCCCACATGAGTACATTGCCTCCACCATGTGTTATACGAGCATAACGTGGTTTGAGCGTACCAACTCCAACCCGTCTGAACATTTGATATTAAACTTCGATTCGTCGGTAAAAAGTTCGTCGTTTTGCAGTCGTCCAATTTATGTGCATCCTCGCAAATTACAGTGGCCTCAGTCTGTCTTTAAAGATATGGTATTTTTTGCATTGCATCTTATTTTTTATAGCCCGAATACTCTCATTCAGTTGTTTTCCGCGGCCTTTTACCTCTATGCGATGTAGTCCAAGAGTCTAAAGTGCGAAATCGGCTTAATGTTCGGGAAACAATAGTACGATTTATTTCAAACTTTTTTGAAAGAGCTATAACCGCTTCTCCAAATTTTTCTCTAAAATGAGCAGAGTACTTATTTCAACCATTGAAATATTTTTCACTTTGGCATTAAACCAATCTAATTTCATAGCGAATTAGTAACTCAATATGCAATCATTGTTTTTTATACACTTGGTACAGAGCAACGATTGTACGTACCACCTAAAACTAAGCGAGATAGATATACGGTTATATATATACTATATATAAATGCCCTCAACACCCGCGCCGTTAGTTCTGCTTTCTCCAGACTGAACAAGGAAGCAAAAGAAATGGGTCTGACAGTGAACGAGGGCAAGACGAAATATCTCCTGTCATCAAACAAACAGTCGTCGCACTCGCGACTTGGCTCTCACGTCACTGTTGACAGTCATAACTTTGAAGTTGTAGATAATTTCGTCTATCTTGGAACCAGCGTAAACACCACCAACAATGTCAGCCTAGAAATCCAACGCAGGATTGCACGTGCCAACAGGTGCTACTTAAGTCCGAAGGCAATTGAGAAGCAAAGTCCTCTCTCGACAAACAAAAACCAAACTCTATAAGTCGCTTATAATTCCCGTCCTGCTATATGGTGCAGAGGCTTGGACGATGTCAACAACTGATAAGTCGACGTTGCGAGTTTTTGAGAGAAAAGTTCTGCGAAAGATTTATGGTCCTTTGCGCGTTGGCCACGGCGAATATCGCATTCGATGGAACGATGAGCTGTACGAGATATACGATGACATTGACATAGTTCAGCGAATTAAAAGACAGCGGCTACGCTGGCTAGGTCATGTTGTCCGGATGGATGAAAACACTCCAGGTCTGAAAGTATTCGACGCAGTACCCGCCGGGGAAGCAGAGGAAGAGGAAGACCTCCACTCCATTGGAAGGACCAAGTGGAGAAGGACCTGGCTTCGCTTGGAATATCAAATTGGCGCCACGTAGCGAAAAGAAGAAACGACTGGCGCGCTGTTGTTAACTCGGCTATAATCGCGTAAGCGGTGTCTACGCCAATATAGAAGAAGATATATAAATGATCAGGATGACAAGAAAAGTTTAAATCCGGTTGACTGTAACTTGAGTAAAAATTGAGATATCTTGATGAAACTTGGTATGTGGGTTTCTTAGTACAAAACAAGAAAAAACGTTAACTTCGGCTGCATCGAAGGTAATATACCTTTCACAGGTGCATTTCTTTAAATAACTATGTGTTCAGTTTATATGGAAGCTATATGCTATAGTAATCCAATCTGAACAATTTTTTCGGTCATTATATTATTACCTTAAGCAGTAATCCATGTCAAATTTCATGAAGATACCACGTCAAATGTGAAAGTTTTCCATACAAGAACTTGATTCCGATCGTTCAGTTTGTATGGCAGCTATATGTTATAGTGGTCCAATATCGGCAGTTCCGACAAATGAGCAGCTTCTTGAAGAGAAAATAACGTTTGCAAAACTTCAAAACGATAGTTCGCATGTATACAGGTAGACGGACAGACAGACAGACATGGCTAAACCGACTCAGCTCAACATATTGATCATTTATATATATCATTTATAGGGTCTCCGACGCTTCCTTCTGGGTGTTACAAACTTCGTGACAAACTTAATATACCCTGTTCAGGATATAAAAAGTTTTGAGTTCGTAGATGGGCACAATGGGACTACTGCCACGCCCACAAATCGCCATTATGCCATATGAAGTGCCATAAGTAAGCACTAAATTAAGATATACAAAAGCTGCAATTTGGTACAGAGGGTCGCAGCATCAAGGGGGTGTCCCTTGATGGGCAAATATTTTTTAAAAAGTGGGGGTGGCCAATTCCCAAGTTTAATGCACATACATATTTCTTAAACTACTAAAGGTACATCAACCAAATTTGCTATGTAAAAATCTTATAAGAACTTCTACTGACAGTGTGAAAATGAATGAAATCGGAGAATAACCTAGCTCAATCCCCAGATAACGGTAGGTATTGTTAAAAACTACAAAACGCGCAATAAATCAATAACGAAATACGCCAGAGACATTAATTTTTACCACCGAGATGGTATAAGTGAGCTTTAAGAGAGCTGGTGTGAAAATTGGATGGCTGGCCGTGGCATCGCCCACTTTTTGGTGAAATCCTATATCTCTGGATCCGACCAACCGATTTAGTGTGTGGAATTCTTCTTGCATTCGTATGTCACGTTGCGAAAATTTATGAAATCGAACAACAACTACGCCTACTTCCCATATAGCACAATTTTAAATTCCATTTGATTCGTTGAGTTCCAGTACACAAATCAAAAAGCAATTAACACAACGGGATTAAACTTTGCACGAATAATGCTTTTAGTGTGTGCAATCTTATGACCAAAAATTGTTCCTTCCAATAGAAACTGTTCACGCCCTCCGGTACCTATTGTTGAGTTTTGATCGAAAATGTTTGTCAATGCGTCATATATATAACTGATATATGTTTCCGTTATATTAGGGAGTAATTGTGAGGTTACAGTTAAAATCTCTATATTAAACTGATGATATGTATTTTGAAGTAAGACATCTGCAGAATGTTATGTAAGATGGTTACAAAAAAAGTATTAAAAACTTTAGCAATGGCAACAATTATTCTCTGAAGAAAGAGAATTGCGGTGCATCACATAACTTGATTACTACGAAGGAAAAAACGACAAACTATACTAATTTGTTATTGAAATATAAAAATTATCAACAAGTTTAAAATTAACACTCCGATAATACCTCGTAAATTATGTAAGAAATCCCAAATTTCAAAATGTAAAAAATGAGTATAAATATTAATTAAATTATAATTTCCAAAAAAGAAGAAATAATAAATATCAATAAAACTTTTTGTCCTGAAAATTTTAGTTTTGTGAAGTTATAAGTTTGTGTCAGTAGTGGGATTATCAAATAAATATATAACAACAAATCGGAATGTCATGGTGATTAGTCCAGGTTATGCACGTGAAAATAATAAGTGGGAACAAAGCATGTTTTATACCTCGTTTTCATAAACCGCTACTTACCTCCAGCTTTGCTATGTTTGTCACGTTACATATTTTTCGCAGTTGTTGCTCGTAAATGGAATCGCTCCTAATGTGCTGCGCGCATTACTTTGCCGAAAAGCAGTGAAACCTGCTTTTCGCTGCACATTAAGTTTTTTAATATTTATTCCACTCAGGTGCTAATGTGATGCGTCATGCTTTGACAGTTTCGAGGTGCATTATTTCAATGACGAACACAAACATACGAATACGAGTATGTACCATAATTTAGATTTTCTTTTGTCTCATTTCACTTTTGCAATTTTTGAATTTTTTACGTGTTTGGTGTTTTTAATCTGCTCATTCTCTGCAGCCGGCAGTTATTAAAGTGCTGTATAGAACATGATCTTGCACATATGTATGTACGTATGTATGTGCCTAAGCTCTAATGTAGTACGTTAATGATTCCTTCATACAATTCTATTTCCTAAAATATGTAATTTTATATTTTTTTACTTATGCAACAAGCTGCTGTAAAGTACAATAGTCTTATTCACCTAACGGTTGTTTGTAGTGAAAATTGACATATATTAATGAAATTTAGTACATACGTTCCTTGGCTCCTTGGAAGAGTGGTATTACAGAATGGGATCACTGCCCACCAATTGTTGTGAAGCGACAGCATAAAGTACTATAAGTTAGGTTATGTTAATACAAGGTGTGTTCCAAAGTAAATGTCTATATGCCAACTGTTGCGTTAGAATCAGCTATCTTTATCGATTGTCCAGAGAGAATTTCATGACATTTCATTGATTGGAAGTGAAGTTATTGCGTTTTAAGTGTCAGTATGTTTGTGTTATCGGTGCGAAAATGAGCTTCGAACAAAGAACCAACATTAAATTTTGTTTTGAAATTGGTAAAACTTTTACCGAAACATTTCAATTGATAAAAGAAGTTTATAACGATTTCAAAGGGGTTGTGAGGACATAAATGACGATCAACATGTGGATCAATCAAAATCCGTGGTCTCCACAAATTCCATTGAGAAACTGTGTGTGAATTCATCAAAAATCAGCCGAAATCATCATTGAAATTCATGGAAATTGAATAGAACGTTTCCAAAACATCGATTTATCGCATTTTGACCGATCATTTGGGCTTACGAAAGGTGTGTGCACGGTTTGTTCCGCACAAATTGACTGACGGCCGAAAGTTTCTCAGAATCCAACATTCGAAGGACATCATTGTGACCGATTAACTAAACTTTAAAACACTCATTCGACATGCTTTTGGACCGTGCGAAAAGTTGTATTGAAGCAGAAGGAGAGTATTTTGAATAAAATAAATTGATTTTGCCGAAAAAACTATTCGTTCGGTTTTCTTTTAAGTCCTGTTTACTTTGGAACATCCTTACTGGACGAATGCCTATTAGATATGTCAAGAAGAACTCCTACGTTTGCGGTAAGATGAACTTTTCTAAGGGTGAGTAGTTCAGTAGATCTCTAGCTTTCTACTCTAGGCCAAAAGGATTTTGTAGTTGCACAGAAGCTGAACGTCGATCAATGCCTTCTAAACGCATGCAATATCCATTGGTCAGGTGATGGAAAGCAAGATCACAATAGATATTTCTAGTGAGGACAGACACCCCTCTACTGAGTTTAAGTGAACGGTTAGCGAGTTCGGTGCTAGTATTGCCTGAATTGCCGATACTTCTCTCATGGTCCGGTACCCTAAATTTAAGATTCCTTCCTAACTTCGATCCATCTAAGACGAAACCAAATAATGGCGAAGGGCGCTTTTACGTGTTGGGAATTCATTTGAAAGATCTTAATTTTCCAAACTCATCTCCAACACTGCAAATTACGCACTATCCTCGTTACCGACTCGATCCTCTACGAACAAACGATCGAGACTGAAGACGAATCTATTAACTGCCGATCCGTCTTTTGTCTCTTGTCTTTTGTAGTGGGTAATTCACCCTGGCATCCGTTGGGGGTGTCCTGAGAACCACACTCTCGAAACAACTGCATATGACTCCTTTGTGTCGCTAAAATGAGCTCCAGACTCCTTATTTAGAAGTGTCAGTGCTTAATGCTCAGCCAACTAGATCCTCTCTGGCCTAATCATTGAGTGTCTGAGAGCTCGAAGAAGCAGCGAAAGATCAGCTTGACCATCGCCACGAATCTTGTTACCTTTCATACTTTACCCGTCTTGGCTACTGCCTCCTCCTTATCAGTTTGTGCAAACCGTAGTTCCACACTGTCCTTCGAACTTAGTAGGTGTCTCGGGTGCCGCACCGAGCCATGGTTTCTTGCGAAGGGAAAATTCCCCCTCTTGCAATCTCTGCCCTTGTTCGAGGATTTTTCAACCCCGCTTCCCATCTATTACGCCACCTAACACTCTTCTGATTCAATTTATATTTACTATAACAAAACTAATAATTTTACTTTTTTATTGATCCCTACATAAAGTTTATGCATACAACTTAACATAAATGAATTGAACGTTTAGTTACTAGTTCAATACTTGCAACTCAAATTCTATGCAATTTAATTGTTTACTTTTGATTGATAAAAGATTTTCTCATCGCCAATTAGCTGGGATAGTTCTAACTTGCATATTTTTTTGAAGACATCATTTCGCTTGAAGAACTAAAGGAGCGATAACTGACAAAAAAATATTGTCGGAAACCTTAACGAAAAGGATGGTAAAAAAAAGCTTATACATATGATGATCACTTCAAAATGTAGGAGATGGGCAAAGCCCTGCTTTAAGGTGCATCTCACAATTATTCAATTAATTCGATTGCCAATGAGATATTTCAATACAATTAGTTGAATGTTACAGTTAGAAGTAATGGGTTCAATTTTAGGATTGGCGCAAGGTATTAGCAAGTGGGTTTGGATGATCACGGAGTTAAAGCTTATTTGATTCTGCTACTTGCATTATGATAAATAACTGATTTTGATAATAAAGCCATAATCCATAAATTTCATTTAAGAATCAAGTTTTATTATCTTGCGATATCATGTATTTTGCAAAAACAATTTCGAACAATATATTAAAGCAAATAAATTGCAAAAGCGATTTCGTGTAAAATTCAAATTAACCAAATATCTAATTACCCTTGAAATTCATGCGAACCATAAACAAACAAATAAAGTGGAGTAAACAAAATCAAGGGGAAGAAGTTGACTATTAAACATTAATGCCATTTGCCATCAGTAAATTGTTGTTGTTGTGCATAAAACATAGATACTTATTAAGTATCATGCAAATTCCCGGCTCATTAATATCAATAAAATGATTGATAACGAGCACACAAACAACCCCACAAAAAGCCGAAAATTGTCAAATGAACATTTAGCCCACACACATCTACACACCACCATACGAATGAATATGCACGTGGTGTTAGATTGAGGCGACGCACCCTTTTCAACGGAGCGCGTATCTCCCTTCAGCCGCCGGGCCCTCGAATTTCCGAAATGTGGTGTGCAGTTAATAAATCCTTTGACAATTGCTACATTAATGTCAATAAGCCAACAATAACACAAAAACTACAAGTTCAAACATCAAAAGTGTGACTATCGACGTTTGTACTACGCGGCTGGTTGTCTTCATAAGCGTACGATCGAGATCCTTTCAAATCTGTTATTATTGAACTGAACATATAAATACACTTTTTAATTTTGTTGTTGTTGCAGTTGTTGAAGTGCCAAAACGCCTCTGATGCTACTTTACTGATAATAAACTCGCAACTGTGCGTGTTGTTGTGTTAGTTTGTTGATTGTTGTCTGCCAATCGCTTATCCTGTCGCATTGTCGCACTTCACCGTCTGTTCGCATTTTCCTGATATTCTCTTATGCCTCTTTTATTTGTTGACTTTCACCACGAGCTGCCAATATAAAGCTTCTAAGCGCACTCGGGTTCGAGTGGGTTTTTGTACAAGTTTCAGAGTCGACTTTACTCTGTCTGCCTTTTGATATTGTTCATCTATTCTGTTGTATATTTTTTGGGTAATCAATCAATTTGATGTATCTGCCCTTGCTGTAAAATACTTGTTTTATTCCATTTCATTTCTATACCGTTTTATTTGCACTTAGAAATACCTAATTTAAATGAATTTGATATTCTGTGTTCGGTTAAAAAGGTAATCATTATTTTCCAGTTACATATTCATCAATCGATGGTGGGTTAGAAAAGGGTTTAACAAGAATAATATTGTAATCTTTCAGATATTTTGTACTTTGTATATAGAATTCTGTCTGCAATTTAGTTAATCGAGTCCTCATTTCATTTAGATGAATGTTATTGTTCTCAATTAATTAGAGTGTTTTACTAATGTCGGCTTAAGAGTTAGAATAAACCAGATAGACTTTGATGTGATTCTTACATGAATTTTGAACACATGCTTATGATTTGGAATATAATTTTGGTATTTATGAATTGTATTGACTTTTTTACTTTAGCCTATGTCCGTCCCCTGGTTCTAAGCTACCTCCCCACCAATTTTCAGCCAACTCGGTTCAATCATTCTTGAGTTATAAATAATGTAACTAATACGACATTCTTTTATATATATAAATGTTTGTTTACAAGCATTAAAATACTACTTCGCTTATCGTCATAAAATATGTAAAAATGCATTCCAATTAGAGCAGGGGCCGCAGCAATTTAATACGACACACTCACTCATAAAGCTATAAACTCAACCACTAACACTTAATTTTCAGCTTTCAGCGAACAAAACAGTTTTGCAAACTAGAAGTAATTAAAGGCCTATTAACATATCAGGCAAAGAATATTTTTCTTTATTTTTCTAACTTTTGCCAAGAATTCGGATAGTGTTGCAAGTTTTACAGGCCACAGTTAAGCTTCAATTAGTGACCGACGTTCTACCGTTCGGGTTCGGGGATATTAGCGAAAACTGGATTGAAATCCAGATGTCTGTCTGTGTAGGCAAAAAAAACAGGTAAGAAGGGGCTAAGTTCGGGTGTCACCGAACATTTTATACTCTCGCATGATAAAGTGATAATCGAGATTTCATTATCCGTAATTTACATAAGTGGGCGACGATACGCCCATTTACTCTTACTCTTTCACACTATTTTAGTTTTAGGACTTACAAACAACCGTTATGTGAACAAAACTATAATACTCTCCTTAGCAACTTTGTTGCGAGAGTATAAAAAGAGCGAATTCATAGGAGGGCGTAACCGGGTCACTGTCACGGTCTATTTAGCCGGTTTTGAGCCTTGCAAGTTGCAGGAGTATGGATTGTTCGGTTACACCCCCTTCTTACTAGTTAATAGTAAAATTTTAGTTTCGATATTTTACATTATGAAAAAATATAACTGAACCAAAGATTTCCGCGTTGTCACAAGAGGCTTAACTTATGAAAAATTTCGTTTGGTACGCGCAGTAAGAACGGAGGGGGGAACGTCGGTCACTAACTGAAGCATTAGTCAAAGGCTGCGAATGAATGACTTTTTAATGTGGCGAACACCGCAAGAGATAATTGGGCTCTGAGCAGCAAGTCGAACAAATGTAATTATCGAGTTAGTGAAAAGCAGCGAAACTAAAATAAACATTTGTACTGTGTATGTGTGTGCAGATGTGGACAATTTGATGTGATAAACGAAAGTAGTTATCCTAAACAACGTTTTCGTAGTACAAAAACATTTGCATTTAGAAAAACAAACGATGAAAATAAAAGTAAACAAAGAATTCATAATTTGAACATGTAATTAAATTAATTAAGCCGTCAGTTTTTATGTATACATGCGTCTGCATACATATGTGGTCCTGCGATTACCATTTCGTGGGCATATGCATGTGACAGACAGATACAGAAGGGTTCAACTCATATTCTAATACATGCACAAATAAAATTGAAGACGTGTGTTCTGAACCGTCCATTGTTATTTCTTTCCCCAGGGCTGGAATTAGACACACTTAATTTGTCATTGAAGTCCTCTCTCGAAAATAATGAGGGTCCAATATTTTGCACATGAAGATAAGAGATGAATTTCAATTGTTGGAAAAATTCCTTTAAATAACCACGTATAATTTTTTAGTTCCAACTAGCGCAATGAAGACATATACTCGATTAAGGATTGGACACACTATCATAACACACGCCCACTTACTGTCGGGTAAAAGCCCATTCATTTGCCCCCTTTGCGAGGACACCGCTACTATCAAACACTTACTCACACTCTGTCCGATGCTTCACCCAACAGCCCACAACTCTGGCAACATTGATCTCATAAAACTACTAAGTGAACCTTCAGAAAAAAACGTGATGATTGTATATAGATTCTTAAAAACCAACGATTTGTTAAAATATATTTAAGCAAATTACATCTTTACTAACCCTTAGCAATTAGAATTTTTCACCTAGTTATAATTACAAGACTGCTGAAGGCCTCGTAGCCAGTGCTGCGTTTATGTATTTATATAATAAAACTCTTTTTGTTATATGAATTATTATAAATAAATAAAATAAATAAATTTTTTAGTCAACGGTTAATTAATTTCCTTACGCAATCATACAGTTGCCAAGTGTTAAGAGATAGCGAATCGAACATTGTTGATTGAACAGGCTGGCAGCAGGGAAAAAGCACTTTCGAAAATTATAAATATTTGGTTACACTTAGTCAATTTTGTACGCGGAATCCACGTCCAAGACGGCCATCAACATCAACTGAAGGTCAACACATCAATAAAATAAAGAAATTAGCGCTTAAGAATCGACGATTAAAAGTCAGAGACCTTATTGGCATCATTAGAGTATCGGAATGATCAGTGAAACCCATTTTGGAGTAATAATTGCATGTTATGCATCGTTTGCGCGAAATTTTTCGTGAAAAGAGACCGGACATCTTAGTTTTTGCACAACGATAATGCACTATCGCATACTGCATTGATTCTTCATTAGTTTTTTCGACAAATTTTCAACCAATACCGTGCCGCAACCACATTATTCGCCTGATTTAGCTCCGTGTAACTTCTGGCTATTCAACAAACCGAGAAATCGTTTTGAATCAATTGAACACATTAAACGTGAATCGCCACGCACATTGAAGGCTATTGCGGAAATTGACTTTAACAACTGTTTCGAGGATTGGTAAAAACGTTGGCACAAGTGTATTGTGGCCAAAGGCGATTACTTTGAGGGGGCGATATAGATTTTGAAGAATAAATTAAGAATTATACAACTATGAACAAAGCATTTTTTTGCTGGATTGATGAAAGATTTAGACAAGATCATAACAGATGTTTGAGATACAGTCAAATAAACTGGTATTTAAAATGACGTTGGAAAAAAATAATCAAAGTGAGGCCCATGAGAAAATGGTTACGACTTGAAACTGTATTAAAAGAACATCAAATTGCATTAAAAATTCGTAAATTTAGTCTTTCGTTACAATCGCATGAATCGACCTGGTACATTTTACTCCCACAAGGAGCAAAACTTGTTAAAATTTTTATATTCAAAGAGTTTGTAGATAATGGGGAGCATTAGTTCTGACCCAGAATGTCATTGGCCAGATTTAACGGCCCCACAAAATAATTTTTTAGTTAGTCGAACTTATCAGAATATTCGAAAACTCATAAACCTTAAATTGATGGCGTTTTTCCACAATAAAAAGCAATATTGAGTTTGAGCGTCATTTCTGGAAACGATGTGAAACAAGTAAAGGGTAAGTTCGGGTGCAACCGAATATTTTATACTCTTGCAACTTGCTAGAATTAAAGCCAAATTTTATACATATTTTGTACATATACTGTATATAATAGCGTGATCAGCCAACAACGTAAACCGGTGGCCGGTGTCAGCTGATTGCTCTCTCATAACACAGGGTTACTGTTGTAAATATAAAAATTGCATTCAATATGTTTGGAATTTTCTTAAACTAACTTAAAATCAGAGTCGAATGCTATTATTTATAAATATATAAGCTATTTTTAATAGTTTGTTTTCAGTTTTGACGTTTTATATTATGAAAAATTGTAATTGAAAACTTAGATGTATACAAAACTATATATGCGTATTGAGCAATGGCAACATTGTTCAAATGAAAACAAACAAATATGGCTGATTTCTACGTTTTTACCACGGGCTCAACTTTTGACACGTTTTGCTCGCTAAGGGCGGCAACTGAGGAAGGGAATAGCGTTTTTCGCTGTTCCTGCTATAACTCATACACTGGCCGACAAATTCGGCATAAGATTTGTGAGAAAAACGAAAGTCATTATAAGTAGTATATGAAAGTTAGGGTAGCATCGATCCGGTTTTATCTATTAACTATAAACATTAAAGTACCTCACATATAATCGCCAATCATATGGAGCAAAGGCAGCCGGATATTCGAAAATCCTGGTAATGGTTATAAGGGTGGTACAAAGTCACCCGGAAGTTCGAAAATCTCTATATTAGGTATATGGGGGCTAAGAGAAGTCCAAGAGAGGTCCAATTTTTGGCATACAGAAATACCATTGTCAGAGGAGGATCATCCCTGAATTTCAATTACATACATATATGTCTCACACATTGACCGATATTTTTGATCGAAAGTCAATTATAGATAATGAGGTTGACATATTCGATACCTAGGGCCTTGAACAATGTTGTTGGATTTGGACAATTTTTGGTCAAAAGGTGCCTTACTTAAAGGGAGTTATTACTCCAAAACTTTATTCCGTTATACTAATTACTTCTTGATTCCTGTACTGGAAAGTGAAAGGATCAAATGGAATTTTAAAGTGCGTTATATGAGAAGTAGGCGTGGTTGTTATCTGAATTTGCCTATTTTCACACTGTAACATAGGAATAATACATAGGAGTATGCTTCTCATATGCTCCATACTAAGCTTAATTCAAATCTGTCATTCGAGTCCCGAGATATGTGATTTCACTAAAAAGTGGGCGGTTCCACGCCCATCGTCCTATTTTCATACCGACTCCCATAAAGCCTTCTCGTACCATCTCGGAGGTAGAATTTAATGTCTCTGGCGTAATTAGTTATAGATTTATTGCGCTTTTAGTAGTCTTTTACAGTACTATTATATAGGGAGAGGAAAGGATTATCATCCGATTTCATCCATTTTCATACTGTCGGTATAGGTTCTTAAAATATTCGAGCTTAGCAAATTTAGTTGTCATGGCTTTAATTGTTTAGTAGATATGTTCATTAAACATATTAGAAAGCGTGGCCACGCCTACTTTTCCAAAATTCGCCACTTCGATCCCCTGTGCCAAATTTTCAGTTAATGGTGATTTGTGGGCGTGGCAGTGGTCCGATTACGCTTCAAGATATCTCAATTTTTACTTAAGTTACAGCTTGCACGGACGGACAGACAGACAGTAAACATGATTTCAACTCTTCTCGGCATCCTGATCATTTATTTATATATTATATAATCCTACAAGTATATCTTTATGGCTTAGTTTTAGGTGATACGTATACTCCACTCCGTTGGAAAGACCAGATGGAGGACAAAGCATCACTGAGAATATCCAATTGGCGCAAAACAATGGAAATGAAAAACGACTGGTGCGCTGTTGTAAACTCAGTTACAACCGCGTAAGCAGAGTCTACGAAAATAAAGAAGAAGAAGCTGAAAGATGTACCATTATAGGAAAAACACGCCATATTTATTTTATTAAGATAACTCACATATTGGCCGGTATATGCGGTATAAAGACACCCAGAAATTTAAAAATCTCTACAAGTATATTAGGTATATATATGGGAAATATTGAACCGGTTCAATCCATTTGTAACATACAGACTTACTTTTTTTTACAGTTTTTGTTCGATTCAAACAGTTTTTAGTCAAAAGGTGGTAAACCTCAAAGGCACTGTTCGTGCAAAGTTTTATTGAGATATATTAATTGCTTCTTGATTTGTTTACTGGAGCGTGACAGTAGTCCGATGCCGCCCATTTTCACATTGTAATATGAGAATGACAGAGGAATATAACATGCCAAATTTGATTGAAATCGGTTGAACGAGTTTCGAGATAGGTGATTTCACCTAAAAGTGGGCGGTACCACGGGAGTCGGTGAATTTTGACTCCGGCTCCTTTAAGTTCTCACATACCATCCCGAGCGTAAAGTTCAATGTATCTGCCGTATTTAGTTATTGATTTATGGCGCTTTCAGTAGGTTTTAACAGTACTATTTTTTGGGGAGAGAGCAGAATTATCATCCGCTTTCATTCATTTATGCTCATTTACGAACTCGTCCTTACTTTTTTGGAACGCGAGTAGCAACTTTCATCAAGATATCTCAACGGTTGGATGAGAGAGACATCCGGATTTAAACTAGTGTCGTCATCCTAATCATTTAAATATAAATAACACTATATCTATCGGTTAGATTTAGGTGATACATACAACCGTTAGGTGAACATAACTATTCAACTCAAACAAGAGTATAAATACTTGTACTAATCCACAGATCGTACAAAATATAAAATATCATTTCTTCCAGTCACTGATGAATTGATTCGGTCCCTTGGGTAAAAATTTCCGCTTACGAGTTGGTTTATCAGAGATTTCATTTCATTGGTGAGATAATGTACTTGAAATGAAAAAAAAAAAATTTTTGGAAACATACCCATCTTAGAAGGCTCCTATAGTCATGAGCTGAAGTCAAAAAATTTTCAAATCTCTACACAAAACGAATTATTTACAGACATGCTAGTGTATTGATTACTGTATTACTGACAAAAAGATACCTCAATTTATATTTGTAGTTAACGATCATGTTCTAATAAATTGTTGAGTAATTTTTCAGTTGTATATAATAATTTCCGCAAAAAAGAGGAATAAACACTTTAAATATCATAGCATGAACATAAATGATTTAATTATTTATATGGCAATAATTTTATAAAAATCTTCAAAATGCTGAATATCGGACTTTCATTAATGGTATCGTCAATTATTCAACTCATCACTAATTCAAATGCATGAATTCGTGGTCTTCAAGGAAGGTTTAAGAAGTCGTGGAGCAATTTCGTGTCTACTAATCATACATTATTGCTGTTTTTGCATCAAACATCGGCAGTGGCACCCCAGGGTGATTGTTTAGTTTTATGGCTTGATAGGAGCTCATCAAGCGCCGTTTTGTCTCTGTTGGAATTTCTAAATGATTCGGTTGCATCTATTTACTCACACTACCTTTGCCATAAATATATAAACATGGAATAGTCTAAGGATTGCTCGACATTAGCCACTTAATCAAATGCTGAGTGCCAACTATGAAAGTAATTCATTCGAGCACATGTCCTTTTTCTGGCAATTGCGGAGAAAATTCATCGAAGTAAATTATGAAAACTCTGTAAACCGCTCCGAGGGATCTTTTCGCTCATCCATTCGATTGTTAAATGCACATACATATGTATATAAGTAAGCACGTGCTAATGATGACCCCTGTTCGACTTCCAGCACTTTTTCTGTATTAACTTAAAAACTATTTAATAAACACACACACACCCATTTTTGAAATAGTTTGCTGCTTTTGTTTGACAGGCGATTGACCTCTGAATATCCATGCCCAGTAAGATATTCGTGATAATCTTCAATTTATGCGGCATAAAGGGCATAAACGCAACCGTACGCACACACACACATGCATAGAAACTTATAACCACATTTAAAATGTCTCTTTGACCAGCATGTAACTTCGCGGCTGTGAGCATTCGGCACATAGGCGCGCTTCAAAACGAAAATATGTCCTTATGTCTGCCACATGTCCTGCCACTGCCTAATTTTCGGGCACGTACACACCTACCCACATGTAAATATATAACTTTTAAATACATATTCATCCAGTTTTAGGGCTTTTGTGTTTTGCGGTCAAAAATGACGACTCTACCAAGTGTGTGTGTTTTATTTTAATTGCCGAACACAGCGTGTTTATATTTTATTGTTGTTGGTTCTTTGCGTTTTACTCTATCTAAAGTTGTTACGTCCGTTTTAATGGCGCTATTTTAATTATGAAAATGTTCTTTTGTCGAAAATTTCCTCTTCACCTTGACGGCCGAGCTACACACATACGTATGCATTAGTGTATGTGGTATTGTTCAGCACCGCCATATTTTAGCCACTTTGTTGCAGGATTTGAATTCATTAATTTAGCATTTGTTCTCTTTTTTATTTATCTACTATTTTGGGTAGGTCCCCTTTGATGTCGTTAATTTTCTCGTTGCTATTAATTCCGCAGATAAAGCAAATTTGTATATAACATTACCATAGGAAATAGAAATTTAATTAGTTCACTGCAATAGGCTCTTAGCATTTTATTACGTTATGACCGGCAAGGAATAGTTTTCGATTGAGATGGCAATTTTTTATGTTTGTTCATAAATATCAATTGACCCAGTTGACGATGAATATTACAGGTAAGTGGTTGCAGCTGATATTTATTTAGAGTTGTCCAATTTTATTGAGGATAGCGGAGCGGTCCCTACAATGTTGAGATGAAGTGGTGTTCTTTCTACTTGTTTACTAGAGGAGTGTTTGGTAGAAGAAGTTTTCAGATATTCAACAGCAATCTGGTTTGTAGCCGCAGGTGAAATACGTTCTGACAAAAAAGCACCCGGAAATTGTAATTAAATTCTCCGGATTTTATATTTCAAAAAAATGTATTTTGCTAAGTTGGTAGCGCGATCAACAACCAGTTTGTTTACAGCAGCTGTTTAAGTGGATACATCTCAGTAGTGCGTTGCGATTTTTACAGTGAATAAATATGTATATCGTACAAAGAATTTGCCTCAAATTTTGTGTTGATACAAAATCTTGTAACAAATAGATACATATGTACATATGTATCTCTATTAGTACTTTGGGAATCACTAAATTGTCTAAATGGTTATCACGCACATTTGAAATGAAAACACCTTATCACTTAAGTGTGTAGTATAAAAGATAGTTTATTGAAGATGAATTTAACCTTATACAAAGGTTCCTTTTCTTAAAATTAAATGTCTAAATTATTTAGGCAACCAATTCAGCGTATGTAGATAGCGCGCCAGATAACTTGCGGTGGACGTTCAAACTTTAGCGCGCGAGATAGATGTTGCAAACGGCAAAAACTTGGTGATCGAAAAAGGAGAATGTTGATGTGCGGCGTAGTATCGCATCGAAATGGGAAGTCCTCTCCTGTTGTCTATCCGTTTTGTTTGGTGGGTAGGAGCACAGGTGTGGGGAACTGGGTTGAAGTGTCAACAGCTATGGTGAATTGCGCTGGCGTATTAGGGTGCGCCAGTTTTCACAGGTTGTGTCGGGGGGGGGGGGGGGGAGGATTAACTCATTTAAACAGCCGTCAAAAACGGTCAAGACATCGTTGAAGACATGTCTCTCTCTTTATGTCAGGCAAGTGTTGGAGAGGTGGTTAGAGTGATCAAAATCTCTCGAGAGTCCGTTCAAATAATTTTGGTGGGTATGAAACACGTTCGTGTTTAACGCGTTCCAATAAAGCTAAATTATTTTGAAAAAGAGTACGGGCCGAATTTAAAGCCAAAACGCGTTGAATACCATTGAGGAACCACCGTATTCATCAAATATAACTCCATGAGATTTTTTCTTGTTCCCCAAACTGAAATTGCCGCTCTGTGGAACTCGTTTTTCGTCGATCAAAGAGATAAAAAAAAGTTTGCTGAAGGGGCTGAAGACCATTCCAAAAAGTGTTGAAGAAAAGTTTTTCGAAGACTGGAAAATCGTTGGCATAAGTGCTTTACATCTGGTGGGGATTACTTTGAAGGCGACAAAATAAATATTCATGAATAATTACATATTTTTGTTTCATTTACAACATTTTTTTCGGGCTTAAGCCCAAAACGATGAAGGTGAAGGCAAAACCAACTTATTGTGAGCATGTTAGAGGAAAAGATGTGATACCGTATAGCTTTGTCATTTATTTGAAGTTAACAAGATTTCATTGAATAGCTGCGGTTTTTCTAACAACATTATACTTCTTGGAAATAAAGTGTATGAGATCCTAGCAATCTCACGGATTGGTTGGTTTTCGTTCAGAAACTTTTTCTTCATATCTGCCAAGCTTGACAGTTGTTATTGTAAATCAGTGATAATAATACAAGTAGTTAACTAGTCAAACTAACATCGCTGATGCTGTTGGCTGACGCAAAAACATTAATTATGTAGAAGTGTTCTATATTTGGATCGTCTGCAGAAAGTCTTTGGTGCTTTTGTACAGGTGTTCTATTTTTTTTACCATATTGATAGCATTTGCTGCAATTTGATAAAATTATTATTTGATTTCTTATATCTCCTTATAAATTTTTCATTATGTTCATATTTTTTCTATAATTTTCCATATTACCTCTATAAAATGGTCACTGTATTCACTGAGAAATTCGTGTTATTAAATTAACAATATCTAATCCAAACCGCTGCTATATTATGGAACTTACTTACTCTTGTAGTTATGTGAATATTTTTTAGATAAAAAAAATTACAAAGGTAATGTCTTAACCTTATATTTTTTGTTAAAATCAATTAGAAGGGTCACCGAGAAGCAGAGCAAGAACAACGACCGTTACGTAAAAAAATTTTTCGCATTTTAATCTCAACATCCCGTTATGTGGTCCGCTAATGTACCTCGCAATTTATTTGTGATCCAGAAAAGTTATGCAGCCCAATGTACTTCTATTTTTAGTAATGTTTTAAACAGAATTAGCTCCAAAATAACACTTTCGCACACGCGCCGAATTTTTTTAAAGTCATAAGTCGTGATAGAATTTCAGTTAAGTAAATGAAAGATATTCAATGTCAACAATACTCGTAAGCAAAACAGAAAAAAATTCTCAAAAATGTTGGATAGCTATCAACAATTACAGCTTACTTAATCGCTCCCACATTTCATAAGTAGACGCGCGAAAACGCAACAATCGTCACGTTTAAAGAAAATTGCCAAAAATTGCATTTTTCATTTACTAGATAAGCATTCCATTCGGCAATGTTGAAACGTAAGTAACGTGCACACTTAGACTTAATTCTCATTAACCTAAAACTTTGAAGGTATATAAGGTGTATTTTCTACTTTGCCTGAGGCAATTTCGAAACTTTTTCAAACAAGTAATCAGTTTAGTTTTAAATTCTAATTATGCATTTGAAATATTTGTGGTTTATTTACATAATTCTAAGCCTTGCTCCTGCTGCCGTTGCTCAAATAGTACCATGCCCACTGAAATACCAGTGTCACACAAAGGAAGAGCCGGTTTGGGGAAGCGAAAATCGAAGATGTCACATTTTCCTTAATAAATGTTTCCTGGCAAATGAAAACTGTGAACGCATGAATAATCATCTGTCAAGTGAGTAAAGTTATTATCAATGCTCCATATATGAGGATATTTTGTGCGAATAAAATATATTTTCAGTGCTTAGGCTAGAAAATCAGACAGTTTGCCAACAAAAGTGTCATCAATCGTGTCCGGACATAATTGCGCCCGTGTGCGCCATCTACAGGGGATTCCTGGAAACCTTCTCAAACCAATGTGTTCTGGATAAGCAAGCTTGTACAACGGGAAAGCGTAAGTCAAAAATAAAAAAATTATTTAGTAAACATAAATTACCTTCTTCTTTCCAGCCTGGCATTATCTTTTTGCAGGCGACTGTGATGCTATTTACTCACTTGACGAAAAGAAAGTTTTGTAGGAGGTGTACATAGGAGTCCCTATTGCAGACAACAAAATTAGTTAAATACATATGCATTTTTATTTTAGCCTCAAAACATTTTTTGATAGTATTTATACATCTATCTATCAAGCAGTCAAAATGATTTTCCTGTCTGAATAAATGGATCGAAAATGTTCCTCAGCTTTTTGTGTTCGATTTCGGAACGTTACAAGCAGCGTTTCTATTATATTTGATGCCTTTGCCAAATCGCTCAAGTTTTTCTGAAGAATCACGCTGAATGAATGAGTTGGAGATAGAATATCACATAGGCAAAAAATCCCAATTATAAAATTTAAATTTGCACAGGGCTGCGATGAGTATCGTTGCTTTGATTTTGTTTATAATGTGAAACCCGTCTTATATGAAAACAAATCTGTTCGTATATAGCCTTAAAGAATATAAGGATATAATATAAACTATACTTAGCAATTTCTAATATTAAATTTGGTGCTAGGCATCCCAACAACATCAAGTGAAAATCCTTGATAGGTTTCGTTTTTCTTGTCTACTCCTCTAACTTTGGTACATCTAATACAATAACAAATTACTCATTTCAACATGAATAATATTAAACACACTGACTTTGAATCCAATTCGATATATCGTCCTTACTCAAAGATATTTGTAAATATAACATTACGCTAGGTTTATGCAAAAGCAATACAAATATCAATCCAATATTTGCAGTATTTTATTTTACGAACTTTCTTTTCCTTCTTCATTTTAAATTGCAACAAACTTTTTGGTGAGGGAAATTTCCGCCATTTCCCCTCTCTGAATCCGCCACTGATTTACATAGATAGATAATCAAATGAGGATTTCGCAGCGTCCCCTAGGGTTTATTGTGTCCTCTCCTAACTAACATCGACTCAACTAGTCACAGCAAATTGACGAGTTTCAAAATACTGCTAGGTGCTATTGAGGCGATGTGATCCCTATTTGGAAACATGGATCCAAGGGCCTTTACCCAGCGTCTACAGACTGCTGTGCAGTCTATTAGCAGGTTTTCTGGAGTTCTGGAGACTCCAAGTCGCAAAACCGGCAATTTGCACAAGAAGCAAGGCTCATTAAATAAGTGCTTCTTAAGCTTGCAATGGCCAGTGTAGAAGGCGACCAGTAGCCCGAGTTTTTCCCTTGGGAGATTGATTTTGACATATTTAAACCTTTTGAGGTTGTAACCATTCATTAGCAACTTTGCATGACTCATGCCTGGGAGTTATTGCCAATGCCTCTCCCTACCCACTGTTTCATCATTACGAAGCAGCTCCTTTATGGTGTGGGGACCAACCTCTATGAAAGGTTCCGGTCCTACCATATTGGTGGATGCTGCAGAGCGGGCAAGCTTATCAGCCAGTTCATTCCCGACTATACCTTTGTGATCTGGAACCTAAATAAGGTGCACATGGTTACATTCAGATAGACTATTCAGTCGTTCTATACACTCCTGCACCAATAGTGATTTTATCTCGTACGAAGAGATCGCTTTGAGTGCCGCTTGGCTATCGCTTAGTCTGCTTGAAATATGCTCGGAAACCTACCCAGATTACATTACTTTTGCCAGTCCCCTCTACTGTCATTTGAAGCAGAGTAAGTTTGGTGACTTGACCAATTACTAGGTGTAGCGGGGTGAGTTCCAGCAAGACTTCAAGTGCCGCTCTCGGACATGTGCGCATAGCTCCCGTTACACAGAGACAGGCGAGTCTCTGCAGCTTCGATAGTTGAAGTCCTACCGACGTCTGCGATGCTTTCGGAGCCAAAGCCTCCGCTCCATAAGTGCTAATTGGTCGCTGTACCATGGTGTACAACCATCTGTTAATCCTTGGCTTACACCCCAGGATTTACCAGTCAGTCGATTGCACACCATCAGTTCCTTTGTGGCTTTGACCATGGTCAGATCAACATGCTGCTTTCATCGCAACGTGGAATCCAGCGTGAGACCCATGTAATTGGCCATATTGGTCATCTCTATCTCGCTGACCCCGAGTGTTTGGTTCCTGTGAGGCCACACAGAGACCTGCGCCACGTAAACGGGACGATGGTCTCATCTCCTAGATGCAAACTTGCAGCGATTTTACATTTTATTAAACCTGTTGCTAACGGTCTTAAAACACTATCAACTATTACTTGTGCTCATCGAAAGGGAATGTGCCCCTCTTCTTGGTTCGCTCAATTGTAAATAACTTTCCCGTTCTCCCATTGCCTTCTGGCTTTACATCATTATTCATAGGATTGATCACTTTTTATTTACATTCAGTCGTTCGTTTGAAAAATAATTTTTTGTCCTGCATGCAAAGCAATGGTAAAGAAACGGTGGAAAAGATTACTAGAAGATATTACTAGCAACAACCAAACGCATAGCTCCCTTTTCCGTCACACCGTAGAAGCAGGTGTTAGGGCCGTTTCGCTTTGAAAGAAAGATATTGCTTCAAAAATGTCAAAAATATCTGTTATTTGAACAATATTTTTTTATTTTTTATGTAGTTATTCTAAAGACGTCGTATTTCAATTGTTTTGTAAAGTTGAGTTCTCTTACTATCCCTCTAGTCATGTTCGCTCATTCTCACACTTTCTGTGTGCACTCAAGAGCAAAAGTAATCATGCCTAGCTTTGTCTTGTTGCTGCGTGACGCATTTGGAGTAGAATTCTTTATCAATTTCGAGCATTTTTCCAAAGTTCTGCTCTGCTTTTACAATTTAACCAAGTGTTCTTACACTCAGCGCGCAGCTTCCCATAGGTTTCCTTCATCCATTAGATGTGCGCTGAACATATGCAAGGTGCATGTTCTACTTGCCCATTTACTGCATAGCTTAGGCCGAAGCAAACTTATGCACATACTACTCTTCCTAACCACTTGGCCTTCGCAATCGCTCTTATTGTTTCTTGCGCGGAATTTTGATTTATTTTCCTCTTTTATCTCGCTGATTCGTTCCCCTTTTTAAGTCTCTTGTGCTTCGATTGGCGCCATTCAGTGCAACTCTATTCACAATGTGAAATGTAGTGTATTCAGAGAGTATTCTTTTATAAACATCCTTTAGCAACTACTCAATATACTTATGAATTGTATACTCGTATAAGGTGTGTGAGGTGGTGGTGATGGTAGACAGGTAGTCGTTGTCACTGAGGGTGGGTGCTTGATTGTGGCACATTTTCTTTGATGATCATTTTACCAACATGCAATCTCACAGTCTCACACTCCGGCAGCAGTTTTAATCCGAGTGACAGTGTAATTATGCTTTACAATTGTTGTTGTTGTTCTTCATGATATTCATATGCAATTGTTGTTGTTTTCATTTGTAATATTTTCCGTCTTCCCAACCGGGGCTCCTCCCTCGTACTCAATGGCAATTCAGCACGGCTTTGAATGCTCTTTAATCTTTCTTTTCCGATTTTTGTTAGAAAAAAATCCATATTGTAAATTGATTGCAGTAAGAGGGGCGTGGTGACAGAATGCATTGAAGCTAAATTGAAATCGTTCAGACAGTACTGGAGTTGAATAAAAACAAAGAAAATCCAAATATGCGTTAATAATATGCGAAACTTTTTCTGCTTATATTTTGCTCTTTAGTGGAGTAACTTCGATTAAATAAATACCTAAGTGATAGTGATCCTTAATAAACAATGTAAGATAAATTTTGATCGTAGTAACCCAACAAACAAGGAAAAATGCTCTAACTTTTGAGATGTTTCGAACTTTACTTTAACCGCTGCGAAATGTTAAGGACTGAGATACCTTTAGAATTTAATTTAAAAAAAATTGTTTCGCTCTAATCAATTGAATAACTATTCAAAAATATAGTCCCGAAGTTTCAAATAGGCCCTAGAAGCATTGCACTTCATACTACGGTCTACACAACCGAATAACTTTGAGGCTCGTTTCTTCGAAACTAACTTTTTTCATCCGGCCGTCAAAATTGCGAGCGAATTGTTTAACTGATTTACTTGAATTGTATTTTATAGACAATTTTATACTCAAGTGCGTGATAGAGCGCTTTCCCGAGAAAAATGGTTTTTTGACAGTTGTTTAGTATTTTAATCTCGAAAAACAACAGGTAATTTTTTTCGAAGTTCTCATAACCCCTCTACTAAAAGCTTCTGGATTAAAAAAAAAATTACTTTTTCCGTTTCGGATAAGAAGTCTAGCCAGGAAGTTGACTGCCGCAAAAAAATGCCAATCAACGGGATCGTTGATATTTCCGCCATTTTTTTGTTGTTTTTTTGACATAAAATAATTTTTATTTTGTAGTTCAATAATATCTCTTTATATACATATGTATATGCAAAAAATCGGAAAAAATACTTTTTTTGACGGTACTAAAGGTATCTCCCCCGTTAATGCTTTAAGGTTGGTACGCAGCTCTCAAGTAATTGCTCAAGAAAAAAAATACATTATTTCTCAAGTAATTTTGACAGCTGGTTCCGCATTGTGAATGATCTACATTAGAAGAGCAAGAGAGAATAAACAAAGAAAACAAACTTTGTGCGTAATATGTATGTGTGTATGTGTATGGTAACATAAATATTTTCATTGAGATTTAAGAAATGTTGTTGATGATCATAATAATGATTTCAACTAATTTAGGATGAATTTGACGATTACTTCGAATTTCCTTCAAGAAACAATTGTTGATTTGATGTTTCTTCGCAAAACCAGGTTTGCCATATTCACATTTTACTGAAAAAAAGTATGAAAAATTAGTACTAGATTTCTTGAGAGCTGCGTACTTGCACAAGTATATTTATCGCTGGAAAGTTTCTTGACCGTTTCTTAAGCGTTTTTTTATATGAAGTTTTTACGTTTCTTGAGAGCTGCGTACTAAGCTTTAAGGACTTGGTCTCACCGGTCAGTGGTTTTTTTTTTGATTAGAGACCGCAAATAATTGGCTTAACGAGTTTCAATGTGATCGCTTGTCTCTTCTAGAAGAGTCAAAACTAGGTCCACGAAAACGGCTACCAGAGATAACTTCTCAAAAGTTCACGAACCACCATCAATAGTTATCATCTGAACTCGCTCGCTCTGTATGTAAAATACTACGTTATTGCCTTGACAGACGGCAGCGTTAATCCGGATTAACTGCGCACTTAATCAGATCCAAATTTGTAGGTGACAGACGGCAGCTATGCGAGTTTGAAACTCTCATAAACAGCTCATTATCCTTTTTATCATATTTTCAATGAAAATTGATAGAAGATAAACATTACGGTTGTTAGCCGACCAATTTTACCAAACCATTTTTATTACAAAACATATAAACACATTATTTTAAAACTGCATCCTAACATAGAAGTTTTATTGATATTATATTGAGAATTTGATAAACAGCTGTCAGGGTTGCTTGTATTTCATTCACAATAGATGAAAATTGGCCATTTTTAACAATGTTGACAACGAAAATCTCACAAACTCCCTAAAATTTTGAGAGTTATTTTTGGATTCAGCAACGGAGTTTGCTGTGATAACTCCTGAATTAATCCCGAAAAATGCAATTAATCTGGTTTAACGCTGCCGTCTGTCAATGCTATTAGAATGCAAATTTCTGGGTAAAATTCCAATGTTGATATCTTCTTTATATATACAAATATGTACATATGTATGTATGTATGTATGTATGTATGTGGGTGTGCCCGCGGCCAGTTTGCAAATTTAACTTAATGGTTACACATTTCTATAGATAAAGGTCTTTTTGACTTCCCCCTCATAAAAAATGTTGGTAGTTTGAGTAGTCTTTAAGTCATTACCCTTGTGCGGTAATTTATTTACGAATGTGTTAACAACTTGCACACGGCAACAACAATCAACTCGTTAGTAATGTGGTTTAAGTTTTATTTATGCATTTGCACCGTGTGGCAACAACAAAGCTGTTTACGCACGCAAGGCCGAATGACGACTTACATGAACACAATTATATACATACATATATACCATACAGATACACATGTGTATATACATATGTATATACGATTATACTGCTGGTAGAAATATATTGAAAATGTGCTGTGTCAGAAGTTAATTGAATTGTTAAACACATATTTCCGTTGAATCGATGAGGGTTAAGTCAAGTTGTTGTGGCGCAAATAAAAGGGAATTCATGAGTGTTATTGAATGATATAATGTGATATATACAACGCGCATATACATATCTATGCAGTTATCATATTATTCGTACCCGAAATTGCAGCAATGTCTTTGCAATTTCTGGCATTTTCGCCTTTTTCTGGTCTGCATCATGAGCGGAGGATTATTTCTCTAAAAATTCATCAAGAATTTTAAGAAATTGAAAAATTTCTTTAACACATGATTGTTACCGATGTAAATGGAGAAAAATTGCCAATTACTTCAGTTGTAAGTGACAGGGAGTTTTCATCAATATTTTCCATAAAGGCAAAAATATAATTTCTTACTCTCTCTCGTAATATTTGACCCACTTGATTTCAAAATTTTTCCCCAATTACACAGTTTATAAAGTGGCTTTAGCAAAGTCTGCTCTCAGTAATATCACGATTTTGATTCACACCGACATATCGAAACAAAACTTACCTCAAATAGAGCTGTGACTAGTGCATTTGAAAATGGGCGAAGAGTTTTCTTGCTTTTTATAGACCCTATAATATAATAGTTTGGATAGTATCAACCAGATTTTATCTGTTAACTATACTCATGTCACATACTAAAAAACTAAAAAATGTCCCCTGGGTTTTATTAAGACACCTCAAATACAATCACCAATCATATGGAGTAATGTCACCCGGAAGTTCCAAATTCTTTATATTAGGTATATGGGGCTAAGGGAAGTATTGACCCAATTCAACGTATTTGTAGCACACATATATACCACCAAGCAAAGGATTCTCTCTGAATTTCACTTGTATATCCCATATATTGATTGACGTTATATTGATTGCTTCTTGATTTGTGTACAGGAAAGTGGAATAATCAAATGGAATTTTAATTTGTGCTATATGGGAAGTGGTCATATTTGTAGTCCGATTTCGCTCATTGTGGCACAGTGACGTAGGAATATTAGAAGAATGCCACGTACTATATTTAGTAGAAATCGGTCAGTCGAGTTCTAAGATATACATTATATGTATAATTTCACCAAAACGTAGACGGTGTCATGCTCATTGTCCAATTTCCACACCGGCTTCCATTAAGTCCTCTTATACCCCCTCAGAGGTAAAACTACTCCGGAATGTAATAGGACTGATTTTCTTCCGCCTTGACTATACTTCGGAGCATTCGAACGATGCTAACGAACGAGCAGCTGGTCAGTTGTCTTCGAGCACCTGGACAAGTCAGGACAAACATTTTTGCGCGACGAGTTGAGTGGTGCAAGCCGAAAATGCAGCGTTCGTTAGAGCAGAGGTACGCGATTAAATACCTTGTGAAACTCTGTAAATTTGAGACAGAGACGTTTAATATGAACAAGTAGGCTTACTCAGATGTTGCTTTAACAAGAAGTGGTGTGTTTCGGTGGCACGAGGCTATTCTAGAGGGCCGGTTTTGAACTCAGACCGTCGACTAAATATTCGTTTAATTACCCAGATGTTAGGTTTATCAAAATTTGTTGTTCATGACATTGTGACGGAGCACTTGAACATGCGAAAGACGGAATAACGTAATCACAGGTGACGAATCATGGATCTTTGAGTATTTTCGTTTCCTTGCCTAAAAAGGCAATGGAAAGGCAAACATTTTGAGATAACAGACAGGATCCAAGCAGCATGCACCTCGGCTCTCAGGGCTATTCCGGAAAATGCCTTCCGTAACGCCTTCAATGCTTAGAATTCGCTGTGCATCGACGCAGAAAGAGCCTATTTTGAAAGTTTTTTTGGATTTATTGCGCTTTTTGAAGTTTTTAACAGTACCGTTATATGGGGTGCAAGCTGGGTTATTTTGATATTTCATCGATTTTCACACTGTCGATAGAAGTTCTTATAGTATTTGGAATAGGCAAATTTGGTTGTTTTAGCTTCAGCGGTTTAGGATATGTACATACATTTAACTTTTTAGAGGAAGAGGCCACACGTCCCTTTTTCAAAAATTTTCAGCACACAGGTGCCCCTTGCATATACGATCCGCTCTGTCAATTACAGTTTTACATATGTTAATTTAGTGTTTATTTATGACACTTTATAGGTTTTCGCTTAATACCGTTTTGTGGGCGTGGCAGTGGTTCGATAACGGCCATCTGCGAAACCATCCTCTGTTTTTCAGGGGACATGTGCACCAAGTTTCATTACGATATCTCAATTTTTACTCAAGTTACAGTTTGCATAGAGAGAAAGGATGGATTAGTCGTCCTGATCATTTATATATGTGACCTGTGTTACTCTTTTACTTTTTAAGCAATTAGCTACAAATTCCGTAGGTTTTGGGGCCACTTAGGGAAGGCAGTTTGTGAAAGGGGAAAACTTTTGCTAATTAGAGCCCAACCATACCTAACAGTTCACACCCTCATGTAATTACGTGAATAAATGTGAATGTGGGCTTCTCATACCTGTATGATACACGCAAAGTGGCGTGAACACTTTACACTTTGTAATGTAACCAGCAACGTTTAAAGTGCGGAAGAAATCTGCGTGACAGCATGTTTCCGGTTAGCGGAAGTGGCTTAGCCACAATTTAGAATTTTTTCCAACTACCACCAGTCTTCTACGTTAAACAGTTGTCAGAGTATGCACCAGAAAATTTACCAAATACTTGTTATTAAAGGAACAACTGTATATAGAATTGGCAAGAAGGCAAAGCCATCTATCAATCAATCTTCTGTTTGCTCCATACATCGGCGTCTTTTCTTTTCTTCTAATTTCTAAACTTTAACTTCTATTACCGAATTATTTGCAAATGATTCTTTAATAGTTTTTGCAGCTTTTATATTGTGTTCGAAGATCATTAGGTTCCATAGATCATTCCATGAATTGGCAGAGGCTGAATTCATTACCTTTACCATAAAGAAGATGTAAGTGCAAAAAATTTTAAACAATTACAGTGGAAGCTCTATTAACCGGACACTCTATTTAACGGGCATCACAATTAACATTGCACATTGGCCGACCCCAACATTTGTTGATATTTGTTAGGGTTAATCTTTAATCGGACAGAAAGACTGATTATGTGAGATTTCTCTGTATTAAAAAATTATTTGATAAAAGCAATTGTTAATACGAAACTAGTTAGTACTAGTTTTCAGCATAGAAAAAAAGGTCACCAAGCTACCTCGCACGTCAACAAACACGAAGTTGAGAAGCTGCAATCACAACAGGCAGCCGAACGATTTTCAACTCGGCTTGTATTCCTGCTCTCTGAGAGCACTCTTCAGCAATTCGGTATAAGGGAACTATGGGACGGTATTTTAAGTTCCTTAAGCACACCTGCAAACGTAACCATTGGTTTTCGAAAAAGCAAAAGAACAGCTAGTACGACGAAGAGTGGCGTGTCGCAGCGGGGAAAAAACAGACTTCTTACCTTGCAATGTTACGATCGACCACACAACGTGCGGGATGGGATAGATACTGTGAGTTGAAGAAAGAAGCGAGACGCATTTGCAGAAAGAAAAAGAGAGAGGCCGAAATGCGAGAGTATGAAGAGCTTGAAAAGTTGGCCGACAGGGGTAATGCTCGAAAATTCTATGAAAATATTCGGCGACTAAAAGAAGGAGAATTTAAGTGTGCTCTGCCCGATCCACAAAAAGGGAGACGCCACAATATGCGCCAACTACCGCCTCGGTTTAGCCTCCTCAATATCGCGTATAAGGTTCTATCAAGCGTATTGTGTGAAAGATTAAAGCCGACAGTCAACAAACTGATTGGACCTTATCAGTGTGGCTTTAGACCTAGCAAATCAACAACCGACCAGATATTCACCATGCCCCAAATCTTGGAAAAGACCCGTGAAAGGAGAATCGACACACACCACCTCTTCGTCGATTTCAAAGCTGACTTTGACAACACGAAAAGGAGCTGCCTTTATGCCGCTATGTCTGAATTTGGTATCACCGCAAAACGTATACGGGCTGTGTAAACTGAGGTTGAGCAACGCCAAAAGCTCCGTCATAATCGGAAAGAACCTCTCCTAGCCGTCCGATACCAGACGAGGTTTCAGAAAAGGCGACTCCCTATCGACAAACAGTCATCGTACTCGCGACTAGGCTCCCACGTCACTATTGAGAGTAATAACTTCGAAATCGTGGATAATTCGTCTATCTTAAAACCAGTATTAACACCAACAACAATGTCAGCCTCGAAATCCAACTTAGAATAAGTCTTGCCAACAGGTGCTACTTCGGACTGAGTAGTCAATTGAAATTGTGAATTGAGATTTACGACGGCATTGACATAGTTTAGCGAATTAAAAGACAGCGGCTACGCTGGCAGGGACATGTAGTCCGTATAGATGAAAAAAAGAAGAGAGTCATTAAGGTACCTGACATAGCATCACCAATCTGTACGGAGTAAAATCAGCCGGATGTTCGAAAATCCTATAAATTATCTAGGTCGAGTTTTGGCCCAATTCCATCTATTTTAGACTCAAAGATACATTGTTATGAGTAAAACACGCTCTCTCATTGAGATAACTCACATGTTGGCCGATATATGCGGTATAAAGTCACCTGGATGTTCGAAAATCGTTGTATTAGGTACAAATTACAGTTGTTCATCTTAAACTGGTGATTAGATATGACACTTAATAGATTGTAATTATTATAGCAAACAACAGTCAAAGATACTAATGGTGGAAAGACTAAATGTTTGTCTGCGCCAACAGGTTCTTCTTAGGTTTACAACTCAAGCTTTTGTAATTATATTACCCAGTGTAATATTTCGTCAAATATCAGTTATAATTTGCTTATATTTTCCATTTGAAATTACAACAACAAAATAGGTACAATTTATATATTTATTGCTACTCAAAATATTATCAAAACACCTGTACACAAATGATCCGGCAACAAAAGCCATTTAAATGGCTCAATTTTGTTTTTAAATACAGCTCAGCAGCTTTCTTAATGGTATATCCGTGGGGTATAATTTGCCTAATGCTTCCCTGTCACTTAAAAGCCACAAATATTTCAGGTTTAGCGTTCAAAATGAGCATCTCTGTATCCCCATCCACCCGCATCCGCCTCGTTTTCGCATTAGCTTGCTCATTTTAACATTTTCTACAGATTACCGTATTTTTTGAAAACAAAAAATAACAAATGAAAAAAGTAAAGCCAAATAGAAGCTGTTGAATTCAGATTTGCTCACTTACCTTGGCATCTGTCTACAACGCAATGCTATTAAGGGCACTTGACAAGGAACACGGTACAAAATACGCGTACTTATTATGTTCAAGCACAAGCAACCGCAAATGGCAAAACAGCCTCAACGGCAACAACAGCAACAACATGACGTGCAGTCTCACAACTTGCGCTTTGTTGACTTCCGAAGTGATAAAGCGCCATAATGTCACCCTATTAACTGTAATATTTTCTTAACATTTCCCTTCGTTGCTCTGCACCCTCTTCTTCCGCTGGCTAGCTCGCTGCCGCGCTTGATTCATTTCATTGCTTTTGTATTTTCAACTTGTGCGCGTAAGACATGCTCTCACATCCTGGACGCCCTTCCCTCTCTATGTGTCTTGATTCTTAGCAGCGTTTGCTACGTTTACCTTCTTTATCTTTCAACCAGTTTCGGTTGCCAAGTACAACTGTTCCTGCTGTCTCTACTTCTACTCCGCTGCTATTCGCTGCTAAATGGCGCAAAACTCAATTGGGAATTTTAAAAGTAAAGTTGAATTTCATGTTCTACTCTAGCAATTGTCACAGATGGTTTAATTGAAGTAATTACATGCGAAAGCCGTCAGGATTTTCTCCCGCCGTTGCGCCGTGGAGCTTACATGCTGCACATACATATAAGACAGTAGCACCATTTAATGGCTGAGCGCTCAGTAGCGCTTCCATTGGCGAGGGCAAGGGGTGACGTTGTCAGGATTAAAATGATGACACTTTTTATGATTTTATTACCTGGTTTAGCTGCGAGCTAAAATCGTGATATTCTAAGTACGATGTGTGTATAAACGTGGCAGAATAACTCGTTCACAGCTCACACTTCTGCCACAGCAGATAAGGGTTAATTATGTGTTGCTTACATATTTGTTGTTTTTGTTCTGTTTTGCAGATTAATTTTTGTATCTCTGCGACTACCCCTTTGTCTTGCCACGTTCATCTTGTTTGCGGTTGTTTTATTGCTATTGTTTTACTGTTGTTGTTTACCTTTGTTTTGTGTTTCGCCTCTAAGCGCACTCCGTTAATGACAACTGCGTGTAATTACTTTATATGCGCTCATTTAAGGTGTAATAATTATTTATGTGACTTTTTCATTTACCAAACAACTTGCTTACCTTTTTAATTACAACCTCCTTGAGGTGCGATTTTTAAAGCGTATTAGAAAGGTTTTATTTACCGGTTTGTTTTCGCTCAGCTTTGTCATTTCAATCGAACTCCCAAACTGTTTAAGGTCGACCAGTTTTATGCTACTAATATTTTGTTATCGTTTTCTTTTTATATTCTGCTGCCGTGAAGGGTTTGAAATTGTCAAAATATTTTTATTACTGCCAGCATACTTTTGTTGTTATTGTAAAAAAAAGTCGTATCAAGTCAATAACTTTTTACAGATACATTACTATCATTGTCTTCGAATCGCCATTTCTTTGCTCAATGTGCCTGAGCTCCGTTCGTTTGTAAAAAAGTTTACTAGTTTTACGGTATTATATTGGTGTTTTCTCTCAATTGTTTAAATCGCGGGGTAATTTCTTAATTTATGACGTAATTCACATTACCTTAACTATTACATGTCCTGTATATGGTTGGTCGAAAAGGGAGGCGCATTAGCGCCGGCCCATTGTCCTCTCGAAATGTAACCAATTAAAGCGTTCTCCAGAAACTCAGTGAATTTTAAAAATAATTTCCACACGAGCTGTCCATTGTCTCTTATGTCGGAATATTAGGAATTTTGGAATGTGTCCCTTCTCACCCCGTTGAACTCTGGGCATTTGCATAGATAATGTTCTAGCGCTCATCATCATCCGCAAATGCTCTGCTTTCCGCTGAATCCATTTTTTCCCTATTTCCAAAGATGTGATTTTAAAGTTGGTGTCCAGTGATTAGCCTTACAATGTGGCTGTTCATCCCAAAGTAACTTTGTAGTATGCTCTATGTTGCTTGCTTAGGATAAATGCATCTCCAGCTGCTCCTTAGCGAACCAGGTCGTCTGTCTTTTCATTTTCATCTATTTTCATATGGCCGGGTACGCCTTCGGTCCGTCAATGAATATGGAGGTGTCGCCGTTGGAACTATCGACCACGGAACCATTGGTCCAATCTTCTTTACTGGGGAGTTAAAACAATGTGTTCAGTTCCTAGTCGGTCGAAGTACAACCGAGAGCACTATTTCATTAACAAGGTCGAATATCACTTGTAAGTGTATTGGTCGAATGCGCGTTGCACATGCTTCAGGCTCAATGGCTCTTGTCCAGGAGTTCCAGATTAGAAGGGCTTTGGAAAGCCTGCCAATGTGTTCTCTACAACCTAGTTTTTTATCTATGATAACCCCGAGATATTTGATGAGAGTAAAATAGTTCGATATCTTAAGGATAGGAAATTGAATAACGAAGTTCTCTTCACCGCAAACGAAATAAACGGATAGTTACCACGCGTGATCTTATGAGGGGTTTTTATACCTTCTTCATCGTATTTTACTTGCTTGTTGCTGAGCATATTCCTTAACTACGCCAACAGGTTCTGAATAATGTCAAATGAAGCGGTAGCCGTACAAGCATTGTTCGTTGCATCTTCCACCTCAAATAATGCCGCTAGGGTGAGTTCTCATTCTTCTAAGGAACTATCAAATACCCCAACTACTTCATATAAGGCGATATCAACCGATTTCCCTTTGACGTGCACGTACTGCCTGAATTCAAAATGGTTTGGTTTTGACAAAAAGTCGTTTTCCTTTTCCGGTTACTCGGCGCATACCGTAAGCTGACACAGACAATCTAATTACTAGCATCTGGTGCGCTGAGCCGGACATATACCATACTGGCCGGCTGCTTAAAATGTTTGAATTCATTAGATCATCGCTGATTCGAACAGGAGTTGTTGCTCTGCCAACATGCTCCCTCCGGGGCAGCCAGTGTCGTCTCCGCGTAAGACTTCCTTTTCTCCTCTGCCTCGTCAGTGGTAATTTTCCTCTTTTCGGTACTTGAAACCTACTGTCCCACTCAGTCGGTCTCTTGCAAGAGGTGTGATACTCCACTCTTTTTGAGTATTTCGAGACTTCAATAGTTCGGAGCCGTTTATCGCACTACGGAGGTTTCTTATTTTCGGCGAAGTCCTCGTTGTCCTACAGAATAGATTCCACTGTTCTTACCGTCATCAGTTTTCTTGGTTGCACTTTAACCTTGATGGGTCTTTCAGAAGGTATTGTATTCTACTCAAATTAAAATCTTTCCTGGCGAGTTTGCTGCTACATCCACCAACCATCATCCCACATATATACATACAAGTGAAGGAGATTTCATGCTCCATATGTATGCTTGATTCCTCACTACGTTAGGTCCGCACTTTATTTGTACTTGTAACCAATCCAAGTGCGTTTTGCGTCTTAATGGATTCAATAGTGAAGAAAAGTGCTAAAATGATAATGGCTGGTGGTTAATAATGTTCTGACAACAAACAACTGACGCGACTCACTATACTTGCAAAGGCACGTATGTATGTGTGCACCAATAACAGTTTGCAACATTCAGTAGTTTACAGCAATAGCAACAAACGTTAGTGGGGTGAGAGCAGCAGAAATTTTCCGTTTAGCACGAAGACTAATGCAAAAATATATTTATTGAAATTGTGTGATCCCCTGGGACCAATGGAGTAGCTGCTTCTGTGTTTGCTTATTTAACTGTATCTGCTGCTATTGTTCTTATATGTTACATCGCCAATAGCATATTCCTTTAATGCCCACTGCCTGCCTCATTGAGTTCTTAACCCTGAAATCTAAGTATCCCAACTTTTTACGTCGGTTCATTTCGATGCCTGTTGTTTACACCATTTTTGGTTTTTTTGTTTGTCTGCCCTTAAATTTCGGTCAAACACATTATGCGTAATTTACGATATGCTTTGGTAATTTAGCCTGTCAGTTACTTTTTATAGGGTATGCACAAATTTTGGTGCGTAACTTAGTGCGTGTAATTGCATGAATAATATTTTGAAGAATATTCTTTCAAAACTTCACGTCGATTGGAGCAAAATTGACGAAACTTACATCCGAACTTACATCCGTTTTTTTATTATTAAATATTTTAAAGCTTTTTCCCCAGTACGTTTTCAAGTTGGTGGCCTTCATAATATCAGAATTACTACATCGATCCTTTTGAAATTTCGAACGCTAATTCTGTATATAATTTATGTGCTAATTCCGGAACTTTTATAATAACAAATATTCTATTTTTTCGCGTTTTCCCGTTAAAGTTTTCAAGAAAATAAAAAAAATTTAATTTCAAAAAACCGTCTCGGAGTAAGTAACTGGTTAAAACCGTTATCTAAAAAGTGGCAAAACCGGCACCGGAACGCTATTTTTTGTCATTGGCATATTTTTGCAATATTTCATCAATTCATTTATACAAAATTCTCCGAACACCACTCTTTAATGCACCTCTAGTTTTAATAAAGCTCTTTTAACAGTGTCGTCACATAAAAATAAAAGTCATCTGCGTTTTTGCATGAATTAAATTAGATCATCAATGTACAGCAGTGATGTCATCCGTGATTTGTTCCTCGAAGTATAGAGAAATTAGATAAGATTCCTGCAAAGCTTGATCCTTATAATTATATCATTTTCATTGAGAAAGGTCACGTATTGCCCGATATATTCAGTACAAAGTCACCCCGATGTTCGAAAATTTATATATAAAGTATATGGGGACTAAGAGAAGTATTGGTCCGATTCAACCCATTTCCAACATACAGACATATCGTTATAGCAGAAGGATTATCCCTTAATTTTGGTTATATATATCACACTTGCCCGACATTTTCGATCAAAAGCTCTATAGGTATCGGGGTCGAAATACTCGATACCTAGGGGCTTGAACGTTTCTATTGGATGTAAACAATTTTTGGTCATAAGGTGGCACACACACGAAAGATCCCATTATACTTAACCTTTCTTGATTTGCATACTGGAAACTGAACAAATCAATTGGAATCTAAAATTGTGTTATATGGGAAGTAGGCGTAGTTGTTGTCCGGCAGTCATGCGAATTTCAACTCGTCTAGTCCTGCTGATCATTTATATATAGAATATACCCTACATATATATCGGTTAGTTTTAGCTGATACAAACAACCGTTAGGTGAACAAAAATATTTCAATATACTAATTAAAGGTTTGTTATAATTTATTTGGAAGCAAAAATTAAATTACGTAATAACCAATGGGAAAAACTTAAAGGAAATTATTACAAAGCAGCACGCCAACAAAGTTTACAGCTGAACAAAAGTGAGAGTGTTCACTAAGTACAATGGCGAAGCGCAATCCAGTCAGCACCGACGAGATTTCATCGGAATCTTTTCTTTAGAAAATCTTTAGCAGAAAGGAAACAAAAAAATAAGAAGAGAAGTGTATGCGGCGATTTACAGTTGTTTGTTCAAATTGTGGGAGACACCCGAAACTCGATTGCAGTTTACGCCGTCAATAGCTGAGCATTCGACACAGACGCAGCTGGTCTTTATCGTGGCAATCCCATTTTTCGTCCCACGCGTTGCTGAAGTGTGAGTGCAGCACAGCAATGAACTTTTTCAAACTTAAACTCCGAGCTTCCGCTTCCCGTACTACACTAATCCCTCTGCAGTCTTGTTTCGCTTATCAATTCGCTCCCTTTGCCTCATATCGCAGAGTCAATTGGCATCTTTTGTTATCATACCTACAGAACAAATGTGTGTGTGGGTCTTATTGACAATTGGAACTCATAGCTGCAGTAGTCCGACACCACACACCACCTACCACTCTCATCCGAAGCAGCATCGTTGAACATTGATTGCTTTTCCTTGTCTTCGCTTCTTGAACAACATGAACAATGCTAGCAACAACAATGCGCTTATTATGTGCTTATACTTACTCACTGCATGTTCATAAGTATGTATGTGTGTGCAACCATTTGGATTTGCATAGCTGTGTAAGCTGCGTTGCTGCACATTCGGGAGCAATTCGAAGCGTTTTCGGCGCATTTAGCTGAAGAATTAAACCCGAGCAGCAGCCAAAGCAATGAAAAGCGCACAAAGCCGCAGCATTGCAATTGTACTTGTGCAAGAATCGCCCTGGCCTCGCAATCGTTATGCACGCTTCTTCTGCTCTCATTTGTGGTTTAATGCTTGCTTGTCTGGTTGACTTGGTAGCGATAAATTTCCATTTTCTTGTTAAATTGCTCTGCACTCTGCTTGGCGCATGTTGTTGCAGCTTCTGGCTTATGCTCACTCGTTGCCGCAGTTGGCGGCGCTGCTGCCATTGCACTCATTGTTCTGGTGTCGATTGCTTCTTGATTGCGGTGCACAAACACGTATACACCTACCTTAACTCATGCACACACACATCAATGCTCAGCTCCATCCACTGTGCAGCATAGAGAATATCGCACAAACACATTCGCACATATGTATGTAGACGCATACTCATGCGTATGCAACTTTCTGCTTTTTCCTCGTCGATTGGTTTGCTGTTGATTCTTGATTGTCTTTGATTTGCTGTGAATTGTTGCGCCTCTCAAGTTCTCCCAAGTGGAAGATTTTTAAATCAAAACTGTTCGCCACCAACATGTGCTCGATTTCCAACCTACACCATCGGTGTGTCCACACTAACTATCGGTGGGGGAATATTCTGTTTGTATGAAATTGCAATTTGTTTGGTTTACGTTTCAATAGACTCATTTCACATTTTGAATTAGATGATTTTGCATTTTTCTCGAAAGTGGATCCAAATTACACCACCAATGATAAAGATGCGATTTTTAAATAATTTCTTATTTACAAAGGATTGAAAAATATATTGCTCATTCAAACATTTAATGGGTATGAAAACCGAAAGGTAAATACTTACACTAGTTTATCATTGCTTGTTGTCTTTAAGCAGGGTGTGTTCAAAAAATAGCCGAATTTTTGTTTCTTTAGAAAAATATATTTTTTTTAATTCGTCTACATTATTGTTGATCTTTAGATCATGTAGTGATTTATACATTGATACAAGGTGCTTTAGAATCTGCTATCTTTATGGATTGTCCAGTGAGAATTTCATGACATTTCATCCATTGGCAGTGAAGTTATTGCGTTTTAAGTGTCAGAATGTTTGTGTTATCGGTGCGAAAATGAGCTTCAAACAAAGAGCCAACATTAAATTTTGTTTAAAATTGGTAAAACTTTTACCGAAACGTTTCAATTGATGAAACAAGTTTATGGCGATGATTGCCTATCCCGAAGAAGAGTGCATGTGTAGTTTCAACGCTTTCAAAGTGGTCCTGAGGACATAAATGACGATCAATCAAAATCCATGATCACCGGAAATTCCAACGAACTGTGTGTGAATTCAATAAAAATCAGCCGAAATCATTATTGAAATTCATGGAAATGGAATTGCACATCTCCAAAACATCAATTTCTCCATCTTGACCGAACATTTGGGTTTACGAAAAGTGTGTGCACGGTTTGTTCCACACGAATTGACTGACGACCAAAAATTGCTCCGAATCCAACATTCGAAGAACATCATTAAAGAGGTCATTTGACCAAAAATCACATTTTAACCACTGCCCGTATTTACCTGAAATGGCACCGTGCGACGTCTTCCTTTTCGGAAAAATGCATTTGCCCATGAAAGGAAAGCGTTATGCAGACGTAGAGGCCATTCAAAAGGCTTGCACCGGCATACTGGTGGTCATACCGGCCAACGAACTAAAACACTCGTTCGACATGCTTTTGGACCATGCAAAAAGCTGTATTGAAGCAGAGGAAACGATTTTGAATAAAATAAATTGATTTTGCCAAAAAAACCATTTGTTCTGTTTTTTTTAAGTCCTGTTTACTTTGGAACTCACCTTGTATAAAACGACGACCCATTAAGGTTTCCCTGTCTTTCAAATACGGAGGATTTTCCAATCTTCTCTTTGGTAAACCGATTTCCGCTGAAAATCGTACGGTACTTTCAAAAAAATAGATTTAATAGCATGAACATGTGTTAATTTTGAAGTGAAATATTCCGAAACAGGTGTGCATTTCAAACAGGTCTGGTAATTGTTCAGGTCAAAAAAATTAAATTGTTTTTAATGGATTTTGAAGTTAAAGGTTTTTATTTTATTTTATGAAATTAATTAAGAATTAACAATTCTAATTATGTTGAGAATTTGTTTTAATTTTTTTATCTCATTCTCAAAAATTATTCGATTCAATCCTCCAATATCAATATGATTGTCTGAACGTAAAGGTGCTAATTGTATTGCAATCCACAGAAAATTCACCTAAGCAAATAGCAGAAAGTGCTCGTCAATGTCGCTCAAAACATAAGTTCAGCTAAAACAAAGCGATGACACATAGCATCTGTTCGAAACAGATAAGTCCGCTATTTCCGCATTGCGCAATGAACCTAAAATGCTAAACTTTCTGGCAGCACATTCCAACGAAATATTTTCACTCATGATGGAGACCGGCATGTCTAAAAGTCAACATTTGCTCCTAAATAGTACGATCGACCACAACACGTGTGGGATGGGATAGATACCGAGAGTTGAAGAGGGAAGCGAGGCGCATTTGCAGACAGAAAAAGAAATGCGTGAGTATGAAGAGCTTGACAAGCTGGCCGACAGGGGTAATACTCGAAAATTCTACGAAAAGATGCGGCGGCTAACAGAAGGTTTCAAGACCGGAGCATACTCTTGTAGATCCCCCAAAGGTGATCTAGCGACCGATGCCCAGTGCATACTAAAATTATGGAGGGAACACTTCTCCAGCCTGCTCAATGGCAGTGAAAGTACAACGCCAGGAGAAGGCGAACCCAATTCCCCAATCGATGACGATGGAGCAGACGTTCCATGGCCCGTCCATGAAGAAGTTCGAATAGCAATTACCCGCTTGAAGAACAACAAAACGGCGGGGGCCGATGGATTGCCGGCTGAGCTATTCAAACACGGCGACGAAGAACTGATAAGGAGCATGCATCAGCTTCTTTGTAAAATAAAGCGAAAGCATGTCCAACGATTGGAATTTAAGTGTGCTCTGCCCAATCAACAAAAAGGGAGACTCCATAATCTGCGCCAACTACTGTGGGATATACTTTCTCAACATCGCATATAAGGCTCTATCGAGCGTATTGGGTGAAAGATTAAAGCCCACCCTCAACAAATTGATTTGAACTTATCACTGTGGCTTTAGACCTGGCAAATCAACAACCGACCATATATTCACCATGCGCCAAATCTTGGAAAAGACCCGTGAAAAGAGAATCGACACACACCACCTCTTCGTCGATTTCAAAGCTTATGCCACGATGTCTGAATTTGGTATTCCCACAAAACTAATACGGCTGTGTAAACTGACGTTGAGCAACACCAAAAGCTCCGTCAGTATCGGGAGGAACTTCTCCGAGCCGTTCGATACCAAACGAGGTTTCAGACAAGGCGACTCCCTATCGTCTGATTTCTTCAATCTGCTGCTGGAGAAAATAATTCGAGCTGCAGAACTTAATCGAGCAGGTACAATCTTTTATAAGAGTGTAAAGCTGCTGGGAGGATGGAGTCATGTGTAGAAGTTCACGCAAGTGAGGAAAGTTCTCTGAACGCCATTCACTTGGGAGTGGCCAGAAACGATTCTTTTACACATGGCTCAAGCAGCTCACTACTTCCGGTCTTTGACCAAGTATCCTCTGGGTAGCCTAAGAACATCCGTTCGAAGGCGAGCTAATGTGAGAAGGCGAAACATTCCTACATAGGGTTGTGCGCTGGGCTCGGACCCGCCACGTAAAAAACAATACCAATGAAAAAGTTTAAACAGCCTCTGATGAGGAGACCCCCCTTTTGATGACGACCATGGCAAACGGAATAAGGACTACGATTTGAGGGCATGCACCTGGAATGTCCGGACCCTTAATTGGGAAGGTGCCGCTGCCCAGCTGGTGGATGTTCTCGCGAAAAAATAAAGGCTGACATCACCGCCGTCCAAGAAATGCGATGGACGGGACAAGGACAGAGACGAGTAGGTCCTTGTGACATTTACTACAGTGGCCATATAAAGGAGCGCAAGTTTGGTGTTGGATTCGTGGTGGGAGAGAGACTCTGTCGCCGAGTACTATCATTCACTCCGGTGAATGAACGTCTAGCCACAATCCGCATCAAAGCGAGGTTCTTCAACATATCGCTGATTTGCGCCCACGCCCCGACGGAAGAGAAGGACGATGTGACCAAAGATGCCTTCTATGAGCGATGTCAAAATCGTGCTTGGCGACTTTAACGCCAGGGTGGGCAAAGGTGGGCCAGACTGGCACTACGGTCGGCAATTCAGCCTCCGATCGACCACTACATCCCGTGCGGGTTGAGGCTGATAGATGCCGAGGAGTTGAAGAGGTTAAGCGTAGTACGCAGATTGCAGCACAGAAGAAGAAAGAGGTCGAAATGCGTGAGTACGAAGAGCTTGATAAGCTGGCCGACAGGGGTAATACTCGAAAATTCTACGAAAAAATGCGGCGGCTTACAGAAGGTTTCAAGACCGGAGCATACTCTTGTAGAACCCCCAAAGGTGATCTAGTTACTGATGCCCAGAGCATAGTTAAATTATGGAGGGAACACTTCTCCAGCCTGCTGAATGGCAGTGAACGCACAACAACAGGAGAAGGAGAACCCGATTCCCCAATCGATGACGATGGAGCAGACGTTCCATTACCCGACCATGAAGAAGTTCGAATAGCAATTTCCCGCCTCAAGAACAACAAAGCGGCAGGGGCCGACGGACTACCGGCCATGCTATTCAAACACGGCGGCGAAGAACTAATAGGGAGCATGCATCAGCTTCTTTGTAAAATATGGTCGGACGAAAGCATGCCCAACGATTGGAATTTAAGTGTGCTATGCCCAATCCATAAAAAAGGAGACCCCACAATCTGCGCCAACTACCGTGGGATATATAAGGTTCTATCGAGCGTATTGTGTGAAAGATTAAAGCCCACCGTCAACAAACTGATTGGACCTTATCAGTGTGGCTTTAGACCTGGAAAATCAACAACCGACCAGATATTCACCATGCGCCAAATCTTGGAAAAGACCCGTGAAAGGAGAATCGACACACACCACCTCTTCGTCGATTTCAAAGCTGCTTTCGACAGCACGAAAAGGAGCTGCCTTTATGCCGCGATGTCTGAATTTGGTATCCCCGCAAAACTAATACGGCTGTGTAAACTGACGTTGAACAACACGAAAAGCTCCGTCAGGATCGGGAAGGATCTCTCCGAGCCGTTCGATACCAAACGAGGTTTCAGACAAGGCGACTCCCTATCGTGCGACTTCTTCAACCTGCTCCTGGAGAAAATAGTTCGAGCTGCAGAACTAAACAGAGAAGGTACCATCTTCTATAAGAGTGTACAGCTGCTGGCGTATGCCGATGATATTGATATCATCGGCCTTAACACCCGCGCCGTTAGTTCTGCTTTCTCCAGACTGGACAAGGAAGCAAAACAAATGAGTCTAGCAGTGAACGAGGGCAAGACGAAATATCTCCTGTCATCAAACAAACAGTCGTCGCGCTGGCGACTTGGCACTCACGTCACTGTTGACAGTCATAACTTTGAAGTTGTAGATAATTTCGTCTATTTAGGAACCAGCATTAACACCACTAATAATGTCAGCCTGAAAATCCAACGCAGGATTGCTCTTGCCAACAGGTGCTACTTCGGACTGAGTAGGCAATTGAAAAGTAAAGTCCTCTCTCGACGAATAAAACCAAACTCTATAAGTCGCTTATAATTCCCGTCCTGCTATATGGTGCAGAGGCTTGGGCGATGACAGCAACCGATGAGTCGACGTTACGAGTTTTCGAGAGAAAAGTTCTGCGAAAGATTTATGGTTTTTTGCGCGTTGGCCACGGCGAATATCGCATTCGATGGAACGATGAGCTGTACGAGATATATGACGACATTGACATAGTTCAGCGAATTAAAAAACAGCGGCTACGCTGGCTAGGTCATGTTGTCCGGATGGACGAAAACACTCCAGCTCTGAAAGTATTCGACGCAGTACCCGCCGGGGGAAGCAGAGGAAGAGGAAGACCTCCACCCCAAGTTGGAAGGACCAAGTGGAGAAGGACCTGGCTTCGCTTGGAATATCCAATTGGCGCCACGTAGCGAAAAGAAGAAACGACTGGCGCGCTGTTGTTAACTCGGCTATAATCGCGTAAGCGGTGTCTACGCCAATTAAGAAGAAGAAGAAAGCTGCTGGCGTATGCCGATGATATTGATATCACTTTTTTGATGTTGTAGATAGTTTCGTATATTTAAGAACCAGCATAAACACCACCAACAATATCAGCCTGGAAATTCAACGCAGGATTGCTCTTGCCAATAGGTGCTACTTCGAACTGAGTAGGCAATTGAGAAGCAAATTCCTCCCTCGAAGAACAAAAAACAAACTCTATAAGTCACTCATAATTCCTGTCCTGCTATATGGTGCAAAGGCTTGGACGATGATAGCAACGGATGAGTCGACGTTGGGAGTTTTCGAGAGAAAAGTTCTGCTTTGGTCCTTTGCGCATTGGCCACGGCGAATATCGCATCCGATGGAACGATGAGCTGTACGAGAGCCGTTGGAAGGACCAAGTGGAGAAGGACCTGGCTTCGCTTGGAAATCCAATTGGCGCCACGTAGCGAAAAGAAGAACCGACTGACGAGCTGTTGTTTACTCGGCTATAATCGCGTAAGCGGTGTCTACGCCAATAAAGAAGAAGAAGAATAGTAAAATATCATGCTGGAAGCGAGTTGCAAAGTTTATTAGAAAATACAGGATCGATCATATTGGAACTTCAAAGGAATGTAGTCTTGTAATAATAACCATGCCCAGAGATGGAGGTAGAGGATCATCCGACGATGGTAATGTGGCTAGAAAATGGTTTTCATATCTCAAATCCAAAATTAAAGGACTTAACTTCAAGCCGTTGCCTCAGAGCATAATTTGGAGAAATCTCTTGCAACATGTTGCCACAGAGTATAACAGTTTTGTTCACTTAAAAATTGTAAGTATCCGTATCATCTAAAACTAATCGAGATAAATATAGGGTTATTTCAATGTAAATGATCAGGATGACGAGAAAAGTTGAAATCCGAGTGACTGTTTGTATGTAACTTGAATAAATATGAAGATATCTTGGATAAACTTGGTATGAGCGTTCAATTGCAAAAAAAGTTCTTAGATGTGAATAATCGGAGCACTGTCACGCCCACAATCACTGTTAACCGAAAACGTCTAAAGTACCATAATAACTAGGCACTAAATTAAGATATAAAACTCTAGTTTGTCACAGGGGTTCCCATAAACAAACAAGCATCTGGGGCTAACAAATCTAGTGGTCTCTCACCTTCAATTAGTTTAATGTACATATCTCTCTAAACCATTAAGCAATCAAAACCAAATTTGAAAATCGGAAAACACAATGCTCACTCTCCAGGGTTTACAAGTTGTTGTAAGGGCTAACGTTCGTGTCTCACCGAACATTTTATACTCGCATGATAAAGTGATAATCGAGATTTCATTATACGTCATTTACATATTTTTCAAATACCGTATTTTTGTAAAGTTTTATTCCGCTACAAAATTGGTTCCTAATGTATATTTATACAGAGAAGGCATCAGATGGAATTCAAAATAGCGTTATATTGGAAGAAGGCGTGGTTGTGAACCGATTTCACCTATATTTCGTACATGTCATCAGGGTGTTAAGAAAATATTATATACCGAATTTCATTGAAATCGGTCTAATAGTTCCTGAGATATGGGTTTTGGTCCATAAGTGGGCGAGGCCACGCCCATTTTCAATTTTTAAAAAAAGCCTGGGTGCAGCTTCCTTCTGCAATTTCTTCCGTAAAATTTAGTGTTTCTGACGTTTTTTGTTAGTCGGTTAACGCACTTTTAGTGATTTTCAACATAACCTTTGTATGGGAGGTGAGCGTGGTTATTATCCAATTTCTTCCATTTTTGAACTGTATATGGAAATGCCTGAAGAAAACGACTCTGTAGAGTTTGGGAGACATAGCTATAGTAGTTTCCGAGATATGTACAAAAAACTTAGTAGGGGGCGGAGCCACGCCCACTTTTCCAAAAAAATTGCTTCGAAATATGCCCCTCCCTAATGCGATCCTCTGTGCCAAATTTCACTTTAATATCTTTATTTATGGCTTAGTTATGACACTTTATAGCTTTTCGGTTTCCGCCATTTTGTGGGCGTGGCAGTGGGCCGATTTTGCCCATCTTCGAACTTAACCTTCTTATGGAACCAAGGAATACGTGTATCAAGTTTCATCATGATATCTCAATTTTTACTCAAGTTACAGCTTGCACGGACGGACGGACAGACGGACGGACGGACAGACAGACATTCGGATTTCGACTCTACTCGTCACCCTGATCACTTTGGTATATATAACCCTATATCTGATTCTTTTAGCCTAAGAACATCCGTTACGAAGGTGAGCTAAAGGGAGAAATCGATTACATGCCTAATACCCTGTAACACATTTTTTAAATTCCATGGGTTGACCCCAGGGGAAAATTTAATTAAAGCATATTTAGCCGCTTTCTCAATTTCTTAAATATTTTTAAAGGCTTATTTAAGTATATGATAGTTAAGGAGGATGGAGTCATGTGTAAAAGTTTAAAAGTGAGGAAAGTTCTTTTGACTAAGTATCCTCTGGGTAGCCTAAGAACATCCGTTTGCAGGCGAAACATCCTCTACATAGGGTTGTGCGCTGGGTTTGGGATCCGCCACGTAAAAAACACCCCGGTGGATGAACGTCTAGCCATAATCCGCATCAAAGCGAGGTTCTTCGCTGATTTGCGCTCACGCCCCGACGGAAGAGAGGGACGATGTGACCAAAGATGCTTTCTATGAGCGCTTGGAGCGCGCTTATGAGAGCTGCCCCCGCCACGATGTCAAAATCGTGCTTGGCGACTTTAACGCCAGGGTGGGCAAAGAAGGTATATTTGGCACTACGGTCGGTAAATTCAGCCTCCACGACGAAACATCCCCAAATGGGTTGAGGCTGATTGACTTCGCCGGGGCCCGAAATATGGTTATCTGTAGTACTAGATTCCAGCATAAGAAGATTCATCAAGCTACCTGGCTGTCTCCGGATCGAAAGACTACCAACCAAATCGATCATGTTGTGATAGATGGAAGACACGTCTCCAGTGTTTTAGATGTGCGTGCGCTCCGAGGTCCTAACGTCGACTCGGACCACTATCTTGTTGCAGCTAAGATTCGCACTCGCCTCTGTGCAGCAAAAAACGCACGCCAACAAACACAAGGAAGGTTCGACGTCGAGAAGCTGCAATCACAACAGACAGCCGAACGATTTTCTACTCGGCTTGCACTCCTGTTCTCTCAGAGCACTCGTCAACAACTCGGTATAAGGGAACTGTGGGACGGCATTTCAACCTCCTTACGTACAGCTGCAACCGAAGCCATTGGTTTTCGGAAAGAGCAAAAGAACAGCTGGTACGACGAGGAGTGCTGCGTCGCAGCGGAGAGAAAACAGGCTGCCTACCTCGCAACGTTACGATCGACCACTACGCGTGTGGGATGGGATAGATACCGAGAGTTGAAGAGGGAAGCGAGACGCATTTGTAGACAGAAGAAGAAAGAGGCCGAAATGCGTGAGTATGAAGAGCTTGATAAGCTGGCCGACAGGGGTAATACTCGAAAATTCTACGAAAAAATGCGGCGGCTTACAGAAGGTTTCAAGACCGGAGCATACTCTTGTAGAACCCCCAAAGGTGATCTAGTCACTGATGCCCAAAGCATACTTAAATTATGGAGGGAACAATTCTCCAGCCTGCTGAATGGCAGTGAACGCACAACACCAGGAGAAGGAGAACCCGATTCCCCAATCGATGACGATGGAGCAGACGTTCCATTACCCGACCATGAAGAAGTTCGGAATAGCAATTACGCGCCTGAAGTACAACAAAGCGGCAGGGGCCGATATGCCGGCCGAGCGATTCAAACATTTCGGCGAAGAACTAATAAGGAGCATGCATCAGCTTTGTAAAATATGGTCGGCTCGAAAGCCCCAACGATTGGAATTTAAGTGTGCTATGCCCAATCCATAAAAAAGGAGACCCCACAATCTGCGCCAACTACCGTGGGATAAGCCTCCTCAACATCGCATATAAGGTTCTATCGAGCGTATTGTGTGAAAGATTAAAGCCCACCGTCAACAAACTGATTGGACCTTATCAGTGTGGCTTCAGACCTGGAAAATCAACAACCGACCAGATATTCACCATGCGCCAAATCTTGGGAAAGACCCGTGAAAGGAGAATCGACACACACCACCTCTTCGTCGATTTCAAAGCTGCTTTCGACAGCACGAAAAGGAGCTGCCTTTATGCCGCGATGTCTGAATTTGGTATCCCCGCAAAACTAATACGGCTGTGTAAACTGACGTTGAACAACACGAAAAGCTCCGTCAGGATCGGGAAGGACCTCTCCGAGCCATTTGATACCAAACGAGGTTTCAGACAAGGCGATTCCCTATCGTGCGACTTTTCCAACCTGCTTTTGGAGAAAATAGTTCGAGCAGCAGAACTTAATCGAGAAGGTACAATCTGTTATAAGAGTGTACAGCTGCTGCGTATGCCGATGATATTGATATCATCGGCCTCAACACCGCGCTGTTAGTTCTGCTTTCTCCAGACTGGACAAGGAAGCAAAGCAAATGGGTCTGGTGGTGAACGAGTACAAGACGAAATATCTCCTGTCATCAAAAAAAAAGTCGTCGTACTCGCGACTTAGCTCTCATGACTGTATATAAATGATCAGTATGTTGAGTTGAGTCGATTTAGCCATGTCCGTCTGTCTGTCTGTTTGTCCGTCTGTATATATACGAACTAGTCCCTCAGTTTTTAAGATATCGTTTTGAAATTTTGCAAACGTCATTTTCTCTTCAAGAAGTTGCTCATTTGTTGGAACGGCCAATATCGGACCACTCTAACATATAGCTCTCATATAAACTGAACGATCGGAATTAAGTTGTTGTATGGAAAATTTTCACATTTGACAATGTGTCTTTACGAAATTTGGTATACATAGATTATTTTCTAAGGCAACAATGTACGAGTAGTCTCCGAAGAAATCGTTCAAATCGGATTACTATAGCATATAGCTTCCATATAAACTGAACACACAGTTACTAACAGAAATATACCTGTGTAGGGTATATTAGCTTCGGTGCAGCCGATGTTAACGTTTTTTCTTGTTTTTTTTTCAATGTAACACAGCTTGATAAACAACAATTTTTGGTTTGTGTTCGGGTGTACAGAAAAGATGGTTTTCCAACTCGTGAGCACGCCACGTACATATATCTGGTTCCAAATGTATGCCACACACTATCCCTGTGCTCTGTTAATTGTCATCTCAAATGCAATTTTCACTGGAAACGGAATACGTTTTAACTGAAATGGCAAATCGTTAGAACTCAGAGGAATTCGTAGAATCAAGCATTCTGCCCCTTTGTATTCGATAGCTGTGTCACAACCAGTCAGGTTCCATTGCATTAGGAAACATAATAACGGCAGTTCCATCTTTGAGACGCAAATGAAGCCTCTCCAAAGAATTTAGAAATTTCACTGGATAATTCAAGGTGTCGTCTTCATTGTCAAGATGATCGATCGATTTTCATGAGCGCAAGTCTCAAGGAATTTGACTTTGAATCTTCCAGCTTAAATCAACAACATCGGTATTTTTGGTAGCTATCGTAGTTATAATAATTGGCCAATGTCCGAACATTCGTGATGAGTTCATCTTTCGTGAACTGATAAACGGTAGATGGAATTGATATCAAACCACCGGAAGTATCAACCGGAATTAACGTATTTCCAATTCTTAGCGAATACGATGGAAAATGTCTTCGGCAATGTCATTTTTGTTTGTATCCCGTAATTAACGCAGATTTGAGGGCTGATATGTCGAAATGATCATGGCCAAAAGTGTGCGAACTTCATTTGCATTCGCAGTAGCTATCGCATCGTCCATAATTTGATTCCAGTGATTATCATGTTCCAGCAATTGTAATTCCTGGCATGCTTCTCAGAAAGTTGCCCACACCGTACCATTCACGCTAAGCAATGACTCAAATGAAGTTGAACGGCGTACATTAATCAGTAGAAGCGTTTTGTTGGGTGGATTGTGTAAATTCGTCCTAATGCATTAGTTGAGAACACACTGGTTGGCCTTGATTTCTGCGTAACTATTTCTTCGACGATGCATTCCATGTATAATCAAGGTATTTCCTAATAGAGCAATGTTCTCGCAAACGGATCACTAACGAAAGTTGAGAAAAAACTCGTCAATGTTAATTTTTTGCTGGCGGGTTTCCACTGTATTCTCGAGGTTAAAATACACTCTTGGCCATTCTCCAAATTAACTGCGAGACGCACAACAGTCGGAAAACGTTCATGAATTGCAAAAGTAAATATCATATAAAACGCTTCATTGCAGTACAAGTATCGACCCACTTGATATTTGCTGATCTCATCTCCTTCAAGGCCAATAACCGCCATGTTGCTTTCTTTGGTGACGTACTTGCAAACGCATTTGATCGATTTCACCAAACTGTAATACTCATCATCGATATGAGTTTTGAATGTGAATTAGACAATAGTCGTGAATATAGTACAATCCATGTGTTGTCAACTTCGATATTCACTTTTCTAAATTGAATGCTGTGTCTGGAGAGCGACGCCGATAGAGTCGATATCCATCATTTCCAGTTTGTGCTTCCGAATGAAAAGCACCTGGATAGTGTTTCGTGTATTTATTGTCAGACATACAAACCGAAAAGGGATTGTAGTGTCCGCATGGTCCATGAACAATATTGGTTTTTACCACTTCGAGTAATACTGGATCTTTCTCTGGATCAGGAATATCGGCAGAAATGATTTCATCAATTTGATCTGGTGTAACCACCATCCACCATCCAAAGAGGAATATGTGCGTGCGGCAAACCTCTCTTTTGCCACTCAACAGAGTACATCTAACAGCACCACATATACTTTGCTTCAAGATAAAGTCTATCAAACATCGCAACTGTTGTTTGAAAAGTCGTGCTGTGACATCGTGACGATCGCTTGCTGATTGACCGCGATCCATAATTCCACACGTATGTCATCGCAACCTGTGTATATTCGGTCATTTGCCATGGGCTGCCAATGTATGCTCGTGGCATCGTAACAAATTTCAATCTGTAATTGAGCACTTTGTGTGAAACACACAAACGTTTTCACTGAATAATTTTCAATAATTTTTTTTCTGAATAGCCGGAATAAAGAAATCAAACGACAAATATGAACGATTCAAATAATTGAAAAACAAAAGAAAAACAATTCAAAAAAAATTTTGTATTGTCCAAGTTACTCTTTGGAATTGTCCAATTTGCCGACTTTTCCTCATACTTACGGTTTTTTCTATTTCTAAACTTTCCCCGATCCACAGCGAACAACCTCTGAAAATTTCATCAAGAATGGTTCAGCCATTCCCGAGCATTAGCGTTAGTAACAAACAAACATTCACTAGTTGGTATGGGGAAAAAGAAAAGGGCTCTTTTATTGGTTTTCCGGCAATTATTCGAATTTTCTCGCCGTAAATACCATCTTGGATCCTCAACGAACATTAAGAAAAAGAATTGGCCAAATTGGTCCAGGCGTTATTGAGTTATCCGCTTAGCAACACATTTTTATGTACATACATATGTACAAGTACATATGTATATTCATTGCGATTCATTTTTATGTACATACATTTATACAAATATATGTATATATAATATGAATGTTATATAAGATAAAATTTCATTTTGATTTTTTGACTTCACATATGGGAACATAAACTATTAGCAATCTAAGACCGATAATATAAGTTAATAAGTACCAGATATGGAGGTATTATCCCGTCTGAAAACGTTCACTTTGGAAAAGGGGTTTTAATCTCGAGCGGAAATGTGACTAAGGTTACGTTTGATGGCTGATCCTTAATATGGGATTTGTAATTGGACTACTGTATGTACAAGGTGCGTTCCAAAGTAAACAGGAATATAGCGCCCCCTGGTGGCGCCATCTATATGTCGACTGGTGCGTTAAACTCAGCTATCTTTATCGATTGTCTAGAGAGAATTTCATGACATTTCATCCATTGGAAGTGAAGTTATTGCGTTTTTCAATGTCAGTATGTTGTGTTATCGGTGCGAAAATGAGCTTCGAACAAAGAGCCAACATTAAATTAAACTTTTATCGAAACGTTTCAATTGGTGAAACAAGTTTTTAGCGATGATTGCCTATCCCGAATGGTGCACGAGTGGTTTCAACGTTTTCAAAGTGGTCGTGAGGACATAAATGACGATCAACATGTGGGCCAATCAAAATCCGTGATCACCGGAAATTCCATCGAACTGTGTGTGAATTCAGCAAAAATCAGCCGAAATCATCATTGAAATTCATGGAAATTGAATAGAACATTTCCAAAACATCGATTTATCGCATTTTGACCGATCATTTGGGCTTACGAAAGGTGTGTGCACGGTTTGTTCCGCACAAATTGACTGACGACCAAAAATTGCTCCGAATCCAACATTCGAAGAACATCATTAAACCGATTATTTGACCAAAAATCACATTTTAACCATTAACCACTCCCGGTATTCACCTGATATTGCACCGTGCGACTTCTTCCTTTTCGGAAAAATGCATTTGCCCATGAAAGGAAAGCGTTATGCAGACGTAGAGGCCATTTAAAAGGCTTGCACCGGCATACTGGCGACCATAACGGCCAACGAGCTAAAACACTCGTTCACTGTATTGAAGCAGAGGAGAATATTTTGAATAAAATAAATTGATTTTGCTGAAAAACATTTGTTCTTTTTTTAAGTCCTGTTTACTTTGGAATACTCCTTCTGATCATTTGGGACCCCACAGAAATAGAACTCCTGTATCGGATCTTATAAATCGACAAAACGTCTTAAGGCCAATACAAATTTACTTAGACGCTCTCTAATATAATACATCACAAGCAAAGCTGAAGACTTCGCAACAAATCCAACCCTGGTTCGCATAGAAGAACTTGACTAATATGGTACAAGTTCCAGATTGTGTTCCTAGGATTTCTATATGGACTTCAAGACTGCACTATGTACTGTAGCAATGGTCAAAAATGGCGTGATCACCAAGCAAGTTCCAGTCTCAGATCAGAGGTGCAATTGTGTTCGAGGGTGAGGTCAAGAACCGCTTCCCATCCCGGCAGAGTGTGTTGAAGGAATACGTAAGCCTTTTGGCTTAGTTTGGTTTAATTAATGTTAGATATGAAGCCAACCTCCTATTACATAAGTAGGATGGTTTATTTCTCTGCTTGGAAGGCTATTTTTCTTCAGAAAAACTTAGTATTTATTTCTTAGCGATAATCATTAATTATAGCTGAATATACTTAAAAACAGCAGCTATGCGTCTTAAAACACAATGTTATTGATTACAACTTAGAACAATTAGCTTAATAAAACTCGATAATAATTTGTATTATTTCAGGTATGCTGGAAAGTTCATATCGTTTGCATAAGTCATGCAGTACATAACATATGTATATTTTATAGTTAGATCGAAGGGTGTATTCATGTGTAGAAGTTCACGCAAGTGAAGAAAGTTCTCTGATCGCCATTCACTTGGGAGTGGCCAGAAACGATTCTTTTACACATGGCTCAAGCAGCTCACTACTTCCGGTCTTTGACCAAGTATCGTCTGGGCAGCCTAAGAACATCCGTTCGAAGGCGAGCTAAAGTGAGAAGGCGAAACATCCCCTACATTGGGTTGTGCGCTGGGTTTGGGACCCGCCACGTAAAAAGCCCCCCAATGGAAGATTACCAACTGCCTCGGATGAGAGACCCCCCCAGCTGGTTGATGTCCTCGTGAAAATAAAGGCTGACATCACCGCCGTCCAAGAAATGCGATGGACGGGACAAGGACAGAGACGAGTAGGTCCTTGTGACATTTACTACAGTGGCCATAAAAAGGAGCGCAAGTTTGGTGTTGGATTCGTGGTGGGAGAGAGACTCCGTCGCCGAGTACTATCATTCACTCCGGTGAATGAGCGTCAAGCCACAATTCGCATCAAAGCGAGGTTCTTCAACACTCACTGATTTGCGCCCACGCCCCGACGGAAGAGAAGGACGATGTGACCAAAGATGCCTTCTATGAGCGCTTGGAGCGCGCTTATGAGAACTGCCCCCGCCACGATGTCAAAACCGTGCTTGGCGACTTTAACGCCAGGGTGAGCAAAGAAGGTATATTTGGCACTACGGTCGGTAAATTCAGCCTCTACGAGGAAACATCCCCAAATGGGTTCAGGCTGATTGACTTCGCCGGGGCCCGAATTATGGTTATCTGTGGTACTAGATTCCAGCACAAGAAGATACATCAAGCTACCTGGCTGTCAACCAGATCGATCATGTTGTGATAGACGGAAGACACGTCTCCAGTGTTCTAGACGTGTGTACGCTCCGAGGTCCTAACATCGACTCGGACCATTATCTTGTTGCAGCCAAGATTCGCACCCACGTCAACAAACACAACGAAGGTTCGATAAGCTGCAATCACAACAGACAGCCGAACGATTTACTACTCGGCTTGCACTCCTGCTCTCTGAGAGCACTCGTCAACAACTCGGTATAAAGGAACTGTGGGACGGCATCTCAAACTCCTTACGTACAGCTGCAACCGAAACCATTGGTTTTCGGAAAGTGCAAAAGAACAAATGGTACGACGAGGAGTGCCGTGTCGCAGCGGAGAGAAAACAGACTGCCTACCTCGCAACGTTACGATCGACCACAACACGTGCGGGATGGGATAGATACCGATAGTTGAAAAGGGAAGCCAGACGCATTTGTAGACAGAAGAAGAAAGAGGCTGAAATGCGTGAGTATGAAGAGCTTAATGAGCTGGCCGACAGGGGTAATGCTCGAAAATTCTTCAAAAAATGCGGCGGCTTACAGAAGGTTTCAAGACTGGAGCATACTCTTGTAGAACCCCCCAAGGTGATCTAGTCACCGATGCCCAGATCATACTTAAATTATGGAGGGAACACTTCTCCAGCCTGCTGAATGGCAGTGAACGTACAACGCCGGGAGAATGCGAACCCGATTCCCCAATCGATGACGATGGAACAGACGTTCCATTACCCGACCATGAAGAAGTTCGAATAGCAATCGCCCGCCTGAAGAACAACAAAGCGGCGGGGGCCGACGGATTGCCGGCCGAGCTATTCAAACACGGCGGCGAAGAACTGATAAGGAGCATGCATCAGCTTCTTTGTAAAATATGGTCGGACGAAAGCATGCCCAACGAGTGGAATTTAAGTGTGCTATGCCCAATCCATAAAAAGGGAGACCCCACAATGTGCGCCAACTACCGTGGGATTAGCCTCTTCAACATCGCATATAAGGTTCTATCGAGCGTATTGTGTGAAAGATTAAAGCCCACCATCAACAAACTGATTGGACCTTATCAGTGTGGCTTTAGACCTGGCAAATCAACAACCGACCAGATATTCACCATGCGCCAAATCTTGGAAAAGACCCGTGAAAGGAGAATCGACACACACTACCTCTTCGTCGATTTCAAAGCTGATTTCGAGGGCACGAAAAGGAGCTGCCTTTATGCCGCGATGTCTGAATTTGGTATCCCCACAAAATTAATACGGCTGTGTAAACTGACGTTGAGCAACACGAAAAGCTCCGTCAGTATCGGGAAGGACCTCTCCGAGCCGTTCGATACCAAACTATCGTGCGAATTCTTCAGCCAGGTTCTGGAGAATATAGTTCGAGCTGCAGAACTAAATAGAGAAGGTACCATCTTTTATAAGAGTGTATAGCTGCTGGCGTATGCCGATGATTCTGTATTGTTATCATTGGTCGCAGCGCCGTTAGTTCTGCTTTCTCCAGACTGGACAAGGAAGCAAAGCAAATGGGTCTGGTAGTGAACGAGGGCAAGACGAAATATCTCCTGTCATCAAACAAACTATCGTCGCACTCGCGACTTGGCACTTACGTCACTGTTGACAGTCATAACTTTGAAGTTGTAGATAATTTCGTCTATTTATGAACCAGCATTAACACCACCAACAATGTCAGCCTGGAAATCCAACACAGGATTGCTCTTGCCAACAGGTGCTACTTCGGACTGAGTAGGCAATTGAAAAGTAAAGTCCTCTCTCGACGAACAAAAACCAAACTGTATAAGTCGCTCATAATTCCCGTCCTGCTATATGGTGCAGAGGCTTGGACGATGACAGCAACCGATGAGTCGACGTTACGAGTTTTCGAGAGAAAAGTTCTGCGAAAGATATATAGTCATTTGCGCGTTAGCCACGGCGAATATCGCATTCGATGGAACGATGAGCTGTATGAGATATACGACGACATTGACATAGTTCAGCGAATTAAAAGACAGCGGCTACGCTGGCTAGGTCATGTTGTCCGGATGGATGAAAACACTCCAGCTCTGAAAGTATTCGACGCAGTACCCGCCGGGGGAAGCAGAGGAAGAGGAAGACCACCACTCCGTTGGAAGGACCAAGTGAAGAAGGATCGCGAAATATAGCACTCTGAGTGATGTTAATTTTGGTATTTTGAAAAAATATGGATTAAAGAAATTGCATGTGTTAATTATTATTTTGTTGGAATGGAAATGCTTACATATACCAAAAGTGGTTTTATGATTGTTATAAAGGCTCTATACTAAGCGAAACATGTATACATACCACATTCTCATCGCCACTTAATCACTTTCTCTACTAGATTTAACAAGTTTTCTTCGTGCAAAAATTACACTTGTTAATCTCGTCACCGAGGAGATTTGAAGTCTATCTACTCAAAATATTCCTTATGGCCATATGAACTTGGAACACAAGGAATGGATAACGTACGTCGTGGCCGTTGTGAAGGAAAGCATCAACAGAGTCAACGAATTGATTTTGAATGACTGAGTCTCATTGTCACATAATAAAAAAAAAAACGCTTGAATTAAGCTAAGAAGTAATTATGAGTTCGTTATAAGCTACGTATCTGGCCCCTCATTAAATTTTCGTGTTAAGGTATGTACGTCAACATAATAGTCACTTGAAAATAATTGCCGAGATTGAGGTGTGTCGTTTTGGGTGTATTGTTCTCAGTATCAAGTAAATTGCATAATAAAATTTAATAACGTAAAGAAAGTGATACGAACTTTTCGGTCTGCCTGTTACATGCTCGTCAAACCAGTTAACAATGTGAGCAAACTTCAAACATTATTCCCACGTCAATACCAAACGTTGAGAATGCTCTCAATTAAGATGTCCATTTAATCGAAAAGCCCTTAACGAAATGAACAAAATAATTGCACCAGCGAAAAGTGAAAAGGTGAGGTTTTCACAGCGATATTTAAATCGCTACTAAACCATACTATTCAGTGCGCAATTTTCTCATATCGGAAAGGCATAATCAATGAAGAGCTTAGCACAATACAACACAGCGCAAGCTGGAAAACATAAAGAGGAAAATAATATAAGGGCTCTTCAATTTGAGCGCGCTTGAGAACGCTGACAAGTGGTACTTTCGTATCAAAACATATTGCAACAACATAACACAACTAACAAAAACAATATAATAAAAATAATTACTATTATAACATGAAAACAAGCATTGATTTCTAACCCTGGTGTGGAAAGAGCAAAATTCGTTTTCGTAAACGATTGAATCAGGCTCAAAACTAATTGCAGCCAAGGATGCCGGGCTATTGCAGCGGGTAAATAGCGACCGAAAAATGCGGAAATGGATACTTGTAACCTGTGCGCAACAGTGAACCTTTTCGCCGCGAACCACACGTGGCTCGCATGCGTGCAGCACATAACAACAACAACAATAACATATATTACGGCAAAGGCAAAAGTCTTGTTGCTAATGGTCAACGAAAGCACCGGCTGCAGCGGCTCAGGCGCGATCGGTGTAGAAAACGTGGGCGCGTGCGAACGCTTGGAGTTCCCTGTTGTTGTTCCTCCCGTTGTGCAAACAACCCCATTAGCATCCTACTAAATTCCAGAAAATTCAACAGTAACAACACCACGTGCTGCCATGCGACCAAATATACTATATACTGTTCCACTACCACCATGAAATTGTTGTTGTTTAACTTCTGGGAGTTGCATGTTTGGTGTAATGCATATGTTGCCTGAGTGGCGAGCATGCGTCTGTACGTCTGCCGCTTGTTAATGTTTCCTTAGTGTTTACTAATTGCTGATAAGTGGGCGTGTCATCTACTTACAATGTTATGCATGCTTGGTTTGCTACGTTGCTACAGGCAGATAACTTTATAAGCGTATGTTGGTGTGTGGTCGCATGTTTCCGCGTTAAAAAGCCTCTGATTGTGTTGTTTGCACAGCGGCGGTGTCGATGATTCCATTTATTCGTGTTTGCTTTTTCGCTTACCACTTTTCATCAGCCTTCATTTGTCGACTTTTTCAAACATCCCGTCATAATCCTATAATAGGTCCGCTTCCCAGCGCTTGGCACATGAGTGAAATATTCACGGGGTTGTTGTTGAAATAGATTAAATCTGCTTCGTTGGTCGCTTTATGACACTTGTCCTAGAAACTCGTTTTCAAGCCGCAGTTAAGTGCAAATATGGGTTTCAGGTATTAATTAACAGAAAATTGGAAAAGTGTGCCAGATTTCACGTTTGGGCATTACTTTGTCAAAAAATTTCTGTTAATCTTCCATTTTCAACATCTTATAAGCATAGTAGTTGGATTAAGTTTGATCGTGGGTTTATCAAGAATCGGTGACGCAGTTCGCGTAGATGGAGGCCAACCAACTGCACGATGAAGCTGTAAGAAGACGCTCGTCCAAAAGGCGTGAAAGGGCTGTAAAGCTTTCTTGAAGCTCTCCAATGGTACTTCTTCCGTGGATAGGTTTAGTTGAAAGTCGGCATCCAGGAGTAGCCTTAGCAACTCCTCAAAGTCTAGTTTCCAGCCCCATCTCTCAGACATCCCAATTTTGTGGGATTATTTCCGAGAATATGCCTAAGCCTAGAGTATTCCCGACAGCCCCTAAGCTTTCCCAGAAGGGACTCCAAGATGACCTTTTGGCCTTCCTAATCTCGGTCTTAAATATAGCAATGTACAATTCTCAATCTGCACTAAGTCCGCTTTTCCAAACAATACTGGATAGTCATCTGTTTGAAGATCTGATTTCCGATTATTCTGGTATCCACCAAGGAATTTTCCGTGCTTTCATTCTGAGCTTTCAGAGGACAAAAGCTTTCAAGGACAGACCTACTTACTGAAGACCTCGACGCACGAATCGATCGCGTTGGCGGGTAGCCTTGAGCTTCGACCTGGAGAAACACGAAAAGCTGATCGTTGCTTCTTGCCCCAGTGTTTCTAAGCTGTCTACATGGTTTTCTGACCGTACCTGTTATGTTCGGGTTAAATATAATATACTTTCTCCAACCCTAGATACCGCTTCCTTATACATAGAGGCCGAACGTTCTTTCACACCTTGGAGGAGGCCGAGGTTTCCTTTGACCACATTCATGAAAACCATGGTATAGCCACGCGACGCGCCGTTAACCATTGATAGGGATTTACTCGATGCTTCTAAGCACCCTTTCAGCCAACTCAAGTGTAGTGGCATGCTGCTCCGATTCTTGAACAGCCTGCCTGCCACCGTAGCGAGCTATTACTTTTTCTGCCATTCGGTGGTCCTACTTCAGCTTCCTAGCTACTGTTACATGCTTTTTTTCTTTTAGCATTGTCTCTAGTTCCCGTACCCTCCATGAACCTAGTAGAGGTTCCTCTTCTCGTGCTGGCGATTCCGCCTCGCACTTTCGATCTACATATACATTAAACGTGAAACTAGGGTTATGTTTTTTAATTTTTTTTACTAAGGAACGCACATACCTAAATTGATCAAGATATTTCAATTTTTACTCAAGTTACATCTCTTCTCGTCATCATGATCATTTATATAATGTACATATGTACATACGTATATCTAACCCTATATCTATCTCTCTTAGTTTTAGGTGATACGTAGAATCGTTAGGCGAACAAAACTTTTATACTCTGAAGCAACATATTGCAAGAGTATAAAAATGTACGTTTCATAACATTCATGAATAATTAATTAATTTAGAGCATATAAATCATTTTCACCACTAACGGTAAAAATATAGACCATAAGTGCTAATAGGGCTTAAATCCGACGAGTTTCCAGCCCAATCCAAGCGTTAAATCCTCACATCGTTAAATTAACTGGCAATTAAAAAGAATAATTCGAGCTGAATAGGATCATTTACCCCAATATTGTATACTATATATTATTTTCTTTAGACCACATAATCTCTTGCCAATCATTTTGAACCCAATTTTTATTCCTTTTAGTACAAGAAAGTCGTACAGGCTTTAGTTTTTTAATAGCGGCTTCTGGCAAGTCGTCTTCAATATAAACCCACATCACTCAGCAGCCGAATTGTTTCGATGCGTAAATCCACTGGGTAAAAATTCATCTCCGCTCTAGTACACTTTAAATCGGTCGCTTAAACTTATACGCCGCAGTAAGTATCGATTACATTTGATCAGCGTCTACCAAAGGGATGACGTAAATTTGACAGCTCATGGCGACCATCTTTGCTTATGGAGTTGTGCAAAATTTTGTCAATGCGTTCAGTAGGTTTGCATTTCATCAAGTCACGTTTCTTTTTGATACAACTCATAGAAACTGTTCAAAATTCTTACACAAATGCGCGTCCTCCAAAAAATTTACAAACTCATTTTGATTATGATTCGAGTAATGGCCTAGTCAAATGGTCGCCAAGATCATGCGATAACGCATCTAAATTATTTACCATTCTTTTTCTTCTTTACTGGCGATTATAGCCGAGTCGTTTTTTCTTTTCGCTACGTGGCGCCAATTGGAAATTCCAAGGGAAGCTAGCTACTTCTCCACCTTGTCTTTCCAACCGAGTGGAGCTCATCCTCTTTCTCTGCTTCCCCTGCGTCGAATACTTTCAGAGCTATGGAGTAATTTTCGTATACCACAATACAATCTAATATTTTTCCGTTTCCTTTAAATCAATTTATAATAAAATGTAATATGTATTAACTTTAATTTAAAAATCGTACACTGAAACAAACATTGTTAGTGAATATACTGCTTAATAATCCTGACAAACATGTTCTCTTTTTATTTAATGTACGGCCAGAGACGATATGTTAAGCGTAAGTATCTCTCTAACACTCATAGAGTTTGGTTTTTGCTCGTCGAGAGAGAACTTTACTTCTCAATTGCCTTATTGGTCCAAAGTAGCACATGTTGGCAAAAGATATTTTGCGTTGAATTTCGAGGCTGACATTGTTGATGCTGATAATAATGGTTCCAAGATAGACGAAATTATCTACAACTTCGACATTATTACTCTCAACAAGAGACAAGTCGCAAATGCGCAGACTGTTTGTTTGATGACAGGAAATATTTCGTCTTGCCCTCGTTCACTGCCAGACCCATTTGCATTGCTTCCTTATCCAGTCTGGAGAAAGCAGAACTAACGGCGCGGGTGTGGAGGCTAATAATATCAATATCATCGGCATACGCCAGCAGCTGTACACTCTTATAAAAGATTGTACCTGCTCGATTAGGTTCTGCAGCTCGAATTATTTTCTCCAGCAGCTGATTGAAAAAGTCGCACGATAGGGAGTCGCCTTGTCTGAAACCTCGTTTGGTATCGAACGGCTCGGAGAGGTCCTTCCCGATCCTGGCGGAGGTGTTGGTATTGCTCAACGACAGTTTACACAGCCATATTAGTTTTGCGGGGATACCTCATTCAGACATCGTGGCATAAAGGCAGCTCCTTTTCGTGCTGTCAAAAGCAACTTTGTAATCGACGAAGAGATGGTGCGAGTCGATTATCTTTTCACGGGTCTTTTCCAAGATCTGACGCATGGTGAATATCTGGTCGGTTGTTGATTTTCCAGGCCTAAAGCCACACTGATAAGGTCTAATCAGTTTTTTGACGGTGGGCTTTAGTCTTTCACACAATACGCTTGATAGAACCTTATATGCAATGTTGAGGAGACTTATCCCACAGTAGTTGGCGCAGATTTCTACCTTTTTAAACTTAAATTCTAAACGTTGGGCATGCTTTCGTCCGATATATTTTACAAAGAAGCTAATGCATGCTCCTTTTCAGTTCTTTGCCGCCGTGTTTGAATAGCTCGGCCGGCAATCCATGGTCCCCCGCCTTTTTCTGGTTTTCAGACGAGTAATTACTATTCTACCTTCTTGATGGTCGGGCAATGGAATGTCTGCTACATCGTCATCGATTGGGGAATCGGGGTCGCCTTCTCCTGGCGTTATGCTTCGCCATTCAGCAGGCTGGAGAAGTGTTTCCTCCATAATTTTAGTATGCTCTGGGCATCGGTTACTAGATCACTTCTGGGAGTTCTACAAGAGTATGCTTCGGTCGTGAAACATTCTCATATGTGCCACATTTTTTCGTAGAATTTTCGACCATTTTCCCTGTCGGTGGGCTTGTCAGGCTCTTCATACTTACACATTTCGCACTTCCGGTGATTCAGTTTTATCAAAAACGCAAGCCTACGAGTAGTACAAAACATTCGAAGACGGTCGATAGATCGTTAAAGACATGCCTAGTTCTGGATGACCTACGACCTATTTAACTGATGAAAACATTAAAAATAGAAGAATAAGGTGCTTGAAAATCGTCAGACAGGTGTTATAGAGATGACAAGAGAGCTCGACATCTCTCACGAGTCCGTTCGAATTACTTTGGTTGATATGTTTGGTAGGAAACGCGATCGTGCTCGATTTTTTTTCAAAACTAATACCATCAGCAAGTCTCTTTGGATATGCTTGATCGTGCGAGTTCCGATCCCACATTCATGGAGATCGTTATAACTGCCGATGATTCATGGGTTTATGAGTTTGGCATGCAAACAAGTCAACAATCATCGGAGAGGAACCCGTTTTCAGTATATCGAAGAGATTAAACAACATTCGCTGAAAGCACTGAAGGTCATCCCAAAAAGTGCTTAAGAAAATTGTTTCGAGGATTAGAAAAATCCTTGGCATAAGTATAGTAATAAAGTGTAAAAATTTTGTAATCATTATTTAAAATATGACTCCCGGTGAAAACACGCTTATGAACGAAAATGATAGGAATCAATAAATACAACTACAGAAATGACAGAGATAAAGAGATGCTCAACTAATATCTCTTAGGAAATGAGAGTGCAATTGCAAAAAGTCAAAACCTCACTCTGTCAACTGTCAAAGTTCAGGAGGGTTTGATATTTAGCAACTGGAAACGAGTGAAATTCTACCAAAAAATTTGTAAACGGAAGGATTTGTTGCGGTCGTTCAAGACCACTCATAAAAAATTCAAAACCATCAAACTTGAAGAAAATGGAAAATTTAAATGTATTTAAAGAAACGTTGCAATGCAAATTACTAAAACTAACAAGCGTAAATGCCTTTATTACGTTTTAAAAGTTCGAAAGTCAGTTGTTTTAATATGTCACTAAATCATAAAGAAACATATTTAAATAGTTTGTCTTTATATTAAATGGGCAATCTATAATAATTTGTAGTCGTCAAAAATGTTGGGTGGTTTAATTTAAATGCACAAAAATTACACTGGTAAACAAAAATCCACTTATTTTTTGTGACTTGAACAGAACAAAGTGTTTATTATGTAAAAATTGCCACAAATGCAGAAAATAGCTACAGCTTTCTTCTATCAGCTATAGTTTTTTTGCTATGAGAATTTTTGTTAAAAAACAAAAAAGCGATAGATATACAAGTATTATTGTTATATTATTTTATTAACCAAAGAGTACCTTAAAATATTACTGTCGATGTTTCTCGGCGATATTTTGTTTTAGGAGTATCTCTTAACAATGTCCAGCAGTAATCGGCAAGCAAACTGGCACTCCACTTGCTTTGGTACCGTTTCTCCATAGCAAAAATGCCTTGGTTGAACTGTTCCCCATATTCGACACTTACGGCCACTAAATTTAAGGGGAAAAATTCCAGATGGGAGTCCAGAAAGTGAATTTTAAGAGACATGTTGCTACCCAATTTTTTATAGGCAGCAAGAAGTTCCGTCACAAGATCTTTGTAATTGTCAGCTTTCATATTTCCCAGAAAATTTTTAACAACGCTTTAAAGGCACTCCAGGCTCGTATTTCAGTTTCATTGAGCATTTCCTCAAATGTTTTATCTTTCATTGGTTCTCTTATTTGCGGTGCCACAAATATGCCCTCCTTCATTTTTGATTCACTGACTCTTGGAAATTTTTGTTTCAGATACAAGAATCCTCTTCCATTTCTGTCCATTGCCTTAACAAAATTCTTCATTTTTTTGTCCTGGAGTGAGTGCCTGACGTACTGACCACTGCACTATGGGGAATTTGGCCGATTTCATGGTATTAATTAATAACTTTTAAACTAAGTAAGATTTTTCGAAACGGTTTTTTTATTATTGTTATAGACACCAATAGGAATGTTTTTAGAAAAATGGGCTCCGCCCCTTCCCTGACGAAATATTATTTATTAACTTTTAAACTAAATAAGATTTTTTGAAACGGTTTTTTTGTATTAATCTTATGGAGATCGTTGGAAATAGTTTTTGGTAAAATAGGCGTGGTTCCGCCCTCCCATTTGGATAAATTAATCAAAAACTTTTTAAATAAATAAAATTTTTCAAAACGGTTTTTTTTTATTATTGATATGGACTCTGTTGGAAATAGTTGTATAAATGGGCGTGGTTCCGCCCTCCCAGGACTAGAAACAATTTTTTGTATTTCATATAGAAAAGTTGATAAGGTGACAACCAAATAATACAATAATAAGTTTATATAATATTTTCATTCTCAAGGTCTGCGTCAGACATAAAATAAAAATCGTCAATTTCATCTCCAATTTCCTCAATTTGATCCTGGCCTTCAAAATTGCACAATAAAAGGCTTAAAACTTCTGAAGGAAGTTCCATACTTTTATGCTTCCGAATTCGCTTCATAAGGTTTGTTGAAGAAATGACAGGATCAGAAGTATCTAAGGCTCTGTTGAAAACATCCATGAAATTATTAACACGAGTATGCTTCCGTGCGTGATGCAGTCTATCTGCTTTATAAATCTTGTTGCGTGCTTCCGACGCTTCTTCTCCGAAATATCCAACGGGAAGTATTGTATTTTCCATAATTTGCCTTGAATGGACAATTATTTTGTGAACAGTTGCCGTCATTGGCAACCATGGATAACAATCAGTTCCAGTTTTAAAACAAAATTGTTCAAATTTCTCCAAATCAATCGGCAGTTGACAAGACAAGCAAATTAATATAACTCTTAAGTTCCGAATTATTTCTTTATCAACTCCGGTAACTTCTGAAAATGTTTCAAAATTGGTAAATGCTCGCCGTGCCGTGTTTCCATTGTTTGTATTGCCAGATCCATTTTGTTTTGGCTTATCGACCCTTAAGCCTAGCCTCTCCCAAAAGATACGCTGAATTTCCTTTTTCCGATCTGCAATCGTTTTTTTGTCCACAGATGTTGTCGCTCGCCATTTCTGAACAGTTAACTTATAACCGGCGTGTAATACAAATTCAAAACATCTTATCCAGCTATGAAGCGGACTTAACCCGTGTTTTAAATTATCTAAAAGTGGAACAAACTCGAGGCACTTAAAGTTTTTGTTGGCAAGGAAGTCCTTAGGTGTTGCATTACATATTGGGCATGCTTGAGAAGACGTTGTATTTGTCAGTGCATTGAGCACTTTTCCATCTATGACAGTCAAATTAAGTTGAAATATTATGTAAATGCACTGCCTGTTGTTGAACATGATTTTGCATGGTAAAAGTTTCTTAATTTCTTCTTTGATGTTCAGGTCCTCTTTTAATATGGCTTCTCTTGTTTCTTTCAAAAACTCCAATTTGAGAGGGCGGCAAAATCTTATCGACTGTGGAGTACGGTTATTCCATAAAACAAGTCCAGAAGCATCAACTAATCGAAGAGGCATTACGGTTGAGGCAAATAGGCATGCATCTGAATAGCATGATCCTTGGTCAGCATAGGCCTGGTTATAGTTCGACTGCCCGGTACTACCATCGAACCCATAACTTAGGATTAAATCAGCTGGTATAAAATCTACCTCCTGCTGCCTCATCGTATTCATAATGACTTCTTCTTGAAGCACAACAATTCAAGTAGCCGAAAAGATCTCGAATGGGGACCTTTGCTACAGTATCGATAATGTATATATTAGCAGGTCTACAAAGCTTTTTTTGTTCCATAACATCTTTATATAGAGGGTATATGTCGGCATCTCTGTGTTTAGCATTGTAACTAATTGCGCAATACTGCTCCTTGCTTAAGCCTTGATCTAATAAAAGGGCCAATGCTTCGTCCTCTGATGCACGAATAGGCTGTTTAATAGGCCATTTCAAAATATCCCTTATGTCCTTTGCCTTTTCCGGACTAATTGCAAGAGTAATAAGGACTATAGAAAGATCAATGAGGCCCTGAGATCGGGCAGCTTTACTGGCTGTTTGAATTAATAAGGAGAGGTTGCATCCGTGTGATTTAGATAGAGCTGCAGCTTCTTTCCTCTGTGCTTCTTCTCCTTTAACCGAATAAGCCAATTTCGGGCGTCCAATTTGACGTTTCTCGATTTGATTCGATTCAGAGAAACAAAGTTTTATTGCACTTTGCAGCCAATTTGCATACTTCTTCTCAAAATATTTTTTGTTTCTCTTGCATATTTTCCATTTACCATTTATATTTAGGCAAAATAAACTGCTTTTCTTTTTCAAATAGTTGTGGTGTTTTACAACATCAATGTTTCAACTTATTTTGCTCGAAAGAAAATCAAGAATTGATCTTTCTTGGTTAATTAACATTTTTGGTATGGAGTCATATGGAGCCATGTGTTTTTAATATGTTTACATACATAAAAAAAACCCAAATATGTAAACTTTGATAAAATGACTAAATACCATGAAATCGGGCAAATTCCCCATAGTGCACTGCTTGGAGTGGTTATGTGAATTTGCTGAATAGCCAGAAGTTACATAAAGGTAACTCAGGCGAATGCGGTGGTTGCGGCACGATATTAGTTGAAAATGTGGCGAAATGATCACGAATAACCAATGCAGTATGAGATGGTGCATTATCGCTCTTCTTTGCTCAATAAATTCAGACACAGTAAAAATCGAAGTATTCACTTTTAGAACCTCACAAAACCACGCGTATCTCAAATACTAATGAATATTTTGACGTTAAATTTAGCAAAGATGTCACTAACAGTACTACTAACTTACAGAAATTTACCGATTCGAAAGACAAGCGAAGTACATACATATAAATTAGTTCAAATTACTTCACCTTTCAATTTGATCTCAGCAGTACTGTAAAATCTAAAGCCGCAGGTTACAGAATATCTGTGGGTGATAGAAAAATTCTGTTTTCAGTTTTGACTTCAGGGTATCAAACTGCATTAGAAACACCTAAGAATTTTCATGCCGCAAATTACATGTACATATGTATGTATGTCTACCAGTGTTATTATTTTGTTTGATAATGTTATAAAAACGCTAATTTTGAGGCGCTCTCAGACTGTAATATATTTGACATTGCGTTGACGACGAACCACGTCCAGGACAATGCTTTCCGACTACCAAGATGTCATAGAAGGTATTATTACTGGCGATGAGTCTTGGATGTATGCTTACGACCCGGAAACAGATAATCAATCGGCCAAATATCGTGGCAAAGGTGAGCCGAAGCCGAAAAAGGCCCGTCAAAGCTCAAACTAAAGGTTTTGTTGACAGTTTTCTGAAATCGAGGTGTGGTGCACTCCTAATTCCTTCCGACCGGCCAAACTGAAAACAACTGACAATACTATGCTTTGCTATGTTATGCATCGTTTGCGCGAAGCCAGTCGTAGAAAGAGTCAATTGAAGACGTTAAACGTGAATCGCTACCCACATTGAAGGTCATTCCAGAAATTGACTTATAAACAGTTTCGAGGATTGGAAGAAACGTTGGTACAAGTGTTTTGGGGTCAAGGGTAAATACTTTGAGGGGGGCGACATAGATTTTGAAGAATAAATTAAGCCTTAATATTTTTTGCTCATAGTAGTATACCTTATTATACATACACAGACGTGTCAGTAAAATTGTTGCAAATCAAAGAATTCTGGAAAATATACTCGTGGAGTTATTAGTTTTCAGAACGAGTAAAAAAGAAGAAAAATACTCAAAGATCTTTTTTGAAGAAATGTACATATGTATGTATATGAACAATTTGTACGGAGGTATCTTGTCAAATAAAAAGGTCATTCTTAGAGTAACTTGATTTTGACCGGTCAGTTTATATGTATTTCAACTATGTATGTATATGCCATAGTGGTCCGGCGTTCGAATAAATTAGTATATACTATCAAACGGAGAGCCAGGCGAACATATGTATGTATGTATCTAAATCGACTGAGAGCGTCATGCTGATCATTCATATTTGTATTTTTAGGGTTTCCTGCATTTTCCATGTTAATAGAACGATTTCTTTACTATAAACATAAGATACATACATACATTACATAAGTAGTATATCTTTAACAGCTACACAAACGGCAACTGTCAACGCCACGCTTGGCGTCAGCATATAACTGGACTCATTAAAATTGATGAATGTGACGAATGGAAATGCGAGCGCCATCACCGCAAAATAACTGCATCAAACAGAAAACAAAAATGCAACAACGAGTAAAGAGTTCCAAATACATATATACATACATATGTATATAGTATATACTCATTCGCATACTCATTCACATAAAAATTATGAAAATGAATGAGTAACACCCATACACTCATAACTGCACATTGGCAAAGCACAAGAAAAAATCCCGTTGCATAAGAGATTGAGCCACTCGTGCCAACACAATCAGAAATTTGTGCACTTGTAGCGGTACATTAGTGTATATAGGACGTTTTTGGGCGCCGTTGCGCATTGGTGTGGGTAACAAAACCGAATGAATATGAATTGTTATTGGTCTGTGCCGCAAAAAATGTAGGTTTTATGAATGCATTTTTTTGCGATTGAGGGCGTAACAACGGACATTCACACTGGCGGAGCAAAATGAGCAATAGCAAGAATCTATAAAAAACGAAAACGTTTGCTGCAAATAGGCATTTTATACCCAGCGTATATTTTTTCTTAGGATTTTAGGATTCTAATACCCTGCATTTAACTGCTTTTGATGTCGAATTTATTATTAAATATTAGCAAGTGCAATTACCTGATACAGTATATTCTTCCAAGTCTAAATTATGCTAACGAAGTCTTGGTCCTAGAACTGCACTGAAATTTACTTCAGCGGACAGAGGCGACAACATTACCTCTTGTTTCGTGAAAGAGTTGTCAAAATCAACAAAATAGCTGAAACCCTGTAAGTAATCTGTTCTTTTGAGGGTGTAAGTGAAAATCGTAGCTTGAGGTATGGAACTTGCTAGTAGACAGATACTTACGTAATTGGTATTCGAACAAATTACCAAAACCATTGATAATTATGCTGCGTTGGGTCTTAAAAGCATACAAAATGTCAAAATGAAACGAAACAATATGACAGAAGCATTTTCATATGAAAAATATATGTTCCAATGAATAAATGGGTGCTTCTGTGGCTTAGTGATATATGTATATATGTAGGTATCATTGGTATGCAGCAGCAAACAACCATGAAACTGGATACCATGAAACTGGAAATGCGCTAAAATGGAAAATGCAAAACCCATTGAGTTGATTTGAAATTTCTATAAAAATTTTACGCCAAAAATGAGAGATAAAAAATTCACCAAAAAGAAGAAATTCCCTCCTTCCGACCCTTTCCATCCAAGCTGCATTCGCTGAACAAGCACTTCGTCTCCATTCTCAGAAGTCACAATGTAGCATTATAAATCAAATTTGTTTTAGCACAGCTTGGCTTTCCAATTTAGGCCCGTTTCCTTCTTTCCCCTTCCTTTCCATTACCTTGCAGATTTCATAATTTTTTGCGACCTCTCTAACCAACTGTCAGCTGAAATTTTGAAAAATGGCTATATGTCATTGGCAAAAAAGCTGGCGAACAAGTGTTTTTGTGCATAACAACCAGCCAGCCTAACGTTCTAACCTGCTCAAACTCATTCGATGCTCTTAAAAAACGAAGCAAAAACGACGAGCGCAAAATCGGGTGGAATATCAAATGTTTCGCTGCAATTTCCGAAAGCGGAAAATCATGTTGGCATTTTTTATGCACTCGTCCGTGTATGAGTGTTTTCCATGTCTTTTCACTCCTTTTTCTCTATGTTTGATATTCCATAATTTTTTGCATGGTCACATTGGTTGATTAATTGAGAAATGCCTCTGACTGCAGGTGAACCAGAATTATGCACGTAAAGCTTATTTAATAATGTAGGCTTGTACATGTAGTTTCTGGCTATCAAATTAGAGAAACATTTTCTGGGATTCTTCAACCTTTAGTTGTCAAAAAAACATCCAAAAAGGCCGCATAAATATTAGTTTGCCAACCGCAGGGCCTCACATGAAAACTGCATTGTGTTCCTATGTAATTACAAATTGAAATTAACGTCATTAAGCTACAAGCAGAAATAGGTTTTTAGTTTCCAATTAACGACATTTTTCGGGGAATCATGTTTTGCAATGAATGGAAATAACTCACAAAAAACCAAATTTTTAGTCTGAATTAATTTTTATACTTTTAATGCACTAATTAATAAAAAAATAACCCATTGGAACATTCTAATACAGCTTTACGTAAAATGTCACTAATTTTTCTGTTGAGATCTCTGAAAAGTTTAGTGCATCATTGTTTCAATTCCTTACATAATATTACAAACTGCCCCTCCATCTTTAGAGTAATTTCATCTATAAATATGTGTGACTAGCTTTGTCCCGCCGTGTTCCATGCGGTTTATTTGCGGAAATAAATTGTGGAGTTACAGCAAAAATAATGACTATTCACATTTTTAGAAGCAAAATAATTTAAATTTGAGCATCGGAAAGATACATTTTAATTTTTATTGTCGGCTGCCCTCACGTGTCTGCACATTCGGGTCAACGCAGCCTCGACTTCATCACAGGCAACTGAACGCGCTTAAGTTTATGTTGAAATCTAAACATGTCTACTGTACTCTTCAATATTGGTCGAAGAGTGTACGTATGAATTATGCGTCATTTTAAGTATCGTGTTTTAACTTAAAAAGTTATGCACAAAGTTCCCCAAACATTATCCGCGGATTCATTTCATCGATTTTATGTAAAATATAGTAAAATGTATCCTATGTTTTAATCCAGGGTGTCAAATTTTTTTAAAATCGCTCCAGCCGTTTAGTTGTAAAGAAGTAACAAACATAAACACTCACAAATTTTCTCCTTGATAATAGTAGTGCGAAAGAACAGTATTGTACGTTCTCTTAGATATGCTAATACCAGGTTGTTCAATAAGTTTTGTCGTTCGATGAGAGAGGGCGTTGCTACTAGCCCAAAACTTTTTTGTGTTGTTGGTACACTCTTCATATGAACGTATGTGAAGTTTCATTTCAATCTGTCAATTCATTCCTTGTTTACAAGCCATTTAGTGTCGCAGTATCACAGTATTTTTTCAATAGAAAAAACTGAATATTAGGCAGTGATAAAATTCTTATTTTTGAAGGGTATAGTACCAAAAGAAATTTGAGAAAAAATGTTAAAAATTTATAATAACTGTTCACCTACAATTTGAACAGTAGAAAGATGGGTTGCTGAATTTAAACGCAGTCGTACAAGTCTTGAAGACGATCCACGTGAAGGGCGTCCAAAAAGCGCATCAACACCAGAAATCGTAACCAAAATACAGGATATGGCTTTGGAAGATTGTCGAGTTACTGAGAGATTTTTAGTAGAGGCTCTACACATCTCATTAGGGAGTGTGAGCCATATTTTTAGTGAAATTTTGGGTTTTAGAAAGCTGTTAGCATTCGCTAACAATGGAACAAAAACACATTCGAATGCGACTTTCTTAGCAACATTTGGAGCGTCTTAAAAAAAATAAAGTGGATTTTTGGCGTCGATTCATCACTATGGGTGAAACTTGGGTCTATCACCATGATCCTGAATTAAAACAAGAGGCTAAACAGTGGTGTAAACCTGGTTGTTCGGAAATCGGCCAAGAAGGTTATAACATCATTTTTTTGTGATGCGTGAGGAATTTTGTTTGTGGATTACTTGTAAACTGGTAAAACAATTAATTCTGAATATTATTGCAACCTTTTGGACCAGTCGATGGAAATAATTCTTGAATAAAGATCCGGATTGCAAAAGAAAGAAAATCCTTTTTCATCAGGACAATGCACAGTGTCACAAGAGCATTTTGACAATGGCTAAAATCTATGAATTAAAGTTCGAATTGTTGGAGCATCCACAGATTTGGCCCCCAGCAACTTCCACTTGTTTCAGAACTCAAAAAATTTTTGCGTGCAAGCGTTTTTCATCAAATGAAGAGGTCATAACGGCTGTTGAAGCGTATTTTGCAGACCTTCCGGATTCTCACTTCAGGGATGGGATCCACAGATTGGAGGATCGTTGGAGCAAGTGTATTAATGTTCAGGGAGATTATACTGAATAATAAAGTGTATTTTGAATCATAAAATTGTGTTTTTCTTATCAAACGACGAAACTTATTGAACAGCCTGGTGTATTCTAACTTTAGTAGTAGCGTTATGCGGAAAGTGAACGTGGTTATTATCCGATAAAAGATTTGTATCAACAAGTTTAGTCGATTTGACTTCAGCGGTTTATGTGATATGTATATACTTTAAGCCGCATCTACTCTTCAGAAATTTTTGGCCCCCTAGTAATTCATTCTACTGCAATCCCTTGTAGCACATTACAATTTTGTATATTTATTAACTGTTTTGTTACTTCGGTTATAGGTATTTTATGGGCGCGGCAATGGTCAGTCAAACAGTCACCCGGAATTCAACTCGTCTCGTCATCCAGATAATTTTTATCAGTATATGTGACCTGGTCTACGAAAAGGGAGCTAACGTGCGAAAACTAGTTTTCTGGGAAAAGCTGTTAAAAGTAATCGTCAGTTTCTCGTTATATCATTAATTGTTCTCATTTTTTTGACACCTAAGCCCCCTTTCCGTAGACCAGGTCACATATACAATTTTATATACTTACATATATCTGATGTATGTATAATTTAAGGTGTTAAAAAAACAGTTAGGCGAACAAAACTGTTTTGCTCCGTAATAACATATTATCGACATTCTTCTTTCAAGAAATAAGAATACCAATAGTTTCAATTTCATTTAGGTTTAATAACATTTAGTTTGTGGATTAGTAAAAAGATCCCAGTCTATTAAATGCTCTGATCTGTTAAATTAAATAAAATCGCCAATAAATTTTGTTGCATTATTTTTTATGGTCTTGCAACATGTTGCTACAAAGTGTAATAGTTTCATTCACCTAAAGGTTGTGCGTATCACCTACAACTAATCGAGATAGATATGGGGTTAAGTATATATAAATGATTAGGATGGCAAGCGCAGTTGAAGGTACGGTGAGTGTACATACATCGTCCTTCCGTCTGTCTGTGCACGCTGTAACTTGACTAAAAATGAGATATCATTATTAAACTCGGTGCACGTGTAAACGTAAAACCTACAAATTGTCTTAATTAAGCCAAAAATCAAAATTCAACCGTAATAGGTTTTATGCACATATCTCCTAACTATTCAATCTACATCACCCAAATTTGCACATAGTAAATAGGTGAAATCGGATGATAACCACGCATATAACTTTTTTTTTAAACAATAAAAGTGCGATAAAACATGAAATGTCACACCCAGGATGATATGTGAGGGATTTATAAGAGCCAGTATCAAAATTGGACAATAGGCGTTGCACAGCCACAGTCGCATTTAGTTGGGCTTATTGACTTGTCATCAGTTACCATTGGGTCGTGTTCTTCCGCATCTTTCTCATGTTTCTCGATTACCTAACGAGACATTTCGGTGTTCTGACGTCGTTTTCACGAAACTATTCGTAAAAAGAGGCCGTAATGCCGGCTGGGTTTGGCATCTCGATAATGCGTTGATTCTTCGTGACTTTTCCGCCAATTTTTTACCCATTAACGTAAGGCAACCACCGTTTTCACCTAATTTCGCTCCGTGTAACATTTAATTTAGTCCTATACCGATACTCAATAAAAAATTACCTGCAACGGAGCATTTGTTGTTTTATTTAATAATATTAGTGCTGAAATGTGAAGTTTCTGTGTTTTTTCTTTAAAAATTAGTAACTCGTCTCAACTTATCGCATCTTTCATCGATTGAATACAGTATCAATATTGGAAAAATTAAACTGGTACCGTTTCTGATTTGAATGTACATACATACGTAAATATATGACAACGTATACCATACAAAAGCAACCGCTATTGCTACTAATAAAAAACTATAATATTCCTATCGTTGTTTACAATTTGGTTTAGAATGCGGAAATATGAAGCTATGAGTATTACATATTAGACACATATGTATGTATGTAAAGAACGTAAGCCAAAATGCCGCCTAAAGTTCTTGAGACCTCGGCAATTGCCTATATGGATGGCCTTGCCCATGGTTGACTTTACACCTTATATTATATTTAAAATTCAGTAATCATCTTTTTGAAATATCTTTTTTTGATATTGTATGCTAGTGCCAAAAATTAATAAAAATGGGCCTACACTTCCCAATATCTCCGGCATTGCCTTTCACATTCTTTGTTGGCAACTTGGACAGTAAACTTTCCACACATTCCACTAGATGCAACCTACAGGTATGTTGGAATAATTGAAAGATGCCAAAGTATAATATGTTGGCTTTCATTACAGCCTAAATATTCACTAATGGATTGACGTCTGTTGACTGCGACCAATCTAAAGTAACAATATGGTTTTCTTGATTTCATTGTGAACAGAGTCTGCCCCTAGGTTTGGGATCTTTACAGAATCATGGTTATTTTTTAAGTAAAACATTTCACCTGACTTCAGTAAACCCTTTTTATACAATTTATAATTTTCACGGTGTTCAAGTTTTCTGTAAAGCACCTCACCTTCATAAACAGAGAATAATCCATAAACATGTAAATTTTTGGGAATGCTTAACCCCTTTGAATTAATGTACATATATAATAAATTAATTTAATCACAGTTGACTTTTCCTGCGTTCAATGAAACCTTCTTACATTGTGTGTTTCTGAATGTAGGGATTCGACTACAGGGCTGTTGCGTTTGAAGGCGGTTCTCTGAAGTTTGTCCGTATTTTATTTAGAGATATACTAAATCTAATACTGCCAGCATCTTACTTCAATTCACCTTTTAAATATGTGTTGAGTAAATCAGATGCAAAAAGAATCTCTACTTAAATCACCCGTTAAAACTTATATAAAAGAGGATCTCGTCCAAGCGTTTCTGCGGGTAAGGTATGTACACATTAAAAGGGGCATCTGTCTGTCTGTCAAAAATAGGTTAAATCATATTAATACTTTGCTGCTTGCATTTACTACAGTGGCCAAATTCGGTGTGGGATTCGTGGTGGGATATACTATAGACTCCGTTGCCGAGCTCTGTCTTTCACCCCGGTGGATGAACATTTCGCCACAATCCGCATCAATGCAAAGTTCTTCAACATATCGCAGATTTGCACCCACGCCCGACGTAAGAGAACGGCGACGGAGCGCACCTATGATAGCTTGTCCCGTCACGATCTCAAAATCGTACTTGGCGACTTTAACTCCAGGGTGGGCAATGAAGGTAGCTTTAGTAAATTCAGCCTCCACGAGGAAACATCCGCAAATTGATGGAGGCTGAACGCTTTTGCTAGGGTCCAAATATGGTTATCTGTAGAATTAAATTTCAGTATAAGAAAATTCATCAAGCTACCTGGCTGTCTCCGGATCGAAAAGCCTCCAACCAGATCTATCATGTTGTGATAAAGGGAAGACACGTCTCCAGAGTTTTAGAAGTGCATACGCTCCGAGGTCTAACATTGACTCGGACCACTACCTTATTGCAGACAAGATACGCACCCGCCACTGAGCAGCGAAAAACGCACTTCGTTGCCGAAAAGGTACAATCACAACAGAAACCCGAACGATTTTCCACTCGACTTGCACTCTGCTCTCTGAGAGCACTCATCAGCAACTCGGTACAAGGGAACTGTGGGACGGCATTTCAAGCTCCTTACACACAGCTGCAAAGGAGAGAATTGGTTTTCGTAAAAGGTAAAAGAAGAGCTAGTATGATGACGAGTGTGTGTGCCAGCGGAGAGAAAACAGAATGCCTACGTTACAATTGACCACAACACGTGCAGGATGGGATAGATATCGAAAGTTGAAGAGGGAAGCGAAACGCATTTGCTGGCAAAAAAGATAGAGACCACAATACGTAGGTATGAAGACAGACAGGCTGTCCGACAGTAATAATGGTCGAAAATGCTACGAAATTTGCGATGATTAACAGAAGGTTTCACGACTGGAGCCTAGTCTTGTAGAACGATCATACTAAAATTATAAAATTACCAATCGATGATGATGGAACATTGTCCGACCATGAAAAAGTTTGAAATATTCAATCACGACGGCTAAGAACTTATAAGGAACAAGCATCAGCTTCTTTGTAAAATATGGTCGGACGAAATCATGCCCAACGATTGGAAGTGTTCTCTGCCCAATGCACAAAAGCGAGATTCCACCATCTGTGCCAACTACCGTCCTCAACTTCGCATATAAGGTACTATCGACGATATTGTGTGAAAGATTAAAACTTAACAAACTGATTAGATCTTATGAGTGTGGGTTTAGGCCTGGAAAATCTACAAGTGACCAGATATTCACCATGTGCCAATTCTTGGAAAAGACCCGTAAAAAGATGGTCGCCATCTTCGTCGATTTCAAAGCTGGTTTTGACAGAACGAAACGGTGCTGCTCTATGACGCTATGTCTGAATTTAGTATCACCGCAGAACTTATACGGCTGTGTGAACTGGCGTCGAGCAACACCAAAAGCTTCGTCAGGATCGGGAAAGGCCTCTCTAAGCCTCCCGAAACCATACGAGGTTTCAAACAAGGTGACTCGCTATCGACAAACAGTCGTCACAATCGCGACGCTCGCGCCACTGTTGAGAGTCATAACTTCAAAGTTGTAGATAATTTCGTATATCTTGGAACCAATATTAACACCAAGAACAATGTCAGCCTCGAAATCCAACGCATAATATCTCTTGCTAACAGGTGCTACTTCGGACTGAGTAGGCAATGAAGAAGTAAAGTCCTCTCCCGACGAACAAAAACAAAACTCTATAAGTCACTCATTATTCCCATCCTGCTATATACGACGCTATCGACGTTACGAGTTTTCGTGAGAAAGGTTCTGCGAAATATTTATGGACCTTTGCGCGTTGGTGACCTCGAATATCGCATTCGATGGAACAATGAGCTGTATGAGATGTACGACGACATTGACATAGTTCAGCGAATTAAGAGACAGCGGTTACGCTGGCTAGGTCATGTCGCCCGAATGGATTAAAACACTCCAGCTTTGTAAGTATTCAACGCAGTACTCGCCGGGGGAAGCATAGGAAGAGGAAGACTCCCACTCCGTTGGAAAGACCAAGTGGGGAAGGACCTGGCTTCGCTTGGAATCTTCTAGTGCCGCCACATTGCAAAAAGAAGAAACGACTGGCGCGCTGTTGTTAACTGGACTATAATCACGTAAGCGTTTTCTACACTAGTAAAGAAGAAGAAGTTGCAAGAGGACAAAATCTTTAGTTACGCTCGAACTCAGCCCTTCCCTAGTTGTCAATCAGTTATAAATTTATAAAATTTCTTGAAAACATGTTCCCTGGCAGCAATCTATAATGATTTCCGACTTTTCACCCGACTTTACAACTTTTAAGTGAAATTAAACGGACAAACTTATTTGAAAAATGGGTATTTCCTTAATGGAAAAAAGCCATGAAGGGAAAAGGAACAGGTAGTGTGATAGCGGATTATTTTCAGAAATTTAAAAAATAACATCCAAAAGATAAATATTTACGAAGATCGGTTAGTTTTTCCTATATTAAGCAATAGTTTCTCTAATATAGTTGAGGTTTGTACTGCTTTGATGGCACAAGAAAACCTGACGTATCAATTATAATTGTGTGAAACCTCTTGTTATATGAGTGTTGTTTTTTTATTAAAAAGACCGGAATAACTTTCAAAAGTTATATATTTTGTTGTTTAAGCAAAATAAGCTTAAAAGAAGCGCATAACTTTACGTTTTCCTCGGCGTTAAATTGTGTCGATCCGATTCCCCGGGGGAAATGGATGATGAATACCCTATAACTAACTACACCTTAATTGGTTATATGTATACAATATCCCTTATGAGTTTTTACTACATACATATTTAATTTTAATATGGGAATTTTGAAGAGTACTTCTTTAAAAGAAAGAAGTTGACTGGACGTCTTAATATTGTATGTATATTGTTTGTACATTGCCATAAAAGTTACATATGTATATATGTTTGGATGAGTCAGAAACGGGATGATCTGATATTGTGGATTATGTTATATCGTTATACTACGACGCCAATTTCAAGTTTACCATTAATGTACCATCCCACTTATTGTTCTGCCCTTATTGCTGCTCTATTGCGCTTTTCTTAACTGCTGAGGCATTTTTAATGTATTCCTACGAGTGAGTGCTCTTTTTAGGAAAATGAGTCGATGACGTTAAAGCTGCTGCAAAGTGAAGAATTCGCACTCATCACTCGTCATTTACGCCCACCCATCTTTGAATTATGCCTTGGTACAAAGGCAACAACGCTTTGTTGTTCCTGCCATTATTGTCATACAAATTTTGTTAGTGCCTTTCACTTGGTGTTGGTGGCTCCTTCTTTCCTTGGGTTTTAGCCATTATTTCAGTCATTGTTACTGTTTTTTATGATTTGCATGTACTTTCTACCGTTGTTCTGTTCGCATTCCCTGATTTCATTTTGGTGCCGGCATTGTACTATTGTTCTTGTTGTTTGCTATCATCAATTTGGCCAAAGTGGTTTTTCACTTGTTTTACCGCGAAAAATGCGCAATTTACAGTGAAAATACCCGTGTATGCGCACACAATGGACCCAACCTGCGGGATTCTGTTACCTACCCATATAGGTATGTAATTTTTTTAACGACGAGTTCGCACAGCGTCTGTAAAGAATAGACAGATGAAGCATGACAAACGTCAGCAATGAATGAGAATAGCGAAGAAATAAACGCACTGTGTTTACGGGTGCAAATATTTCAAAGAGACAAGTTAAGAAATAGTCGTCAATGTTGCCATGCATTCCTAAAAAGCACGACTGTTTGTAAGCTAACAAATAGATATGTATAACCAAGTCAAATCTCAGTTAAAGTGAAAGCTCTCGTAAATTACCACCTATAGATATCTATTAACTCCTTAAGTTTTGGAATTTATCAAAGAATTATGTTAATATTAAATATATTACGCTTTCTCTAGATTATACCCGCGTATTAAGGATGTCGGCTTAAGAAAGCTTTCCATAAATGGGTACTATTAATTCGATTTATTTTACATTGTAACGAATAACTAGAATTTGTATCGCTAGGCAGACCCCTACGTTTTTTATTTATTTTATCCGTGTTTTCGATTTAACACCAACTTCCAAAGCCAAACACAACTGATGCGTTAGACTGCGTTCAGACGAGGACTATTTTGTCGCTTATTATCGGCAAATTTTCTTTTGCTGTCTCTAATGGAGTTAAGTGATCGACCATTCACAAATTCTATTCTTATTCACCCTTTTTTAAATTTCCGATCAGAATATAAATATTCATTTGACAGCGAGCGTTATTGAAATTTTGAAAAATGAAAAGGAATGTTAAATTGACGTAGCAGCAAAGAATACCACCCGATCATGAGCGGCACGGTCCCTTCGCCTACAAAACCAAGTTTAGGCCACAAAAATTGTCCTCGCATAAACAAAATTTTATTGTGGACCCGACTTGGGTGTTTAGAAAGCCACCAAAGAATGAAGATTATTGTGAAGGTTTCTTTCCACATTTTGCTGGCTTTCATTTGATGAGCACTGTTATGTGTTGATGCCGCGATCCTCGGCATTGGTACTTAACAATTGTTTTTGCCTTTCTCTATTTGTTTTGTTGTGCATTTTAATCACTTAAGGGATTTTCTCTCTCCCGTTGTTATTAGGGCTATTTTATTTGCTTAATGGCGTCAGCAGCCGTGAAAAGTGCATTCATTCGCAGCACAAGAAACGCACCGTAGGTGACGCAGCCGCGAACAAGGGTTTTACGCTCTAAACTGTTCCACTTTCATATTGCCACATGGCTCTTTTTGCAGCATAAGTTATTTGCATGAGTTGCAGCTTCTTATTCTACAGGCGTCGCACAATCGGGCGTTTTAACATTTCCACACGAGTTCATCGACGACGCCTACTCAGAGCTGCTGTCTTTCCTCGATTCTTTCAAGCTTTCCTTCAACTTCGCTTTGACTTGGTGCCCATAAAAGGAGCCCATGCGTCAGCCACTCGTCGCAGCAGGCATCAGCAATAGCACAAGCAGGTGTCTAAAATAGCTTTTAAAGTAATTGACATACACTTGAGGGTGCAGGCGGCTCACTATATTCGCATTGCCCGCAGCAGTCGCACAGAAATGAAAATATATATGCATATGCGGCAAGGACACTCTCGCTCTAAGAAAAACTTTTCAATTACGCAGCGCAAAACTAACACAAAAGCCTATGACGGTTGATTGCTGACAAGCCTGTAATTACACGCCCCTTTAACACATGTCCCACTTATTGTCTACGCTGCTTCCATATCCCTTCCCCACCCATCTTTCCCTCTTAGAGTATATGCTTTTATGGATATTTGCATGTCTTTCCAGGCCATTCACTTAAATACAAATGAAGGAAGCGATATACTTGTATGAATATTCAAGAACGTGCAAAAGAGTTTATAGCGCCAGCTTGCGGGATTGATTTCTTTAATTTCCCGACAATTATCGACAATAGCCGCAGCTGTTCCGCTGCTTACGTGAATTTTTTTAGCTCTGCTCTCCCCATCTTTACGTCTATTCATATCTTTTCGTGACTACATAAAAGCCGCGTGCTCGTATGATTCAGGCCTCGTATCAACCATGTGTCTATATTCATGAATGCCTTATTTTGCGAATATTTGGTTTCAGCAGATCCTTTGAGTTGCTTCTGGGACGACTTCATAGATTCCAACGACTGCCAACACAATTGCGGGTCTTTTGATTGTTGCGGGTGGCCATTTTTGTGCTTTTGTCAATCGCGCCCTCCTAACGGCGCTTACAACAGCTATCAATCATATTTGGTATATTTTTATAGTACGTATGTATGTATATTTGTGTACGACTGCTTGGATTGAACCAACGAATGCCATTTATTTATATGCGCTATTTGCTGGTTTTTAGCGCGTATTTCTACAGTTATTCTTAACTAACAATATTAAATATTTTTTCTAGTAAAATTTTTTACAACTGTTCCACAAAAATGCACAAGAAGATATTTATCGAAAACAATAATAAAATTCATTAATTTTAGTAAAAATATTATTTTAAAGTTAATCAAGATGTAAAATTTTCCTAGACATATTCAATAATTGAAATACATATTTAGACAAAGTAGTTTAAAATAATATTCAGCAAAAATAATATTAATTTCTGATTTTATGCACCAAACAAAGCTCTAACACAAAAAAAGCACTAGTAAGGAAATACTAAGTTCGGATGTATTCGAACATTTATGCTCTCGCAAGTATCAAAGCCGCGAAATTCAAGTGGTAGGACGACTTCAAATTAAAAAAAAATTCAACATTCATTATTATTCGACGAAACGTTGAAAGGATTACAATCACGTTTGGTATCTTTTTAACTTTTATATATGAAAGGTTATAGATAAACACACTAAATCGCATTATACTTATATTATATTTTACTTAACGTTCGAGATATTGATCATAGAAGATAATCATTATATTTAATATTAAGGGCTTAGACCATGGTCTAGGCCAATGGAGAATTAAGAGGGGGGCAATGGAAGACATTTCCCACCCATGGCTAAATTACAAGGTGCCTTCCAAAGCAAACAGGACTTTTTGAATCTAGCGCCCTTGGTGGCGCCATCTATATGTTGACTGGTGCGTTGGAATCTGCTGTCTTTATCGATTGTCCAGTGAGAATTTTATAACATTTCATTGATTGGAATTGAAGGTATTGCGTTTTAAGTGTCAGTTTGTTTGTGTTAACGCTGCGAAAATGAGCTATGGACAAAGAGCCAACATTAAATTTTGTTTTAAAATTGGTAAAACTTTTGTCGAAACGCTTCAACGTTTTCAAAGTGGTCGTCAGGACATAAATGACGATCAAAAATCAGTCGAAATCATCACTGAAATTCATGGAAATGGAATTGAACATCTCCAAAACATCGATTTATCGCATTTTGACCGATCATTTGGCTTACGAAAGGTGTGTGCACGGTTTGTTCCGCACAAATTGACTGACGGCCAAAAATTGCTCAGAATCCAACATTCGAAGGACGATTGTTTGACCAAAAATCACATTTTAACCATTAACTACTCCCCGTATTCACCTGATATGGCACCGTGCGACTTCTTCCTTTCGGAAAAATGCATTTGCCCATGAAAATAAAGCGTTTTGCAGACGTAGAGGCCATTCAAAAGGCTTGCACCGGCATACTGGCGGCAATACCGGCCAACGGGCTAAAACACTCGTTCGACGTTTCTGTACTGTATTGAAGCAGAAGGAGACTATTTTGAATAAAATAAATTGATTTTGTCGAAAGAACCATTTGTTCTATTTTTTTTTTTTAAGTCCTGTTTACTTTGGAAAGCACCTAATTATACTAATCTGATAAATATATAAAGTAACACAAATATAATCTAGAAATTTCATATTTTATATCAGAAACAAATAAGGACTGCTTCCTTTGAATTTAATAAACAGAGCTAAGACATCACTGAAACTACAAATTGAAGCAACGTGTGCAAATTAAATTGTTAATTAATCTAATCAAAAAGTGTTAATATGAAACGCCTCGGCTTGATAGAGAATTTGAAATGGATGCTATATTCAGCTCCATCAGTGATCTGTTCTATAGATACTGTCTTCGCGGTTTATTCTCCAAGTTTTTCAACATAAAAAAGCCAACAGTTGACAGCTAAAACCATTGTGCATTGAGCATTCTGACCTTTTACGGCGTGTTTTTTTAACAATGGACACTTATCTTGAAGAAACAACAATTAGTAACTGGAAAATGGGAAACAGGAAACAGCGGGAAAAGCAACGATACTCATCGCCGCAGTGTGCAAATTTGAACTCATAATTTGGGATTTTTTGCCTCTGTGATATTCTATCTCTAACTCTTTCACTCAGCGTGATTCTTCAGAAAGAATCGATCGATCTGGCAAAGGCATCAAATATAATAGAAACGCTGCTTGTAACGTTCCGAAGTCGAAGACAAAAATCTGAGGGACATTTTCGATGCATTTATTCAGGCTCGAAAAAAATGGTGGCAGAACTGAAAGTTGTCGAAGAAAAACCAAGAACCTGCGGCCGACAAACAAAATGTTAATAGGAATGTCAGGATAATATAAAATTTAGAATTGGGTTGTGATTGATTAAGCGGGTCCCTAGATATGGAACTTCACTTAAAGATGGTAGTTTTCAACATACTTAACTGTTATATAAGCAGTATGCGTGGTTTTAAACCAAAATTATTATAAGATTTGAGTCGATTTAATTTTAGTGGTTTGGGAGATATGAATGTACCTTAAAATTTTACTTTTTATTTTTTTTTTCAAACGGCAGATGCATTCCCCTAATGCAATTCTTCGTGTCAAATAACAGGAGTGTATCTTACTGTGGAGCTTTGTGATGGCATTTTATAAGTTTTAGATAAATTGAGTTTTATAGACGTGGCAAATGCCTCATTTAACTCATTTGCATTACAGGCCTCCCTTTTTGACATATTCCGTTATGTGTACAAAATCCGTCACAATATCTCAAGTTTTACTGCAGTTATCGTTGCACAAACGGACGGTCCAATACACTGACGAACAGATAACCACTAAGACTTCATATGGCCATCTGATCACAAAAATGAATAATTTCTTTGAATAATTTTCCTTCGAAATTTTAATGCCCTGAAATTGTGTAATGGCCCAAGGCTGGTCATAAAAAATCCTTAAAAAATATATCTCTCATAAAATATTTTACACTTGAATTTTTCCACTTCATTAAAATCAAGTTTAAGTTTTAATTTTGCTTTGCTCATCACTTGCATCGTTCGGTCGAATTGTGATAAATGACGTTTAATATTGTGACAAGTTGTTAATAGGAAAATTTCATCAATTCTCAATAATTTGCTTTTGTATTCCAAAAAGTTTACAAGTACAGGGCAAAGTCTGTCCGGTAGGCTCGTATACATAAAATAGAAGAAAATTGTATAACTATTTCCCAATTTCCTATCACTGTGCGGAAACTAGTCCAGCATTACTTTGATGACGCTGGTGCAGTCGAATGTATTGACTGGTGTATTGAATTTAGGCAAATCCCTTTTCAAGCAAAAGGAGAATTTAAGATTTTATTACAATTTCGATTATCCAAATAGTAATTCATACGTACGAAAAGAGGAAAAAACAAGAAACCCCGTTAAGTTTAGTTACACCGAAGCTATAATGCTCTTCATAAGTACAAAGGTTCCATGCAAAAAATTTGTTTGATCGGTCAGTTTGTATGGCTGCTATATCATATGCTAGTTCGACCTGAACAGTTTCTTGTTCTTCTAGCATATATTATATTGCTGCTTTAAATCCGTGTCAAATTTCGTAAAGTTATCTCGGCAATATACTGTAGGGGGGTAATATCAGCTGTTCCAACGAATGAGCGCTTCTTGGGAAGAAAACGAGTGTGCGAAATTCCACAGCGATATCTCGAATCCAAACAGACGGACTGACTCAGATCCTCTTGCTGATCTTTTATACATATATACATACTTACATTTTATAGAGTATCCGACATATGCTTCTGTGTTTTACAAACTTCGTGGCAGGGTATAAAGATACAGAAAGTATGTTCAAGTCTTCATAAGTTTTATCCGACACACATTCATTCCTTGACTATATATGTACCTCGCCGTGCAAAAGAAATTAGAACATTGTTTTAAAACCTTCCGAAATGACTGTAAAGAAAATTATCATATACATAGTTGCACAACATTCACCGAAGGAATCAAAATAATTTATGGACTTAACATACGCCGGTGGCTTGCGATATGCGCAATGCAAAATACAGCGAATGAAATCACAAAGTGTAAATTAATTAATTTGTATAACATATTTCCCAGACAAAACGCAAAGCTAAATAAAGCACTAATCTTATCAAGCAAATGTCCAATCACTGAAATTAATTGACTAAATACCTTTCAACACACCATTTGCAACCCCATACATGTGTGCATATTCGAACAATGAACTTCAAAGCCAGCGAATTCACAACATATGAACTCCCATTACCAACGATATCCACTTGCAGAAGTGTGTGTGACTTTGATTCTCAATGCATTCACCCATTATTCCCGGCGCAAATGAGGACCCAAAGAAAATTATTTGCTCAGAGCTATACGCCCCAGATATTGCGGCCAATTTGAATCAACGCATTCATTCTCCGCTTGCTAAAGCCGTCAGAATAAAAATGCAAAAGTTGAATTTATTACCGAGTGGAAACCTCCTCGAAGCCACTGCGGGCAGCTTGTCCGTCATTACTCCACTACTTACTTTATCCTTACTTTCAAGCACACATCCACTAATCTACATATGCACACGAAACATACTCGTATATGTACTTATAATATGTGTAGAGCGACAAGTAACCGCAAGAATTATAACGTTTTTACACGTTATTGTGGCGTAAGTCATTCTGTCAAAGTGCTGCGTCGGTAATGGCACTGGCTTGACCCAACCTTTCGCTGTCCTCACACGAAATGAAAGCCTCAATACCAATTGCCACCGAACATCGTCTGCTCATTTCGAATTGTCCTTTGGCTGGCATGTTGTAACATATGTCGTCTCTATTCACGACGTTCGTACCAAAGTGGTCGTTGCTTACGCTCTTCAGTTCGCACAGTGGTATAGAACTGTATACCTTTTGCACAGTATTGACTCTGTATTTACCGACAAATTTAAATTAAGAACACTCTAGTGTTCGTCAGATTATATTGACTTTCTTCTATTCTTGTTGTATTTTTGCAACAATATTCTACTGTGCAGCGCATGTTTCGCCCTTCACTAACGATGATGATCCCATGGCATATCCTGGGGCGCAAATACAAATACACTAACCGCCCACACAATCAAATGCTTCTTCTAGGTCATTAAATTGTTTCACAAACTTTTAAGAAGGGGATGACAAGCATACCGCAGGGGTAACAAACCAATCATTTATTCTTATATTATTGAGACATTTATGTATAATAGTTAAACTTGTGGTTCATTATAATCCGCCACTCCTACGGTAAGCCAAACGACACGAATTGAAAATCAAACTAAAATTCAAATAAGTAAAGGAGCGAGGAAACAAGAGCGTGTGCGCTGGCCAGCAAATGAGAGAGCATGGTTTATCCTCCGGGTGCTTTTGGAGTGTCAGCAACTGTGAGCTCTGGTAGTATAAACAATGTCAATATATGTATAGTATGTAGATAGGTACATTTAATCAGTCATCGCTACTCAATCTCATGTAAATGTTTAGTATTTGTATAATGGGTGCTACAATATGTTCAGGCGATTTGTTTAGAAATGTTATTTGCAAAAGTTATGTATTTTCGAAAATTAAAAAGAATTGAATTATCCGAGTAACATATCGAAATTTGAAGATTATCTGGAAATCTAATTAAATGGTTCTCTTGGTTTTTGTCGAGATCACACCATCCCTCTAAACCATAAAGAAGAAACTTCAATTCAATCTTATTTTCTGCCAATATCTCAAATTATCTATAGCACTTAAATCCACAAACGATCCGTAAAGTATAATCCATCCTGTGAAAGAAAAATATTGACAGCATTTCATCTTTTAGAATCCTTCGACTCGGTCCCATTAAAATTATTAATTGATTTTTACTTTGACCTGGATTCAAACTATGTGAGAGCTCAGGAAGCTCAGCACCAGTTATTCACAATCTGGATTTATATAACGCATATGAATGCATTTGACCACTTTAATGGAGTCAGCATAAACTCCTTCATTTCACGTAATTTTTCTTTCTTGATAATATTCAAGTTACTGCCGAAGTTTATTTCTTGCAAAAAAACAAAAAATACTGGACATGGTCGTATTCTAGACGCTTTATAAGTGAAGTTACGGTTACGGTTACGGCCACGTTTTTAAATTTGTTTTGCCCTCCATATATTATTTTAAAATCATTCTCGAATAAGCTTTTAAATATTGTTTGAATGTGGAAAACACTCATCAGAGTTAGCGGTTTACATTTACTGACGTTCTGTGGGCGAATGGACCGATTGCACCCATCTACGAACTGATTTCTGCAAAGGAACGCTAGTACCAAATTTAATTAAGATATCTTAATTTTTACTCAAGTTATCGCTTGCACACGGAACGTCCAGTCATCCTGATCGTTGATATACTTATGTACATATGTACATACATATACATATGTATGTATATAGCCTTATATCTAACTCGATTATTTTTAGGTGATACAAACAATAGTTGAAAACTATTATACAGACTCTGTATCAACATATTGCAAGAGTATACATATTTATTGTGGGAGGCGATTCTCTGACTTTGTTATAAAGATGCGCAAGCTTTTTCAAAAATTATCTAGAGATTAATCCAGTCTTTCAAGATTCCAGCTGAGGAGGGTAGGGTGAGCTTATTTAACGCTTAATTATGTATTTTAGGTAGAATATGCAGTTTTCATTACTTAATTATTTCAAACGTTTGAAAATTTTTTAAAAACTTGTTTTTATTCAATCGTCTTTTGCCTCAATTGTTTCAGGGAAGATGTAAATGGTGTTATGTGGATGTAGTGGACAGACAGATTGACATGATCGTGATCATCTCCCTCATAAATCAATAAAATACCCAAATTTAGTCAGATTTTTAGTCTAAATTTTCACAATTTTAAAACCTAACTCGATAATTTCTTGAATGACGCAACAATGAGAATCACAGCGCTATGCAGACAGGTATTACAACAACAAACCTCCAAACCAAAAATATATATTCACAATGACAGGCACTAAATATGCTATGAATAACGGCAGCATAGGAAATGCTACCCCACTCAAAAATACCAGCAATAATAACAAATATAGCAATAGCAAATGGAACAGCAGGGCTTTTGTTTTGATCTCGAAAAGATTCATTCTATTAAAAACGAACAGACGGACAGGATGTATGTATGCTGCATGATGATAATGTCTCTATGTACATTTGTATGAATTATATGTGAGCGTACTACTGGCAATGCTGCGGTGGTGTCGATTAAATGTGGACTCTGACAGCTTTTGCTGCAACAACAACCCACAGCGACAACAAGTCAAATTAACGTTGAGCGTCAATAGCAACAACAAACAATACTTGAACTGCAGCAAAGAGTAGCTTAACAATTGCAAATACTAATATGTTGTTAACTACCGATTCCAACAACAACAATAGCAAAAGCAAGTAATCAAGACTCATATAAAGTAAATACATACGTACCTACGAGTGTATGTATGAGCGCGTGCTTGTGTGTTGCTCAAGCTCTACACCCTTCTGAAGGGTAAACATTCAGCCCCTCGTCATCATCAGCAACAGCAGCACCCGGCACATGCAACAGCTTGGAAAAATGCGCCTGACGGAAAGCAACCCTTAAACAGCGCATAATTGGTCTGTAATCTATTTTTGACAGATTGAATTTCGCATTTTATCTTGATTTTGTTTGGACTAACCGAGCTGGCAGTAAGTAATTGGGTATTCTTTATTTTAAGATGATTGTTGTTGCTTTAGCTATTCGGTCCTATCTTATGTACCCACATTATGTTTGCTTTAATTATTAGTGGCTAAATGTGTGTGCAAAGTGTTTGCCGGGAGTGACATTAATGGCTCGATGGAGCGGGAGTTAAATGCGATAAGTGGAATATTAGGTGAAGCCAAATGAAGGTGCGCAGATGGGATGCTGAGATGGTGTGTTGTACATACTATATATGTACATATATGTATATGTACGTATACGTATGCACATACAATACAGTGCCCTTCGTTAAATGTAAACAAATGATGCGGTTAAAAAGGTAACACTAAACCTTTAGATTTGATCGATAAAAAATAAAACAAGCAAATGTTACCGAACATTTCATACTATTGCAACTTGCCGGAATCAAAGCCAGAAAATTCCTTCGGATCCATAAGACTTGAAAGTTAGATGAGGTCTAGCTCAAGTTTTCGCTCAATTCTATTCATTTTAGGCACAACTATACACTATTATGAGTATAACACGATCTCTCATTTTCATTGAGATAACTCACTTATTGACCGATATATTGAGTATTAAGTCACCCGGAAGTTTGAAAATATTTTTATTAGGTATACATACATATGGTGACCATTGGGGAAGGAAAGTATTGAGCCGTTTCGATGCATTTTTAACACACGGCCGTATATATTAGGAAAATATATATTCTGAATCTCTGTAATATTTTAACACCGGCTCTTATTAACTTGGTATAGAAAAAAAAAATACGTAGTAGATAGGCGTAAAGGGTCTACTGGTACGCCCACAAAACGCCATTAAACGAAAACCTGAAAGTGCCATAACTAAGCATTAAATTAAGATATAAAATTATAATTTGGCACAGCAGATTGTACTAGCAGGGGACACCTATGGACAAAAAGTTTTGGAAAAGTAGGTGTGGCCACGCCCTCTAATAAGTTTAATGCACATATTTCCTAAGCTACTAAAGCTACAAATACCAAATTTACTCAGCAAAAATTCAAAAGAACTCCTCCCAACAATATGAAAATAGATGGAATAGGATGGTAACCATGCTCACAACCCATATAATGGTACTGTTACTAAAAACTTACTACTAAAAGTGCGATAAATCAATAACTAAATGCCAAAAGCATTAAATTTTACCACCGAGATGCTATGAGAGAGCTTTATGAGAGCCGGTGTAAAAATTGGACGATGGCGTGGCGCCGCCCACTTTTTGGCGAAATCCCATACCTCGAGATCCTACTGACTGATTTCGACAAAATTGGTATGTTTTATTTTTTTATATTTCTACTTGTACGTCACGTTGTGAAAATGAGCGAAATCGGACAATAACCACGTCTCGATGATAGATAGTGCGTGAGATCGGTTGACGAATTATCCCAGGTCCCTTATATTACCTACTTCAATGATTTAATTAGAGATCTTTTCCCAGCTCAAATTTACGCGACATATTCATCCAAATTAATTTGCCATCGGAATTTAAATCGTTTAAGTCATAACCATAATTAATATTCATTCTAGTATTTTGTTTGCTTGCCTTTGGACTTCAGGACCTCATTTAATCTTCTGGGCATGGATTCTGCAACATTTTTTGTAAACTTTGGAGAGATTTTGCTCTATTCTTGAATCAAGACCTTTTTTAGGTCAAGGTGCTCACACAGATGCTCGATAGGATTAATGTCTTGGAACTTCGGAGGGTTATCCACAGATTTTGGTGTTCCATATACTAGCCACTCACAAAAAATGTTTGACTTGTGTTTAGAGTCGTTGCCCTGTTGAAAGATGCAATTTCCTGATAGTCCTAATTTTTCAATTCTTGGAGCAACGTTATTTTTTAAAATATCTATATAATCCAATTTGTTAATCGTGTGCTCAATAAAAAAAAAGATCCCAAAACTAGATGCTTCCATACAGCCCCAGAACATAACCGATCCTCCACCGTGTTGTACGGCGTTAGCAACGCACTTATCATCAAATGATATATTTATTGTGGAATAGTATTTTCCAACGACGCACATCAACAAACACAAGGAAGGTTCGACGTCAAGAAGCTGCAATCACAACAGATAGCCGAACGATTTTCTACTCGACTTGCACTCCTGCTCTCTGAGAGCACTCGTCAACAACTCGGTATAAAAGAACTGTGAGACGGTCCTTACGTACAGCTGCAATCGAAAGCCTTGGTTTTCGGTAAATGCAAAAGAACAGCGTACCAACTGTTCTTTTGCACGAGGAGTGCCGTGTCGCAGCGGAGAGAAAACAGAATGCTTACCTCGCAACTTTACGATCGACCACAACACGTGCAGGATGGGATAGATACCGAGAGTTGAAGAGGAAAGCGAGACGTATTTGCAGATAAAAAAAGAGATAGGTCGAAATGCCTGAGTATGAAGAGCTTGACAAGCGAAAAGATGGCTTGTCAAAGGCAGCTTTGAAATCGACGAAGAGGTGGAGCGTGTCGATTATCTTTTCAAAGACTTAGAACATGGTGAAAATCTGGACAGTTGTTGACGGTGGACTTTAATCTTTCGCACAATACGCTCATAGAACCTTATATACGATGTTTAGGAGACTTATCCCAAGGTAGTTGGCGCAGATTGTGGGGTCTCACTTTTTGTGGTACTGGGCAGTGGACACTTAACTTCCAATCGTTGGGCATGCTTACGTCCGACCGATATTTTACAAAGAAGCTGATGCATGCTCCTTATCAGTTCTCCGAATAGCTCGGCCGGCAATCCATCGGCCCCCGCCGCTTTGTTGTTCTTCAGACGGATAATTGCTATTCGAACTTCTTCGTGGTCGGGCAATGGAACGTCTGCTCCATTGTCATCTATTGGGGATTCAGGTGCGCCTTCTCCTGGCGAAGTGTTCCATCCATAATTTTAATATTCTCTGGGCATCAGTAACTAGATCACCTCTGGGGGTTCTACAAGATTATCTAGATCTTATGATAGTTACCGCATCTTTTCGCTAGTCAAGCTCTTCATACTCACGCATTTCGACCTATCTCGTATGCACGTCTAAAACACTGGAAACGTGTCTTTCGTCTATCACAACATGATCGATCTGGTTGGTAGAGACAGCCAGATAGCTTGCTGAATTTTCTTTTGCTGAAATCTAGTCATACAAATAACAATATTTCGGGCCCCGACGAAGTCGATCAGCCTCAACCCATTTTGTAATGTTTCGTCGTAGAGGCTGAGTTTACCGACCGTTGTGCTAAAGATACCAAGCACGATTTTGATATAGTGGTGGGGCAAGCTCTCATAGGTGCGCTCAAAGCTCTCATAAAATTCATCTTTGGTTACATCGTCTTTCTCTTCTGTCGGGCGTGGGCGCAAATCGGTGATATGTTGATGAACTTCGCTTTGATGAGGTTTTTGGCTAGGCGTTCATTCACCGGTGTGAATGATAGTACTCGGCGACGGAGTCTCTCCCCACCACGAATCCCACACCGAATTTGAGCTTCTTTATGTAGTTGCAAATAAAGTTTTATGAGCTATAGAATTGTTGACGGGCAATATATGTTCATATTTGCAACACAGGCCACCCTAATTTGATTTTGTTTGAATACATTTCCCACTATACACCACGTATGTAATTACGTGCTCCCATAGGAAATCAACAATATTGAAGAAATTGCAAAAATCTGCGCAACACTCCAAACAATATATCATACAATAGTCGTTGCTAAAAGCACATAAGAGCGCAAAACTGGTGTAGATACCTAAGTACGCTCTCTTAGTTACAAAAGATCTCTGCCTCCGCATTATTAGTTGTCATATTCTTATTATATGCTTTTACAAATGCCTAATCTTCAATTTCACACTTCGATGCCTTCGGCCGGGCAAAATGACAAACAGTCTCAACAACCTAAATCAGTAAGTGCTTGAGTACTTTTGGACACTTGGGATATGTCCTGAGCGAAAAGAACTTTACTTTTAACCGAAACTGGATTATTGTCATTAAATGCAGCTTAAAAAATCATTAGAAGATTATATTAGAAGATGAAAAAATATATTAGTTATCTGAATTGTATTTGAGTCCGTAACCAATGATTATTATTACCTTATATTATAGGTTATGAATTCACTAATTCATTACCACATTCTGCTTCAAGTTCGCGATATTTATATTTAAACGAACTAATTATTATATTGTATCCAATATGAGTAAAATGTCAACCAGAGGATTAAAAAACATTTTAACTAACATAAGCGGCTTCAAGTAGAAGGTCCAACTTGTGGGCGTCCAGCATTACAAGAAAACATTGTAGAGAGATACGGAGAGATCTGTGCGAAGCTGATCACATGATGGAAAATTACTAATTCTTATTTAGTAGCAAATTCCGAGGGTTTTTCGGCAATCATTCGCTTCAATTTCAACAGTTGTTATAATCTTGCAACATTTTGCTACAGTTCACCTAACGGTTTTACGTATCACCTAAAACTAAAGAAGGGTGAAGAGACGAGTTGAAATCCGGGTGACTATCTGTCTGTCCATGGCATGTTGTAACTTGAGTAAAAATTGAGATATCAATATGCAATTTGGATTGCGCGTTCCTTGGAAAAAAACATACTAGTTCGTAGAATGGAGTAAACGGACCAATGCCACTCCCACAAAACGTCATTTCTCGAAAACCAATATAGTGCCATAACTAAGCACTAAATTTAGATATACAACTGTTATGTCGAATTTAAACTGTTCACTAACAATTCCTTTAAAGTATGCCACATTATGAAAAAAGGGCCCAAATCCTACCAAAACTGTTCAAGTCCCTAAATACCGAATATGTGAACCCCAGTATCTAAAGTTGACTTTTGACCGAAAATACTGGTCAATGTATATGAAACTGAACTTCATAGAAAATATATCAGCAGAGAAAATTGAGCGAAAACTTGATCTAGCCCCTATATTACTAATATCAGGGTTTTCGACCATACGGCTGACTTTACTCCATATGATTGGTGATTGTATATGAGGTACCTTAATGAAACCCGAGAAACATTCTTTTAGTATGTGGCAGGATAATAGGAAATATTTAGAACCTGTCGGTACTACCACAACTCTCATATACTACACTTAATGATTTTCAGTTTTCTAACAAACCTTATCCCGAATATGTCCGTGAGTGTATGAGTATTGGAGTCCGGCTCCGATCCTCTGGTTGACATTTTAAACTTTACCATTTTATTAATTTAAGAAAAACACACTCCCTCCATTTTTTTTAAAACAACTTACATATTTGCCGATTAATGCGGTACAAACTCAACTGGAAGCTCTATTAAGTATGTGAGAGCTAGAGGAAATATTCAGCCAATTCAACTCATTCGTGAAGAAAGGGTACCTTATTATTAGGAAAATACTCTCTCGGAATTTCAATACTATATTTATCTCACATATAGACCGATATTTTCGATAAAAGCTCGGAATTGAAACTTTGATCCACATATTGGTATCTGGAGGCTTGACTAGTTTTGTGCCGATTCCGATATGATTTTTTCAGTTGATAGTACATAAATCGACAGCCCTTGAGTTTCTTATAATTTAAGGTGTGCGACTTCGCGGTCAAACATAGTCGAAATCGGACCATATCTTTTCAAATCATCATACAACAAATTTGTAGATCTCAGGCGGTATGGATAACAATGGTGATTATATTCGAACATTTACCCATTCCAAAGCTGACAAAGCAAAAAGGTAACCAGTAATTTTCACACCAGCGTATCCCTTTCGGTACCCTGTCGCTGCTGTTATTATTGTCATTCATTTGCAATTCGGTTAAATGCTATGCGAACACGTTGGACCGTAGTGTGAAGTGGCAATGTACTCGCGTATGTTGGAGGGCGTGTTTTTGTTTCTCACTAACGGCAAAGTTTTTAAACTCAGTTCTCAATATGGATTAACTATGTTTTGTAGTCCTTATTTCGGTTCCTTTTCGTCGAGTTTTTAATATTTTGTCAATGATATCCTGTGGCGTTACCATGTGGCGACGCTGTAAGCTGCCTACATATTAGTATTCGTAATAAAAAATAAATTTCGTACATGATACCCACTTGCTTGTGTTGCTTGTGACCAATAATGATAATGGTAGCCACAAAAACCTTCTCACAAACGCCACTTGTTAGCTATTTTCGCAAAAATAGATTTAAGAAATTCCCTTCATTTTTATCAAGCTTTTCGTTTATAAACTGTTGGTATTCCCTGAGTTAAAGGTGGAGTAGGTACTTTTCAGACCACAGAGAAATGGCCGCCCAGGTGAGGTGGCATTGCATATGGGCAGTATAGGCCCTCAAAATATCGTTAATCCAATACTTATTAATTGCCATAATTGAGGTTTCCATTAAGATACGAAACTGTGTTTTGGTGCAAAGTATCCTATTGGGAAATGGTAGATATATATGGTTTGAAATTTTTGAAAGGTGGCCGTGATCCAGCCCTCTAACAGAATAAATGTTCATGTCTTACATACCAATAATACTTTCTGAGGTGAAGACCTTTTAGCATATCTTCAAACACTGTGAAAATCTGTGCAATCAGATAACAACCACACCCACTCTCCAACAGTTATATTAAAAACTACTAAAAGTACGATAAATGCAATAGTAAAGGAATCGGAGTCATACAACTCAGGATGTTACGAAAGGACTTCAAGGAAGCGTGGAAGTGGAAAAATTTCCTACTGGGCGTGGCACCTCCCACCTTTAGTTGAAATCCTATACTTCAGGAACTGACCGTATATAAATGAACAAAATCGAGCAACTAATAATCCTAGCTGGCCTATTATGTAAATATCTATGTGTAATGTGTTAGGGTGACGAAAAATGCATGTTCTTTAGTACAAAAAAATCGCGTTCGTAAATGTGCGTAATCAGACGACTGCCACGCCTACAAATCGCCATTAACCGAAAACCAATATAGTGCCATAACTAAGCACTGAATAAGGATATAAAACTCTGATTTGGCACAAGGGATCGCAGTAGCCAGGGGCACCTGTAGATAAAAAATTTTGAACAAGTGGGTATAGCCCCGCTCTCTAATATGTTTAATGTGCATATACCCTAAACCACTAAAGCTATGTACAACAACCAAACAACAACTACTAAACGCGATAAATCGATAATTAAATGAGCCAGAAAAGTAAAAATTTACCACCGGAATGGTCTTTGGGGACCGTGGTAAAAATTGGACGATGGGCGTGGCACTGCCCACTTTTTTATTAAATCCCATATCTCGGGAGCCGACCAAACCGATTTAGATAAAATTTGGAATGTGACATTCTTTTCATATTCACATGTCACGCTGTGAAAATGAGCGAAATCGGACAACAACCACGCCTACTTCCCATATAGCACAATTTTAAATTCTATTTGATTCTTTTACTTTCCAGTACAGAAATCAAAAAGCAATTAATATAATGGGATTAAACTTTGCACCAATAATACCTAGAGTATGCCACTTTATGACAAAAAATTGTTCAAATCCAACGAAAACTGTTGAGGCCCTAGGTACCGAATTTGTGGACCCCAGTACCTATAGTCGACTTTTGTTCGAAAATATCGGTCAATGTGTGAAATATGCAAAAGAAATTCAGACAGAATCTTTTTCCTGCAGTAGTAATTCTGTGTATCCAAAATGGGGGGAATCGAGTCAATACCTCCCTGAGCCTCCATATACTTAGTGTACATAAATATTTTCGAACTTCGCTTTGACTTTATTCTGGATATATCGGCCAATATTTGAGTTATCTAAATGAAAATTTTAGAACGAATTTATTTCATAACAGTATATCATTGTGCCTAAAATTAAAACAATTGGGAAAAAACTCCACCTAGCCCCCATATGACCATTACCAGGATTTTTGAGGGGTCCGGCTGATTTTGTATAATTACTACATATAATAACTTTAGGTTTTCTAACAAATCTTATGCCGAATATATACGTAGGTCAGTGTATAAGTTATATATGGTGTATGTATGTATATTTAAAATTGCTTAAATTCCGATCCTCTGGTTGACGTTTTACATCGTAAGGTATTTTCCTGGCTTTGATTAATGCAAGTTGCAAGAGTATGAAATATTCGGTTGCAGCCGAACTGAGCCCTTTATTACTTGTTTTCAAATAACATTTACCCAGTGAAATTAATTACAATTACCGGATGCTTTTTTCTCCCAATTTATATATATATACAATATAGTAGTCAAACTTAGCGAGGTAGACACCTGAGCATTTTGAAGAATAATTTGAATTTCAGTGTCGAAAAACTGAGTTTGGATCACTCTTGGGTGTTTCAACAAAACAATGATCCTAAAGATACTGCGAAACGAAGGAATGATGCTCTATCACGTATCCAAGCAATTGGATTAAACTCACAATCACCGGCGTTCAACCTCTTCGAACATTTATGAGAGCACCTGGACAGACAAATCGGAAAAAAGGCCATCAACAGTAAGAAAATGTTCAAAGATGTTATCGAGGAAGAAGCAAATATTGTCAGTTCAATGCCGCAACGTTTACAAGCCGTTATTTGAGCCAATGGAAAGCTCACAAAGTATTGAAAATATGTTTCCACCACTTATTGTTCTTTTGTACACTTTCTTTTGGCGGCAGAAAAATGAAGTTTTTTCCTGTTCATAACTTTAAAAAACTGTATACAAGTAATGTTATATTATATCACATAGCAAAAACTTAAACAAAACATGTAGGAAAGGGCTAAATTCGGGTGAACTTTATACTCTTACAACTTGCCAGAGTCATGATTTTTATCAGGAAAGGGTTTCGATTACACATAGTATATCTTACACATTGAACGATATTAATCGTATGGCTTCAAAAGTTTTCTGAATCCATATTTTTTAGTCATAAAATGGCACTCACTCAATTATTAGTGTAATTGGGTACTGGAAAAGGAAAGGATCAGATGGAATTTAAAAATGTGTTATATGGAAAGTAAGTGTTGTTGTAGTTCGATTTCGCCCACGTGACATAGGAATATGTAAAGAATGTCATGCAGTAAATTTAATTGAAATCGGTCGGGCAGGTCCGAGATATATTACGGCTCCTATTCAGCCCTCTCATTTCATCTCGGGTGTAAAATTTTATGTCTCAAACGTATTTAGTTATTGATTTATTGCAGTTTTAGTAGTTTTTAACAGTACCGTTATAAGGGGAGTGAGTTTGGTTACCATTTTTTTCAAAAATTGTAGCTCACAGATACCTCATTTTACTGTGATCCCCTGTACCAAATTACAGTTCTATATCTTAATTTGGTGCTTATGGCACTTTACAAGTTTTCGATTCATGGCGTTTCATGAATCCATTTCCAATATAGAGATAACATGTGTACCAAATTCCATTAAGATATCTCCATTTTTACTTAAGTTGCTGTTTGCATAGACGGACGGACGGATAGGCAGTCATCCGGATTTGAACTCGATCATTTATATATATAAATATAACTTAATATCTATCTCGATAAGTTTTAGGTGATACATTCATACTCTCTAGCGATATTTTGCAAAGGCATAACAAGCAATGTAAACAATATATGTTGTACACTTTCTTTTGACGTATCACTGTGTCTCAGTTGAGTAAAATATAATGATTTCAAAAGAAATTTTTCCCATACAAAGCAAAATACCGTATTGGGGCTAATAGCGAAATTCTGTAACCAGTCTCCAGTCACTATTTGGGACATTTTAAGGTACAGTTTCAATTTCTGACTAGTTACTATTCAAAACAAAGTCTCTAGTCTTTAGTCCTAAAATATTGTCTCAAATTTAGCAGGTCACAAAACTAAAAAGAGCTCTTTGTTGCCATTTTGAATATACTGAATAAAGATCATCATAGATATTAATAGTTTGTCATTTTTTATATTTTCTAAACAATTCAAACACGAAAAAGTTAAAAATACATACATATATCTATTTCACAAAAAAATTCGTAAATACTCTGAAGCAAAGTTAATATATATTTTTATTTTCATTAGTAATTATGTTTTTTGACTATGTTATAGAAAATTTAATATTTGTCTTCGTCATATTTATTTTCATTCAAGTGTAAATACATCTCTACATAACAAAATGTAAGAGCTGATTAGACCTTTTCGTTTCCAATTGAGAGATTTTTGCGACTGTCACTCATTGAATTACAAAATCGTCTCAAGTCGACTTGTGACTGTATCACAGTACAGAATCGCTCGGTAAGTGAGTCTTTGATTTTATTGTCAAAAAAGTCTTGCGGTATTTTCGCTAGTTGGCGCTGAAAGCGCGTAGTTCTAGTTTTATTGTTCGCATGCCTTTCGGGTCATGCGATACCTTTTTGGAAAGTTGATTTCACGCACTAACACGTGTTTGGTTGATTGTCGTTTCTTTTAAGTCGTTCGTGAGTTATAGCGTCGCAAACATGGAGCAAAATAAAGAAAAAATATGGCATATTTTACATTACTACTACGATAAAGGCAAAAATGCATCTCAAGCCGCCAATAAAATTTGTGCAGTTTATGGACTCGATACAGTTTCCATTTCTACCGCACAACGATGGTTTCAACGTCTTCGTTCTGGTGTAGAGGTGGTCGAAGATGCGCCACGCTCCGGAAGGCCTGTCGTCGAAAATTGCGATAAAATCGCTGAATTGGTCGAAAGAGACCGGCATAGTAGCAGCCGTAGCATCGGTCAAGCGCTGGGCATGAGTCATCAAAAATCCATTTCAATTTCAATAAAAAAAAAGTTCAATAAAAATACCGCAAGACTTTTTTGACAACCCATTGTATACATAAGATTATAACTATTATTATTATATACATATAATTAATGCTAAATTCTTATGCAAAACTGCCATATAAACTCAACGACAGGAATCAAGTGCTTGTAGGAACAACTTTTTGATTTGTAGAGATATGTTGCCGAAATTTAGAATGGGTTATTGTCCAAGGCAATGGTGTAATCTTCGAAGAAATAGTTCAGACCATATTACTATTGAAAGAGCATTCATAGAAACTGAAGGACCCTAATCAGGTGTGAGTATAGAAAACTCTTGCATTTGACTAGATATCTTTACAAACTTCGTTCTTCGGATAACTAGAATTCTCAAGAAGAGTAATTATCTCGAAAAGTTTCTGTTTTAGTGGAAAGTGTTTTCTGTCTGAAAGTGGAATTGATATCCTGTAGAGTGCACACTTGTTTTTATTATGATGCATCCGCAAGTATTATTATCATTTAAATGACCGAAGCATCGATTCCAAATATGTGGACAGGAATCGCCTTCTCGCTTTTCTCTAGCTATATGTTATAGCCACCATTCAACCCTTTCTCACATCCTACTGTACAAATGTGTACAACATTCTTCGTACATACAAACCATATTTTGTATATTGCATGTACGTATGTATGTATTTAAGGGTTTAACGCTTCACAGTATATAACTTATATGTATATTTATGTACATACATATGTATAACAAAATGCCCATAATTTTCCCATTTACAACTCAATTTACGGAACTACATTTGCGCAGACGGGTTTTTGCCCAAACTTCCAAACATTGCCCGGACTCGATTGCAGACGTGATTGCAGCACTTTACAGCCGCCAATAGACCAACTCAATTTTCACCATGCACTGCTGCAGGGTTTCCGGTGTCGCAATGACGCCGAAGCTATTTTTATTTCACTTTATATATATTTTTGTTATTTCATTGCAGCCTTTAAAAAACGTATGCGTACGTATTTAAATACTATTTTTTCACCGTTTCATGACATCAGGCTTGTGTGTGTACTCTTGACAATGCTCTCCTGCGAAGAAGGGGCGTTTATTTGGCCGCAGGCAAATCGGCTACAACAGCAAGCAACTATAAATGCGTCCAACGATCTTGTAGCAATGTGTCGGAGCCATGCCGTTCGACCGCCCGCCCGTCCCACCGTCCGTCCTTCCGTCTGCTTGTCTGGTGTGTAGGAAAGCAAACGCTTTACAACAAAATTGCATTGCGTATCCTGTGCATATCCTGGGAGTATTTGCCGTTGCACTGATTTTTGTAGGACCACCACGGCCACATAGTTGTTGCTTTGCCGCAATGTTTGCTGCTTTGCTGCTTTGATTTCCTGTCAATGAGGCTACGTTGACATGCCGCCGCCTTGTTGGTTCGTTGGTTGGTTGTTTTGTTGCTTGCTTGTCGTCTGGTGTCATTTGCGCTGTTGCTGGCAAGGTAAAATTTTTGTTGTTTGTTTTTGTATCGGTAGCATGCAATTTTTCCACGAATATAATTTGTATGTACATTTACGGAAATAAACAACGCACAATAATGAAATGAAATACAAAAACAACAAAAGGAACTTTGTAAAAAATTAATGAAGGTTGAGACGGTGGCAACGCACCTATCGAAAGGTGTGTGACACAACTCACACACACATATGCACATGCTCGTACTCACGAGTGGTGAGGTGGTGCCCATGTAATGAAATTACAAAATGACAATGCCTGGCTTCAAATAACAATTGAAGGATTTTTATTGTTATTCAATTGGATTCGAATTCGCTGCAAGCGCTAGGAATGGTGCCTTGTAGCTACATGTTGTTGTTTTGTACAACATTGACAGTTGCCTTGGCGTCAACAGGAAATTCGCATTACTTAATCCATGTCTAGTTTTTCCTGCCACATTACACTTTCTGTACCACCGAATCTTAATCTTTTCTATGTTTTCTTTTTTTTTTTTATTGTGTAACAGGAGGCTACGATACGCATACACCCCAGCCTTTTTTCGCATTCAACGCCTATTCAACCATTCACACAGCCAGCGATCTTTTCAGTCATTCATCCGCTCGTCGGCATCATGTTAATCGTAGCTAATTAGCCCCGCTGCATTGCGTTTCGCACTTTCATTTCATTTGTTGCATTTCAAGTGTTGAATTAAATTGAATTGGAGTGAATTGCGTTTAATGACTGACAAAAACAACAACTCCCATTGGATATTTCAGTCAAATTTGATGCTAGCACTCACTCATTGAAAAAGTAAATGCCCTTGTGTACATACACATGTATATATGTATATACATATATAAATATGTATATATGTATATATGAATATGGGCATGTCATCTAATCAATTTGAATGCAAAAGTAGTAAATAAGTACTTCTGTTGAGGTAATGTTTTAACTCTCATAACAACATACATATGTACAATTACCTATACATGCATGCGTAATTATGTACTTATGTACAAATATGTGCGCGTTTAAACTCAGCCTGCTGTAATACGAGCACTCGGCTTTTATCCCTATCATTATCTAGTGACGGTACGTTTTTGGTGCCCCGGTTGAGAGGCACACTAAAATGTACCAACCACAACCACATACATTTGCCGTATGTATAGATGAGTATATTGCACAATGTACTGAATTTTGTCACCAACAATATGCTGCGTAATGAGCAGCTATCTGATCGCCTTGCAGCTCTAGTGCTCGCCAATAATTACAGGTAATGGCCGAATGATTTTGCGCAATAAAACAACAGAGGACAATAGTCAGCGTCGCTCAATCAAGACAAATGTGAAAACTGATGAGTGAGTGTTAATCTTACTATCAGAAGATTTACATCACTTGGAATATGGACAGTTCTTAGTAAACTGATTAATTTGGGTACAAATTAGCTGAAAGACAATACGAGCTCCTTTGGAATTTGGAAATAAATAATAAAGATGTTGAAAATCATGTGGTTCCTTTTTAATTTGACCCAGATGTGGTTTAATAGTACCGTTGAAATTTGAGCGGCTTAAAAGTGTTTTTAATGCAATGATTTAATCTGCTCCTGGTATCGGGTTATCCAAAAACCCTACGAGAAACTTGAGTAATTAGTTAGTGACGCAATTCAACTCTTTATATAAGTCGGCTCAGACCACTAAGGCATATAGCTATCATACAAACTGACCGATCAAAAACAAGTTCTTGTATGCGAACGTCGAAAGCATGTCGACAGCTTCGGTGCAACCGAAAGTAACGTTTATTTCTTATTGTATTTGTATAGTATACATTTTCGGCATTGACGAGTTAGGAGAAGTCCAAATAGTATTCACCCGGCTTCAACAACCGTTAGGTAAAAAAAACTGTGATGCTCTTTTTGTTTCATTACTTCATTTTATATCGTATCCGAGATATATATACATATGTTTAATAACATCAATATCAAAAGAAATATATGTACATACTCCATGTGGTATAAAATCAACCAAAGAGGCTATATTTAAAATATTGGGTATATGAGAAAAACATCAACCAAATAATCGAAAATCAGTATGTTAGGAATATGAGGTTTACACCAGGTTTAGACTCATTTCATTCATAAACACAGTACACATACTGTCCAAAATATCTAGTTTAAAGTCACTAAAACTAGAAAAATGAAAACCATTATATGTAGTATATGGGAACTGGGGTAATTCGTGATAATTTCGGCATTAAACTAAGGGTAGTACATCCAGTATTAAATGTTTAATTTATTTTCGTAAGATATTTTACATATTTACTAATTAGATTATGCGGTATAAAACCAACTAAAACCAAAACCATTTTTGGCATCACGACCCAACCTGGTATATCTACATACATATGTATGTATATAAATAAAAATGAATCGCCAAAATGTATGTACGCTCATAACTCAATAATGCCTGGACCAATTTGGCCAATTCTTTTTCTTAAATGTTCGTTGAAGTTCAAAGATGGTTTTTACGGCGAGAAAAATTCGAATAATTTCCGGAAAACCCCTAAAAACAGCCTTTTTCTTTTCCCCATACAAACGTTACATAAAAATGAATGTTTGTTTGTTAGTAACACTAAGAGAACGGTTGATGAAATTTTTAAACGTTGTTTGTTGTGGATCGGGAAAGGTTTAGAAACAAATACCTTATACTTTTCATGAGGAGAAGTCGGAAAATTGGACAATTCCAAAAAGTAACATTTTTCATACACATTTTTTTCAAATTTTGTTTGTTTTGTTTTTCAATATTTTGATTTGTAAATTATTTGAATCGTTCAATTGCGGTCGCTTGCTTTTTTATTCCGGCTATCCAAAGGAAAAATTATTGAAAATTATTCAGTGAAAACTTTATGTGTGTTTCAGACGAAGTGATCAATTACAGATTGAAATTTGTTACGAAGCCACGAAGAGGTCGCGCTAATATTTGTCGGCGTTCTTTTTGCCATCAACGTATGGCAGCCCAAAGAAGGGCAAGAAGTACTCCCAAAATGCGATGACATACTTGCGGAATTATGGATCGTGGTCAATCTGCTAGCGATCGTAAAGCTATCACAGCACAACTTTTTAAACAATAGCTGCGATGTTTGACGGTCTTTATCTTGAAGCAACCTATGGTGCTGTTAGATGCTGAATGTATTCTGTTGCGTGTTGCCGCACGCACACATTCTTCTTTGGATGCGGATGGTGATTACACCAGATCAAATTGATGAAATCATTTCAGCGGAAATTCCTGATTCAGAGATAGATCCAGAATTATACGAAGTGGTGAAAACCAATATGGTTCATGGACTTTGGGAACCTTACAATCCCATTTTGGTTTGTATGTCTGACAATAAATGCACGAAACACTACTCATGTGCTTTTCTTTCAGAAACGGAAATGGGATATGATGGATATTCACTGTATCGGCGTCGCTCACCAGACGACAATGGCAGAACATTTAGCATTTAGAGGCGTGAATATCGACGTTAAAAACACATCGGAGTTGAAAACATATGGATCGTACCATATTCGCCACTTTTATCTAATTCACATTCAAAACCCATGTCAATGTTGAATATTGTAGATTGGTGAAATCGATCAAATACTTTTGCAAGTACGTCACCAAAGAAAGCAACATAGCGGTTATTGGCCTTGAACAATATGAGATCAGCAGTATCAATTGGGTCGATATGTGAACCGCAATAAAACGCTTTGTAGGATGTTTACTTTTGCAATTCATGAAAGTTTTCCGACTGTTGTGCGTCTCGCGGTTCAACTTCATTTAAGACATTGCGTATTGTGAATGGTACAGTGTGTGCAACTTTTTGAGAAGCATGCCAACAGTTGCGTTTGCTGGAACATGCTAATCACTGGAAACAGACGAAGGACAATGCAATAGTTACTTCGCATGCCACTGAAGTTCTCATAGTTTTCGCGAAGATCATTTCGACATATCAGCCTTCAAATTCGCGTTAATTATGGAATACGAAAAAATTACATTGCCGATGACATTTTACATTGTATTCGCTAAGAATTGGAAATGGGCAAATTTCGCTTTATACTTCCAGGGGTGTGATATCAATTTCACCTCCCTTTTGTCAATTCACTTCAACGGAAGATAAACTCATCACGAATGTTTATCCGCACATTGGCAAAATTATCGTAAGTGCAATTGCTTGAGTGCATGCGCAATTTTAGTTGCCAAAAATACCGATGTTAATGACTTACAATGGAAGATTCAAGGTCAAATTTCGGGAGGCTTGGGCTCATATAAATCGATCGATCGTCTTGACAAGAAAGACGAAACCGTAAATTATCCAGTGGAATTTCCAAATTCTTTGGAGAGCCTTGGTATGCCCCAGCATCATTTGCGTCTCAAAGTTGGATTTGTCATTATTATGTTTCACAATCTTCATGCGCCGAAACTGGGTAATGGAACCCGACTGATTATGACGCAGTTATCGAATACAAGGGACAGCCATTTCATTTCAAACGTATTCAATTTCCAGGGAAAATTGGCCAGATATATGTGGCGTGTTGGAAACCGATCTTCTTTGTATATTTACGCACCAGAACAGAAATCAAAAAAATTATGTTTATAAAGCTGCGCTACATTAAAAAAATGTAGAAAAATCGAAAAGAAAACATTTTCGACACAATATAATTTCAACTTTTTTTCATTTCAAAGCATATAATTTCACGCAGGACAACGGCTGCGGGGTCAGCTAGTATTTCAATAAGTTTTGTCGTTTGATAAGAAAACCACAATTTTATGATTCAAAATTTTTTGATTTATTATTCAGTATAATCTCCCTGAACATTAATACACTGGCTCCAACGATCGTCCAATCTGTTGATCCCATTCCTGAAGTGGGAATCCGGAAGGTCTGCGAAATACGTTTCAACAGCCGTTATGACGCATGCCACGCATACATTTTTTCAGTTCTGGAAACAAGTGTAAGTCGCTGGTATTACGCGAATTTATCTTTTTTGACACAAAGGCAAACTATTTTCAGGAAATCATTCGATATGAATCTCCATAATACATTTCACAGACTTTGGTAAGTGCATGGTTATCATTCAGTTTTACCCAATTTCACTTTGTCTAAAGATTAAAGACAGGCAGTCACTCGAAAGTCTTGTCATCCTGATCATTTACATATATATATGTATATATATGGTTGTGTTTGTGCTGAGTCGAACTAATAATCCGTCATGTAGGCAAAGATCAACATTAATATTATTAAATAAAAAAGGAAATGCTCCATTGTACGTCATTCTTTATTGAGTATCAGCTTAATGTGCTGAACACATAGAGAGCGACAAACTTCAAGCGACATCTGTCAAATAATAAAATACACACAATCTTATGGACACAGTTATTCAAACAGCTGCACGAATACATATTGTCCATAAGAACGTGATGTTTGACTATTCCCGAGCTTAGTATTTTTCCATAATTTAAGCTGCAATCGCCCAGAGAATTTCCTTGACCGCAAAGCGTCTGCTTACAATCGTACTACAAGTGTGATTGATTTACCCCAAAGCGCTGTACATCTTCCGCAGAATCCTTCCCACGAATGCGTTAAGTGCCATCACATGATCTCTGATGTATCATCAGCTTTGCTCTTCAACAAAATGTTTGGTTTAATTCTTAATTGTTTACTAGGACCTAAGTGTCAATAGTTGATAAAAATTATTCTTCTGTGGATTTAACTATTTTCTTCGGTGCTAATCTAATAATAGTTGACACATACATATTCATTTTAAATTGTGATTACATTCGCAAAAACTTGAAAAAGGGATATTGCTGTTTTACTTGGACATAAAGACCGGTAACAACTTATAAATTACCGCTACGACAATAATTACATAATGAACCTTTTGAAGTGGTCGCCGAAGTCAGAAGTTAGAGTACCAGCTGCATATCAGTAATGTGACAGGAATAGGCTACAGATGCATTACTAACCTTTTAACCATTGTACCAATCATCCAAATCGTTTTGTACTCAATTGCAATAGTCATAAACTACAAAAAACTATAGAAAACTGCCTCTAATAAAAGCAAAACCCGTCGCTAAAAATAATGCAAGGCACGGAAAAGTTAACAAAATCAACAAAGCGTGACCGTTGCACAACCAAAATAATGACAATAAACAAGGATAACGTAGATAAAGCGTGCAAAAAACGGCACACGAAATGAAAATGACATAACACCAACGGATAATAAAAAAGCAAAATTGATGAACTCACAAACCTACACATACACACTCTCACGCTAAGTGGATAATAAAACAAGCCATTATGACCAACGAAACAGGACATTCAACAACTAACGGTTGTAGACCTAGCGGAGGGACTGCTGAAAGAGTACTAGAGTTGTGCAATGAACGGAGACGAGGTGTCTGCAGTTTAGTGGCAAGGACAACGCCTCTTTTAAAGGTTTACAACCGAAATGTGTTGTTTTGCTTTTTTATGTGGCGGTCATTTAATGGTCAACCTTAATTGAAATGTGTGCCCGCACAACAACACAAACACATGCGCACAGGCACCCGAAGCAGCGTACAAAAAAACATAAATCGCAAACATACAAGTATTTAGGCAACATAAAAACCGCAATTTGGCTGTATTGCCACTGTCAATCAAGAGAGGAGGATATTTTCAGCAATAGAAATGTACAGCTGGACACTAGTAACAGCAATTTCAGCTACTTTAGCGTTATTACTACATACTCGTACAACAATATCTCCGCTTTTACAACCGGCACTCATCTGTTAGGAAAATGTAGACAGCTGGTGGGGTGCTGACGCGCACTGGCATGACAGGTTATGACGTATACAGTACATAGACTTGTTACATCACAAGTGTAAGAGCATACAACCAATATTTGTTCACAATCTTAAATGAAATACTTGCATTCACAACAACTATACGGAGACATTGCATTATGAGACACATATTCACATATCTATGAAAAAACACTTATAAATCCTTATCACACAGGAGGGTTTTGCATTTAATAATCAAAAAAATCACATCACAAATACTCATTACATTAAAACTCGGACAGACCCATTTCCACAACAATGCTGCGTTAGTAAACTAAAACGTAAACTAAAAAATAATTTTTAATAATAATTTAATGAACAAAATCTCATTTTGCTCTCAATTCCGAGGAAGTGTCAACGTACGCTATTTCTAAAATAAAAGTACACAATGGTTACTCCAATCACAACCTTTTGATAATTTGTTAAATTCCCTATTTCACATCTGAAATGTTCCTACCACCATACCATCATCATCTTCGTCGTAATGAGCAGTAGTCAATATGACCTCGTTTTACCAGGTTTTTCATATTGTATAACATTTACATTTAGCTTGTTCCTTCACTTCGTATTTTTGTAATATTTTGTTTTTGAGGTTTTCAGTTCCTGCTGGATGATTTTGTTGACATTGATTGATGAGTGACAGACGTTTTTCATGCTCTCAGCACATTTGCTTCTCTCTGGGCATTTATGAAGTATCATCACTGTTATCTTTGTGACAGTTCACTTATCTACTCGCTCAATTTTCACTTTATTCACATTTTTGTTTGTTTTTAATACATCATACCAACCGAAATTATAACTAAATTGCCTTCGATCTTAATTTGCTAAATTTTAATAATGAATAGCTCAATAAGAGATTGTCCAAAGCCTTTACGAAATGCGGTTTTATTTTTTATAAAATTATCTTTGAACTTCAGGTGCAGGCGAACGTCATTAAAAATTTTAAACCAAAAGAAATTTTGGTTGGTGAGTGAGGAATGATTAATTTATACTCTCATAATTTTCAAAGATCGATTTATAAGTATTTTCAAATAATGTTACGAAAGTATAGAAAAGGTTAAGCAAATTTCATTCATATTGAGCTGGTGGTTAAGAAAAGTCTTAGTTTAATTAAAATATGGTACATACTGACCTAAATAAATGGTTTGAAGTCGAAGAACTGGCATATAGTGTTTTGATTGATATAAACAAATATTGAGCAATACAAATGGTACACAGTCAACCAAAAGTTCGAAAATTTTTATATTAGGTATATAAGAATTAGGGAAATTGTTACCTAATTTTACCTATTTTTGACACAAGGGAACATTATCATCTCGTAGTATGTTCTCTCAATTGCATTAATACATCTAAATATGGACCGATGCTTTCGCTACAAGGTCCGTATATTCGGTGTGGGGGGTTGAGAAGTTTCGATAATTTTGAGAATTAGAGTGCGTATATTAAGTGCGCCATTTGTAAGTTTTATTCCATTAACGCTTTATTTCTAAGCTGCAAAGTAAATGGAGCAGATGAAAGTTAGAATTGTGTTATATGAGAAGTGAGAGTGGTTGCTGTCCATTGACCCAACCGATTGGTGAAGTATATTTTCCTGAGATAAAGAATTTCGTCTAAATATGGTCAGTGCCACGCATGCTGCCCAATTTTTACACCGATAAAGCCCTTAAGCTCATTAATTGAAGGATAGAAAATTGATATTAGAATTGTAGTAATCTCTATTATTAATTTTCAACACAACCATTATGTGGTTTTATCATCCGATTTCAATATACAGATTTCTACTCCACTGAAAGCCTCTCTATTGCAATTCCGTGTATCAAATTACTGTTTCATATATTGGGTAGCCGAAAAAGTCTTTTCGTATTTTGTCAATAGATGTCGATGCAGTCGTATACTTCCAGTGCTACCAATCACATTGTGCTGTACCTACTATTTAGTGTTAGAAAGGTAAGATTTTAAGCTTCATTAAAATTAAGTTCGGCGAAGTTGAACAAAATTTACAGCTATTCAAAAATGAGTGAAAATATTTAAGAAATACTCTATATTTTGAAATTTTTGTAAAAAAAGGGAAGAATGCCACGCAAGCCACCAATGAAATTTGTAAAGTTTACGAGGACGATGCGGTATCAGTTCGTGTAGCACAACAATGGTTCGCTCCCTTCCATTCGATCAAAATGTTACATATTTGTTTATTTATTTATTAGTATAAATATAAAAAATAAGTTGATTGCGTTTGATTAGGAACACGAAATCTAGTACTTTATAGATCTTAGTTCAGACCTATACTATACTAAAATCCTCCGCAGGGTACCAAGAGCAACGTTTACCAAGTGTCATCAAGGTAACTTAATAGTTGTACAAATTAATGAAAGTGTTATTAATAAATAAACTCGTTTGGCATTTTATTTATGTTTTGTAATGATTTTACTATTTAGGTGAGAATTTTATGTAGAGTTGCCGTTTTGTTTAGCGATCCTGCGTCGGCGTTAACGCGCATCTCAACGCCTTTATTTAGGTATGCCAGATAATTTGAGGTGTTACAAACAACCGTTGGATGATCAAAAATGTTATTCTCTGTAGTAACATGTTTGCGAGAGTATAAAAATATTTCCAAACCAACTTTATACACAAAAACCGTTAAATATACATCGACATTCTTTTCTATTACTGCTTTTGTTATAAGAGTTTATGAACTATGAATCTCAACCAACAAGTCTGTAAAAGTAGAGGCTGCGCGCACATCTTTAATCTTATAAATTTGTTCACCAACCGGCACGGCTCCATTTTACGTTTTGTCAAATTCATTTTCCTTACCACCTAACTGTATTTTACAACACAATTCAATTTATTCATAAATTTTCCCTTTCGTAGCCGCATTGTAATTACATTTGGAAAATATATTAATATGTATGGTATGTTACCGCTAACAACAAAACCAACGCAGTTCTTTATGTGAATTTTTTCCATTTTCCATTGAAAGCAGAAAGATTGGTGCAGCAATCCTAGGCAATTCGAATTGTTATGCATTCCTGAGGCACAAACCACGTTCACCGTAGAAACTGTTGGAGCCACATGCCACATTTCATTTGTACGTCGCATATGACGAGGAGAGGTAGGAGTGGAAGGTGCATATGACTGCTCACTGCTGTGCTATAGCAAACTGCAGCGTTTTCTATTCGCTTGTTTTTTAATACATACCTAAATGCCAATTGTACTTATATACCAATGTGCATTTTTAATCTCAACTGTACCTATGCCTTGCTGAATGAATTTTAACGTTGCGATAAAAATTTGGCTTCTTTCCATATTATCCACTTAAGGTAATAAGAAATTTTTTGAGGAATACAAACAGCAACATTTCATACAAAATGAAAAAGTTCACCTATCCTCTTTTTGTTATCCGTCCCGTTGCGGGTGCGCTTGTTGTGCTGATAAGTAGCTAAAATTAATTTGAGTCTCAAATGTCGGTAATTTTGTTGGCTTGATTTATAAGCGCTTTCGTCTATGCCTTTTTTTATGACGAATGCTTTTTATTTTTAAGGTAAATTTATTTTTGAAACCCTTTTAACTGCACTTGTAAAAAACCGAAACAAAAAAGTTCATTCCTTTCGCAACGATTTTCATTTGTGAAAAATTGTTGAATAAACTCAGCCGGAGGGAACATGCCGCCGTCTACATACATTATGCTCTTATTTAAATTTAAAAGCACACTACACATACATATATGCATATATGTACATGCATATGTGCTTCATAAGTCTCCATGTACGAATTCATATATTTTTGGAAACTTTGTAAGCAATTTCTATATGGAGGCAGTCAAGTGCTTGAGCATTTTATTTAAGCGCATGAATGGTACTATAAAGCTTAAGTCCTCTTATCCATACAGAAATATGTTTGGCGCAAAAAGAGGTTGAATAAATTGTAGAAACATACAGTAAAAAAATAAAATTTCATTTCATCTCGTAATGCGGCACAGAAGTGGTACGAAATGGCAGCCAAATTAAAATACAACAATAAGCAAATTGAAAGAAAATACCTAAATTGCCTGGTAAACGGTGTAGGGGCAAACATGGCGCATTATTACGCAAATTTGGGGTTGGAGCCTTAAATGTTATATTGCTTGTCTGCTAGTTGTTGTTTTTTATTTGGACCACGAAACTTTACCAATGCATACACACATATTTGAGTATATATCACATATACATATAGGGCATGATTGCGGGGCACTTGAACCAAACAGTATAAATGGGAAATGAAGCCTAAAAGCGCTAAACATAAGCAACATATTTCGAATGTAAATTAAGGTAATAAAAAACAAATAGAAAAGAATATGTCAAATTTGGAGTGGGAGCTCAAACGACTACTGTATGCCTTAAGTAATTTCTTAATTAGCTTGAATATTTGATGTAAACTGTCTTATATTCAGCATATGAGTATTAATGTGGCTCTGCAATAAACTGCATGCATTTTTTTGCGTTCAGACAACCTAGAAGCCTCATAAATACCTAATTTTGATAATTTATTCTGGTTTTAAAGAAAACAGGAATCAAAATTCTCCATTTTAGGCAGTACTTATACGTATTGATGTTCTTTCAGCATGTTGCTACGAAGTATTCCACTTAGCGGTTGTTTGTATCACCTAAAACTAATCAAGTTGGATGTAAAGTTGTATATATAACTGCTGGCAATGCTGCCAAAATTTGACGATAAAAGCCGTATCTCGGGACCTGCTTAAGGGGGTATTCTAGTCTAGAATTTTGAATAAATCGAATTTTTTTGCAGATTCTTAAAGACTGGACCTTTAATTTGCTTGTTTGCTTTATATTTCCCAAAGGAGTTTTTAAATTCCTCTTATTTACGGACTTGTAGCTATTTTACTAATGTAAGTATAGACAGCCTGCATTTAGACTCAAATCTTTAATCGCGTTTTTCTCGAAACTACTATTTTCAACACTTCTGTCATGATTTCTCAAGTTCTAATGAACCGATTAACTTGAAATTTGGTGTGGACCATCTTTATTTATCTCTCTATGGTTGGAACTAGGATTATTAAAAAATTTTGATTTTTTCTATTTTTAAAAAATTTTGATCTTTGCCAAAAAACGGGCAAAAAATTCAAACAGTCGCCATTTACTGAATTTTTTTTTATTTATCCTAGTTCAGACGATAGCGGCATTTGTACCGATTAAAATTTTTTTTTTTCAGATCACCCAAAGTGTTGGAATCGTGTCAGGAAGAGCGCACCCTTATTTTCTCACCCCGCCACGCCACCACGCCGCAATTAATCAAATTATCACAAAATTTTTTTTTTTATTTTTTTTTGTATTCTTAATATATCAATAAATATCTGATAAAAAATTGGATAGTAAAAATTTTCTTAGTTTTGTTTTATTGGACTTTAAAAAATGCCGTTAAATAGCATTTCTAGACTAGAATACCCCCTTAACCGATTTCAACAAAATTCGGCAAGTAGCATTATCCTGACATTACTATGTCACAGTGCACATAGGCAAAATCGGACTAAAATTTCTCATATAACACACTTTTAAATTCTATCTGAATCTTTCACTTTCCAGTATTCAAATTAATCACCAATGAATATATGAGCTGAAACTTTTCACGAATACTTTTCTTGAAAGGTGCCAGGTCATAACAAAAAATTATCCACATCGAGCCAAACCGCTTCAAGCCCCATTTACCGAATATGTAGATCCCAGTTCCTATTTCGAAAATTTTATCCAAAATATAGGTAAATTTGTGAGACATAATATGTCCGTGTGCCAATATGCGAGTCATATTACTAATATCGAGTGAACGATTTTTTTAATAATGATGAGCCTAAAATAAATAAAATCGCGTTTAAACTTGCCCTTAACCCCATATAACTAATATCAGGGTATTCGAACATCCGGTTGTCATTATCCAGCATATATTGGTCATGAGCATACAATATCATCAAAAAGGTATAAACGCATTTCTTTTTTCTACATTTAACACAGCAGATGTGAAGGTGGGAAGAAAGGGGTGACTTTCTGATGTCTTCTTACATGGCCCACGATGACGACTTCCACCAGTACCTCTATCAAGATTGACAGAGGAAAACAGCAAGGAGGACATCCTAATAAGATGTGACGCCAATTCTAGACACACCATATGGGGGAGCTTCAACACAAACAGCAGAGGTGAGTCGCGTTTATAATAGTATTATAATAGGGGCGAAAAGCCAGTTTTCTTTTTCCCAAGCTAGGTAAACTTTTAGGGTTGGGAGGAAGTCGAGGAATCATCCAACCGGATCACACCTGGATACTCTTCAACATTCACGAGAAATCCAAACTCCCCTTCAATATCAAAATCTCAGAATAACAGCTTGAGATAAATTTACCAAGATGGCAACAAAAGCTTAGTAAAAGCAAATGCCTGAATATAATCAGCACTGTGCAGCACCAGAAGAGTTAGAAAAAGTCTTAACCACCTTCTTCAACCTTCATTTTGAGCGGCGTTGAAGACTGACAAGATACTCGTCTCGCCATCGATTCCAGAAGTGCTGTCTAAATAACAAAATGGTAAGTTAGAAGCAAAGAGTCTAAGGCGCGTTTAAGATAGTTTTGATTCGTTTCACACCAGCCTTCCAGAAGCCACCCACGTGAGGGGCGTTTGGAGGGTTGAAAAGCCAGAATTTGTGGGCGTTTGCGAAATATGATGACACTCTTCCATCGCAAATGCAGCGTTCGTTCCTTTTCAGCACCCACGAAGTTAGTGCCATTGTAAGAGTATGGTAAATGTGCTGGCAGTACCCTCTTCAGTTAGTAAAGGTTTGAAAGTAGCAATGAAGGTAAATTAAGCTCGAGATGCATTGCACCAGTACTCATGCAAATAAATGAGCATATGTAGCCCTTGGTGAATTTTGCATTCTATGCATAAACTTCACGGCCTAAGGATCTGCGTAATTGACTACGCTATGTAGAAAACATCTGGTTGAAGTGACACGCATTGAAGGCAGATCAGCCATGATGGTAACTCAGTCTTGTGTAACGAATGCATTTTCGATATATACCGCGGACGAGGTTACTAGTGCCTGGAAATCCGAAATCGTCGTTGAAGGCTTGCATTACCTGAGGTCCACCATGTAATGTTAAAAGATGTATTTCTGCTGCGATCAATTAAGCGAGAGGTGATTTTTTCAGCACTATTATAGAATGTTTAACATAGTTCGAAAGTGATTAGTTTTTGATGCGGTCTGCTACTCCTAGGATACCATGTCTAGAAAAGTTTGTAGTCGTGCTAGACTGTTTTGTGTATATATTAGCTGGTTTTCTCTGTAATTAGAAATTTCCTTTGTAAAAGCGATAAACTGAGTATACTTTACCAATGATATGTTAGCATTTTGATTTTCAGCGCAGTACAAACTGCCGAATTTTCGTATCCCGACATTAGACCGTGTGTTATTGATTAAATAAGTGATGATGCGTTTGAGTCTGTTGAATGAACGACACTTTGTCAAAATATCCCAATCATCAATGATTAGCGTCAGCAGTGTGCAGAGATCGGCCAATTACTGTTATTCTTATGTAGCCACTGAGGGCCATGCCACGAGGCGTCGGTGCGTCACCGACCCGATTGGCCGCGAATACTGGCCAGCGGCTGAAGTTTCCTTGTAACCTTGCCAGGATAATCATTGAGTGCATCCATGCGTATAATTCGGAGAAGGTGTAGACTTGAATAGACTTGCTTCATTAGTTTTGCTCCTAAATGAGCTGCACAAAGCTCCAGTCGTGGTAAAAAGGTAGTTTTCATAGACGCTAAGTAAGTCATCCATATAAAGGTCTGATATTATAACTTTTATGTCCTCCTTGTTTGCGTTTGACGCGTTTAGTGCAGCTCGATGCAGTGACTTTTCAGCAAGATGCGATTCTGAAGCAACTCTATACTTGACCCTTAATGGACGATAATCGCGGACTGGCTCTGCCGATTCGAAGGACTATCCGTTGATAAGCTGTGTCCTCTTTGGCGACATAAACCTGGCGATACATCTTTTCGATGTCGGCTAGAATTCCAAAATGGTGAGTGCGAAAGCTAACTAAAATAGAAAATTGATCTTGCTGTAGTTGTGGGTCTACGATGAGGGCTCATTTAAAAAATTCCCCAGATGTTGACTTCATAGATGAGTTGAAAACGACTCGTAGTTTCGTGGTTTGACTTGTGGTCTTTACCTCCGCATTATGTGACATATAGTATACTTTATTTGTTGTCGTCTTAGCTGGTTCCATGTGTTCCCATAGAGTTGAGTTCCTCCAGAAACATGGTATACTCTTTGTGAAGTCGTTCGTTAGCTGCAAATCTTCTTTCCATGCGGAGTAATGCTTGAATGGCTACTTTCATCGTAATATAAGGACGTCATTCTTCAAAGGTAAATGCACGATGTATGACCATGCACGTTCGGTTGTATCGTCGTATAGAGTAGCGAATTTTAAACGAAGACATGAAAAATTGGGACATTTTTTTTAAATAAAATCTCGTTTACGGAATATCGATGATATCGTGCTTAAAGGACTATAATATGTGGCGTTTATTAACTCTCGAGGTTAGATGTGGAAGAATAAAAAAATAATAATAAAAAGGGAAGCTAGATTGACAGCAAGTACATATGTAAGTGCTGCCTAGCAAGCAAACATACATATGTTTATAAAGGTGATGCCAGATATATACATATACATAATATAATTATAATATATATATTATTATTGTTCAATGGCTCCTATTACTACCTTCGGGATTATATAGGATGTGAACTTTATTGTTTCTGACAAGGTTATGTTTCACAGGAAACTCTTGTCTAACATTTTATCGAGATATCTTAATTTTTACTCAACTTGCAGCTTGAAAGGACGTAAGTACAGTCACAAGGATATAAACCCGTATCATCTCCTGGTTATTTGCATACATACTTATGTATGTACATTTACTTCGCTTTGTTACAAACCAGCGTAAGGCGAACAGTGAAAGTAATCGGTGCAACCCATTGAATACGCACATACCTTTTACGAAGTAAGTGGGTAATTACCACAACGGATATATGAATAAATAAATTACCCACAATAACACTACCCAAATTCAAGGTGTCCAAGTACTCGTGCTGATGACTAAATGGTCAGCAGGGATAATAGAATAGCTGATCGCGAACAGTCTTTCCGATGCCCGGGTGAGGTCGGGGGTATGAGACGATACCCCTACCGGCCTATTCGTGGGACAACAAACAAAAACAACAGATAATACTTAACTCATTGACGAAAAACGCTCTGACGGGGACAACGGTCAGGACTACGACATATAGGACTCGAGGACCCTTCACCGAGTTCGACGAAGACACCCTCAACTGGATTTTTATCCGGCCACGGGCTGTCAACTCGTCACCATTCGTCGAAATTTCTTTAGGAACCTACGCAAAGTGATTAATGTAATTGAAAAGTTTCTACATCACAAATAGTATACAATGGCGGCTTTCTTGACGTAGACGAGGCTATCAACAAAATAGAAATAAGCATAATTATGGAATCCCTGTGACATGGTTGCATAGATGACATGGTGTGCAGATGAACATAAAGGATTATAGCATTAAATGGTTCAGCGACTCGATCAAGCTATGTAAGCAGAGGCACTCCTCAAGGAGGTGTCATTTCCCCACTTTTATGTGTGATGGCGCTGAAGGGAAGAAGAAATTATTAAATTTAACTCAATGAAGGAGGAGTGAAAGCAATAGCAAAAACTTGGTATGTGGGTTCCTTAGTACAAAAAAAAATCGAGTTCGTAGATGGGCGTAATCGGACCACTGCTACGCCCATAAATCGCCATTAACCGAAAACCAATATAGTGCCATAACTAAACCCTTATTTAAGATATAAAAGTTTAATTTGGCACAGGGGATCGCGGTAGCTAAGGACACCTATGAGAAGAAAAATTTGTGGCATGGCTCCGCCTTCTAGTATGTTTAATGTGCTCATCTCCTAACCCACAAAGCTACAACAACCAAATTTGCTCAGCACGAATATTACAGGAACTCCTACCATAGTGTGTAAGTGGATGAAATCGGATGAGAACCCCGCTCACTCCCCATATAACGGTACTATTCAAAACTACTAAGATCGCGATAAATCGATAACTAAATGCGCCAGAAACGTAAAAATTCGCCGTCGGGATGGTCGGACAAGGCTTTATAGCGACCGTGGTAAAAATTGAACGATGGGCGTGGCACCGCTTACTTTTTGGTGAAATCCCACATCGCGGGACCCGACCAAACCGATTTCGATAAAATTTCGAACGTGGCATTATTTTCATATTCCTATGTAGCGCAGTGAAAATGAGCGAAATCGAACAATAACCACGACTACTTCCCATATAGCACAATTTTATATTCTATTTGATTTTTTTACTTTCCAATACAGAAATCAAGAAGCAATTAAGGGGGTATTCTAGTCTAGAAATGCTATTCAACGGCATTTTTTAAAGTCCAATAAAAAAAAACTAAGAACATTTTTAGTTTCCAATTTTTTATCAGATATTTATTGATATTTTAAGAATACAAAAAATAATAAAAAAAATTTTTGTGATAATTTGATTAATTGCGGCGTGGTAACGTGGCGGGGGTTGAAAATAAGGGTGCGCTCTTCCTGACACGCTTCCAACACTTTGGGTGATCTGACAAATCAAAAAAAAAATTTAAAATTGTGAAATTTTTCCAATTGCGCTGCCGTTATGGCATAAATAAAAAAAAAATTTCAGTAAATGGCGACTGTTTGAATTTTTTGCCCGTTTCTTGGCAAAGATCAAAATTTTTTAAAAATAGTAAAAATCAAAATTTTTTAATAATCCTGGTTCCAACCATAAAGAGATATATAAAGAAGGTCCACACCAAATATCAAGTTAATCGGTTTATTAGAACTTGAGAAAACATGTCAGAAGTGTTGAAAATAGTAGTGATTAAACTTTGTACGCACATTGACTTTAGTGTATGCCACTTTATGACAAAAAATTATTCAAATCCAACCAAAACTGTTCAAGACCCAATACCGAATATGTGGACCCCAGTACCTTTATTTGACTTTTGTTCAAAAATATCGGTCAATGTATTCATTTTTTTCTGCAGTAGTAATTTTATGTATCCAAAATTGGTGAAATCGAGTCAATACTTCCCTGAGTCCCTATATACCTAATATTAAAATTTTCGAACTTTCTGGTGATTTTATGTTAGATATATAGGCCAATGTTTGAGTTATCTTAATTAAAATTTTAGAACGTATTTATTTCATAACAAGTACTTAGTTTATATTGTGCTTAAAATGGATACAATACAACAAAAACATCCGTCCGATTTCGTATAATTACTACATATAATGATTTTGGTTTTTCTAACAAATCTTATGACTATGAGACTAAAAATACCAAATGCTTTTAATCAAACTCGAAATTCTTAGGCTCGGGATAATACACCCTTTAATACAATCACTTTAAAGTCAAAACATCTCCTGTACATTTATTTTTTCATATTAAACCCATTAGGTGCGGAATCACACCCTTTTTTAATTTTCAAACTTCAGACGCCCCTCTCTTCTGCGATCTTCTGTGCGAAATTGCAGTTCTATAAATTCATTTATATCTACTTATACATATATAAATTACGAGTCACGTTAGCAATTTAGCAATCAATAACTTCAATAAAATATCAAAAGTTTTACGACTATGTATATATGTAAAAATAATTTTCAAAATCTCTTGGATCATTATATCGGCAATCAAGTTATATTAAATAATATTTTCTTACTCCTTCTTCTTTATTGGCGTAAACACCGCTTATGGGGTCATAGGCGAGTTTACAACAGCGCAGTCATTTTTCTTTTCGCTGTTTGGCGCCGATTGGAGATTCCAAGTGTAGCTAGGTTCTTCTCCACCTTGTCTTTCCAACCTACTGGATGTCGTCCTCTTCCTCTGCTTCCCGCCGGGGGGTACTGCGTCGAATATTCTCAGAGTTAGAGTATTTTCATCTCTTCGGATGACGTAACCTAGACAGCGTAGCCGCTGTACCTTAATTCGCTGAACTATGTCTTCGTATATCTCTTACATCAAGCCGTAAGCTCTGGCAGCTAGTGATTCTTATTCTGTAAGATAATAACTGTATTATTATTTTTTATTTGCAAAATAAATCTCGTACATCTCATGTTTCCATCGACTGTGGTATTCGCCGTTGCCAATGTGCAAAGGACAATAAATCTTCCGCAGGACCTTTCTCTCGAAAACTCGTAACGCCGACTCATCAGATGTTGTCATCGTCGATGCCAACATATGGCAGGACGGAGATGATTAGTGACTTGTGGAATTTGGTCTTTGTTCGTCGAGAGAGGACTTTACTGAAATTGTTGTTTATGTTAATGCTGGTTCCAAGATAGATATTTGCGACTTCGAAGTTATGACTGTTAACAGTGACGTGGGAGCCAAGTCGCGAACGCAACGTCTATTTGTTTGATGACAGGAGATATTTCGCCTTGCCCTGGTTTGGATCGGTCGAGTCTTGCTAATATATATATTTATATATATTTGTTTATTTATAGTTTCTCAATTAACGGCATTTGAGGGTTGTAGTTGGTCTAGTTCAGCCCATCTGCCTTATCAACCTCCATTAGGTAGCAAAGAACTCGTGTTCTTAGTTTTAACTCAATATCTCAAATTTTACATTCGGCATTCAGCTCATTTATCTTCGTGATCTGCGTAACTCCCTTAGTGTGCCTGCAGTGTGGAGACTACGTCCACCCAGGTTTGAGTTTACATTAAACTGTGTTGCAACAATATACAAATTATAATTGTGGAAAATTTTTAGATAAAATAATTTTATTGGTGTAGAGGAGGCAGAGAAATATATGAACCGATTTGATCCAGTTTGAGAACAGTTTTAGTGCAGTAAACAGTTTAACGTAAAATATCTAAATTGTAAGAAATCTAGAGATATAGGGATCAATAATACCGTTTTATGATATGCATATGACTGTAGTTTTTATCGATTGCAAACATTTTTACACCAATTACTTCGTAGTGAACATAAATATTTTCATCGAAATTGGTGTTAAAAGTCCAGGAGATATATGGGAAGACCACAATTGAAAAATTTTGAAACCACATGCGACCTCCCCTCCTGTACACGAAATTTTTGCTGAATTGAGTTTAGCACTTCCTACCTTTTCTAACAACACCGTTTCATGAATTTTGACTGGTCTGACTTGCTTTAGTAATGTCAGCATCTTCAGACGGTCAGACAGACCACAAGATCAATTTAACTTCTCATCCTGATTTTGATGTATGTATTCTACATATCGATGCCATTTATTTTAAAATGCTGCAAATAACCGTTAGATGAGCAGCCCCATTTTACTCTAGGAAGAATGTTTGAACGCATTATATGCAACCCTTATTCTAGTACTCTAATATGTGGGTCTGTATACTACTAAGTATTAGCCTCGTCTCAATTGGAGTGAAAGTACTTGTACCTAGATTTATACTCAAGTACTTGAAGAAAGCAACTAAATGCTTTCTATTTATTTAGAGCTTTCCTTTGTTTCGCTAAGTAGTAGGCAATTATTCATTAACGAGAACAATGCATACTTTGCTACTTTCATACACACACACATCGATGTACAAATGTGTGTAGGTAAGCTCTAGCAGAGAGAATACAGTCCAATTCACAATTCCGCCATTCAAACTGCGTGTGCAAGACCTCGCTAAATACTACAACTTGCATACTTCCATACATACTTAAATATACTTGTATGTATATATGTGTGTGCGCGTGTATTCATAAGCCTTTCACTGCTGCCACCCACTTGACAAAGCTCAACTACACTAGTTGATTGCAAGCGTTTGCGTTCATTATCCATAAACGATCGGCCGCGGCGCGAATTCACAGCTATTTTGTTTGCGTTTCCATTGTTGTTGCTGTTGTTGTTGTTTAAACAACATATTTTTTATTTATAATAATGCGCGTCGTATTATTGCGGGCGTTTTTGTTGTGCGCCTGCTAGCAATTGTTGTTATTTATTGTTGCAACAATAATGCTTACATGCAATTGTCGTCGTTGCTGTTGCTGTTGTCGTCGCAGCATCTGCTGCAGCTGCCTGCTGGCGCGTACACATTTAAAGAACAATGGCGGCGCAGCAAACGCTTATTTACGATTAATTGCCAACGCAAATATTCATGAAATGTTGTTGCTATCAGCGCAATTGCTGATTTCGTGGCAGTTCTCGTTGCTATTGTAGCAGTTGTTGGCAATGCTACAGTACGTGCGTGTTGGTGTGTGGGCGTTTGGACGTGTGTGCAAGTGTAATTGCAGTTGCAACAAATGCCTGCCAGCGTGTCTGCATTAAATACTTCATGATTTTTGTTTTGCGGCATGATAACAACAACAACAACAACAATAACAACGAAAACAAAAGCGAAAGCTGTTGTTGCAACAATTATTACAATTGTGGATCGTATTTGTTGTGCTTGCCATAGTTGTTGTTGCTTTAATGTGGCTTTTAGTGCGATGCGGCGGCGTGTTGAATTGCGAAAAAATAAGTGCAATTTATTTTAATTCATTTTTCTACGCACACATTCATACAAACGCTCAACGCGTTTATTTGCAGTTTTTGCTTTCATTGCCACAGAAACCGAAATGCCGTTGGGTATTTGTTGCAATTACTGCAACAAGAGCGGCAACAACTAAAATCACACGTATTGTAGTTGTTGTTTAACACAATTTTAAACAATTTTCACATTTTCGCATTATGGAAGCGGAGGATTCCTTCGATACGTTGCAAATGGAGTTGTTGTTAACGGTGTTCATTTTGCATTATAACCTCGCTTATTTATCGATCCTCTCGAGAGTTAGAGCATCTCTCAGGGCGTCAACTCAATCTCGAACTTTTATCGATTCGATTTCGTTCCATAGAAAATTCATAATTTCTTTTCAAAAATGTAAGCAGTTGACTGCAAATATGTATACAGTCAAACCTGGATAAGCGAGAGTTCAAGGGCGCTCAATCTCATTCTCGCTTATAGAGGTTTCTCGCTAACCCGAGTGCGATAAAATAACAAAGTTATAGCCATAGAATAGGTACAATATTGACAAGAAAACAATACAAAAAGAATTGTAGGAATTTTCACGAAAGTTAAGAATGAGCCATAAAATAGCAGGTGTTAAATTTTGTAGTGTGTTTTGTCATTTGTTACTGTATGTGTGTATCTTTTATGTATGTAGGTATTCTTATTGTAACTATAGTTCCTCCTAAATAATATACATAAATAAATAAAGCGTGACTGTCGCTTATAGAGGTATAGATAAGTATTATTCTCACTTACGGAGGTCCATGAGGGAAAAACGACTCTCTCTTATAGAGGATTCTGTTTCTCGCTAATAGAGGTTTTGGGAGCTTAAAATGACGGGTCCTGACTCTCACTCTCACTTATAGAGTTTTCTTACTGATCCAGTTCTCACTTACCCAGGTTTGACTGTATAAGAGTTACTTATCATCCGTTTATAAGCGGCTTGAAATCGTAAAACATCTTTTATTGTTGGATAAGTTGACAAAGAAAGTTTTAAGAGTTTGTAACTTTTAATCACATTGTGTTCATTGGTGTTTTGTTGTCATTAACCCGCAAGCGCAAAGTCAGAAAGCAAATTTCTTCCAGATTTATTTCGAATAAACACTGAAAGCTAGGTTTAAGACAAGTTCGCTCCTCAAGAGTTGAGTGTATTATTTGTTATTTAAATTCAGTTATTTGAAAAGCGTATGAGTAAGTTTTAATGATCCCTTAGGTGTGAAATTTCGAGAAATCGATTTTTTTTTGTTGCATTATCGTTTAGTATACACTGTAATACATATTCTCTAAAATTTTGAAATCGAGATTCAAATTATCACGGTCGCTACAGCGTTTCTTGCAGAAAGGGATCAGGAAATGGTGTTCTTCAAAACGGTTTCCACTCTCAAAAGAAGAGCTTTGAAGTTATCTAGTTACAATTTAGAGAGAAAATTTTTAGTTTGCTAACTCGCTTCAGAATTTTTTTTTTGAAATCTTCCTATTTTTTTTCTACGAAAAACTGTCGAAAAAAGGACGAAATTCGATACTTTCTGTTCAAACCGCCGCCATTTTGTCAAATTTCAAGCAAACAAAAAAGCTTCTATTACGCGATAGCGACTTTCTTACAGATTAACACTCTTTTTGAAATTTTTGTTTTAGATCAAAACAGAACCTTTTTTACGTGCCATTTCAACAATTTATTTAACGTTATACACCCAATAAACAAACATAAAAAAATCATTTTGTATTCATCATGAATGTATTTTTTTATAAAAAAAATAAGTCGGCCTAAATAGTTAATTCAAGCATTAACATTTCCGGAGGGTCACACTGAAACGATCCCATTGCGATTCAAATGAATTTATTTTCCTCAATATCATTCATTTCAAATTGTTGGAACTTTTCTAATGGCTAAGGAAGGCGTTGCAGCTTCAAAAGAAGGATAAAATAGATTTCGGAAAATGTTTTAGAATTAGTTAGAAACAACAAGAAAATATTTAAAATAAAATAAAAATTTAATTTAACTGTTGTAGTGGTTATTAGTTATTATGTAAGTAGTCTTTTTACCGACCCTTACATGAGATCTTATGTCAGCACCGTGTTTAAAAATTCTAATATGTATATGAGGTACTATTTCATCAGTTACTGGGTAAACAATTGGTGGCGTCTGACCCTATTTGCGGAAATTTCATACGAAAACGGAAATGAAGAAACGTACTGCTTAGGGATAATAAATTAAGTAGAGGTAGTCTCCTGATAAGCGCTTATTTCGCCAGCTTCGACCTAGAGCCCAGTACTATAGGGACCTTTCACAAATGAAAAGATTCCTTGCAAGACCTTGATTTCGATCGGTCAGTTAGTCAAGCATCGATATGAATATGCTACAGTGGTCCGATTTGAACGATTTCTTTGGAGATTGTACCAGTCTTACACAATAATTTAGGCCATATTTCTTGCTGATATCTCGGATCGGATAGATCCGTTAATGGCGGTTCCGACAAATTAGCATCTTCTTCTATAGACAAAGACATGTCCAAAATGTCTGATCGATATCTCAAAAACGGACGCAATAGTTCGCGTATATGTAGACAGACATTTATATACATATGTACATTAGATCGGGTTGATGTAAACAGCCGTGAAGTATTCTGCGGATTGTTCTAAACAATTTTGCGCAGTTTTTTAGGGTTCATACAATTTTTTTCTTCAGGTTTTGATATATCCGAGTGAACTTTAATACGTACATATGTAGGTGCATTTTGATATTCTATTGATGTTTCTCGGAATCGGTCACATCGGACAATTATATCACATATCTCCCAGACAACCGATTATTCAGCTGACTCGAATGTTTTGGACCTATATTTTAATTAAAAAAAACTGACCACATTTCAAGCAATATGGATTAAAATTGAGTAAGATATTTAGCATGTAGCTCTGAAAATGTTTGTACCATATTTTTAAGACACGCAATTCACCACCATCTGAGAATGTTCACAACTAGTGAAGTAGCATTTAAAGTAGAATTTCGAAGGAGTAGAAGAATTAAATTACCAATAGAATATTAATGAAAACACAATACTTTTTAATTTGAATATTTTAATTTTGCATAAATAAGCAATTTATTATTCACGCTATTATTTTTTTATTAAATTTTGTCTTAATTATGATATTAACATATATTATGGCATAATGTAACTACACGCTAACTGGGCATCATTCCAATTGTATGTATGTAATTATTATTAGTGTAATTAAGTACTTGCATTAATTAGAGTAATAAGTATTAATGTATATATTTATATGTAAGAATTATATGTATATGTAAACTACTTTTTGGCTTTATACGCTGTTTTCACACATAAATGCGACGCTACATAAATACTTACATAATTAATTTTCCATATATGACTTAATGAACATAGTATGTATAATCGCAAGACTATTCTCTAACAAAACATACACACATATCATATAGAGACTTACATACATACAAGTATTTTACAAACACGACTGTTTTAAGCCTCTGAGTACACATACATATATACATTTATAATCGTATTTAGATAAATATATATACACATGAATCTGTTCTAGATTTTATTTAGATTTAAGCACAAATATTGAGCAAAGAGACACCGCAGGTCAACATTTAATTATTTACAAATTTAGTAGCGAAAAGAAGAAAGCGAAAGAGAACAACTTTTTACAAATATGGAAGGGTTTGATTAGTTTATATTTAGTTTTGTATGGCTTTGTTGTTTGTTTACTTGGAAACCTAAACGTTTGAACATTGATTACAATTTTTACTTAGCACTTTCCTATTATACAGACCACACATTAACTTTAAGAGAAAACACTCAATAATTTTTACGTACACTCTTCCACGAATGTATCCCGCTTCAGTTAGCTTTTAACATTTCTTCTTGTTTTCTCCATGCACTTAAGCAGTGAAATTCTTTGTATGTGAAACCAATGTTTTCTGTATGACACAATATAAATTTACAACACTTTGCGGATTCTTCCGACAAGAGCTGAAAGCCTCTTCTTCTTCTCTCCACTCTGTTAATACACCTTGTGCACTGTGTTGGCTCTTTCAACACCGTTGTCATTACTGGCGCCACCAGCACTGTTGATATTCAACTCCCTGCCACCACCGCTGCTGTGCATCTCCAGGCAATTGACACTTTTCGCCAACAGCTCGAATGGTGTCGCTTTCCGCACCACGTCGCTACCACCAGCAACACTGTTGCCGCCGCTAGTTGAATCCCTATTGCTCTGTGCTAACGACGCTTGCGTTAAGGACAGCTCCTCCTCATCCTCGTCGGCTTCCACATCGATTGCGGTTTCCTCCTCTGTATCCGAGTCATCCATATCGTGTACTGATGTCGGCGTCGGCGTTGTTGGCGCATGATTGGTGTATGGCGGCTTTCGCAGTGAGATTGGACCTCCGCAGTTGGGTACCACTGCGGCCGCCAAGCACCCCACGCCCTATACCAGCGAGGAGAGGGGTGGCCGTGGTGGGCTTGTGTTGCGTGCTGCTGCCGCCGCATAATACTGCATGGGATGGTGGTGCGGTGGTGGGGGTGGTACAAATCCCGCACCAGAGCCGTCATGATAGAGCACTGGAACGCGGACCAAACGTTGTGCGGCATGTGCCATATTCGCCATGTTGGCTGCCTCCAGTTCGGCTGCCAGCTGACGTTTCCATTTGTTGCGTCGATTTTGAAACCAAATTTTCACTTGTGTCTCAGTGAGACGCAGTGAGGCAGCTAAACCGGCACGCTCCGAAGAGCTGAGGTAGCGTTTCATATCGAATGTGGACTCCAACTGAAAGACCTGTGCTCGCGAAAACACTGTGCGAGTCTTTTTCTTGCGTTTCGTTTGATTCCCATCGCCGCCTTGTGGCGAAGAGCCGTCTGAGGGTCCATCATTGCCATCGTCTTCTTCGATAATCTCTTCGCCATCATCGTCGGACTCGTTGGAACTGCTGGGCAATAAATAACTGGAATTCGAATGCGAGCTGTGGTGGCTGAGCAGCGGATGCCCGTTGCTACCGCCGCCACTGCTTGTAGGCGTTGAAGGTTGATGCGGATGCGTCAGATGTGAATGTTGTTGTTGGCTATGATTGTAACCATGCGGCGAAGGCGATTTATTGCCATTGCTATGGCCATTGTTGCCACCATTGCCGTGAGTGTTGCTGCTGCTGTTGTTGTTGCCAATATGGTTTGGGCTGAGCGATGTAGGCGAGGAAGGATTTTCCGTTGTGTTGGTTGAGGAACTGTCTGCAATGAGAAAGAGAAACGAGAGAATCTAATTAGTTCGGGTTATTTGTTTAAGAGTAACAAATAATGAACGATAATCGCAAATGCGAATGACTGTGACTCCTTGTTTCCTTAGTTGGACTAAACAGAAAAGCTGTGATTTCTGGGGTTGTTGGTTACGCGACCCTTATCCACATATACAAACTGATTTTGCAATGCTGAGACTCACTCGTTCTCAGCGAGCGTTCAAAGCGCAGGAGCAGTGAGTAAGCTCGCTCGCTTGACACGAGAGCATGTGGTTAGCTAGAGTTGGTAACTTTGTGTATATTTTCTGTTAATATGTTTTAGTGGTGGGAAATGTAATTAAGTGGCAGTTTGTGGGCGTTTGTGTTCCACTTCTATTCATTTCCACAGCCACTTAGTGCTATTTGCTCGGCACTTTGAATATGTATGCCAGTGTGTTTAAATACTTTTTAAAATGGCTGTCAGTCGGTCGATTTTCCTACAACTAACCTATTAGAGGAAAGTGGCAGCAATCATAACTTCTACATTTCTTTATTTTGAGTAAAATTCTATTTTTTCCCTAGAGAAGCCAAAAAATGGATTTGGAAAAATGAATTTTAAATGAATAAAAATCCATATACCAAGCACAGGGATTACTATAACGGTCATAATGAAGGATATAGGAAGTGTTTTAACAAAAATTTGATCTGATTGAAAAGTAGGTAAATTTTATAGCAAATTCAGACGTTGTCTAACAAGGTCCGTTCCAAAGAAAACAGGACTCTAGGCCCCCTTGGTGGCGCCATCTATATGTCGATCTGCTATCTTTATTGATTGTCCGGTGAAAATTTCATGATATTTCATTGATTGGAAGTGAAGTTATTGCGTTTTAAGTGTCAATAGGTTTGTGTTATCGGTGCGAAAATAAGCTTCGAACAAAGAGCCAACATTAAATTTTGTTTAAAAATTGGTAAAACTTTTACTGAAACGTTTAAAACGACAAGTTTATGACTGCCTATCCCGTAGCAGAGAGCACGAGTGGTTTCAACGTTTTCAAAGTGGTCGTGAGGACATACATAAATGACGATCAACATGTGGGCCAATCAAAATCCGTGATCACCGGAAATTCCATTGAAAGTGTAAGTGAATTCATCAAAAATCAGCCTAAATCATCAATGAAATTCATGGAAATGGAATTGAACATCTTCAAAACATCGATTTATCGCATTTTGACCGAACATTTGGGCTTACGAAGAGTGTGTGCACCATTTGTTCCGCACAAATTGACTGACGACCAAAAATTGCGTCTCATCGATCGACGCTTGTGACCGATTATTTGAGCAAAAATCACATTTGAACCATTAACCACTCCCCGTATTCACCTGATATGGCAACGTGCCCCTGAAAGGAAAGCGTTATGCAGACGTACATATGTATGTAGATGCCATTCAAAAGGCTTGCACCGGCATACTGGCGGTCATAACGGCCAACGAGCTAAAACACTCGTTCGACACACTTTTGGACCGTGCAAAAAGCTGTATTGAAGCAGAAGGTGACTATTTTGAATGAAATAAATTGATTTTGCCGAAAAAACATTTGTTCTGTTTTTTTTTTAAGTCCTGTTTACTTTGGAACGAACCTTATATATGTATATATCAGTATACAAAGATATTTTGGAAATTATTGTGTTGCACCAAATTTTTTTAGTCAAATGAAAATCATATTGAAATTTATTTTTAATTTTGGAAGAAAATTCTTTATTATTTAAACAAAATTCATTTAAGATCTCAATTTGTAGAATAATATTAGCGTTTTAAACAATTACGTGCATACATATGCATGTACATACCTTTTTGCACTTGTGATACAGCGAATTTACAGTGATTGGAATGTTGAAATGCTAAACTGTCATTTAACACTATCACTATTACATATTGTTGTTTGCTGAGGTAAATCCACATTTGAGCAACTAAATATACATGTAAATACATATGTACATAGATGCATATGCAGCGACACCCTGCCAGAAAATTAAAATAACAGAAACGTAGATGACGTAGAATTTAGCCATGCATGTACATATGTCCGTCCGTCTGTCTGTATCTACGTGAACTAGTCTCTGAGTTTTTGAGATATTGATCTGAAATTTTGTACACCTTATCTTTCCCCCAGGAAGCCGCTGCTATGCCGGATATCATATATATATCATGGCATAAAAATTAGACGATCAAATTCATATACCTTTTTAGAAAATTTCTTTGTTTGTCGAAATGTCCTCAAGAAATTTGACAAGAATTATTATTTACAATCGTCAAAAATTCCAAGAGGGTATTGCTGCAATAAGCAAATATATGCATATGTGCGTTATTCCGCCATTAGCTTAAGTACATTCCAACGGCGATAATAACGTACAAACTTAAGGCCAATTTACATGAACAAATTCAATTGCGATTGTAGTTACTTAATTTAAGAGGCCAATTAAATAGGCTTAAACTACTGGTATTGCATGGAAACACGCTGCGCCCGTCACCCCATGCAAAACATACATATATGTACTTGCTTGTACATGTGAATATACGACTAAAATTCCACATACGTCGGTTTGACCAGACAGTTATCCACCCACTCAGGCTCACAGTTGGTTGTGCATAGTGGTGCAAAAAACCTCAACCAACGCGATGTACTTAAGCAACGTAACTTAATCCCTGCTACAAATTGCAATTAATTGAAAACCGATCGAAGCAGCGGGAATGCAATGCACTGAGCAACGTTGGCGGGTTAGCCCACTAGCGGTGGGAGGCGCTGCTGTTAATGGTCGCATGTGTGTGTAAGGCTTTTGTGGCTTCAAATTGACTGCAAATTGTAAGGCGAAGCGGTCACTACGACAGAACGGAATTTAATCGAAGGCGACATTCAAGAATGTCACAAAGAATTCGACGATTATGCAAAGTGACGATTACGCGTTGCGCCGAGACTATTAGTGGAATATTTGTAAACTAGCACCGTTACATGTTGGTAATTCACTTGTCAAAGGCATAGCGTGAATTCCTCAAAGCATTGCAATTGTAGGGTAAATGAAGTGTAAAAGCAAGTTGAGCACAAATTTAAAGCTAAACGGTTCAGAGTGTTTTCTAGACCTAAACAAGTAAGAAAATACCAAGTTCGAGTGTAACCGAACATTTCATACACTTGCAACTTGCCAAGATTAAAACCAGGGAAATACCTTCCTTATTTGTTTATCGATTTGGATTTTTTTTATATAAAAATTTCGTACCAGCAAAATGTGTATGAAACTAACGCCATTTTTATGTTTCATTTCTACTTGGTTGTGAATTCTGAATGTAGTTAATCTATTTTTAATATTAAAAAGGCTGCTTAATGTGTTCTAAATAGAAAGACAAGTGAAATTGCTTATAATTTTTTTTAAATACATACAAAATAGGCAGTACATGTAAAATATTCAAAAATATACACCGGCACAAAAAATCAGCTGGTTTGACTTTCAACTTAATTCTAAATCCGTTTATGCACCCGTGTTACCCCACGTCTCCCCATGTAAGAAAGATATTTACATATATTCTATACGAGTAGGCCATTTAGCTGGTGGTGAAATAGTAGGGGGATTCTCTTGCTCTTGCAAAACCCCTGCACGGTGCACGAATTGCAGAATTTTGCTCTTTATGCAACGGCACAACAACAAACACACGCAGAAAATTATTTACAATGGCTGTAAAATATGTCACACCAAAACCCATGTTTATTTAAAATATAATTGCAACCCTGTTTTAGCTTCATTTTACATAAAGACATATTTCTCGGTTAAGTTGTTGAGGAAGGTAAGTTTTAAATACATAGATTTTATAATTTCTACTTAAAGGTTGGTACGCAGCTCTCAAGTAATTGCTCAAGAAAAAAAATACATTATTTCTCAAGTAATTTTGACAGCTGGTTACGCATTGTGAATGATCTACATTAGAAGAGCAAGAGAGAATAAACAAAGAAAACAAACTTTGTGCGTAATATGTATGTGTGTATGTATATGGTAACATAAATATTTTCATTGAGATTTAAGAAATGTTGTTGATGATTGGTAGGTTTTATACAACATTTCAAAATGGAATATACTTCATAATAATGATTTCAACTAATTTAGGATGAATTTGACGATTACTTCGAATTTCCTTCAAGAAACAATTGTTGATTTGATGTTTCTTCGCAAAACAAGGTTTGCCATATTCACATTTTACTGAAAAAAGTATCAAAAATTGGTACTAGATTTCTTGAGAGCTGCGTACTAGCACAAGTAAGTTTGTCGCAGGAAAGTATCTTGACCGTTTCTTAAGCGTTTTTTTATATGAAGTTTTTACGTTTCTTGAGAGCTGCGTACTAAGCTTTAAGCTATAAAAATTTGTTACAGTTTTTTGTTAAGAATGAATGCAGAAGGTGCGCTAATTCACAATAGTCATGCACAATAACCATTCTCAATGAATTGACCGAATCCGCCGTTCATATAGCACTAGATTCTGCAATGGGTGCTCTCTTGGCCTTGCATATTTCGCTATATAATTTTTGCATCCTGCGAGAGCAAGAGAATCCCCCTAGTATTTATGCGTGTGGGTTGAACTTACCCGACTACTACGTTACCTAGTAGAAATAAAAATTAACGTGGTATAAGTCTACGATCTATAAAATTCAGAGAAGTTAATACAAAACCTAATTTGATTGGATGAAAACTATTCGGATCTTCTTAAGAAACAAGTTTTATTATAAGACCTTGCCAACACCTGAAAGTCTTTCCACAAGATGGCGAATTGCCTTACTTGTTTAATTTGTATTCAATTCTCTTTTATTTTAGTTGCAATTTCTTTTTCAGTTCTTTTATTCTTTATTCTGAATAGTTCCAAAACATACAACTCTAACAATTAATTAATTTAAATTAAATTAATTTAATAAAATAATCGAAGTTTTTGTTCTTTCATACATACAATATATATATATACATACATATCTGGGATAGCATCAGATAATTTTTTAAAGTAATTAAATCTCAAAATTGACGAGCTTCAATCAAATTCAATCCTGCTTCAAATGAAATAACCCGCATGACTTGAGCGACCTATATGAATGGGTGAGTTAACTTCAAGGCCTGCGAACTCTAATTGCAAAATAAAATGTTGCTTTTGCACCAGTCTAACAATTAATATTAAAGTTAAGCTATTTGCTCTGAACACCTGCCTTAAAATATCAAAATATACCGGCGCCAGAACTACCCTTTGAAACAATTTAGAAAATTGAAATAGTTATCTAAGTAACCGGCACTTACCATGTGTGGGGCTGTGGAAAGGCAGACGTTGTGGTGCCCATGGCCAGCCTGGAGGACACAGCGCCGCATAACGACCAGCTAGAGCACCCCATTGCGATATGAAACCCAATCTGCAATTAAGAAAAATTAACCAACTCATTACTTTTGGTTTGTTTGTATTGGTGTAGAATTAAATTCAGATAATGAATGTCAATCCGATGTGTTTTTGTTATATAAAAATTAATACAATTTAGTAATGGATCAACAAATGCTATTAAACGCTTTGTAGAACTTCTTCTGCTTTCTGTTTAATGACCAAACATATTCGTGCAAATATTCATAATGGAGAAGCTTTATATTTTAGCTTTACCACCGACTAATTTCAGAATGCCGTTAGCAAAAATTTATTGTTGTAAGTATACCTAATTAGAATATATGTATATAAACATACATACATATGCGTATGTGTACACACGCACATTTATGGAAACAGTGTACTAAATACTATATCCTCATCTTTTTGTAGATATATAGGTAAGTATATGGCAGAATTGTACGTTCATGCATTCACCCCCAAGAAAAATCTTAAATGTAAATATGCATGTTCCTATGTACATATGTATGTACATAAATACTTAAGTGTGTATACATGCATCAGCATGTACCTATCTACTTAAGTAACTGCAATCACACGAAATTTCCTACAAATACATACATACATATCTTAGAAGAGTTTTATAGATCCCGCCTTGAGACAATTGTTCCATTCACACACCAAAAGTTTACATATGTACGTGTAAATGTACATTAAGGCTTTCATCAAACTACTCGCTATTAATTATTCAAATTAACTAATATATAAATAAATGAAATTTGTTGCTCTGACTATTAGTCGTTAATCAAGAATATCAATTTTTTTCACAACTAACTAACACCCTAATGTACATCATCTTCTCAGTTAAAAGAAGAATGGTGTCTTTATAGTCAATAATTCTGCGAGCAAATTCATCCCTTGTATAAGTTCCTTAAACGCATAAACACAAACGCATACAAACACTTAATAGCTCCTCCCCATACTGGCGCATACATAGACATACATGCACACTGCATACTCAAACGGATATCTTGCTGCTTGCGTTTAGCTCGCATCCTTCCGAATCAGCCGCTTTCCCTCATGACAACCGTCGCACTCATCTCGAACAGCTTCTTCGCATTATGGCGTTTTTCCGCTATTCGACGCTAAAGAGCTTCTTAATAAATACATTTTATTTATTTATATCATGTGCTAAATCAAACTCTCAACTCGAATCATTCAAGCGCACAAACAACAACAACACACCGGCCAAAGATGGCAAGGCAGAGGAAGTGAAAGTGGGTGGGTGGCTCTGTTCGTGGGGTAATTGAGGGTTGGGCTGCTTGCACGAACCAAACTTTTGCAACTTGTGTGCATGTGTGTGTGGTTAAGGCTGATGGGGACGGGGGTGGGGGTAGTTGGTTTCTGATTTCTAATGGCTGAGGCACTTAAGTGATTTCGTTAAAGCGGGCATACATTCGGCAGGAGCGGTTTCGAGGGGTGCTCAGACTGCCATCGCGTGACGTCCAGATGAGGGTCGATATATCCGGGCAGAGAGGTTATTTGGTTTAATATGACAGCTTATAAAGTAGAATGTTGATTGAGATGTTTATCTTATTGGCTTTGATTTTATTTGTACCTTGAATGGAATCCTGTAGGGCGAAGAGAAGCGCATTCTGCTTTATTGGGACATACACTTGAGCTAAAAATAATATTAGTAAGATTTCGGTTATTTTTGTTTATTTCTTACACTTAATTATTTAATAAGGTCGAACACGTTCATGATAATCAGTAATTATACAGTTATTTTAGACTTACGATTTCCAAGAAAAATAATCACGTATAATTTAAAGTTAGAGTAAAAAATTTAGCTTTAATATAAAGACAAGGGCTTACCATTATGTTTTGAGAATTATTTCGGGCAAGTGAACGCCGTGGCTGGCTAACCAAGCCGAGAGGATCAATATTCGACCACTTTTTGCATCAATTGGGGCGGTATTATGTCAGCAATAAGGCGCCTAATATTCCCTTACAAGGGGTCAGTCATCATGGACTTAACTGCATAAATAAGAGGCTTCACATATCCAATTGCGACAATTTTGTTTATTAACGTACCCCTTCAACCAAAAGTGAGCACCATCGCGGAACAAAATTTTCTTGAGATGCGCTTGGTCCGCGCCTATTTTGGTAATAAATTTCCAAGATTTTCATACGTTGTTCTTCATTAAAAACCACACATCTAAAAAACTCCCTGCACTCATTTCATGTATGGTTTATAGTCAATGGATAAAAAGGTGTTTTAAAATTTCAATGCTGTTTTAATTGACCTTTTGGCAGAATAGCAGAATACCATTATTTTTGTCGCGTCTGTAGATTCGTAAGAAAGCAGCTCAGAAAAGGGTTAAAAATTCGACTCTTGCTATAGCAAGCCAACCGTTTGCTTCTTATTTATATAACTTTAGCAAAAACACATTGAAGCAGAAGAACATGCATATATCTAGAAATGAAGGTTTTATTTACTATCATTTTCTTATCGTGCATATTTTATCGATTTTCTGTACTGAACGAATATATTTTTTATATGTGTACCTTATAATTCAAATCTCAGAAATATTGTACTCCTGAAGAATCAACGCATAATTGCGCTTGTCGGTAATACATCCAATTATGTGTCGCCCAACTCAACAGATCACAGCGATTTTGAATTTCCTTGCAGCTCTTCCAGCGTTCTTGTTGTTATTTTATAAGCCAATTTTAATGCGATAAGCTGGCACTTTTAACTTTTTGTACATTTATTGGTATTCGAATGTTAAACGCTTGACATTTGTGCCACGAATTCCCACAAATATTTGTGTCTACTTATTCATGCATAGTATGTACATATGTAGGAGTTTACAATTTAGCGTCCAAGTACTATACTCACTTATACTACAAGAATCTACATATAAATCACAGCCGAAAGTTTTAATGGAAGATTTTGATATATGTAAGTAAAATTAAGGGTAAAAAGAATTGTCTGACATTTAGAGTATAATTCAATAAATAAAGAATTTCCCACAAACACTTTGCCCTTCCATTTCATTTAATTATTTCTCGATTTTGATATCACACCACCCCCTTTCCAACTATCTATAATAATATCATTTTTGGTGCACCTTATTCCTTCTTTTTCACACGTTTCTCGGTTGCCTTCCACTCACTTTCGACGAATGCAATTTTAAATTAAAGCCAACAAAAGTCAACATTAAAACGTTTTAAGTTGCATTCCACGTGAGTCCAACCCAGCAAACCCTTGCGCAATCCCACAGCACCCGCACAATAGTCAGAGCTGTACGTACGGGCAGCATTGCCATCCTGTGGCATTCCGTTAACCCTCTTTGACCATGTAGTTACTGACCCGTGTAGTCTGTCTCTTACAACTGTGATTTTTATATGTTTCTACATTCACTCACCTGCTATTCACTCCCCCCACCACATACCACCAACTCGGGTCAATGAGTTCTTCACGTCCAACGCTTTTTATTTCGGTTTATTTTGTCTGCTTTCTATGCGATATTTTTTAGTCTGTTGCAATTTGTCTGGTTCGCTAGCTTTTGCTGAAGACACTCAGCCCGAACTGGTCAGCAGTAAATTGCTACACTCGCATTGCCCTGACCTCTTTCACTTTGGCCAAGGTAACAAAAAACCGGCAACCAGAATATAAACAATACAGTCAGTGTATTCTAAAAAAGAATCACTGCTGCCTGTCTCAGTGACAAACGGCAAAAATAAAGCACAAAATCAGCAATAAAATGCTTGGCAAAAAAACTAAACCTGCTGTAAATAAATCAATACTCTCCCATATCAATTTCCAATTGGCGACTTGGCAGATTTGCAGTTTATGGTAGCAAGGTTGGATTGAAATTAGCATTTAAAAGGACGGCAGGAAGAGAGAGTATCCACTTCTACAGAGTCGACATGACAGAAATTATAATTTGTTAATAACTGCCATGGGTTGGAGAGTAACGAATCCAACCTCCGAAAAAGAACTGTGGAATATGTATAATTTTGATGGAGGTTTTGTTCTCTTAAACTTTTAATTTAAGTTAAATAAATAAATATTTAACAATTTTCAGTAATTGTCATTTAAGCCATTCCCAATCACAAAACTTATCTAAAATATTTTAAACAAAACCTGATAGAGTGAAAGAATTGTTCTATGTAAATAACAAGATTTTATCATTTTAGCAAACCATTTTGATTTAATGCAATTTCTCTTTCAGTGTAATTATAAAATGTATACTCATCGAATAGTTTTGCTTTCTGAGAAGGTATGCAAGAGAACAGAGAAGAGAGAATTGACCCCGCGTACGGCGTCATAGTACGTAAATTAAGGTAAGGTAAGTCCAAGAATTATATTGCCGTCTTCATGAAGCAGTTACGTCAGATCGCATGGCTTAACTTGCTTTACGTGGGTCAGTTCAGTTAACTATCACTGGCGAGTAATATAAAAAAGAACTTTTATTGCTGAGACAAGCTTAGGCATGATTTATTCTGTTAATAATTTTTCGCATATGCACTTACATACCTACACATACACGCACTTTCGAAGATATCTAAGTCGTTATTACTGTTTGTTAGCCCCTCAGCAGCAAAAAGTTTTCTATTCCAGAAGGTGCAAGCAGTTCAAACGTGGATTGATGCAGTTTTTAAACACTCATAAAGTAGATTACGAGAAACAATTACAACAACTAGTAGAACAACAAACAGCTTAACGTCAAGTGGAAATTATGGCATTCATAAGGTTTCTTGAAGCATTCTCCATGTGCTGAACGGGTTCATGTTTACATCGTCAATTTAGAAAGAGCTTATTGAGGGGCTTTTATTTACTCTAATAGACAAGGTATAAAAAGTACACAACAAATTCATGTGAATACAAACTATTTGTGGAATTTTCTAAATGCTACTTAAAATATTTGTCTTTGTTTATGCAGAAGTATTAAAAGCTCAACAATTTAGGTGGGTTCGTATTTACATTGGGCGCCAAATAAGTAAAAATATTTCTCTTAAATAAAATTTAAATGCATTTAAACTCTTGTCTTTAATGCCAGAAACAATTTTTGTACGGGTTTAAAAAGAAATACTCCTTATAATAAAATAGAGATAATAGCAAATATGGCGATTGTCGTAAGAAATAGCTCAAGTCTCTGCAAGAACTGAAAAGTATAAAATGACGAACTCTCTTTTTGACGAAATGTAGCATTTTCGAGCAACTCAGACCAAGTTCCATTTTTTCCTTTTGACGATTCACTGAATATTCTACTACTTCCAGCCCTTCTACTACGAATATTTTGATACCTCACTGAACCCAAACAAAGCCATTGCTAATCACCAAACAATCACTAATGCCAGAGAGTCCTTCGAGAATCACAACAACACAACAACATAGTCGACAAAAAGGCCAAATGAAAATGTTGCCAAATGTCAATGCAATATTTACACCACATCCACAAGCATTCCGACCATGGAAAAGTCTATTAGAAGGGATCTGCGCACAATAGCCCAGGTACGTAATAATTATTTTTGAAAACTACTTTACGCATTCGCTTGCATGTATGCATGTGTGTTTGTTTGCGGCATACAAGCTGTACGCGTAATCCCGCTTAATGACGCCAGCATTTTTTGCCCAGGGCAACAAAGTCATTCGGGAGGAAAAATTGTAGTACTTAAGCTGCTGCTAATATTTTGATATGCTGTGGTTGCTCAAGTGCTACTCATACAAATACTTATGCGTATGTAGTATTGGCACATAGCTGGCAACTAGCCCGCTTATTAACCCGCAAATTGACGGTAGCGCAGTGTGTTGGCGCTCGAATATAAAAATGTCAATGACGTATTGAATATTCATATTGGTTAAATTGAAATGTTCCTCCACACAGACATACATATATGAGTGCATACACAAAAGAATAAGTGTCTTTAAGTCTGTCAATGAGTGTTAGTAAGTGTGTGTGCCGCAGCTTATAGCCCAAAGCGACTATAAATGCAGCCAATTACATTTAAATCTTGCATGCATGAACGATCTGGGCAATTTGAATGCTTAAGTTCCGAATTCTAATTTTGCATTCGGTTACAAACACAGGCACAGACACATATTAGCATTCTATCATTGCTTTTATTCGTACACAATTGATTGCGTTTGTAATAATAGCCGAGTGTGTGAGTGTTGCGTTGAGCTAATTAGAACACGCCAATATGAAGATTTAAGCGAACAGTTTTGAAAAATTACTAAATAAGTAATTGACTGCAAACAATTTAGTTATTCCTTCACCTAGAAGAAAAGCAAGCAAAAGCGTTAACTTCGGCTGCACCGAAACTAGTATACCCTTCATAAATGAAGCAGTTTCCCTAGAAGAAATTAATTTTAGTCCTTCAGTTCTGTTCCATCTAGATTTTTGTTTTTAGATATCGCAGCGCTTTTTTGGAAAATAGTCCTTGTCAAATTTCGTAAAGATATATCGTCAAATAAATACGTTTTTCATACAAGAACATAACTTTAGTCGTCCAGTTCGTATGGCAATAATATGTTTGGAGAGAAAAGCACGTGAGCAAATTTTGAGTTCGATATCTCAAAACCTGAGGGACCAGATCATGTATAAAGACATACGGAGATGTCTAAGTCGACTCAGCTCGTCTTTATAGATTTATAAGCTCTCCGACGTTTCCTTTTGTACATATATTAAAACATCGCGGCAAACTGAGTGTACCCTGTTCAAGGAATACAAATATAACAACCGATATATTCTATGCTTCTAGCTGACATTTTCCATTTTTCTGAAACATTAAATTTAAAAGAGACATTATGCGGTTAGTCTCACTTATTGAAATATTTCTGCAAAATAATTTTCAATCAAACTTGGCTGTGTCAAGCCTTGCAGAGTACTTTAGTACGATTAAAGTTGATTCGATTAACTTTACTAAATGAACGTACAAACAATCAACACTTGTGGTGCAACCGTGCGTTTACATGTTCTCTGACGTATGCGTAATTAGCCTACTATTCTTTCTAGGTGGAGAAATTTTATTTTCCCTGTCAAAAACGCTTTATAACTCCTTAGTTTGGTTTTCTATATTATAGCTGATTTAAAGTCTTAAGTATTTAAAATCAAAGTATAACAATTATAGAAGAGCTACATAAGTTCGAATGTAACCGAACAGGAAAATACTTTCAGGTGCAGAAGGTTTGTTAGTTATATGGGGTTTAGGGCTAGCTTTCATCGGATTCTATACATTTTAGGCACGAAGATTTACTGTTTTTAGAAAAATACGCTCTCTTTTTCTGTGCGATAACTCCTACAATAACCATGTATGTTATGTAGTATAAAAACATCTGGAAGTTCGAAAATATTTAGACCCGATCAAAGAAATATTTTCTCCGAGTTTCAATAACATATAATATTTCACAGAGATAACCGAATTTGATTGAAATTGGTCTATTATGTCCACAGATATGTTATTTAACCTAAATGTGGGCGGTGTCACGCCCGTCGTCAAATTTTTACCCGGTTCCTATAAAGCTCTTTTGTATCATCCTGGGTGTAAAATTTATTGTCTCTGACAATGTTATTGATTTATCGTGCTTTTAATATTTCTTAACAAAACCGTTATGTTAGACCCCATCAGACTTTATCCATTTTTACACTATCGGCAGGTTTTCTTTTAGGATTTGTCCTCAGCAAATTTGAGTCTTAAAGCTTTAGTGGTTCAGTTAGTTAGTCAGACTCCTTATTAAGCTCAAGTCATTCGTTAATTCGAATGATATTTTTCGGATATTTTAATTGACAATTTGGTTATTTTTAAAAATAGATAAGTCAAGGAGTTTCGTAGACTCTTAAAACTAGGATTTTATTTATAAAGGTTACTTTTTCGTGGTATAAAATTTCAAAGAAAACACAGGAACGGAAGTTTGATATCCTATGTGGCCATTTTACAAAACTTTTGCCTAATTACCACCAAGGTAACAAAGGCTCCTACTTCATCAAACTGTGAACTAATAATGTATTTTTGATTCGAACTCTAGCATACAGAAACTGTTTCTAGATGCAAGCGAGTCTGAAGAGTCGGTTACGGTCATTTCGCATTCCAAATACGAAAGAACGAAAATTCTGCTATCTGAGAACTTCAAAATATGGGACATCTTTGTAGATCCAAACGCCAAACAATAACTTTAAGGAAATTTAGGCATTTCATATTTACAATGAAAAACACCAAAATTAATTTAAGATCAATTTTAAAGCACGAATAAAACATCTTGCACTGAAATTTTCAAAACAAAGAAGGAATAGTTTGGAAACATCGCAAAAGTCCACAAACAATTCATTAAAAATTACTAGCGTTTTTTTCAGTGAGGCGACCAAGCGCTCAAAATTTGTTTAATGTATACATATATGTATATACATATGTATGTGTATTTACAAATGGGTTTATGAGTGAGGTGATGACATTTGGTCACTACTATAGCGGTTAGCAGGCGTGCGCAGGAAAAGCCGAAATATAAAGGAAGTTGTGGAGACAACAACAACAACGCCTTGGGCAATCACAACACAAATCATTGTTGTTTTTGCTTTACGCTCAAGGCGGCCGGTGGTTAGTTGCAATTTTGTCTTTCTGCTAGGGGAGTCTCGTGTTAATAGCTGAAAATCAACATGGCCACCGCAGTATTTCCGCCTCAAATATCAATGAGACTGTGTACGTATACCCGCAGGTCAGCAAAAAAGCGCTCGCAATAAGCTCTGGATTTATTTCACATCATCATTCAGACAGCCGCATTAATGGTTGCTACTTTGGCAGCATCACCAGTAATATTTAAATTGTTGGGGTCGAAATACTTAATGTTTTAGAGACGCGTGGCTGCAGGCAATATTTTCACAATTTACTGTGAAATTTGGTTGACATTAGCTGCTTTAAATGCGCGTAATTAGCGCAACAAATAGCTACAAGCTGTACTACTAATAAAATGAAACCATAAAAGTGACATTTTGACACACGGCAGCGCGGATAAAAGCTCTGTTGGGATGTAACATAATAAAAAGGAAGTAAAAAAGAGAAATAACAAACATTTTTAAAATAAAAGTCCTTTCCTGAGTTGGCAATTGTTTACTAACGCGGCTGTGCTTTACTTTTGTAGCTTTGGATATTTATTTGGTTTTCTTATTCAAAGCCATAAATTAATCAACCGCAAATCATCACAATTGCCATGTTTCACATAATTTTGAGATTATCTCCTCAACACTTGCAATTTAATTTCTGATCCGCACGTGCCATGGGCAACACGCCTTTTTTATCCCAACAGGGCCCATGGGCTTTAGAAGCTAAACCGCATAAAACAGGAACAGTGGGTTTTCCAATGACGCATCTCAAAGCAGATTGTCATCTTTCATACTATTGCGAGAAACAAATTTTTAAATTAAATTGTATGCGCGACCTAGGCGTATCGAGACCTAAGTATGTTAGTTGCATCAGCGATAAGCATCGCAAGTCAATTCACAAACTCTTCTCTGAATTTGAAAAGGCGGCGTACTGTCGGGAATTGAACCGAGCAAATTTAAATCAAGATCAGTGTTTGATTTCCTAAACGAAATACAATATTCCCTTTAAATTGCAATATGAGGGCTTCACATTTTATTTCAAACATATTTATTTGTATGCCCTTAAATAAGTATGCTTAAACGATACATATGTATGTATATACGTACGTACGTGTATGTACATTCAGAAATATGCGACGTTTACGCGAACGTTAATCCCATCTGAATGATAAGCTTAGTTTGGTTTATACTCTCTCAAATAGAAATATAAATGCATGCAAAAGGCACCCCCTCCAGCTCCTGCTTATGTAATACAACCCATGTAACATGTATTCATGCATGTTGGTATGTTGGTATGTTTGTGTGAGTTTAATAGAGCAAAGCATAGAGCAGCAATTGGATTGCAATTATGCGATAATTACAAATGTCAACGTACAAAAATCGTATTTGTTTACGCCATACACCAAACATTGCACAACCAAAGGTACACTGTAGAAAATTTGAATTATAGTTGGGAAATGAAAAATATCAGTAGTGGGACATTAGTTGACGGGATTTATAATTATTGAAAATAAATTATTTTCAAAGTAAGAGGGAAATTCAAGTGATTGCTTGAACTGTCCTAGCAGTACAAATATCGACATGGAATTTATTTACGTCAATGTGCATATTTTTGATGGAAAACATAAAACGAGTGAAAAAAATTAACCTTATGTCACAAATATTAGCCGGTTCCAAGAAGCAATTTAAATGAAAACTAATTCAAAATATTCAATTTGTATATAATGACATACATTATTAAATAGTAATTTTTATTTAAATCGCATGTGACACTAAAATTCAGTAAAATATTTTCCTGCACTCCTCAAAGAAATGCTATTTTCCTCCACACAAATGTAAAAGCACAAATTCCATAGAATATGCCACACTCAACTGAGATTCACTATTTATATATATACGTTTAACATGTATTTTTGTGCTTCTTTTTCAGTCCGGCACCCTTAACAATAAACACTGTCGGTGGTTGCTTGGGTGTTTCCTACCATCCTAGCTCATTCCGCTATGTTCGTTGTCTAATCTAGTTGGGGTTTCATCTACTCGAAACCCTTACTCACATCTAACTCAACTCATCTCGCTTCAGCCTGATGGGTGGAAGTCCGAAAATAACAGTCTTTTTATTCCAGTGTTCATGCCCAACACAACATACTCATACATAGGTGAAAATAAATGTGTATTTTTGAATAAGTATGTTAGTCTCATGTTTGCATGTTCTTGCACATTCTCAACAATATTAAATTACAAACAGATAAAGGCTGTGTTGCTTCGTTGCATTTTAAGGATTCGTTTCGCTATTATACCGTTACCCTTGCATCCTTGCGAAGTGCATTTTCGTTTGTATATTTTGGTTTCATTTGATTTTGATTTTATCTTTCAGTTTCTCGCACTCCCATTCATTTACTGGCATTGTAAGATTTTCGAAAGGATTTTAAAATCCAAACATTACATTTGCCTTCAAATCACAAAGCAAGTTCACTTGTTAAAATTCAAATATTTGCCAAATAAATATTACAATGCTTCGTAAGTTGCAAAGTTGTTAAAAATATAGGTACTTCTCATTTTCCCTGTTTTTTGATTTTACATTTTCCATCGGAAGAAGGAGGTAATTATTGAAATGAAAGTACAGTTGAACTTCCAAAACTCGTAGTTCTCCACAAATTGAACTTTTGAAGTGTCAATAGAAGTCGAATTTTTCTCTATAAATCGAAGCCTTTCTAACTTGAAGTTTTTTCTTGTGGATTATGGCGAATCGAGTTAAGGAAATTCAACCGTATTTTAAATAAAAGATCTTTCATGGATTTATTTTCATCAGTGATGACCTCACAAAATTTAGAAAATTGTGCTACTCCTTGAAATTTTCGACTAAACGGTTACAAATTCGGATTAATGGACGCAACACATCAATTCTGTTTGACTCAGCCCTCAAAATTCAAGAACGATGTTTTAACCATGATTTTAGTGGTATTATATTCTCATGAATTCTAAAAACTTTGGATTTCGTGGTGTTTACTTACAGAGTTGGATCAAGAGAACCATATGTATCGGCGAAGCAATTTGTGCTATCGCTGATCATAGTAAATTTGATTTTCGACATTTCCCGCGGATAACTGAATCCACTGTAGTATTGTTGGCCAAGCCAAGTGTTGGAGAGTATCAAAAAATTTCAAATGGAAATTTCTTCATAATTTTTAGCACTTGGAAGGAGCGTGCTGTTTACAACTGTAATTTTGGCTCTAGTGCTCAGATCATTATGCAATTTGGAGAATTAATCAAAAAATTATATACTTAGCGAAAATTTAATAAAATATCAACACTATACATATTCACCCTTAACTACGATATTTTATTAATTCTTATTTTTCAAAAACGCTTTACCAGTGAAAACATTTTTTCGATAATACCTACACATACGTCAATGTGTGGGTCACACGCTGGTAAATGTGCACGAAAGCCCAATGTACATAGCCTTAATTATAAGCATTAAATTACCAAAAATAAGCTGAATATCTGATCGAAATTTAACTCACTAGTACCTATGTATGTACTTGTATGTACATATGTACCTATGCAGTTCTGCTAAGGTCCCTAAGTTCCTCGGCGTCACGAGCTAAAAACAACAACAAATGGAATTTATGCACCTATTAAAAGCCAACTGCTGTCAGCCGTTGGGTTCATTAATAAATTCCATATACAAAAAAGGCAAACTTAAAGGGCAAAATTAAAAAATTTCGTAATCGAAGATCATATTACGTCAAGCGATTAACGAATGTGTTGAATTAAAAAAATGTTGCCCTTAAATTATCTCCCCCGCCAAACTAAAGCCAAATATTTACACACACATTCTTATGCAATCGAGTATTTTTACGCATGTGCGCGTATGAACGTGTGCTGATCCTCGGGTAATCCAGACATTCACTCCATCGTTCATTTAAATGCAATAACAACAAAGCAATTTCGATAAGAAAAAATACAACAGCAAATAAAGAACATAGTAAAAAGGGAAAGGGCGAAGTGGCCAGCGCTTGGTCATCTATTGGCCCTGCGCCATTCACAACTGGCATTTTGACATTTGAGGCTTTAATAATGATCATTTTCATTTCATTAAACGCGTACGGGCGCACGCGCCCCTTCAACACTGGCTGCTTTACACTTACGATTGCCGGATCGTGCCTCCGCCAGCGCGTGGGTAGATAACGATCAGTAGCAGTCCGATGCGCTGGTAACGGTGGCCGCTATCGAATGCACCGCGAGCACGAGCCAGCATGATGGGCGCTGACTTGGGGCGTCTACTCAGTAAATGTTGCCTTCCTCGTTCAATTTTTTGTTGGTTATAACTTATGAACAGTTAGTTGTTGAAAAAGCGTAATGCCAATTAGATCTTGAGGGTATCAAGCCTCTAAGGTGTAAATGGCATGCATTCCCTGCAATACTGTGGCAGGGCGCATGCGTGACTCGTTTGGCGCTTCGCTTGACGTGTGCCTGCGCAATGAAGTTTTTATCACTTTATCATCTGAAAATGGTTTTTTGTGTATTTCTTTTGCCATCAATCAACGTTGTTTGTTGGTTTATTTCCTTTCCAGGTCGGTGCATACACACAGATATATCATATTTATTTAATTTGGTATTATGATTAATTTTAGCACAAATAAGTCGTTGAGTTAACGTTTAGTATTTTTATCAGCTATGCAAATTTTTATAAATGAATTAATTAAATTGCTTTCAACGACAGAGATATGTTATGGCAGCTTGCCAAATATTTTGACGTAACGCAAGAAAAAAATAAACGGAGGACGTAGAAATATTTAAACAATATTTGGGCATCCTAAATAAAAGTGCCGTTCAGTAAGAAGTTCAATCTCTTTTAAGTCCTTTTCCAAATATTAGGTATCCTAAATCGTCACTTATTATGGTAAAAACTCTCTTAGTCTTTCTTTAGAGGTTTCCCTTACATAGGCACATGTAGTTAATAAAATTGGTCGTTGTCGTCAATTAACAATACATTTTCGATTTAACATCAGACAGTCAGTAACTGTTGATGTTTAGGAAATTCCGATTAGCAATATTTAAACTGCAAGGACTAAGTCTAACAATAAATTTAAATTATTAAAAGGCTTAACAAAATTTCAAAGATTTTACATTACAAATTTGGAGAGAAGTTCTGGTTAATATCAAATAAAATTAAGAGCTATATGTAAGATATTTTTTAAAACTAATTCTGAACATTGTATCAAATAAAAGGGAGGTTGTAAGAGTAGGTCTTTAATAAAACCATAAACAAACGCTAAAATCACTTTGAAAGAGTTTTTTCATATTTAATGATTGGAAATTTAAGACCTATCCAATGGTCAGAAAATTTGGAATTTTTTCCAGTTACACTTACTGTTTTTTGTAGCAAGTAGTATGATTGCATACGAACGCTTAATAGTGCAGTACCTACCTAGAAATCATCGCCGCATCTTGTGGGCCGCCGGTGCCAGGCTGTGGCAGTTGTGGTATCGGTGTGATTAGCGTTGGTACACTATGGCTACCACCACTTTTTTTCGACGGTTCACTGCGGCTAAGGATACTCGATATAGAGAAACTAGTAAATCCATTGCTGGTTGTGGCTTTAGCATTTCCGGACGCAGTGCCGCAACCGTTGCTCGCCTCTCCACGGCCTAACACCATATTCTGACTACTGCCGTTGCTGTCGCTATTATTATTGTGATTCAAAAGCTTGCTATTGTTGTTGTTATTATTACCCGTTAAGGAAGTAACATCATCGTTGCCATTACGTTCGGGTGAATGAGGCGCCATAGCAGCCATAGCCGGCGGACTAAGTCGATCCACCGCCGCTGAAGCCAAAGCCATTTGGCCCGCTGTAGGTGTAATCGCTGCGTGTTGCAATAATTGTTGATGCGCAGGATAGGCAGCATGAAGATGACCGAAACTGTGCAAAGCGTGATGTAATGCCACGGGGTGACCGCTTAAACTGCTAAGGTGATGTTGCAGGTGATGGTGTAGAACCGTCGGCGGTACAGCAGTTAAAGCAGTGGCGTTCGGACTGTGAAAATGAGCACTGGAAGTAGGTGTGCCGGCGGCTGTAGTTGGCGTTGATGTCGCTGTTGGCGTGCTTCCGTTGGAGGGCGTCGGAGAAGCTGAGCGTAACGGAGTGTCACTGCCATTGCCACAACCGGCGGGACTAGGTTCGGGACTGGACACCACGCTTATATCAACTTCAGCCTCTGAGGAAGACATTTGGTTTGTATAACAAATTTTGTTAGCTAAATTTGCAATGGTTTGAAATCACTGGCTGGATATATGTTTTCACTCTTATTTTCAAAGTTTTAATCGAAATGCACTAATTCCATTTACTGAGCACAAACTCTTTTACAAATCGAAAATTCTTCTAAGGATTTTCAGTTTCATTATGTTCGCATGATTTTATTTTAACCAGAAATATATGTAAGCTCTTTGTTCTTTATAAGTATAGCCGAAAGAGTTCGCTTTAAAACTAACTCTGCACTATGAACACACATGAAAGTTACATCAACTTAACACCATTATTTAGACGCGCGTACTCGTACACCCGCAGAAATCGTTAGGACGACTTTACCGTTTCACCTATGCTTCGCATTTAAATTGAAATTTTGAATTCAAAACTTCGTTGTCCTCGGCGCAGCTCAATGAAAAGTGTTCTGTTTCACTGAACACATTCGACCGCCGCCCGCCTGTCTATGCGATTGTCTCTATGACTGTATGTCTGTCCGGCTGCTGGTTGGTTTATTTGTTTGTTCTTAGGCGATCGTTTAGTTTTATTGTTTTCCACGATTTAACCCCCGGTCGTTTATGTTGCACTGCGAACCTGCATACTATATACTTTGTAGTCACACTGCATAACTAGAACTGAGGTGGTTGGTCGGAATTCTTTAGGTTTTTGCGCTAAAATGGTTCTCCACTGTTTTGTGCAAACACATGTACACAGATCTTTAGTCTCTGAAATCACTCTACATAGTAGAACCCTTGCATGCCGCAAAGCGTTAGGAGGGTTGCTCGGAAATTGCAAATTGTTCGCGGGTCTGAGTGTCGTTGCTCATACATACATAAACAAATAAAACACACCGCGCCTCTTTCCACTCAGCCTACCTCACAACACTCAATTTCATGAATATGCGAGAAAGAGCAATCAATATCGTCTCTACCTTGTCGCACACTGCCTTGCAAGGGGTTGGTTAGCTGGTTGGTCCGTTGATTGTGTTTTAATTCCAACATTCAAAGCGGTTGCCACATTGAGCAACTCACTCCTTCGTTTTCCGTTATCTTCTACGTATGTATGTACATCCTCCATTCTCCAACAGCAAGTGCTCTACAACCGCATCAACACTTTTCAGGATTTAATTGTTGCTACAGAAAATATCAAATCATCTGTTTTTCTTACATTTTGTTAGTAAGACTTCAGTGCTCTATCTACCCCCATACCACTACACTTACACTCTCTATTGGTTAAATTCTTAAGGATACGCAATTGCTGTTTCATTTCCAGTTCGTCCCATATACATAGAATATATGTATTGTACTTTGAAACGTTTGGCGAAACAACTATCGGAATGGGAGCCATTGACTTGGCGGCACCAGTCCGCCAGTCATGCAGCTAGCGAATCAATCAATTCGCATACAAAGGTCAAGTGTGACACTATTAAATTATACACAAAAGATAGTTTGAACATTCCGTGGTAAGCGGTATTCGCAAGTGGTCAGAGGGGATGTTCAGGGGCATATCGAAAGGAATTAAATCAAATTGTGAAACATTTCTATTAACACAAGAAATGTTGAACTCGTGCTGAGTAGAATAGTTATGCCTGAAATCTATGAATTATATCAAAAGGTTTAGCTAGTTTCTAGAAATTAGTAGCAATATACAAATTCAAATCCTTTGTAAGCTCGAGAAGTAAACAATAATACTAATTGAACAGGTGATGATACTAATCTCAAGATATTGATCATTAGAATATTGACCATTTCAAATTCCCACATCGTTAAAGTTATTCCTTTCGGTTGTGTGATGTATCTATAGTAACGGGTAAATAATAAACCATGATTACGGACGTTATGCCTGTTGTACACTCTCATGCTCTGAATCGAAGTATTCTTCTAAATTGAGTACTTTGTAAGCTCGAGAAGTAATCAATAATACTTCAAAGTTTTTGATCAGATCTAATGTTTGTTTTTCAATGTGATGTCATCACATTTTGAAAAGATAAAGCTTCTCTTCTAATCCTACTTGAATTTCTTACCCTCTACGCAAAAAAGGAGATGAGTCTATATCAATACATATGTATATATATGATAAGGTTCATAACCTTTTATTGAGATACTGACTCACTTTTGGTCAAAAAGTATCTGTAATTTATAATTGTTTGAGATAAATGTATATTTAGAAATAGAACTTTTATGTAGTACTCGTGACAATTGAATTAGATCCCATTGAAGAAAGATTTTGTATGGCTATCTTATTCCATTTAATATGAGGTGGATTCAGAAACATAGAAATAACTAAACTTTTGAATGTTTTTTTTTAGAAATCAATGTAAATTTAGTTGCCAACTTTGACAAGTATAAGACCGTCTTGTATCTTTTTAAGCCTTTTTCAATTACAAAAGAAACATTTTCTTCATTTTGAACTATCAGCACTTATATTTTTAGAAACCTTCTCTAAATTCGTTAGTACATACCCATTTATAAAAATAGTCTATAAATCAATTTTAAAAGCAATTCAATTACGATTCTTGTAATACAAATTTTGCAGATTGTTTCGTTTTCATTTTGTATTAGCTAACTCTCCATCATAAGGAAATGGAAGTGGAAGTGGAAATGAAACAAGGACAACAGCGCGCTCATTAAGAGCATGTTTCACCTCTTCATACAAGCAGAAGCACAACCCCAAAGTATCACTCCCTAAGAGCCCTCGAGCTAAAACACTCTTTCTCTCTCGATTTCCGCTCTACCGAGAGTCGGAAATTCCAATTGGAATATTTCGTCTTACTCCAGAGCGTTGAATAAACGAAGCAATCGACAAACCATTGAGGCGGTGAGAAATAAAATAACAACGCTTCGAGAGCAATATGCCTCAAATAGCTGTTCTAGTGAGTACGGTAGGCGTGTCTATTGGTAAAATTTTGCAACTCACAGAACCATCCAATCAGCTCTAACGCCTGACTTGGCTCGGAGAAAAGCTTCTGGAATGCACAGCTATAGAGAGGAGAGAGGTTGCACCTTTTTTCTGTAAGAATAACGCGACACTCATACCAACTGTATATTTGTTATCTTCTTCTCTTTGTCCACTTCCTATTTTGATAGTGGGATGCAAACACTGAGGGTGGCAGCCGCAAATGCGAATGGGCATACCGCTGAAAAAGATGACAAAAGCAGCCCAACAAAGTTACCGCAGCAGTACCAACAGCATCATCTCATGGTGCACCGGGGGTTCAAGTGGAGGCGATCGGAGGAAAAATGCGTAGAAATTCATGCGCAATTACATTTATCCTGTTTAGGATATTGCTTTGGTAAGTGCGTTTCAGAGTGCAACATTCGAAGGTGTTGGTGTGCTCGTATCCAAGTTTGTTAGACAGGTGGGTTTTGGGGGAAGAAAACCACAGTATTTAAGCATTATTGGGTGTATATGGTGTAAGGAAAATGGAAGTGATGTTCTGAACACAGATGTAATAATAATACAACAGCAGCACTCCCTAAAACGTCTTTTAATTACTTATTCTATCAAATCTACTGTAAACCATTTTCAGTAGATTTATGTAAGTCAAACATACCTATTTGCTTTTGTATATTCATATAAACATATACTAGTATATGTATCCAAATTTCTGCTTTGCCAAAATCACCCGCACAAAGGCAGTTTTCCTATCAAAGTTGTACTATGTACCAAAACTAGTAGTAAAGTAGTATACAATTTCTTTATTCAAAAGTTTTATTCTTATATTATTTATCAAAAGGATAAGCACATACATATGTATGTATGTATATGTAAATACTAACAATTATCATACTTTCTCTTTTTGCCAGCGCCTGCTTTCCAATCCGAAATGTTTCCCAGTTTTTATTCATCTATCCCATACTTCCTTCGTTTATTCGCTTCAGCTTGCGACAATACTTTAACTCGTCGTCGGAAATAACAGGTTCCACTTTAGAGATATGCGCTGCGTTCTCCTTTGTAATTCTAAAAATTCCCTACGAGCATACTCAACATACACATATACATACATATGTATGTATACCCTACCCTCATATCTTAACGAAATCAATTCAATTTGATTTTGTAAATTTTCTTGTCTTCGAAGTTGCTTTCTCCAATTCGCTGAGGGAATGACGCTGTCAAGTTGCAAAGCTTGCATTATTTATATCGATGCTTCACATCGACTACCCTGTTTTATGCTACAGTTAGTTCACTTTGTTATTGCGATTTGGCTCGAGTGTAGGAAATGGTGTGGTTGTACTCATAAGTATTCAACAGATTCGTATTTGCATTTATCCGAAGTGTCAGCACTCAATTCACCATAAATAACATCACAGAGGATAGGTAGCACATACATGTACATATACACATTCATTCATAAGTGCATGAGGAAAAGCTTCGTCGCAAAGTGTGCAGGTTTCGAGATGACCTCTTTTAACAAATGTTATGCAGATATCGTTGGGCATCCATACTATTGGTGTTTAAATTAAATTTGAAAAGTTATCAATTTATTTTCCACTAGCAGCTAGAGGGGCTTATAAATTCTTAAAGATCGCATACATCTTTTTTAAGGACAATCTACATATACAAAATCTAGCTCCCACACAACGTCCATCTTATCTTGAACATATCTGCATATACATACATACATATGTATGTACATACATACATAATATTCTTAAATATTATACATATATTGTAACAGCATGTACTTATTAGTATGGTAGTCATTCCTTTTGTATGTATGTATGTATGTACAAGAAACATGTACAGAAAAGTCGAAATGAATATGTGTACATACTAAACATACATATGTATGTATGTAACTACATATGACTTTGTAGTTATGTACCTCACCTTGTATGTTACTTTTGAGTGAGTGGTTAATAGTGTCAGTTTCAGTGGTCAATGGATCTAACAACAACCGGCAGATGCAGCGATTTTACAGTAAATTATTTGACAATAAAAGTGAACAACGAGAAGACAAAATAGCTACAATTAATGTCAAATAAGAACATCGAAGAAAAAAAACAAGATATGCCCGCATATCTGAATGTATACATTCATATACGAGTATTCAGCAGCAAGAGGATACACCCGCCAATAAAAGCAACAACATTAGCAACGGGGTAGCAGTGATTGGCAAACGCATATACCTAAATGACGTATGACCACTCGGGGAGTAGCAACTTTCATCGTCGCCACTTTAGCTTGTGGCTGGCTGTTCATGCGAATTGCACTACTCGAGACAAAATAAGTGGAAATAAGCAACACACTCATCGCACATACATATGTATGTAAGTAGAGGAATGCATCCACAGTTTTAGCAAAATTTGTACTTAGATTTGCTTGTATTATTTTTGCCTCTGTGCCAATGGCCGGTGGCAGCATTTAGTAGTTTTCTTTGGTAGTTTAGGCGCACACACACTTAGCTGTGGTTGTGAGCTTCAGCATTAGTTTAATGGTATTCTAGCTGTATTCCATATTGCTTTTCTTTTTGTTGTTTTTTCTTTTTTACTGTTTGACTATCCTTATATCGCACTAAAATGGCAGCGAAAAGCTGCAACGTTGCTGTTGCACAATTTCCACATTACGCTTCCATGTTTTCTGGTTTGCTGTCTACTTTTATTTCTTTGCTGTTTTAGTTCATAACTTTTGGTCGACTTAACTTCAATTAGTTAGCAATTTGCGAATTTTGGATCATCTAGTATATTCAACAGGTCAACTGAAAAGTCCCCGGCCTACCATTGTAAAACACTTCTTTTGGCAAAATTCATCTTCTTATTGAACATAGTTCCCTTTAAGGGTGATACACTGATTATAGCGACCGTCCAACTTTTCGATATCATTTTTGTAGTCCGATTTGTCGTTTGTTTCAAAATATGCGTCAATTCCGGCGATCCTTTCTTTCTTCCCAGCGAGCATTCTTTTGAGATTTGAAAACAGGAAATAGGCTCTGGGGCCAGATCTGGGGAACACGGTGGATGCGAAGGCAATTCGAAGCCCAATTAATGAATTTTTGCCATTGTTTTCACAGACGGAGTATTGTCTTGGTGAAACAGCAATTTCTCTTTCTTCAAAGGCGGCCGTTTTCGGCGTTTTAGTCCTTCAAACGCACCAATAAGGCTATGTAATAATTGCTATTGATGGTCCTTCATTTTTGAAGATATACAGCTTTTTATGAACACGCGAAATTCCTGTTTATGCATTTTTTTACAATAACAAAATGATATAACTCACATACTTATGATCCGACAGCTGTCAAATTTATACACAGGCCTTGAAGGTTGGGGCTAAATAAAAATCATATCAATTAAATTATAGTAGCGCCATCTATGTAATGGGCCAGGGACTCGTCTATTGACCTGTTACATATGTATGTACGAGCGCATTTTTTTTGCATAAAAATTAAGGTCGGTTGCCTTTTATAGAAAATGCATCAATATAGTTTATGACTTAACCCTTCCCATTATTTTTCAGACTATTAATTTATTATTTTCTTTCATTAAATAGATAACAATGTTTACTCATTAGGAAAAAAAGAAAAAGTCGTGACATGGTCCCCTATTTTTAATTCTAATTAAATTTTTTGGTTTGTTAGAATATATAGTACCACCCGCTGATTTCTTATAAAAAATATTTACTAAAATAAAGTTTTTATTAGAAATATTTAACAGGATATTTTAATATTTTGTTGATTCGCCTTTTGCTTTTGTTACTGCTTCAATTCGAGCGATATTCCACTTTGCAAAACTGATTCCACGATGATTTTTAAAATTAGTATGCATTTTTTGGATTCCTTTTCGAAATCTCCTGCTCTAATATTCTCCAAAGATTTTCTATAAGATTTAAATCGGGACTATTTCCCGGCCAAGAAAGTTTTGGAATCTCATGCTGTACTAAAAAATCTGTTACCAAAAAACTGGGAAATGTGGAAAAAATGCAATTTTATATAATAATACCTTAGTTTTTTGTCTCTGTGACATGGAGCAGAATCGTCTTGGAAAAAGAACTTTTTTCAGTATGAAAAGTGGTTTTCCATTGACGGCACCAAACTACAAAATTTTTAAATATTTTTCCACGTTTACTGTTCCGTCAACCAGCTCTGCATTTCCAGTTCCGTAAAAAGACAAAATATTACCGCTGGACAAAGTTTCACATTTCGTACGGTACAATTATCTGCATACCGTTCTTCACTTCGGCGCTTCACATACTGCTGACCTTGAAGCTGGAAAAGCATGATTTTGCTTTCATTCGAAAACATGACATTTCTCCATTCTTCCGCAGTCCACTTCCGGTATTAGCGGTTTTTTTTTGCTGATTTATGGAACGCTATATCATATTCTTGTCCAATACTTATTTCGGTTCCAGTTTTGAACCGATCCTGCAGCGCAATCCCTTCAACCTTCTATCTTCGCGCTAGTCATTCTTTTACGACCCATTCCTTTTTTCCTAACTATCATGCCCGAATTTGAAATTCTGGAGACTTTCGAATGGTTACACTTAATTTTGCACTACTTCATTTTGAATTTTTCTTTCACACTCAATTTATTTATTTTTTATTTTTATTTCAAAGTTCCACTAATTTATGATTTAGGATCAAAGAAGAATTCTTGTATAACGGTATTAAAATTAGGTGGGAAACAAGAAGATAAATAAAACAGAAAAAGAAACGAAACACACGTTGATATATTTCAGTAATGCATTTTCTATGATCGTGGCTGTATACTACGAGAGCTGCTTACGTTGCTTGCGTTGCTTACAGTAATTTTAAATGGTCATCTCAGCCAAAAAGTAGAATTAAGTCGCAAATACCTTGGCGCGATTACCGTTTACAATTTTCAAAGAAGATTAACTTTGCAACGGTTCACGCAAGTGAGGAAAGTTCTCTGATGGCCATTCACTTCGTTCTTTTACATAGTTCAAGCAGTTCACGATTTCCGGTCTTTGGAAGTTCACCCAAGTGAGGAAAGTTCTCTGATCGTCATTTACTTGAAAGGGCCAGAAACGATTCTTTTACATATGGCTCAAGCAGCTCACGACTTCCTAACCTTGATTTTGACCTAATTTGAAGAGGTTTTTTCGGCTTCGGCTCACCTTTTCCACGATATTCGGCCGACTGATTGTCTGTTGCATGGTCGTAAACATAGATTCAAGACTCATCGCCGGTAATAGTGCGTTTCATGACATCGTGGTAGTCGGAAAGCATTGTTTTACAGACGTTAAGCGACACAGCTTTTTGAAAAAATTTTGTGAATTTTTCAACCAATCGTGCTTTCACGTTTCTTATGCCCTAATGATCTCTCAAAATGGTTTTCACGGATCCTTCCAATATTCCAACGATGCCAGTAAGATCTCTGACTGTTAATCGTCGATTATAAAGCATCAAGAAGTCTTTCCTTTATTGACGTGTTGACCTTAAGTTGATGTTGATGACCGTCCTGGACGTGGTTCGTCATCAAAGCTTTTTCGACATTCTTTACACTTGCTAGCGACAAACAACTATCACCGAAAGCCTTTTCCAACATTCTGAATGTTTCGACCCAGAAATTGGATTCCGCACACAAAATTTAATGGAACTTCTTTATTGAATAAATTCACTCATCGTAAAAATTGCCGAGTGCACTTTATATACTTCCTCTTCTTCTTAATTGGCGTAGACACCGCTCATGCGATTATAGCCGAGTTAACAACAGCGTGCCAGTCGTTTCTTCTTTTCGCTACGTGGCGCCAATTGGATATTCCAAGCGCAGCCAGGTCCTTCTCCACTTGGTCCTTCCAACGGAGTGGAGGTCTTCCTCTTCCTCTGCTTCCCTCGGCGGGTACTGCGTCGAATACTTTCAGACCTGGAGTGTTTTCGTTCATCTGGACGACATGATCTAGCCAGCGTAGCCGCTGTCTTTTAATTCGCTGAACTATGTCAATGTCGTCATATATCTCGTACAGCTCATCGTTCCATCGAATGCGATATTCGCCGTGGCCAATGCGCAAAGCACCATAAATCTTCAGCAGAACTTTTCTCTCGAAAACTCTCAACGTCGACTCATCAGTTAATGTCATCGTCCAAGCCTCAGCACCATATAGCTGGACGGGAATTATGAGCGACTTATAGAGTTTGATCCGAAGTACCGCCTGTTGGCAAGAGTTATCCTGCGTTGGATTTCCAGGCTGACATTGTTGGTGGTGTTTATGCTTGTTTCCAAATATACGAAACTACATATCTACAACTTCAAAGTTATGACTGTCAACAGTGACGGAAGAGCCAAGTCGCGAGTGCGACGACTGTTAGTTTGATGACAGGATATATTTCGTCTTACCCTCGTTCATTGCCAGACCCATTTACCTTGCTTCCTTGTCCAGCCTTGAGAAAGCAGAACTAACGGTGCGGGTGTTGAGGCCGATGATATCAATATCATCATTTTCGGCGCCGCCATGTTTGAATAGCTCGGCCGATAATCCATCGTCCTCCGCCGGTTTGTTGTTCTTCACTTTATATACTACCGTGATCAAATTAAAAGGTGAATTTTTAATTCATACTTCGCGTGTTTCTCGAAATCGAATTCACATGACCACTCCGAGGACGCCGTTTTGACTCAATTGAGGATATAAAAGCTGAATCGAAGAAGGCTCGGATGGATGGTGATTTTTTGCTGATAAGTGTACAAAACAAGTTCACGATTTGTTTTTTTATTTATTGGGTATATTTATTATTAACAACTTTTAAAATAAATTTGCTCTTGGTATGGCGAACAATAAACAAAAGAATGTACAATGGAAGAATAACGGAAAACCAAACACAACAAATAGTGCTGCCCTCTTCTAAACATTTCCGAATTTTTTTCGAACACATGCCTGACTTATGTTCCTATTCCGATAAGCAGTATTAAAATTGAATGCTTGCAATTATCAACAACATATTCATTTGTTATCAATATAAAGCCAGCATCGAATTTCAATTCAATATGGTAGAAGTCATTTGGCCGAGAAAAAAAACTAACGATTTACTTCGACACTATTTTTGGAAACTCGAATTACAAGCTTATCGATTTCTAATTTAATTAAAGCGATGTACAAGTTGCAATTAAAGTTATCCTGACAAACATACATTTATTGCGTTATAGTGTTAACACTGAAAGAATCTGAAGTAACTTAACAGAAAACAAATATGGAATAAGCTATGTTCGATTGTAACCGAAAATTTTATACTCTCGCAAAATGATTGGTGATGGAAAAACTTTATATTATTGTTGCTTTTTTTGTCTTACTGACTTATATTACAGATTATATACTCACTTAGTTTCATTGCTACATTTTGATACGTGTCCGATATATTTATATTAAAATCATGCTAATTAACTCAAATGAGATGTACATACATACATATGTGATATAAACTCAACCAAAACGGGTTATCTACAATATTGGGGATAAGCAAAATATCAACCAGGAAAACTTTATTCTGGGTGTATGGGGTTCCCTTTCATATTAAGCGCTAAGCATATCATACATTTTAATGACTACATATTTTTTTGACAGTATTCAGTTATATTCTAGAACAAAGTTGGCAGTTCGAATACCAATATAATACTTTCGCTTAGGTTTCCTAAGATGTCTTACATATTAACCGATATATACGGTATAAGCGGAAGTTTGAAATTCTTAAATTAGGTATGTGAGGGCAAGCGAAAATATTGACAATTCAGCCACAGGTACCTTTAAAAATTATGATGCATGGGATGCTGTTCAATTCGGAAATAATTTTATACAAATTTGGTTGAAATCGATCCAGTGGTTATTAAGATATAGGATTTCATCTAGAAGTGGGCGACGCTCCAATTTTGACACCGGCTCATAAGTGGCCTTATATATAATATATATATATAATATAATACTGTCGGAAAAACCCCAAAATTAATTTGTCCTGACCAAATTTGGTTGACAAAAGGACGGACAGTAATCAATCGTTAGGTGAATAAAACTATTATATTCTATCATATTTTGAGAGTAAATACCAAATCAGATTGAAGCATTAATAATGAGCGAAGACCAAGAAAATAAATCAAGATAATCTTGTGTACAAACTCAGCTTTCGTGTTGAGACGTCTGAGTTGAATTAGGTGACACCGGCATTGTGGCATATTACATCGTACATATGTACATACATATGTGTATAAATATATAAAAGCAATTTTTTTTTTGCTGGTGCCCTTATGTGCGTAATCATATCAGTAATTTTTCCAATCAAAAGTATTTCACAACACTTTGTTCTCCGGCCACCCACACTTTTCGACGGTTTTGCGTACTTATTACCTACACACGGCGATGTCAGTACTTATACAAGCAAACGTATGAATGTATGTACATTTGCACGACTTAAGTCGTAGGGATACTCACATACTTTTTTGCTATAACAAATTTAACAACTGTAAACAATGTCGATCTTATAAGTTTACCGTTTTAATTTTAACAACTATTGTTCGCAATAGAAATCGAGATATCGCCCACCAATAATAGCTGTAACAGCAACAATCCACAGTCAGTCGGGGGAAAACAATTCACCGCTGCCACAAACATCCACCGCCGTTGATTCCGATTTCGCTTCTTCCACCGCCAACTGTATAAAATTACCAATTTGCAATGAAACGCGAAAATCAAGCAAAACAAAAAACCTATAAAAAGAAACAATCACGATTCGGCAGACGAGAAAGTGCCGGCACAACCACAGTAAAACACTCTCACAAGTGCAAGTATAAAATAACAACAGAAAATATACAAACATACGTACTTATATACTTCTGCACATTTGATGAAATATAATATGAACTGGAAGAATGGTCAAGGCAAGCGTAAACGCGATTTACGGAAAGTAGACTGGAAAAGGTCACGAAGATACGCCTTACTATTAGCTGTGAAAAATCCTTTGATAACGGATGTTTAAGCATTATTTCCGATTTTAGAATTATGTATATTTACTAAAGAGACAAATTGATTGCCCAGTGACTATAGTCTCCTTATTTAACTGCCTTCATAAGATGAGTGAAAGAATTAAACAATGTCCAGTTTAGTTTATATTACCTGTAAAATCAATTACCCTATTCCGGGACCAAAACGTTAAAATATCTCTACCAATTCATACTTTTATACTCTTGCAACATGTTAGGTTGGGTTAATCTGGTAGGCCAATAAGCCACGAATAGACCAGTTTGGTCCTTTGCTATACCAGATGGAGTTCACTTGCTAAATCCAAGAGGAGTAGTCATCGTTTAGGCCTGACCGTCGGTACCTCCTCTAGTGTATCATACTGTGGGGACAACAGACCACACTGCTGGATTGCTTCCCAAGACACTTCGACACTTCTGGCCGATATACGATACCTATTAACGTTGGTTCTAAACTGTTCGGTTTTTTTTAATTAGTAAACATATAAATTTAAGGAAATGGCAAGACAAGTCTATAAAGAAAACTCTCTTATAATTTTAGGTAAAGCAGTCCAGAACCTGATAAATCGTGGGTATCGCTTTGAAAAAGGCATTTTCGTTAAAAATGCGCTTAAAGTTTTAAAATGAAACAACGTCACTAAAACAGCCACAACTTTGAAAATAACTTGAATTTTGAAAAATACTTTAGAGAGATGTTCTTGAACATCTAAACTGTCAAATATTTAAGAAAAATTATTTACAAATTTTAAAATTTAGTAGAATATCCCTTTAATGGTTTTGCCTGGTTTTGAAAGCACATAATACAAGCGCGCCCTTCTCATCGCACTTATTACAGAGCATTGGGCTGTCATAAGAGATATTCGGCTTTGCCGTTGAATTTGCTGGTTGGCCAGGTTTCATGTATAATTTTTTGCGTTTAGTATTGTCGTAATGAAACAATTTTTCCTCAGTCGAAAACTGATGCAAAATCTACTTCTTTTTGTAGTTTTCTGACATACAAAATCGTCTTTCAATGTCTATTATTTGCATTTGAATGTACCCGTCCGCTTTTAAACGTTTGAGTGACAAAGATTCTGCGAGCTCTTCTTCAAACTTTTGACCGCCCAGGACGTTTTTCGACTTCCAAGCCAAAATCACACCTTTTGGCAGGTTTGCTCAGTTTGAGTTTATTTATCGCTACGTTCATGGCTACTATGATAATACTTTTAAGCGTATTCTTTAATTTAGGAAAATGTAGAAGAACTTTCCGCAAAAACATTTTTGAGGAACAAAGTTCGACAAAAGATAAAAAAGACTGTAACGCAAGTTCGGAATACTGGAACAATGATATAATAATCAAGTCTCGCAATCTCTTGGCAAACCGCCGATAGGTATGTATATACCCTTTTGATTGTTCAAATAATTTGTTAAATAAGAATTTTTAGTGAAGCCGAGCATATCTCAATGAATACTTTGAGCACTTCTCTGCAACTAAATGAGAACTTAACTCCACTTGACAACGATATACACACACAGCATCCCAGTTTTGATAAAATAGTACCGAAAATTTATAAGATAAGCAATCAAAACTATATATTTTATATATAAGTATCTTTTGTCATACAAAACCACTTTGTCAACAAAACTATTTACCATACATATGTATATATGTATTTTAGAAAAACGGAATTTTTTCGAGGAGAAAAATAGTCTGACCTTTCCTTAGAAATGTGTTGTAAAACGAACATATTTTCCTCTCAAATTCAGCACATTTTTAATTTTCTACTTCATTCGTCAAACTGAAAGCAATAAATTCTTGATATTCGCTTTCTAAATTAAGTACAAACTATTTCAAAAAATATATTTGTACAATATGCGCGGCAGTTTTCTTTGGTGAGTAAAATTGCACGCGATGAACAGGTTCTCCTTTTGTTTGCGTCTACTCAATCGAAAAACTCGGTAGCCAATAAAAGTGTGCGAATCAGTCGATCAAGGTAAAATGAAAGTAAAACTTATATATCTGAAAAACTCACTGTACAGAATATATGGACAATTGCAAATGAGAGACATCACAACGAGCCGCCGACAAACAAGAGTGAAGCCTCATTATATCATATAATTTTATAATTTGTTTAGCTATACTGTGGACTGCGTTAGAAAACAGGGGCACAACAGGAACAGCGCTCGCAGTAGCGTAGGGAAGCTATCAGCAACCTGGACCACCTGTCGTGACATGACGGCAGCTCACTACCATTGTAGACTCTTGAGAGAATCTAAGCCTGCAGAAGCTGCAGCGACAGGGGATATAGCATAAGCGGGCAGTGTTCAGGTTAAAGCCATGCCTATTACTGTTAATCTCTTTCTCCCGCTGCTTGATCTGCACTCACCTCAGTGCTGTTTATTTATTTTTCTAATTTTCAGTTAAATCGCGTAATCATAAAAAAGTAAATCGTGTTTGTTGTCTTTTGAAGTGTTGTTAAATAAATAAGTTTACTTTTGTGCGCAGAAATTACATACTACATACATACATACGTATTGTACATACGGTTCTACGTGATGAACAGGGAATCAATTTGTCGCTACGACATAAAAACCACAGTAAAATTACCTTTCCCAAGCTTAATAGCAAATCCCACATTCAATTTCAACATACTGCCGAATTTTGTTGGAGTACAAATCCTGCTGGTGGCAAAACGAACCATTCAACAACATGAATACTGTAAATTACGCAGGATAAGGGAAGCTGCTTCGAAGCAACAGCTGAAACGGCAATAAAATTACTTCTACGCCAATGAGACATGCACTTTCGCATTCCGTCTGGCTCCCTGTTTGGCAAACTTAAATGTAATTCGCGCTTTTATGACCTCATCAAAGGAAAAATCATAAAAGACACAGCACTGTAAGTTGCAAACTAAATAACGCGCTTGTATTTTATCAAGACAAAATGGGAATGAGAAACTCAATTCAGTTATGTATATAAACAATATATATTAACAGTACAAAGCAAATGAAAACCTTATACTGCTGGCTGTCTTATACTCGTATTAGAAACAGCAGCGAGAAATTTGTCGCAATCGCAATTATATAATGCAACATCTTGTTGGTTGAGGTTGAAAAGTTGGGTTAGATCACTTTGAAAGGCGCCTAATTGCATACTTATATCTTTCTCGCTCGTTATAGAATCAGCTGAAACTACCACGATTCAAAGTGTTTTTGAATGGAAATAAGTTTATATCAAAGGCAACAAGGTATAGATATAAGTATGTAAGTATGCGGTATACTACATATATACATTATGATACAAAGAGAATTGTAAACGCAAAATATTAAATTATTCATCAATATTTATTTACATTGCCTTCAAAGTAATCCACAATAGATGTAATACCCTTATGGCAACGATTTTTCCAGTAATCGAAACTCTTTCCATAAGCACTTTCTGAGCTGGTCTTCAGCTTCTAAAGCCAATTTTGTTTTATCTCTTCGATCGTCTGAAAACGGGTTCCCTTCTGACGTAGTTTGCATTTCGAACTAATAAGCCGAGGTCTCATCCACAGTTATAATCGGACAAAAGAGCTCGACATCTCTCACGAGTCCATACCACCATAACCTTCACTTTTTCATATTATCGATTTTTTTCCAAAAGAGTACCGTAAACAGGTTTCTTTGGACATGATGGATCGAGACGAACAAGAAGGCGTTTCATACTCAAAATATCCATCAAAATCATTTTATCGGACGCGCGAAAGATGTCGAGGCCTCTTGTCATCTCTCTATTACTTGCCTGACAGAACACATTTGCTTTACCGGCATGACCATACGCGATGTTATTTCGTCGCTGTCTCGACAACGACTGATCGATAGAGCATAAGTGTACGTGTGAAGTGAACCAAAACAATTGTGCCAAGAAATGTCGATACCTGATCGATAGAGCATAAGAGCGACAACGACTGATCGATAGAGCATAAGTGTACGTGTGAAGTGAACCAAAACAATTGTGCCAAGAAATGTCGATACCTGATCGATAGAGCATAAGAGCGACAACGACTGATCGATAGAGCATAAGTGTACGTGTGAAGTGAACCAAAACAATTGTGCCAAGAAATGTCGATACCTAATATATACAGGGCTTGTCCGGAAAGTCATTGGACTGAGTCAATTTAAACAAATTTATTGAACCAATCGTTACAATTCTTTAAAAAAGCGCGATCTCTAAGCATTGAAGGCGTCATGGAGGGAATTCTCCGTCCTCTCAAAATGCTTGCTTTTCAACGGCCTGTCAAGGAAACAAGAAAAGTCCCGGGGAGACACATCTGGTCTGTAGCGCAGCTGCGAACGTTAGCTAGGAAGGCCCTCTTCCAAATCCAGTCGGTGCGCGCACGCTCCGAAGTACAGTCGCGGCGGAAGAAAATAAGTCCTATTACTTTTCGGACAAACCCTGAAACTACATGCATAAGCACTCGTTAGTGGGCAGTTCTTGTAATTTTACCGGACTTTCATCGGTTCATTTCGGATCGTCGCCATAAGAAGTTCTTTAAGGATATACAATTTAAAATAATTTTCCACTTGACCTATAGTATTTATTAAACATTAATTAGGCCATGTATTTATTAATTAATTAACAATTTGCATACCATTAAAAATGTAATTGAATGGCTGGATTACATACATACATTTATAGTATGCTGTACAACAGCTCTAAACCTTTTGAAAAACAATACCCATCAAACGAATTTAAACGACCCGCATTCTCATTATACATAAAAGCCACACAACGAATATACATAACGGTTGACAGGACCCGTCCACGGTTAGTGATTTCTCGGCAATTTGCATGCACACAGTTGGAAGGAAACGTTGATAGCCAAGAAGACCTTATCAAACAATGCATGTGCTTATACGAGTACGAGTAATAATTGCACTTCAATGACTTTACTGTCGGTATTATTATTGTTATTTAATAACAACAACATAACCGAAATTTGGAAAATACCGCGCATCTTTAACTTGCGTGCAAATGTGCACAGTATTGGTAAGGAATGCACCCCTTAGTGTGCATTTTTTGCGATAAACAATAATACCATACTCGGAACAAAATTATGGTAAATTTGATCAAAATACACTTTGGCTCGGATTTAATAGAGATGAGCGCTAGCAAGAATCGATTTTGTCTATGGGTTATTTGTCTTCAGAACTTTTCTTATTTCAGAGCTCGGTTATTAATACAATCTGCTTTACAGATAGGCACTTCTACTCCGATCCCCTGCACCAGATTACATTTTTATATTCCTGCAACATGTTGAACATATTATTGTTCACCTTGTTATTGTTTGTATCATCCAAAAATAATAGAGATAGATATAAAATTAGTATCACTACGAACCCATTTGAAATCGGAGAGTCTGCCTGTCCGTCCGTCTGTAGCTTGTGATATTTAGACATCTTGATGAAGCTTTAAACCATGAGAAGGTTGGTAATGTATGTAGCTGGATGTAATCGGTCCACAAAACATCATTACTCGAAATTATTTAAAAGTAGTGGTGTACTTTCAATAACAGTAGAAATAGTGAAAACCGGACAACTATACCACACAAGGTGTGTTCCAAAGTAAACGGGACTATACAAATAACAGATCAAATGATTTTTTCGGCAAAATCAATTTATTTTATTCAAAATAGTCTCCTTCTGCTCGTTGGCCGATATGGCCGCCAGTATGCCGATGCCAGCCTTTTGAATGGCCTCTACGTCTGCAAAACGCTTAAATTTCATGGGCAAATGCATTTTTCCGAAAAGGAAGAAGTCGCACGGTGCCATATCAGGTGAATACGGGGAGTGATTAATGGTTAAAATGTGCTTTTTGGTCAAATAATCGGTCACAAGCGTCCTTCGAATATTGGATTCGGAGCAATTTTTGGTGGTCAGTCGATTTGTGCGGTACAAACCGTGCACACAACTTTCGTAACCCCAACTGTTCAGTCACAATGCGATAAATCGAAGTTTTGGAAATGTTCTATTCCATTTCCATGAATTTCAATGACGCAATAACTTCACTTCCAATTAATGAAATTTCATGAAATTCTCACTGGACAATCGATAGAAACAGCAGATTCTAACGCACCAGTCAACATATAGATGGCGCCACCAAGGGGCGCTAGATTCAAAAAGTCCTGTTTACTTTCGAACCCACCTTGTACATACATACATATTGACACCTAAAATGCAAAACAACGTATCACCAAATCGCTGTTGGGTATAATAAGAAATATATAACTATTTTTTAACCAAAACTCAAATTTGGTTTCAATATTAGTAAGTGATAACCAATATATAACCGTTTTATAACCAAAGCACAAATTTTATTTCAATTTGAGTGGTTTCTGTTATATTGTTTTTCCTTCGCCTACAAACTTATAAAAAGTGATGTTACGTTACGTTGCAGTTTAGGTGACGACATATACATATATTATATCTGATACACAACCGATTACTCAGAGAAATACTAAAAAATATTTTGTTCTGATTTAATTTTTAATTACATACATACATATGTATGCGCTGATCAAATAATTATATGCGCTTTATTTCAATAGACGCGCTCTAATGTAAGTACATATATCAACCACGGTTGTAGTTTGAGTTGTTACTTATGAATCAAAAAGTGAACCAAACTTGATTCGAATCGGAATAAGGGGAATTAGCATAAAAATATGAAATATATTTTTCAAAAATAAAAGATATATATATTCGTTTCATTGATTCTGTTTGTTTTTTTTTTTTTATTAACTTTGCTATTATTTATTGAATCTACCCTACTTAAGAGCCTAACAATAAGTTTTCGAATCTTCAGCTACTCACTTAATTTACACCCTACATGGGTGATTATTATTTTAAACTGGGCCTAAAATATATTACGTCTGGGCTGGTAAGTCGTTTCTACGTAATCTGGAGCTCATGTTCACATGCAATAACGATCTTGCTACATAGTTGGTTTGGGTGAACCGAAAGTTTCAATGCATATTTCGCGCTTCGTTGCTCTATTTCAGTTCGTACGTCGGGAATTCATTGATTCAATTTTAATTTTTTTTCTATTACATAACTAGATACTGTGTCGTTGCCGCTGTGGTCGAGCTCCCATAATAGTCTTAATGCAAACCTTAACCTAACCACTAACCGTGAGTTGAAAGCTAGTATCTCCGAACTGCTAATGAAGTGGATACGTAGGTTGCTATATATATTTCTGTCCTAATAATGTAAATAGGCATATTTATCAACGAAAATGTTTTTTTGTTTTTTTTTGTTTTTTTTTTTTTATTTTTTTGCCGATTGCTGTTTTGTTTCGGGCTCATACGCATGGATCCATGATTCAGAACAAACCTGGTTTACGGCCAGGTGTTCATGCAATATCAAATGTATGCTGTTGGGAGAAATGCTTAGGCATGCCTCTATCTGAAGATATGTTACATGACGGTCTTGCATTATCAGTTAACGTACGGCATCGATGTTTTCTGGCACAACGGCTGTTTTTGGACGACCTTCACGGAATTCGTCTTTGAGCGAGCGTCGGCCACGATTGAATTCGTTGTACCAGTTTTTCACAGTGCTATAAGATGGTGCTTCATAACCATACAAAGATTTTAGTTCATCGATGCACTCTTGTCGTGATAATCCACGTCGAAAGTTGTGAAAAATGATCGCACGAAAATGTTCACGAGTTAATTCCATTTTTTGGCCGAGATGAATTTTTTAATTCCCTGTAAATAAAACAATTCACGATTAAATGACAAAACGTTCTGAGTGATGTTATGTTAAAAAATGTCAAACTTTCCAATGGAAATATCAGATTGCACCTGACAACACTTAGTGTTTCCCTAGGCCAGAATATATATAGCAGCCCTCGTAATCACTTCTCTGAAAGAGGTTGCACTCCGAAGTACTAAATTTACAGAAATTCAGGAAGTCTGAAACTGAAGTTCCTGACAATATACCCCTCCACCAACCTTACCATCAAGCTTTGATCCGTGGGTATATAAGCCCACTGCTCTTCTTCTGCAACGGCTTTTACCCATTTACAGCTTCCCCACAGGTATATGGACAGAAAAGATGTCCCCAGAGTTTGGTTTGGCGACTACATGATCCAAAAGATACGGTATAAAGTGAAAGCGCAGCAGGCTTTCCGAAAGCTCAGTTCATGTTCACTTAGAAACCCAGATTCTTTTAGTCTGATAACAACTTTAGTGCACCACACATGCACTTCTTGTTGAACTCTCACCTTTCTTCCTTACAAATGTGGTATTTTCTAATGCTCTCCACCATACAAAGACCCCATATAAAATAATGGGTTTGACTATGATTTCGAGGAGCCATAGGGCTACTTTGAGTGAGAGATAGCTCCTCTTCACCAGTACAAGGAAACCAATGCCTTTTTTAATCTCTCTTAGGCTTCCATGAAAGCTTCCTATTCCATGATTTAAAATCAATTATATTAAAGCAATAAAGGCATCTAAGTCAGAAGTAATTTAGTTCTATCATCTGTTTTTGCTACCAGCTTGCTTTTGAGCGTTATGGTGCTATAAAAAACATCTTCATTGTTCCAGAAGTTCTTCAATTTTAGTCTACGATGTAAGACATAGATAAACTATTCTTACAAGTAGATTTATAAAGTTTCAGGTTTTAGTTAGAGATAAAGAAATAACTGTAAAATGTTATATGGAATGAGACCACTATTACATAAGGTTCCTCGTCTCGATGAATATTATATATGTAGATACATGCACTGGGCGAAGCGAAATTCCTATTTTCGAAATTTTTTCCTTTAGATCGAGAGATATGAGAAAGCTTTTTAATGTAGGGAGAAGGTCCTCCGCCTTTTAGTTTTAAATTTTTTTACTTCTTATCAGATGAGAACATCATATTTAGTTTAACAAATATCTCGTTTCATGAATTCGGTTAACTGTACTCCTTAAATATTAGTACTTCCAAAAATAATATATTCAAACTGGCAAACATGGCTAGACAACGATAAAAACTTTCCTAAATATCGAAGTTTCACATACCTACTTATAAATTCCGTCCCTAATCATATTTGTATATACGAACGCATGCAGTGTATCCGTTCGATAAGTGTATAATGACTGAAATTATTCATCATTTATTTGTAACAATAATTCTCATCTACTCACGCGGTCGTTTGAGATCATTTGAATTAGCCCCTTAGCCTACGAGAGTACATGACTCTGGATTACTTTAAATAAAATAACGAGCTTCAGGTCTTTTGGAATCAATACAAATGCATACGCAAACGCATTTAAACGTACATACATACATATGTATACAAGTATGTATCTGAAAAGAAAGTGTAATTACATTTTGCTGAATTCCGTGCTTAATATTTTGAAAACGAAATGAGCATTTAAGCGATCTTATCGATTTGTTGAAATATTTACCCTTACCCAACAGAATTTTAAGCAGCCGCCTGCACGTCTCTATCATGATCGTACATTTGTTTTGCAATACTGTCAATGATAAGAATCTTGTAACAATCAAATGCCTAGTAAAATAATATTAAGCGCATAATTGGCGTTCCCAAACTCGAATACAAATATTTTACTGCGCTTATAGCTGGACCGCTGAGGACTTAGAAATTATGCGCAGACCTTCATCTAACGCTCGCCGTGATTGGCTCATCTCTATAATAAGCTGGTTACAAAATTGCAATTTTCTTATCGACAAACCACCGGTTTTGAGTTTTCAATTTTTCCAGTTGACTTACTTGGCGCCAGGCGCTGTATTAGCCGTTCTAAGCCGAAGAAGCGTTCGTGTTCTTTCCCGTAGCGTTTCTTCGACACATTACAACTACCCTAACTTACCTACACACTTATGCGCAAGGGCAAATACTATGCGGAACTTTTCTTCACAGAAGTGGTGTTGAGCATTGCTTGGGTACTCATCTTCATGTGCATGCTTTTCATTTTTTCTTCAGCTCACTGATTTGCATCTACGGTTAATCCAATTTGTCGGTAACGGGATAATAATTTCATGCGGTGCTACTGTTCAAAATTGGATTGCAATTAATTCACATTTAAGTATTTACAGTTGCATTGTTTATATCTGTTATTACCTGTACCTGTGTAAAAATATATAAATATGATTATTTAGAAAATATGAACAACCACACATAAATACATACATATATGAAATAGAAATAAGAAGGGAAGGGCAAAGTTCGGGTGTAACCGATCATTCTATACTCTTGCGCTTTTCATAAAACAAACCACGAGAAATGCTTTTAGGTTTGGCAAACTATATATTAAGGTAGGATCATTGCTGGCTATAATACATACATATGTATGTACATATATGACTCAAACAGAGACAAGAAAATGATTATACTCGTACATGTACTTGCGTTATATGGTACTGGGGGTAATTTGTATATGTACATATGTATGTATATGGTGTAACACCAAGAGGATGTTTGAAAATGTATATTATGTATATGAATCGTAAGGGATTGAGCAAATCTTACCTATTTTTGGCAATACCACATACTAATTATATGGCACATTCTAATAATATGATCCCTGAATGTTATTAAGATCCACTTACCATAACCAATATACCAATGGTATTCGCATTAAAGTCAAACAAATATTAGCAAGTTTTCACCAGACTTATCCGTTTTAGGCATAAGGATACATTGTTTTTAATAAAATAACATGTTCTCCCTTTTTTACTAAAAAAAACTCACAAAAAATTAGGCCCATATATGGGGTAGAAAGTAAATCGGAAGCTTGAAAATATTCGTATTGGGTATATGGTGTTTAAAAGAAGCCTTCATCCGATTGAACCCATTTTGGGCATACTGGCATTCTGTCCTCATATTCGGTATCTGCGGGCTTGAACAGTTGTTGTTGTCGATTTTAACAATTTTGGTCATATATGGCTTTCTTGAAGCACACTGTTTGGGCAAAGTTGTATCCCGATACATTTATTGGTGCTTGATTTTCATACTGGAAAATGAATGAATCAGATTGAATTTAAAATAGTGTTATATGGGAAGTAGGCGTGGCCTAGTTTACTAGAACATAAGAACGGCTACATAATAATGCATACCAAGTTTGATCGATAATGGGCGGTGAGACGTCCAAGGTCTCATATAGTCTCGTTTCCTAAAAAGCCCTCTCATATCATCTCGTGTATATATTGTTTTATCTCGTTTTCAGCAGTTTTTAACAGTAAGTAATTAATTCAATAGAGAAGAAGAAGAATTAATTCAAACAATATGTGTAGATATAAACTGAACTACAGAAGGTACATAAGGTAAATTACAGATATTGGGTTTATAAGTAGATCCAGCTCCAAATAAATCACTATAACGCGTATATAAGGACTTTGCAATTACTCAAGTATATATGGTGCTAAGACCCGATTTTGTCCATTTTATGCGGAAGAATACACTGTTATTAGGGATAGACCTCTCAAATCAAAATCAAAATTATCTGCATTATCGACATAAAGTCAACTACAAGTTCGAAAATATTCTCATTAGGTACCTGGGAGCACAGAAAAGTATTGAAATGATGTTATACACTTTGAGATCACGTTATAATTTTCAGAAAAATATGCTCTCTGTCTCTTATTAAGATACCTCATAGATTCACTGATATTTTTGGTAAAAAGTAAAAATACACATATTCGATATCGGTACTTGAAAAGTAAAACTTTAATGCGCTATAAGATCAAAGTTTTAGTTCTACAAGGTCTGTCGCAAAAGAAACAGGACTGTTAAAAAAAACAACAAAAAATTAATATTTTTCAAAAGTTATATTTTTTTATTAAAAGTAGTTTCCTTGTGCTTCAATAAGCGTTTAGCCCGGTCAATTAGCATTTCAAATGAGTGTTTAAGGTCATTTTCCGGAATCTTCTTCTTCATAATTGGCGTAGACACCGCTTACGCGATTATAGCCGAGTTAACAACAGCGCGCCAGTCGTTTCTCCTTTTCGCTACGTGGCGCCAATTGGATACTCCAAGCGTAGCAAGGTCCTTCTCCACTTGGTCCTTCCAATGGAGTGGAGGTCTTCCTCTTCCTCTGCTTCTCCCGGCGGGTACAGCGTCGAATTATTTCAGAGCTGGAGTGTTTTCGTCCATTCGGACAACATGACCTAGCCAGCGTAGCCGCTGTCTTTTAATTCGCTGAACTATGTCGATGTCGTCGTATATCTCGTACAGCTCATCGTTCCATCGAATGCGATATTCGCCATGGCCAACGCGCAAAGGACCATTGGTTCCTAAATAGACGAAATTATCTACAACTTCAAAGTTATGACTGTCAGTGACGTGAGTGCCAAGTCGCGAGTGCGACGACTGTTTGTTTGATGACAGGAGATATTTCGTTTTGCCCTCGTTCACTGCCAGACCCATTTGTTTTGCTTCCTTGTCTAGTCTGTAGAAAGCAGAACTAACCATTTTCCGGAATGCTCTTGAGAATGTCGCTCGTCGCCTTTTGGATAGCTGAAATGTCCTGAAACCAGTGTCCTTTCATGGGCAAATGAAGTTTTCCAAATAGGTAAAAATCACAGGGTGCCAGATCAGGTGAGTAGGGTGAGTGATTAATGGTTAATATGGAGTTTTTTGTCAAAAAATCAGTGACCAGCGTCGACCGATGACACGGCGCATTATCGTGCAATAATACAATGCACCGGAATCGTAAAAACAAATCAGCATTGTCTTTATTTTTGACTTCTGAAGACGACCGACTTCTGATCGTCACAGAGGTCCTCACGACCTTCTTGGAATCGCTTAAACGACTCATGCACATTACTGCGGGATACTACGGGCACTGATCACCATAAACTTTTTTCATCATTTGAAATGTTTCAGTAAACGTTTTCCCAAGTTTTAAACAAAATTTAATATTTGCTCTTTGTTCAAAATGCATTTTACGACCGATGACCAAAAGATGCTGTCACTTTTTGATCGATAACATCGATTGTAGTTATCCAAGTGTCTTAAAATTTTTACGAAATGTCAACAAGAGATCAAACTTTTTATTTCATATACCCACCAATAGGTGGCGCCACCAGAAACAGTTATATTTAAAAAGTTCTGTTTCTTTTGCAACAGGTTTTGTAGGTCATCATTGGCTCTCGATTTGTATACAACAAAGTGATAGATTCCTATTGAATTTAAAATTTTGATATACTATATATAAAGTAAGCGCGGTTATAGCCCCAATTTAGACAACGACTCCCATGAAACACTTTCGTACCTTTAGAGTGTCAAATTTAATACCCCTGAGGCATTTATTTAATGAGTTATCGCACTTTCAGAAGGTTTCAACATATCTGTGAAGTAGTGCGAGACCGTGTTATCATTTGATTTCCCCCATTTTCGTAGTACATGAAGAAATGCTGAAAGACCTTTCTCCCAGTAAGCCACAGCACCGGCACCAAGACCAAGTAGAGAAGGCTATACTTGGAATTGCCAATTGACCCCAAACAGCGAAAACCAAGAACGACTGACGCGCTGTTGTAAACTCTTCTATAGCCGCGTAACCGGTGTCTACGTCATAAAAGAAGCCGAAATTATAAACAAAGTCAAAACGAACGAAATTTAATGTATTGGCTATATCTATAACGAAAACGTCAATGTTAACAGTGTTGAACTACGTACAGGTCAAGAAAATATGTCCACATAATTTCGTTCGTGGTGTCACAAATATTGACTTATACACACAGTCAATCGAAAATAAATATATTGAAACTATAAAAGTCCTGGAATAATTATAGTAAAATTTTCTTAAGAACATAATTCCATACAGTTTTATTAAGTTATCCACGCATTGATCAACATATTTGGCATAAAGTCAATCAAATAACAAACAAACTAATACGGATAATACAGTATAAAGAGGCTATATAAATTCATAAATCGATTTCACTCATTTCGTCAATTTAGAGTCCATCCGATTTCGACTACTGAGTGAGCGGTGTCACTCCCATTATCAAATTTTACTACCGATTAACAGGAAACCTACCGTGCTATCTTTAATATGTACTCTTTTTAGATTATGAAAGGTGACGTTACATTATTTTGCATTTTAAGTGACAATATACTCGTAGAAATCCCCTAAAGTTCAAGGGATGGTAACAAAAACCGCTGTTACAACATTTAAATATTCCACAAACACATATTTATATACTATGTAAGTACATATTGTACATATGTAGATACCCATATACATATAGGATATGAATTTACCAATACTCTCGCAAAAACAATACATCTGGTAAGCGCTGTTCATGCCGCCGCTACTGGAATGTGTTGCAGCAGCAAATTGCTATTTTAGCAGCAACAATTTATTTAATTGCGAAATGCTATTAATGCCAATGCACAATAATTATTGACCTTCCGAACAGTAATTGCGAATGTTGTTGTTTATGTAACTCGTCCGTATTCAATTGTGGTTAACACTTTCGAAGTGCATAAATACATATGTATGGAATTATAATAAAAAAATTTATAATTTATATTGCGGAAATAAATCATAGCAATGTGGTGTAAGCAGACACTGCCGCAATTGCATCCAAATATAAAAAATGCCCCCAGGTTGGTTTTTTCCAGCACCTTTAATATTTAAATACTCAAATTACAAATGCGGTTAAGAGGCAGTAAAATTGCCTTTTAAAAAACATATTTTAAGAATAGCCATTTTAAAATTGCTCACAGTAACAAAAAATATGCAGATATGTACGTGTTTGTGTTGCACGCTTTAACATAGATACAGTGTGTTCCGTTTAGCCGCCCATTCGCTTCGCTGCAATTTCCGTTAACGTGCGAAATTTCGCCAAAATACAGCTTCTAAAATGTATTTTGTACGAAAAATTCAAGTTTAGCTGCGATTGTGCTTAACAATACTTCTCCGCTGCACAGCACTGATTTTGAGCAAGGTATGTATGTTTGATTAATGTGACGTAAACTTCATACAACCTTCTTCTTCTTCTTTACTGGCGTAGAAACCGCTTACGCGGTTATAACAGAGTTAACAACAGCGCGCCAGTCGTTTCTTCTTTTTGCAAGTTCGCGCTAATTGGAGATTTCAAGTACCTATATATAACGGAGTCGAGGTCTTCCTCTGCATCCCCCAATGGGTACCGCGTCGAATACTTTAAGAGCTGGAATGTTTTCGTCCATTCGAACGACATGATCTAGCCAGCGCATCGTTCCATCGAATGCGGTATTCGCCGTGGCCAACGCGCAAAGAACGATAAATCTTCCGCAGAACCTTTCTCTCGAAAACTCGTAACGTCAATTCATCAGATGCTGTAAGTTGTCGGGAATAATGAGAGACTTACAGAGTTCTGTTTTTGTTCGTCGAGAGAGGACTTTACTTCTCAACTGCCTACTCAGTCCAAAGTAGCACCTGTTGGCAAGAGTTATTTTGCGTTGGATTTCGAATCTGTATTGAAGCTGCTTTTGACAACAAGAAAAGTGCTGCCACTATGCCGCTATGACTTAATTTGGTATCCCCGAAAAACTAATACGGCTGTATAAGCTGACGTTGAGCAATACCAAAAGCTCTGTCGGGATCGGGAAAAACCTCACCGAGCCGTTTGATACCAAACGAGGTTTCAGACAAGGCGACTCCCTATCATGCGACTTCTTCAACCTAGTGCTGGATAAAATAATTCGAGCTGAACAGAGAAAGTACAATCTCCTACAGGAGTATGCCATAATGAAGGTGCCGTTAGTTCTGCTTTCTCCAGACTGGATAAGGAAACGAGTCAAATGGGTCTGGTAGTCAATGAAAATGGGTCTGCTAGGGGTCGAAATATCTTCTGTCGTCAACCAAACAATCGCACTCTCGGCTTGGCTCCCACGTCACTTTTGACAGTCAAAAATGTTAGCCACGAAATCCAACGTGGAATGAATTTTGTCCACAGGTGCTAAGTACTTCGGAGTGAGTATACAATTGAGAAGTAAAGTCTTCTCTCGACGAACAAAGACCAAATTCTACAACTCACTCATCATCCCCGTCCTACTATTCGGTGCAAAATACTGTTATTAAGTAAAACGAATTGTATTAAATACTGCACCTGACGCCCTCTAATAGATTTAATGTATGTATGTATAAATTTTCCAAACTCTTCAAGCCATATACACATTATTTTTTCATTATTTTTGAAATACATACCTTATATATAATAAGTATGAAAGGGCTAAGTTCGGGTGCAACCGAACATTTTATTTTCTTGAAACTTGAAGGAATCAATGCCAGGGAATTACCTTAAAGCGTAAAATGTCAACCACAGGATCGGAATCCAAGCAATCTTATAGATACATATACTATACATAACTCCTATACTGACAAACACATAAGGTTTGTTAGAAAAACGATTATTTTTAGTATATGGAAGTTGGGGTAGTATCGACCAGATTTCATCTATGTTTGTCAATACCACATACTATTAACATGTTAATTACTAATAAACTAATCATATACGAGTACAAGGTGGGTTGAAAAGTAAACAGGACTTTTTGCATCTAGCGCCCCTTTGGTGGCGCCATCTATATGTCGACTGATGCTTTAGAAGCTGGTATCTTTATCGATTGTCCAGTGAAAATTTCATGACATTTCATCAATTGGAAGTGAAGTTATTGCGTTTTAAGTGTCAGTATGTTTGTGTTAACGGTGCGAAAATGAGCTTCGAACAAAGAGCCAACATTAAATTTAGTTTTAAAATTGGTGAAACTTTTACCGAAACGTTTCAATTAATAAAACAAGTTTATGGCGATGATTGCCTATCCCGTAGCAGAGTGCACGAATGTTTGCAAAGTTTTCAAAGTGGTCGTGAGGACATATAAATGACGATCAACATGTGGGCCAATCAAAATCCGTGATCAAATTGAATAGAACATTTCCAAAACATCGATTTATCGCATTTTGACCGAACATTTGGGCTTACGAAAGGTGTGTGCACGGTTTGTTCCGCACAAATTGACTGACGACCAAAAATTGCTCCTGAATCCAATCGAAGGACGCTAGTGACCGATTTTTTGACCTAAAATCACATTTTAACCATTAACCACTCCCCGTATTCACCTGATATGGCACCGTGCGACTTCTTCCTTTTCGGAAAAATGCATTAGCTCATGAAAGGAAAGCATTATGCAGACGGAGAGGCCATTCAAAAGGCTTGCACCGGCACTGGCGGTCATACCGGCCAACGAGCTAAAACACTCCTTCGATATGCTTTTGGACCGTGCAAAAAGCTGTATTGAAGCAGAAGGAGACTATTTTGAACAAAAAAAAAAAATAATTTTATTCTGCCGAAAAAACCATTAGTTTTTTTTAAGTCCTGTTTACTTTGCAACGCACTTTGTAGAGTAAAGTCAGCCGGATGTTCGAAAATCCTAATATTGGTTATAGGGAGGGTAAGTCAAGTTTTCGTTCAAAATTATGTATTTTAGGCACAAACATACACTGTTATGAGTAAAACACGTTAGCTCATTTTCACTGAGATAACTCACATATTGGCCGATATATACGGTACAAAGTCACCCGAAAGTTCAATTATCTTTATATTAGGTAAATGGGGGCTCAGGGAAGTATTGACCCGATTGCACCCATTTTGGATACACAGAATTACTACTGCAGGAAAAAGATTCTGTCTGAATTTCAATTTTATATCTCACACATTCACCGATATTTTTGGTTAAAAGTCAACTATAGGTACTGGGGTCCACTATAAGGTACCTAAGGGCTTGAACAGTTTTCGTTGGACTTAAAACATTTTTGGTCATAAGATGGCATGCACTAAAAGCATTATTCGTGCAAAGTTTAATCTCGTTAAATTTATTTATTGTTGATTTGTGTACAGGAAACTCAATGAATCAAATGGAATTTAAAATTGTGCTATATGTACGGTGACCATCCGTACTGATTTTCGCAGTACTTCACTGATTTTGAAGCACCTGTTCTGCGGTTTTTTTTTGTGAAAATGGCAAAAATGGTCTATTTTTTCCGAACGTACTGTTTTTTGTTCTGAAATTTAGCACCAAGCAGCTTAATAAGTTTCTACTACTGGACAGCCCTTGAATGATTAAGGTATTATCAATATTAAATTGTCATCCCTGATGTGAACAGCTGATTGCCGGTTCGAATTATTTTGCTTTCTGTATTGTTCTATTGACAAACAACTAGGTAAGTTTTATTTCCAGTAGTGGGGTAAAAAGCTTAAATTGGGAAGAATTCTTTTGTTTTAGCCTTACAAAATGCCTCCTTCCCGCAGAAAATGCGTTTTTAATAAACAACTACAAGAAGAATACAGCTTCATAAAGGAAATTAACAGCGGTACAGTGAAATGTACAAAATGTTCTGCAGTTTTCTCTATTGCCAATGCAGGTAAACACGATGTGCTGCATCATTTACAATCTCAGAAACATCGAAAAGCCGATATTGCAGCTTCTAGCAGCAAACCCGTGATGAGCTTTGTAAGGACACGTACAATAGACGATCAGCGAAGAAAAAGCAGCGTAAATGAAGGCACCTGGGCATATCACACTGTGCAGCATAATTTTTCATTTCGTTCCAATGACTGCACATCGAAAATCATTAAAAGATGTTTTGACAAAAAATGTTCATCAGCTCGCACCAAGTGTGAATCTATTGTTTGTAATGTATTAGCACCACATGCATTGCAACTAGTGAAAGCTGATCTTAATGCTATCAATTTTAATGCCATTTTTTCCGACTGCTCAAATCATGGAAGTATGAAAATGTGTCCTGTTCTTGTTCGATATTTTCTGCCTGAGAAGGGTGTGCAATAAAAAATATTGGAAGTAAATGATCTCCGTGGTGAATCGTCAGATATACTCACAAATTATATTTTTGATCTCATGAAAAAGTTTGCATTAAGTGAGAAATTACTTGCTCTTGTGAAGCTAACATTAATTGTAACTTTGGAGGAGCTGCAAGACGCGGGAAAAATAATCTTTTCCATAAATTGGCAGTATCCACTGGCAGCATCCTTATTGGCGTAAACTGTGCTGCTCACATTGTTAATAATTGCCTACCAAGTTCAATAGAGTGTCTTCCGGTTGATATTGAAGTCATTGTCGTTAAAATATATTCTTACTTTTATATATACTATACACGTTTAGAATAGAGCATTTAAAAGAAATTTGTGAAAATGTTGATGTCGAATATAAAAAAATGCTAGGCTTTAGTAAAACAAAATGGCTTACTCTAAAGCCAGCTATAGAACGGATCTTAAAACTTTTCAAACCACTAAAAAAATATTTTTTAGAACAGGCTCACTGTCCAAGCCTCTTAAAAACTTTTTTTGAAAAATCAACCTCAGAAATGTGGCTTTTCTTTACTCATTGTCAAGCATATCTTTTTATACTCTCGCAACAATGTTGCTAAGGATAGTATTATAGTTTTGTTCACATAACGGTTGTTTGTAAGTCCTAAAACTAAAAGAGTCAGACATAGGGTTATGTATACCAAAGTGATCAGGGTGACGAGTAGAGTTGAAATCCGGATGTCTGTCTGTCCGTCCGACCGTCTGTCCGTCCGTCCGTGCAAGCTGTAACTTGAGTAAAAATTGAGATATCATGATGAAACTTGGTACACGTATTTCTTGGCTCCATAAGAAGGTTAAGTTCGAAGATGGGCCAAATCGACCCACTGCCACGCCCACAAAATGGCGGAAACCGAAAATCTATAAAGTGTCATAACTAAGCCATAAATAAAGACATTAAAGTGAAATTTGGCACAAAAGATCGCATTAGGGAGGGGCATATTTGGACGCAATTTTTTTGGAAAAGTGAGCGTGGCCCCGCCCCGTACCAAGTTTTTTGTACATATCTCGGAAACTACTATAGCTATGTCAACCAAACTCTACAGGGTCGTTTTCTTCAGGCATTTCCATATACAGTTAAAAAATGGAAGAAATCGGATAATAATCACGCCCACCTCCCATACAAAGGTTTTGTTGAAAATCACTAAAAGTGCGTTAACCGACTAACAAAAAACGTAAGAAACACTGAATTTTACGGAAGAAATGGCAGAAGAAAGCTGCACCCAGGCTTTTTTTAAAAATTGAAATGGGCGTGGCGCTGCCCACTTATGACCAAGAACCATATCTCAGGAGCTACTAGACCGATTTCAATGAAATTCGGTATATAATATTTTCTTAACACCCTGATGACATGTACGAAATATGGGTGAAATCGGTTAACAACCACGCCCTCTTCCAATATAACGCTATTTTGAATTCCATCTGATGCCTTTTCTGTATAATACGAGTATATACATTAGGAACCAATGATGATAGCGGAATAAAACTTTACAAAAATACGGTATTTGAAAAATATGTTAATGACGTATAATGAAATCTCGATTATCACTTTATCATGCGAGAGTATAAAATGTTCGGTGACACCCGAACTTAGCCCTTCCTTACTTGTTCATAATTACATTATTCAGATTGAATCGCAGAATATTTGCATGATAGAAGTTGCCTTACTAATGAAGGAACTTAAATTAAAAATCACGGAACGCAGAGATGCAATTTTTGTACCTCTCCTGATGAAGAACCTCACGTGAGAGTTTGAAAAAGCAGGAACTGGAAACTTAAGAGAAATTAAAGATCACTTTAAAAACTTTTATAATAATTGTGTTGATTATATAAACCAGTGGGATTATGCATTTAAAGAGGTTGAGGTAATGGAATGGATTCTTCTGCGCACAGTGCCATCTTAGGATGAGGTTGAAAAAAATTTTGTGTATATTATGGAAAAGAGAAGCAACAGTAATATTAATGACAGTGAATTGTTTGATCAATTCACCTGCGTTAAAAGTTATGTAACTCCAGATAAACTTATTCAATGGGAGGAAAAGAAAAAGCCAGTTGACCAAAAATGGATTGAAATTTTTCAACATTTAAAAAAACAATATGTACCTTATCAAAATATATGTAAAATAGTCGAATTTAATTTATGTTTACCGGGCTCAAATGCTGCAACAGAAAGGGTATTTACCATTTAAAATAATATATGGACAAACGAAAAATCGCAAATGTAAATTGAGACTGTGAAGTCAATTTTAGTTACTAAGTGCAATTATGAAATGAACTGCATAGAGTTTAAAAATTTCTTACAAAACGAAGAAAATTTGATTACAAAAATTTATTCCTCTGAAAAGTACAATTAATATGCATTCAATGCATATTTATATTTTTATGTAATACTTAATTTAAAAATAAGTTTTTTAATACATACATATATATATTTGTGTAAGTCAAAGGAGACTGACTTATGTTTTTTATGTTAATATTTGTTACTTGAATTAAATAAATTTGTTCTTAAAAAATGTTCTTTTTTTCGATTTGAAATTACGGTCACCGTAGCTATATGGGAAGTAGGCGTGGTTGTTGTTCGAGTTTTTTTCACAGGTGCCCCTTGCTACTGCGATCCTCTGTACCAAACTACAGCTCTATATCTATGTATATTTAGCGCTAGCTATGGCATCTTATGTGTTTCCAGTTAATGGCGATTTGTGGGCGTGGCAGTGGTCCGATTACGCCCATCTATGATCTCGAACTTTTTTCCCAAGATTCATCGAGATAACACAATTTTTATTCAAGTTACAGCTTGCACGGGCGGACGGACGGTTTGATATCAAATCCACCTGCCTTTTATCAATTCACTTCAACGAAAGATGAACTCATCTCGAATGTTTATCCGAACATTGGCTAAATTATCGTAACTACGATGGCTTTAGTGCACGCGCAATTTTAGCTGCCAAAAAATACCGATGTTTATGACTTAAAGTGGAAGATTCAAAGTCAAATTCCGTGAGGTTTGCGCTCACACAAATCAATCGATCGTCTTGACAATGAAGACAAAGCCGTGAATTATCCAGAGGAATTTCTAAATTCTTTGGAGAGGCTTGGTATGCCGCAGCATCATTCCGTCTCAAAGTTGGATCTGTCATTATAATGTTTCACAATCTTCATGCGCCAAAATTGTGTATTGGAACCCGACTGATTGTGACGGAGCTATCGAATACTAGGAGGCAGAATGCTTGGTTTTACGAATTCCTTTGAGTTCCAACGATTTGCCATTTCAGTATTCAGTATCCAGTGAAAATTGCATTTGCGATGACAATCAACAGGACACAAAGATAGTCGCTAGAAGTCATAAATCTGGAAATGCTATGTTTTTTACACGGCCAGCTATAAAGTATATACTTGTATACGCACCGAAACAGAACAGATTTATCAAGCTGTGTGACATTGAAAAAAAATGTAGAAAAATCAAAAGTAAATGATTTTCAACTTTCTTTTCATTTCTAAACACATAATTTCACGCAGAACAACGCCTTCGGGGTCAGCTAGTTGTTCAGAAGGACTTTGTTTCTCAATTGCCTACTTAGTCCGAAGTAGCACCTGTTGGAAAGAGTTATCCTGCGTTGAATTTTTAGGCTGACATTGTTGGTGGTGTTTACGCTGGTTCCAAGATAGACGAAATTATCTACGACTTCAAAGTTATGACGGTCAACAGTGACGTGAGAGCCAAGTCGCGAGTGCGACGATGATATCAATATCATCGGCATACGCCAGCGGCTGTGCACTCTTATAGAAGATGGTACCTTCTCTATTTAGTTCTGCAGCTCGAACTATTTTCTCCAGAAGCAGGTTGAAGAAGTCGCACGATAGAGAGTCGCCTTGTCTGAAACCTCGTTTGGTATCGAACGGCTCGGAGAGGTCCTTCCCGATCCTGACGGAGCTTTTGGTGTTGCTCAACGTCAGTTTACACAGCCGTATTAGTTTTGCGGGGATGCCAAATTCAGACATCGCGGCATAAAGGCAGCTCCTTTTCCAAGATTTGGCGAATGATGAATATCTGGTCGGTTGTTGATTTGCCAGGTCTAAAGCCACACTGATAAGGTCCAATCAGTTTGTTGACGGTGGGCTTTAATCTTTCACACAATGCGCTCGATAGAACCTTATATGCGATGTGGAGGAGGCTTATCCCACGGTAGTTGGCGCAGATTGTGGGGTCTCCCTTTTTGTGGATTGGCGAGAGCACACTTAAATTCCAATCTTTGGGCATGCTTTCGTCCGACCATATTTTACAAAGAAGCTGATGCATGCTCCTTATCAGTTCTTCGCCGCCGTGTTTGAATAGCTTGGCCGGCAATCCATCGGCCCCCGCCGCTTTGTTGTTCTTCAGACGGGTAATTCGAACTTCTTCATGGTCGGGCAATGCTTCATCGTCATCGATTGGGGAATCGAGTTCACCTTCTCCTGGCGTTGTGCGTTCACTGCCATTCAGCAGGCTGGAGAAGTGTTCCCTCCATAATTTAAGTATGCTCTGGGCATCCGGGACTAGATCACCTTTGGGGATTCTACAAGAGTATGCTACGGTTTTGAAACCTTCTGTAAGCCGCCGCATTTTTTCGTAGAATTTTAGAGCATTACCCTTGTCGGCCAGCTTATCAAGCTTTTCGTACTCACGCATTTCGGTCTCTTTGTTTTTCTGTCTGCAAATGCGTCTCGCTTCCCTCTTCAACTCTCGGTATCTCTCCCATCCCGCACGTGTTGTGGTCGATCGTAACGTTGCGAGGTAGGCAGTCTGATTTCTCTCCACTGCGACACGGCACTCCTCGTCGTACCAGCTGTTCTTTTGCACTTTCCGAAAACCAATGGCTCCGGTTGCAGCTGTACTTAAGGAGTTTGAAATGCCTTCCCACAGTTCCCTTATACCGAGTTGTTGACGAGTGCTTTCAGAGAGCAGGAGTGCAAGCCGAGTAGAAAATCGTTCGGCTGTCTGTTGTGATAGGACCTCGGAGCGTACGCACATCTAAAACGAATGATCGATCTGGTTGGTGGTTTTTCGATCCGGAGACAGCCAGGTAGCTTGATGAATCTTCTTATGCTGGAATCTAGTACTACAGATAACCGTATTTCAGGCCCCGGCGAAGTCGATCAATCTCAACCAATTTGGGGATGTTTCCTCGTGGAGGCATAATTTACCGACCGTAGTGCCAAAGATACCTTCTTTGCCCACCCTGGCGTTAAAGTCGCCAAGCACGATTTTAACATCGTGGCGGGGGCAGCTCTCATAAGTGCGCTCCAAGCACTCATAAAAAGCATCTTTGGTCACATCGTCCTTCTCTTCCGTCGGGGCGTGGGCACAGATCAGCGATATATTGAAGAATCTCGCTTTGATGCGGATTGTGGCTAGACGTTCATTCACCGGAGTGAATGATAGTACTCGACGACGGAGTCTCTCCCCCACCACGAATCCCACACCAAACTTGCGCTCCTTTATATGGCCACTGTAGTAAATGTCGCAAGGAAATACTCGTCTCTATCCTTGTCCCGTCCATCGCATTTCTTGGACGGCGGTGATGTCAGCCTTTATTTTCACGAAGACATCAACCAGCTGGACAGCAGCGCCTTCCCAATTAAGGGTCCGGACATGCCAGGTGCATGCCATCAAATCGTAGTCCTTATTTCGTTTGCCATGGTCGTCATCAAAAGGGGGGTCCCTCCGAGGCTGTCGTTTAGTTTTCATTGGTACTGTTTTTTACGCGGCACAACCCTATGTAGGGGAGCGGCAGTATAGGTACCATATATTTGACGCTCGTTTCCTCGAAACTGACTTTTTTTATACGGCCGTCAAAATTGAGAGCGAATTATAAGCAATTTTATAATCAAGTGCGTGATAGAGCGCTTGTCCGAGAAAAATGGCATTTTAACAGTGGTTTAACCATTTTGATGTCGAAAAACAAGGGCAAAAATGATAGTTTTTAGAAAATCCAGGCCTACATCCCCAATTTTTCGCAAAACTTATACGGCTGTGTAAACTGATGTTGAACAATACCAAAACCTCCGTGAGGATCGGGAAGAACCTCTTCGAGCCATCCGATACCAAACGAGGTTTCAGACAAGGCGACTCCCTTTCTTGTGACTTCTTCATTTTACTCTAAAAATGAACTAAATAGAGAAGTTACAATCTTCTATAAAAGCGTAGAGCTGCCGGAGTATGCTGATGATATTGATATCATTGACCTCAACACCAACATCGTTAGTTCTGCTTTCTCCAGCAGGGAAGCAAAGCGAATAAGTATGGTAGTGAACGATGGAAAGACGAAATATCTCCTGTCATCAAACAAACAGTCATCGCACTTGCGACTAATAGACCGGGAGCTGAGTAGAGTTGAGTGTGCAAAATATGAGGACCGCATTCTATAAATAGTTTTGAACATAGAAAAGCTTGCAGATTATGATTCTGAATGTTGCCGGGAGACTTATTGGTCTCTGTTTTTTTTACTCCATCCCCGATAAATTGGACGGAACAAATGCTTTACAATTTTTATTGTTGTTTTATTGAAATTATCCAATTGTTTTTTATGATTAAAGATACTTATATCTACTCAATTGGAATAAAAAAAACAAAAAAAATAAAAATAAAAGAAGAATTGTTGGAAAAAAAATTTATTACGAAAAATCAAATTTTTACATAAATTTAAAAAAAGTGAATTAACAATAATTTTTGTTTTGACGGTCATTATTAATACATTTGAATAACAAAATACAGCTAAGTTGTGATTTTTTGCAAGAACAAGCCTGTGTTTGACATTTCGATGTGCATTTACAAGGCTGAATCAACAATTCCATTGATACAATTTATCATATATTTTTTCACAGGCTAATAAGGTGTAATCAATAGGCTCTAGTAGTGTTTAGTCAGCATTTATCCATACATATGTTTGTGCTGAAGCTCTTAACAAATGTAAATGTAAAGCATCTGATGTACAAATTACTCTTGATAAATTTAATCCGAAGCCGATATTTTGGGAAATTAATTTATACAGTTGATCAGCAGTTAATTTTTTTTGTGAGAAAAGATAGGTGCAAATAGTTTATACTTCTGTTAACTGCACGACACTTAGGTATGGATTCCCTAAATGCCTTAGTGCTTTTTGTACAAACTCTAACGATTCAGCTTTTAGACCTTTTTTTTAGGCTAACCTGCTAGTCGAATCGCAAACAGTTAGAGAGTGTAATGCTGGCAAAATACGACAAATGTTTTCTACAAGGGATTCGGCAGCCCCCTGAACATCCTGAAATGTATTTAGTCTTATATGAACCGTCGAACCACAGACTTGAACAACGAAAAATAAATTCCCAAGATAAAAATATCTGTATCAACGCTAAGGATTATGATATGGGCAGATTGGATTTTTACTGCGTGAAACATGTGAGAAAACATCCTTGAATCGGCTTCTAAATGGTTTGAATATAACAATTGACGTTGTTACTTCTTTACCGAGATTCTTTAATGCTTTGTAACTGATACAATGCCCAACTTTATTCAATATGGTGATTAAATGTTTAGATCGAGTCAAATGATGGATAGATTGAGCTAAAGCTATATGCTTTGGAGTCTGTTTCTCAGTAATCATGAAATATATATCATGAAACACTGATAACGCTCGTCGATTGTAATTTTCACTTTATTTCATATTTTTAGCACTGAGCAATGCTTGCATAAAAGTTTGCCAAGTAGTTGGCAATTGACCTTTTATTAAAAAGTGTTCAATTAAAATTTCAGTAAGTTCAGCTAGTCGCTTAACCAATAATGACACTTCAAAAGAGTGAGATGTTAATTGATGTTTTATTTCATCCATCAGCTTCTCAAATGCCTGTATAAGTATGTCAAGTGGTATTTTATTTTGAGGTCTATCTACTGGATTTTCTGAATTTATGGCTAGTCATAGATGACTTACGGACAGATTCAGTAGCAGAAACACTTGCTTCTACTGCAGAAGAGGTGGAAATAGAGACATGCTCCTGCTTATACAATGCCACTTCTCGACGCCTTATTTTTTCTTCACTAATTTAAGTTGCCATACAAGTTCGATGCCATGAACAATTGTGTTCTGTAAAGTCTGTGATTTGTGAGAAAAGTCATCTTTTCTCCGATTTGCTGCATTTTGAATGCTGATGAACGATTGTGGTTTCGGTTTTTAAACTAAATTATCCGTTTTATCACAAAGCAAACACGTTACTCCGTTTAGTCTTCGCTTCTTTACATTTATCATTTGTAGTGACATTGTACACGTTTTTGTTTAACTATAACACTAATAGAACACTTGAAAACAAGAAAACATCAATAATTTTGCTTAGATACAACAATATGAACAGTTAAGCACTAAGAATTAGTGGCTACTGACTATTACAAGGGCTATGACACATCGACGCGCGTAGCGGGGGGTTGGGCAAAGGGAAAGGGACCAGCACAGCTGCCGGCAACATGTTTTTTTTTTGTTTTTTGGGATCTCAGGTAAAAGAATTTGAGCATAGTTGCCGGTCCTCGCATTTTGCATACTCAACTCCCTTTGGCGCCTGCACTATAAGCTCCCACGTCACTGTTGACATAACTTCGAAATTGTAGATAATTTCGTATATCTTAGAGCCAGCATTAACAGCAACAACAATGCCAGCCTCGAAATCGAAAGCAAAATAATTCTTGCCAACAGGTGCTACTTTGGACTGAGTAGGCAATTGAGAAGTTAAGTTCTCTCTCGACGAAGAATAACCAAACTCTATGAAACACTCATTATTCCCGTCCTGCTATACGATGCAAAAGCATGGACGATGATAACATCTTATGAATCGACGTTACGAGTTTTCCAAAAAAAGGTTCTGCAAAAGATTTATGGTCTTTTGCGCATTGACCACGGCGAATGTCGCATTCGATGGAACGATGACATTGACATAGACATAGTTGAGCAAATTAAGAGACAGCGAGAGCAAATTAAGGCTGCGATGGCTAGGTCATGTCGTCCGTATGGTTGAAAGCACTCCAGCTCTGAAAGTATACAACAAAAATATACAGTACCCGCCGAGGAAAGCAGAGGAAGAGAAAACCTCCACTCCATTGGAAAGACCAGAAACGGAATAAAATTTTACACATTTGTATGCCACCTTATGACAATATGTCAAAAATGGGTTGAATCGGGTCTAATATAAAGGTTTTCGAACTTCCAGGTGACTCTGTAACGCATATAGGCCAATATTTGAGTTATGTCAATGAAAAAATGAAAGAGCGCGTTTTACTCATATCAGTGTATTTTTGTGCCTAAAATAGATAAATTTGAGCGAAAACTTGACCAGCCCCCATGTAGCCAATATCAGAATTTTCGAACATCCGGCTGGCTTTACTCTATATGATTAGTTTTTTAGTAAGTGACATGTTAATAGTATGTGATATTGGTAAAATTTCGTTTTTCCAACTATCGTTATGTGTCTGTATGCACTATATGCATTATATATATATATGGATATTTTAAATTGCTTAAATTTCGATTGTTCGATTCTCTGGTTGATCTTGAATAGATGCAAAGTATTTCCCTCGCTTTGATTCTTGAAAGTTGCAAGAGTATAAACCATGTAAAACAAGAGGCGTTCCCTATAATAAAACGGGGGATACAGTCCATGTCATCTTTAAACCGTGTAAGATGAAATAAAGAACTATATTTACTTTCTAAAACCATAAAAACTTTGAAAACTATAAAATTTCAGATATGCATACAAATTGTATTTTCATATGGCATTTTATTGAGCATTAAAACTTAAAATACATAATTTATACAGGTGAACAATTGGTAGAGCAAGCAAAAAAGAAAAAAAAATCTGTTAATCCTGAATTAAGAACAGAAAAATTAGAACAAATATTTACACAGCTACATAAGCTACTTGATAACAAGCACAATTGTTTGCGATTTGAACTGGACTAAAGTCGGTATCATCACTGGGGATATCCATTTCAGCAATGTAAATATCATGCGATCAAAATGTGTAGGAAAGAGTAATCGAATAAGGGGATTTCCCAGTTACAACTATGTACAACGTCTGTCGCAAAAGAAACAGGAAAAAAACAACAAAAAAATTAATATTTTTCAAAAGTTATATTTTTTTATTCAAAGCAGTTTCCTTGTGCTTCGATACAGCGTTTAGCCCGGTCAATTGGCATTTCAAATAAGTGTTTAAGGTCATTTTTCGGAATGCTCTTGAGGATAATGCTCGTCGCCTTTTGGATAGCTGAAATGTCCTGAAACCAGTGTCCTTTCATTGGCAAATGAAGTTTTCCAAATAGGTAAAAATCACAGGGTGCCAGATCAGGTGAGTAGGGTGAGTGATTAATGGTTAATATGGAGTTTTTTGTCAAAAAATCATTGACCAGCGTCGACCGATGACACGGCACATTATAGTGCAACAGGCGCCAGGACCCTGCCTCACGGTATTGTGGTCGAGCACGACGAATGCAATAATACAATACCCTCGGAATCGTAAAACCAAATCAGCATTGTCTTTATTTTTGACTTCTGAAGACGACCGACTTCTGATCGTCACAGAGGTCCTCACGACCTTCTTGGAATCGCTTAAACCACTCATGCACATTACTACGGGATAGGCACTGATCACCATTAAATTTTTTTCATCATTTGAAATGTTTCAGTAAACGTTTTCCCCAAGTTTAAAACAAAATTTAGTATTTGCTCTTTTGTTCAAAATGCATTTTACAACCGATGAAAAAGCTGATGGTCAAACAAACCAATTACATGACAGTGATATTGAAAACGTGTAACTTCAAATCCATGTAAAAGGAACCAACAAAAAGTAAGAATTGGGTGTACATGATCTTTTGGTCTTATATTTGTTTCGATCCAAATAATTATTTTATTCCCTTAAATATTACAAAACTATTGTAAATATATAAAACAGAGAAACCTTTTCTAACAGGCACATCTATTAGAAAAACACCTCCCTCTTTCATGCACCAAGTTTTAAGTACAATTTTTAGAACAAGTGACTCTCTCTTCGGCGGACTATTTGTTATTATATTGAAAAAATCTCTACTGAGTGAACGCGAACCTCTCCTCAATGAACAAAGACTATATTTACACAAAAATTCAACGGGCGAATGGAACTCCCCATAGGCGGGCAAAAGTAAACAAAGCGTATAAATAATAGGTTCTCAGAAAGTTTGCGGTATTTTCAAAAACGCGTATTCTAGTTTTATTCGTCGCATCGGGTCATGCTATACCTTTTTGGAAAGCTCATATCACGCGCTAACACGTGTTTGATTGATTGTCATTTCCTTTAAGTCGTTCGTGAGTTATAGCGTCGCAAATATGGAGCAAAATAAAGAGAAAATACGGCATATTTTACAGTACTACTACGATAAAGGCAAAAATGCATCTCGAGCCACCAATAAAATTTGTGCAGTTTATGGACCCGACACAGTTTCCATTTCCACCGCACAACGATAGTTTCAACGTCCTTTTCGTTTTCGTTCTGGTGTAGAGGTGGTCGAAGATGCGCCACGCTCCGGAAGGCCTGTCGTCGAAAATTGCGATAAAATCGCTGAATTGGTCGAAAGAGACCGGCATAGTAGCAGCCGTAGCATCGGTCAAGAGCTGGGCATGAGTCATCAAAAATTCATTTCAATTTCAATAAAAAAAAAAAATCAATAAAAATACCGCACGACTTTTTTGACAATCCATTATAAGTTTTTTTCGCTGGTTGAAACTTTTAAACAAAAATTAATCGATTTAGTTAGCAGGTGCCAACCAAATTGAGTGGCTTTTTTCACTTTAAAATTTTTACTCTACTTCTGGGAATAATGTTGAAATAAAAGGATCGTACGTGAAACCAGATGGAAAAAGAATTGATGAAATGCGTTCCGAATTGATTTGGCAAGACAAATGCAAGCGAAATCAAAGAAATCTCCCAAAGATTCGGTATCAATAATTTTCTGGCTAGTAACGCCTGGTTACAAAAATGAATAATATAAATGTTCGGTTTATTTTTCGTGAACGTGCTGTGGTTAATATATAAGCTGAATAGGATATAGGATAGGGATATTTATAATGCTGACAAGGTGGTGAAACACGATGTCAAACTTGTGCTTGGCGACTTTAACGCCAGGGTGGGCAAAGAAGGTATCTTTGGCACTACGGTCGGTAAATTCAGCCTCCACGACGAAACATCCCAAATGGGTTGAGGCTGATCGACTTTGCCGGGGCCCGAAATATGGTTATCTGTAGTACTAGATTCCAGCACAAGAAAATAATTCAAGCTCCTGGCTCTCTCCGGATCGAAAAGCCACCAACCCGATCGATCATGTTGTGATAGACGGAAGACACGTCTCCAGTGTTCTAGACGTGTGTACGCTCCGAGGTCCTAACATCGACTCGGACCACTATCTTGTTGCAGCCAAGATTCGCACCCGCCTCTGTGCAGCAAAAAACGCACGTCAACAAACACAAGGAAGGTTCGACGTCGAGAAGCTGCAATCACAACAGATAGCAGAACGATTTTCTACTGGGCTTGCACTCCAACAACAACTCGGTATAAAGGAACTGTGGGACGGCATTACAAACTCCTTACGTACAGCTGCAACCGGAGCCATTGGTTTTCGGAAAATGCAAAAGAACAGCTGGTACGAGGATGAGTGCCGTGTCGCAGAGGAGAGAAAACAGACCGCCTACCTCGCAACGTTACGATCGACCACAACACGTGCGGGATGGGATAGATACCGAGAGTTGAAGAGGGAAGCGAGACGCATTTGCAGATAGAAAAAAAAAGAGGCCGAAATGCGTGAATGTGAAGAGCTTGATAAGTTGGCCAACAGGGGTATTGCTCGAAAATTCTACGAAAAATGCGTCGGCTAACAGAAGGTTTCAAGACCGGAGCATACTCTTGTAGATCCCCCAAAGGTGATCACCGATGCCCAGAGCATACTTAAATTATGGAGGGATTCTCCAGCCTGCTGAATGGCAGTGAACGTACAACGCCAGGAGAAGGCGAACCCGATTCCCCAATCCCCAAATAATTCGTGCTGCAGAACTTAATCGAGCAGGTACAATCTTTTATAAAAGTGTACAGCTGCTGGCGTATGCCGATGATATTGATATCATCGGCCTCATCATCCGCACCGTTAGTTCTGCTTTCTCCAGACTGAACAAGGAAGCAAAGCAAATGGGTCTGGCAGAGAACGAGGGCAAGACCAAATATCTCCTGTCATCAAACAAACAGTCGTCGCACTCGCGACTTGGCTCTCACGTCACTGTTGACAGTCATAACTTTGAAGTCGTAGATAACTTCGTCTATCTTGGAACTAGCGTAAACACCACCAACAATCTCAGCCTGGAAATCCAACGCAGGATAACTCTTGCCAACAGGTGCTACTTCGGACTCAGGAGGCAATTGAGAACCATAGTCCTCTCATAAGTCCATAAAAGACAGCGGCTACGCTGGCTAGGTCATGTTGTCCGAATGGACGAAAACACAATACAGCTCTGAAAGTATTCGACGCAGTACCCGCGAGGGGAAGCAGAGAAAGAGGAAGGCCTCCACTCCGTTGAAAGGACCAAGTGGAATATCCAATTGGCGCCACGTAGCGAAAAGAAGAAACGACTGGCGCGCTGTTGTTAATTCGGCTATAATCGCGTAAGCGGTGTCTATGCCAGTAAAGAAGAAGATATAACCCTACATCTAACTCGATTATTTTTTTACGATAACTGTTCGTCTTTTTTATACAAAGTATGTCAAATATAAATACAAATAATAAAATAGTCAGAAAAATAATTATCTTAGTAGTAGTTATAATCTTACAACTAAGCATAAGCCAGATACCATATTTTATATAAATATCTGCTTTAAACAGTATAGAACTGATATATATCTGAAGGAAGATATCACGAATTTTGAAATGAGTGACAGTCATTTAAGTAGAATAATATAATTAAGAAATCTACCACAACAACCAATATTAACGAATACATAAAGTCAACCGGAGTCACCAATTAAATTAAAAAAAGTCGAACTTGTCAAAGCGGATCACATTGAAATACAAAATATAACAAATGATACCTTATCACCAGCTTTAAGCATAAAATTAATATCCCACAAAATATTTTCCCAATTCGAACCAAATTTTATTGACAAACATTATATTCTTTTTGCTCAATTTCTATGTTGGTGAAAAATGAATACAACTTGAATGATGGAGCACGTACAGAAGTGTAAAGAATGGGCACGCGTAATGAAAAAGCAGCATTAGATGCCGTAAACAAGGTCTCGTAAAAGGGAATTTTGCATAATTATAGGAAAAACACGCTGTCTGACGTGCTTTCAAATAAATTGTTGCAAATCCCTCTATTTAAGAAAATATTTAGATATTAAGAACTATTTAGAACAACGGTTTTTCAAGTACTACCTACATTTTCATTATTCACTCTTTACAAACCGATTACTTAATATTGAATACCATAGAGCTTACATTCGAGAGCAAATCTGAAACAATCGGGAATACCTATGTTATGCTTCGCAGCTTAAACGATTCTTGCAACAACACAAAAAGCACCAAGCTGCCAAGCTGCAAGACCGCACAATAAAGCATTTTCACAGCAGACAAATAGGCACTCAAATGTATATCACTGATCATCTTTCAGATGCGACAAATGGTCGCATGTGATCCTCTCGCACTTCTGTTTGCTTACGCTTGGATTTCAATTCTGTGCTCGTGTCGTTGTTGCATATTAGTACAAAATCTGCTTATGGGGATAAAAGGATTTGTGATCACGCACAATCCACTTTACGCTTGAGCACTTCCACTTTCTTCCTTTAAGAAACAAAACTATTCATAAACACTCATATCACAAAACATTCTGTCTCGTTTAGTACTTCAATTGTCACAAAGGTTTCACCTTATCTTCCTGCGATGCTGAAGATTTACTTCATTTATACCAAGTCGGTAGCTGTTTGAAAGATTTATTTGTAGGTGGTTCACATTTACCGCTCTTTACTGAGAATTTGCAACTTTGTAACAAGAACCAAAGATGTACGGAATATTGCTGAACGTGAAGGAGATCGCTGGACGCATTTTAGCGATCTTCCAATGGTGATAATGTGTTAGATATCGATATATCTTTTTTTGCTTAGATGTTCTTTTTAGCGCTATATTTTCTTTGAAATCTGAGATTTTAATTTTAGGCGCGAGTTAATTAACGAAGTGTCAAAGAACCAAATGTGCAACAACTAATGCCGTCAAAAAATGAGAACGCATTGTAGTTCTGCCTATTTGACGCCTTTTCGTGTGCGTAATATGTCACTTGAGACTCTTGTGAAATTTATTACAACAAGAAAAAACTAAATCCTTTGAAACTAACCTTAAGTTGTTGGATTGTTATAGCATAATGTTTCGAGATATTTGCAAATGAAATCAAAATCAAAATTCATGAATTATAAACCCTTTTCGACCATTGTCTCTTAGTTTTATGAAGAAATCTCATTAAGTATACAAAATATACGGACTCGAACTGCTAACCCCGATTTTACTCTAAAACATTTGCGTTGCCTTTGCAAATATTCTAATTAAATTGAGTAATCCTTTCCTCACCTTCGTCATAGTGCGGTGCACGTTCGTTCGTTTTCGCTGCAATCACAAATCAAGCACATCAAAACCACAAAATGAAATTTACACTCGAATGTACAACAAGAAAATAAAATAAAAAACCTTACAAAGCTCCAATGAATCTTGTGGTAAGAACTTTGAAAACGAGGATCAAAAAAATTTTAAAATAACAACATGGCATAAATATTTACGTTATTTCTTCCAGTTGATGAGGATTCTTAGCGTTTAAAGAAAAACAGAAGCGATAACCCTGTAGTGAAATGCGAAACTGACATTTTTGATGGTATGCGTACTCAGAACGAGCGCTGTTGTTGCTATTTACAATAACTTAAAATATTCTTCTCAACCAAAAAATAAAATTAATTCGCGAACATTTTTACGCGATTATTTTGTACAACTTTCGACGTGGATTAACTCATCAAGAGCGCATAGATGAACTTAATTACATTTTTGACGATGAAGCTTCATCAAGGACCAATGTTCGTAGGTGGTATGGTGAATTCAATCCAGGCCTTTGAACACTTCAAAACGGACTTTTGAGAAGGTCATCCAAAATGAGCTATTGTTCCGGAAACTTCTGATACTGTGCTGAAACTGATTTTGCCAGATCGTCAGGTGACCTATCGTGAAATTGAGACAACTATGGGCATTAGTGGGACTAGCATACATACATATACTCAATATTGCATGAACATTTGACTGTAAAAAAATGTTAACGTTGAATCCCACACAATTTGTTAGTTGCTCCAAAAAGGCTTGTTTCGATTGATCGAAAGACGTTTTGTAAAACATTCCCTGGCGGTATTTTGAAAATCGTCTATGCAGTTGAGACAGGTGATGAATCTTGGATTTACGCGTATAAGCCCGAAAGTAAACAGCTGGCAGGGGAGTCGAATCCAACAACAGTACAATTGGTTCAGGCGCATGTACAAGTGTGTTGATCTGAATGGAGCGATTTTCAGTGATTAAAATTGGTTTTAATTTCATAAAACATAAACATATACATAACATAAATATACAAGTAGCTTGAATAGAAAAAATACTGTCTGCCGAATAACTGAGCTCATTCTAATTGTAAACTAGTTTATAACTATGGATGTATGTAACTAGTTTCTTTGACTGCAGGGTACCAACTACATATGTACATTACTCCACTTATAGATAAATGCAAAGTAATTTCTACGCACTCACAGTGAATGCCTGTGAGCCCGTAAATCGTATACTCGAAAGTACATTCATATACATATATGTGTCCGGTATGAGATAATGGCGCTTTGCGCACAATTCGTCTTTCTTTGGCAGCTGTTCGGAAATTTCATTGCGCGCGCGAAATCACTGCAATTTTGTTGCGATTCTTTGCCACGCTCTATTATGCTGTGATTTCTATTTATATACGCACGTAAGAGTGGCAAGAGCTACGTCACACTAGCCTGCTATGTAGGTGTGTCCTGGTGCTTTTCCTCATACTTCAAGAACACCTCTTCTTTTGCTATCGCCACACCGTTTGGCGGTGTAATATTTTTGCGAAAGAGCGGGGATTTGGTGGAAACCATTAAAGAAATTACTTTTTTAACGCTAGAGTCGTGTTGATAAAATTAATTTTAGTGGAGATGAGAAGTGGGGCTATTGGACGTTTCGAAATTGTTAAAGGAGAATAGACACACGCACAAAACATCAAAGCAATTGAAAGTTTTTTGCTGTTACCTTGGAGGTAGGAACGAAAGAGATTCGAATTCAAATTAAATAGAAATTGCTGTCGATTTTTATAAACGTTGGCGAAGAATACCGGAAGCAACGCGATGCTAACTATTTAATTGCGCCTAAGCGCCGCATTTAAATATTTTTACAATTATTATATTCAATTTTTCCTAAGGCTAATGTAAAATATCCCCAAGTTTTGAGGGCTCTACCTATACATATAACCACCGTAGTATCAATCGGACATACACATGATAACCCTTAATTTTAAAATAAATTATCAGCTTTAGATGGAATGGAAGTAGAACACGTAAAGAGGGATCAATGACGGAGAAGGAAAAAATTATTACATACTACTGTGCCCAAAAAATAAGATGACATTGTATTTATTTTGAAAATTCTTTATTTATTCTTCCAAATCAAGTTCATCTCCTTCAAAGTAATCCCCTCCCGATGCAATGCACTTATGCCAACGGATTTTCCAATCTTCGAAACACTGGTTTAGTCACTTTCCGGGATGGCCTTCAGTTCCGTCTTCGCTGCGGCTCTATCGTATAAAAAACGGTGTCCTCGGAGCGGTCTTTTGAGCTTGGTGAACAGCCAGAAGTCGTACGGCGCCAGATCAGGTGAATACGGTGGTTGCGGAACGATATGGGTTGAGTTTTTGGCGAAATGATCACGAATTACGAGGGCAGTATGGGATGGTGCATTATCGTGGTGTAAAAACCAAGAATTGTCTTTCCACAATTCCGGCCTTTTTAGGCGAATAGCGTTACGCAAACGACGCATAACGTTCAAATAATATTCCTTGTTGACTGTTTGACCGGTTGGAAGGAATTCATAATGCACAACACCACGATAATCGAAGAAAACAGTCATCATGACCTTGATTTTTGAGGGACTTTAGCGCGATTTTTTGGTCTCGGCTCTCTTTTGGCACGATATTCGCTCGATTGATCGGTTGTTTCGGGGTCGTAAGCATATGCCAACTTCATCAGCAAGGTCTCTAATTGTTAATCGACGGTTTTTCAACACCAAATCTTTGATTTGTTGAATGTGAGCTTCGTCGGTTGAGGTTGGTGGTCGCCCTGGACGCTCTTCGTCTTCGACACGTTCACGGCCGGCTTGGAACTCACTATACCACCACCGTAAACATTTTTTTTAGACATAGCCTCATCACCAAAGGCTTTCTGCACCATCTTCAACGTATCCGCAGCAGAAAATTGATTCCGTAAACAAAATTTAATGCAAATTCTTTGCTCAACAAATTTCAACAACGCAAAAAACGAAAAACTCACTTTTAGCAGCTCACAAAACGACACGTATCTCAAACACTAATGAATATTTTGACATAAAATTTGACATAAATGTGACTGACAGTACTACCAACCTAAAAAAAAAATAATTCTCCAAATTCAAATGTCACCTTATTTTTATTAGTATATCTCGTATTGGGAGTTTGAAAGTAAAGTACATATGTATGTATACGGTAAAGTGAAGGAATCAGTTGGAATTTAATTCGTGGTTAAAATGAAATTTCGTTCATTTCGTAACTGGTAGTTACTGCGATATAGGAGTTCACCTATAGGTTTGTGTTTACTTAGAAAACGTTGGTTTGATATTCCAGTCAATATGTCCTTTCAAAACCACAAGCCACTGCTGCTTTCTTTAGAGAAATAAAAGTTTTTTCGCTATTCTATAAGTTACTAACACCATGCATCTCAACTATTTAATTAAGTATAATCATGAAAAGGTTGGATTGGCAAATATAAATAAACAAGTAACGAATAGCTAATTTTGGGTATAACCGAAATTTTTTTACTTTTGCAACTTGCAGGAGTTAAATGCCTTCAGTTGCTGGCAAAACAAATGACTTATAGAGTTTGGGTTTTGTTCGTCGAGAGAGGATTTTACTTCTCCGTTGACTATTTAGTCCGAAGTAGCACCTGTTGGCAAGAGTTATTCTGTGGTGGATTTCGAGGCTGACATTATTGTTTCTGTTTATACTGGTTCCAAGACAGACGAAGTTATCTACGACTTCGAAGTCCCTGTTCACTACCAGACCCAGTTTCCTTGGAGAAAGCAGAACTAACGGTGTTTGTACGCCAGCAGTTGTAAATCCTTATAGACGATTATATTGCTAAGGTATGCGTTAGATAATTTTTGAATTGCGGTTGAATAATTTCTTCTTCAGAATACTCAAAGTTTTCCATGGCGCTAAAAGCCATATTCGATAGGTCTGAAATATTCGGTTACACAATATCATCTGGTATAAATCAGGCTGAACAAATCTCATTGACCACCGTTATATAATCTGTAACAGTAACAGGGATAAATACGAGAGCTTCTACGTGAGCAGCTGCAGAAAGTGGGATTTCCCCGAAAAAGAGAATCACGTGCTAGTTTAAAGATAGATTTATGGAAGGAATTTTTTATGAAATTTGACTTCTATTGCCTATTCAGGAGCTCGATTTATGGAAAACTTCGAGTTAAGGAGGTTTCAGCTAAATTTTGTATGCAATTTGACTTCTTGATTTATAAACTACAAAGTGAAGGAATCAAATGGAATTTGATATAGTGTAATATGGGAAGGAAGCATGATTGTAGTCTGATTTCACCCCTTTTCCCCATATATCGATTTCCGACTTTCCACCTGACTTTAAACTGTTTCGTTGGTCAAAACGTAATATATAGTATTAATGAAACTAAATGAACAAGTTTTCTTATAAATTTTATGGTATTAGAATGGAATTGATCTATAACATGGTATAAATCTCATATCACTAATATTCCTCGGGTTGACATTTTCCCCATTAAGTCAATATGTTAAATTTAGCCTCTTAGACCGAGTTAATATCACATACCATACGTGGCGTAAAGCTCTTACTTTCCGCAGAGGATTTCATTAGCAAGCGGCATCTGTGGACTAAAATGAAAAAATGGCTGTAGTCCCGCCCGCTAATATAATGAGTTCCTTGCCTCTAGTTGATGTTTTCCACATGAACTCTATATACATATTAAAATTTGCTTCTTCGGTTTTATAGATATCACATACACGTTTTTTATTTAATGCCCAGTAGAATTGATACAATTAAGTTCTGAATATAACATCATTCAAATGGCTTCTTTTGCAGGAACGAATTCGATGAACCCAATTTTTGAGAACTTTCTCCACAAAATCAAGTGATATTTCATGATTAGCACGTTCAAAATGAACTTCTAAAGCTGAAATTACGATTACTTACTTAAGATCAATGACTTCAAATAACCCCGCAAGAAGTACTCTAATGGTGTTAAGTCACAATTTCTCGCAATAATTCGGTGGTTGCACGTGCTGGGTAGCTCGTATACCCTTTTTGGAACCAGATGTTTCCAAGATCAACTTCATCGTAAAATGATGGTTAACATCAACCTTTACAAAAAAAAAAAAAACAGAACAGTTGGTTTTTTCGGCAAAATCAATTTATTTTATTCAAAATAGTCTCCTTCTGCTTCAATACAGCTTTTTGCACGGTCCAAAAGCATGTCGAACGAGTGTTTTAGCTCGTTGGCCGGTATGGCCGCCAGTATGCCGGTGCTAGCCTTTAGAATGGCCTCTCCGTCTGCATAACGTTTCGTTCGATAAAAGTTTTACCAATTTTAAAACAAAAATTAATGTTGGCTCTTTGTTCGAAGCTCATTTTCGAACCGATAACACAAACAGACTGACACTTAAAACGCAATAACTTCACTTCGAATCGATGAAATGTCATTCTCACTGGACAATCAATAAAGATAGCAGATTCAAAAGCTCCAGTCGACATATAGATGGCGCCACCAGGGAACGCTAAATTCGAAAAATTCCTGTTTACTTTGAAACACTCCTTGTATGTGTATTTACCGTACCACTCAGATGAAAGTGAGACTCATCGTAGAAGATGCTTTTCTTAAAACATCGTTATCGTTTGAAAGTTTTTCCAAGGCAAAATCAGCAAATTCACGACGAATTCGATGGTCTAATGGCTTCAGTTCTTGAGTGAGAATAATTGTTTTCGGATGCAAGACCAAATTCTTTCTTAAAATCCGCCAGGTCTGAGAGAGTCGCAATTCTTGAGAACGTCTTGACATCGACAAATATCGGTATTCAGCAACATTTGCATAACGGCAGGAATATATTCATTACTTCGAGTATTCCTTTGTCTTATTGCCTCTTGAACATTATTTAAAAAAATGTACGTTCGAGGTTTTCAATAATTCGACGAATAGCGAGCACAGGTGAACGATTATTAAGAACATAAAATGGCAAAAGCGCACTAAAAGGTGCAATTAGAGAACAATTATTTTGTTAATAAAATTGTACAATGTGTAAACGTTTTTCTTGCTTATAAAAAATGGCGGAAACGATACTTAGAAATCATATCATCCCTATTGGAAACCGGTTGGAACCCGATTTTTTTTTGTAAGGACTTAATGTTCGTGAAAGTATCTACTTTCTAATGGCATAAAAAATATATGCTTTACTATGGTAAACTTTCTCAGAAAACGCAACAAAACGCTCCCAATAAACAGCTGAAAACTATTGAAAGCAGATTTTTATTATATTTATAAATATTTTCCAAATCATTTTTCAAATTTCGAAAAACCGTTGAAGTTGTATTTTTTATTTATCGTTCAGAAGCAAAAATCAACACCAAAACTACACGGTTATATAAGTACTTGTACCAATACCTTCACGCTGTGCATATAATAAGCCGATAGCGAAATAAAAACTTAATAAACTCCACCACCTCCAATAATATGTGCTTATGTATCTCCAGCATACAAAATTATGTGTGCCTACTCTAAGATAATTATTGTAGCCATTCGAAACTCCTCAGCTGTATGAATGTCAGATGTTTTGCCAACAAAATCCCTTAAACTAACTTAATATGCAAAACAATGGCCGTATGCAAACAAAATATTGAACGAAATGCAACAGTACTTTATATTTATGTGTATTGTGTGAATACTATACATTGCATGCACTGAACGGCTAAGAGCAAATCGCAGCACGCTTTGTTCCTTTACCGCGGTTTCGAGACCTTTGTTCCAATTACAAAGGAACGGCTATCAACTGCAACATATATGGATTTTGCCAAACAATATCTGAATGTATGTATGTTTGTGCACTCGTATGCATATACGAACACGTATACTATGTGGGAATCAGTCGTGAGCCGATTAGCCGCATTAATAGACACAGATTAGCGTAAGAGTACACATATCCCTCGTATGAGTCACTGTACCTTTACACGGGTCGAAGGGTTTGCACCTACGCTCGCTCCTTCTGGTATGTGATGATTTTGTATGTGGCTTGTTGCTACTTCGGCCTCATTACCTTTTGTTTGGAGTGTGCGTTAGCGGTAAATATTTTGCTAAACATTTTTACTTTTGAAAGTGTATCACAATGGTAGCACACACGCACATGGAGACATCTCTATACAGTTCAATATCGCTCTGAATCCGCCAAATTGTCTGCTTTCTTTTTCTTTTGAGGTTTTTGTCCATGAATAGTATTTTCGTCATTGCTCTAGGTTCTAAATCAACGCAATTACATTTGTAGAAACATGCTACCTTACCACACAAACTTATAAGAGCATTTATTGTGTTTGCCAGTTATTTCTGCATTGTTTCGGACTTCTTTATTGCTGTGCAGTTTCTCAACAACTATTCTCCACAACAGTAGCACCCTCTTGATTAATAATCTGCACAGCACAAGAACTCTAAAATTTTGTAGTTCTTTGTTTTGTTGTTCACCTGGATAAAGCGATTAGGCGCCTTTTACTTTCAAAAAAATAATATTCGAAATCGGTGTTTCCTTTGAAGTTGTCTTCGCCCAGATAAAATAATTTGATTGTTCATTTTGAATTTTGTGTGCTTTAGTTTTTAAGAAAATTAATTAGAAAAAGCTATCAAATTACACATTTATAAAAATGATTTAGTGTAATTATAATAATGATAATTAAAACAATAAAAAGGTTCAGCTATAGACTTTTCCTCTAGTAATATTTCTTTCATAATATAGAATTGCGAATTTCTATCCTTCAAGTGGTAAATTCGCCAGAGTTTTCTACCAGCATAAAAATTATTTTTGCTAAAAGTAGGTGCCCCACGGAATTGAAAGGAAAATGAAATGAGAATATACAAGGAGTGTTCCAAAGTAAACAGGACTTAAAAAAAACAACAGAAAAAATGGATTTTTTCGGCAAAATCAATTTACTTTATTCAAAATAGTCTCCTTCTGCTTCAATACAGCTTTTTGCACGGTCCAAAAGCATGTCAAACGAATATTTTAGCTCATTGGGTGGTATGGCCGCCAGTATGCCGATGCAAGCCTTTTGAATGGCCTCTACGTATGCATAACGCTTTCCTTTCATGGGCAAATGCATTTTTCCGAAAAGGAAGAAGTCGCACGTTGCCATATCAGGTAAATACGGGGAGGGTTAATGGTTAAAATGTGATTTTTGGTCAAATAATCGTCCTTAGAATGTTGGATTCTGAGCAATTTTTGGTCGTCAGTCAATTTGTCCTGCTTACTTTGGAACAGACTTCGTATCAGTTGTACTATATGAGCTCAAAAGTCTTTGGCCTGAGCGAGAGATCGCACTGTGAAACAAGTATCTCTATTCTAATTTAGAGTGCAAAAAGCCTCAAATTACTGGTATCAAGATATGGTAGTTTACAAAATCCAAGAACAGTAAATGCAGCCCATGTAGTGGGTTTCCGAAATCTAAAGTTTTTGCGCCATTTGCTTAGCAGATATGTATACGCATTACATGGAAATTTATAATTGTATTGTAGTATACTATTCTCCACCAACCCAAAGATTTTTTCTTCTTCTTCTGCCCTCTGAAATTATTCTGGCTTTTATTTCAACATATTCTTTATTTATGAGATAAATAAATGATGTCCTCGCGAGAGTAAAGACTGATATCACCACCGTCCATGAATTGCGATGGATAGGACAAGGACTGAGGGAAGTGTCCGTACAAAGGAGCGCAAAATCGGTGTGAAATTCGTGGTCGGAGAGAGAATCCGTCGCCGAGTCCTGGCATTCACCCCGGTGTATGAACGTCTGGACACAATCCGCAACAAAGAGAAGTTCTTTCACATGTCGCTGATTTGTGGCCACGACCCGACAGAAGAGAAGGACGATGTGACTAAAGGTGTTTTCTATGATCGCTTGGAGTGCAGCTATGAAAGCTACCCCTGCCCCAAAACCGTGTTTGGCGACTTTAACGACAATGTGGGCAAATAAGGTATCTTTGGCACAAAGCTCGGTAAAATCAGGCTCCGTGATGAAGCATACCCAAATGTGTTGATGCCGATCGACTTCGCCGGGCCCGAAATATGGTTATCTGTATCCAGTTATCTGTTTCCAGCATAGAAAAAATTCATCAAGCTACCTGGTTGTCTCCGGATCGAAAAGTTCAAAACCAGATCGATTGTGTTGTGATAGATGACCGATGAACCAGTGTCTTTGACATGCGTACGCTCTGAGGATATAACATTGACTCGGACCACTACAAGGAAGATTCGACGTCGAGAAACTACAATCACAACAGACAGCCGAAAGAGTAAATCTTTCTCTCTCGACTTGCACTCTTGCTCTCTGAGAGCAGTCATCAGCAACTCGGTATAGGAAACTGTGGAACGGTATTTCAAGCTCCTTACGTACAGCTGCAAACGAAACTGTGGGTTGTCGGAAAATGTAAAATAACAGTTGGTCTGCTGTGTCGTAGTGGAGAGAAAGCAGACTGCGGGATAGGATAGAAAAGTTGAAGAGGAAGCGAGACGCAGGTAGGCCCCACAATCAGCGCCAACGACCGTGCGCTAAGCCTCCTCAAGATCGCATATAAGGTTCGATCCAGCGACTGTGTGAAAGATTAAAACCCACGTCAGGAAAATGATTGGATCTTATCAGTGTGGCTTCAGGCCTTCAGCAACTGAACATGTATTCACCGTGCGCCAAATCTTGGAAAAGACCCGTGAGAAGAAGATCAATACACATCACCTCTTCGTCAATTATAAAATTGCTTTTGCCGCTATATCTGGATTTGTAATCCTCGCAAACCTAATACGGCTGTGTAAACTGACGTTGAGCAATACCAAAAGCTCCGTCAGGATCGGAAATGACCTCTCCGAGCCGTTCGATACCAAACGAGGTTTTAGACAAGGCGATTCCCTATCGTACGACTTCTTCAATCTACTCCTGGAGAAAATAATTCGAGCGGCAGATGAATAAAGAAGGTGCAATCTTCTACAAGAGAGTACAACTGCTGTCGTACGCCCATTAGATCGACATCACAGGCATAACAACCGCGCCGTTAGTTCTGCTTTCTCCAGGTTGGGCAAAAAGCAATGGATCTGGTAGTGAACGAGGCCAAAACAAAATACTGTGAGAGTCAAAAATAACTAAACAGCAATTCTATCAATATTAAAGTGTTTATTACAAGTTTTAGTCGATAGTAGTTTTATCGCGTCAAAAAAGTTAACAGAGCTCTGTACAGTTAAAATCTACGTACAAGGAAACTTTGCTGCCACGACACTCTTAACAGTCTTAACTTCGAAGTCGTAGATAATTCCGTCTACCTTGGAACCAGTATTAACACCAACTAAGAAATGCTCTCCTAAACTTTTGAAAACCTAATTTTGAGTTTTTGGAGCTCTCAATATGAACAGTAATGAATTGTTGAAGGCAATAGAAATCATGAAGGGGGCCGTCGCCCCGGGCGCAACGTCTTGGGGGCGGCAAAACGATCTTCGCCGTTTTTTAATATTCAGAAAAATACTTTTTTTTACAAAATGTATTATAAAAGATAAAGAGTTGTACACTCACAATGTAATACAAGTAATCTGAATAACAATGAAAAATATTAATTTTTACTCGAATACTCTTCAGTCTTTGAATTTGTCTTAAAAAATAGTGATAGAACTTAAAGATGCACTTTTCTAGCTTTGTCTAGCGACGTGTCACTCTCACAGTTACCCTATGCTTTGAATGTAACAAATACTTTTATTTCTACAAATTTTCAAAAATGGCATTTAAAAACTCCAATTCGGGCAAAAACTCCTGCAAATTGTGTCAAAAGTGTAAAAGATATAGGGCGAAAATGGGTTTTTTCTATGGCTTTTAATAAGATGTCTTGTAAATTTCCACAAAAACCGTATTGTGAGAATTTTGGAACTTCAGAATTTGCGTGGCGTCTAGTTCCTAAATTTGATATACTTAATATCGAAGATATTTTGTAAAAATTCACTTTTGTTCAAACCACCTCATGAAACTTGTAGGTAGGTAGATAAAGGGAGGCGGCAGAACATCCTAGGCCCCGGGCGCCCGAAGTTGTAGCTACGCCACTGGGTTTTACAAAGCGATGCTCTCAATGCCCTTAGTTATCATTCGAGTTTTAATAGCGTTACTTGAATATGATTCTTTAGTTAGGAAATGTGTACTTATCTAGTCAAAAGAAAAGTAAAGAAGTATAGGCATACATATGCACGTTAAGAACAAGTTCCAACAATTACCCGTACCTACTTCTTTGCAGCATGGCAACTCGCCGTTGTTCGTTTTTCGCGCCGAATGCGACGAAGCACTTACTTGAGGCAATTAGGCAATTCCCTTGTTTGCAATTACACCCCATACTAAAACTCTATGTACCACCATCCAAACAGTTAGGTATTCACATGTGTGCGTTGCGTTTTATCTGCCGTCACGGCCGCCATTTTTGTGCTTTGCCCACCACTTCTTAGCAAGTAAACTTTTCATTTGTAATTTGTAAAAATCTCGCCGAAGTGTCTGCTTTGAAAGTGTATGTACTTACGCATAGATAAATAGCAGCAAATAGCGAAGTTATTTCGTAATTAGGCTATTAAAATGTACCAAATATATACCTACACACATCATAAGGATGAGTTAATATTATTATGGTGTGAGCTTAAGGTGTGCTTAAGCGATAGAAGGTAACACTGAAATGTAATATATAGCAACCCAGATTCTTCGAAAATAATACAATAATAATACATACATAATGTAATAATACAAAGATATTTAAAGTTTGTAATTTCAAAAAACATTACTCATGTCATTACAAACCAGCAGGCCACCGAATTTTAACAGAAGAGACCCACTTTAGAGATTTACTTTACTCGTAAAGATTGTCCGCACCAGCAATATCTTAATAACAAGTCGTCAAAGCATCTCCATTATACCGGAAATTTCGATAGGGACACTTCAAAAGTATACTGATAGGAACAGCAAACGACGCCATATTTTTCCCCGGTCTTTTAACAGTTTTTTCAGTAAGGTTTGACATTTCATCATGGAAAGATATTAAAATTTACTACCTAAATTTGAAGTCAGTAACCTTAACTTTAAAAGCAAATTTTCAATAAGAGCGCTACAAATTTTTTTTCAAATAAATACGTATATATTTTCAAAAGTGCAACGTCTACGCCTCAAATTAAGATACAAAACTTTAATTTGGTAATGATGTGTAGAAAATGGGTTAATTTGGTTCATTAGTTCTTTTAGCCCCCATATAGCTCTTACACATATTATCGAAAATCCGGTCAACTTCTCAAGTATATCTGAGCAATGTCAATGCCTTTCTCAGCCCCATATAGTGATTTCCGACTTTCCACTTGACTTTGAACCGAAAAGGTTAGTTAAAATGCACTGAGTATGAATCAAATTGGTCTAACCCTTGTTCCAAACTTCATATTCCTAATATAGTGAATACCGATCTTTTGGTTGACGTTTTCCACATCAACTCAGTATATTAAATTTAGCCTTAGAGGTATTTACATGCTCTCTTGTACGAGTTCAACTCGATGTCTTTGTTTTTTACTTTTTTTTTGGCAAGAGAAGATGACGAGCAGAGCAATGACCAGATATAAAGTTTTGCAACACCTGAAAGTATTTCCCGCCCATTGATCTTTGCAAATTGCGAAAGTATAAAATATTCGGTTAAAGAATAATATTAACGTTACTAAATATTTAAAATATAGATATCGTCCGCATTTTCTTCTTATTTCAAACGGTTTTGGACAATTCTATATCACAAATGCAACACTTAATTTTACTGAAATACTTTTCATCTGGATTAATATCCCATATACTGTGTAAAGCCTCCCGGAAATTTTAAATTCTGATATTAGGTACGTCTAGTATATGGGGATAATTGAAAGTACTGAACCGATTTAATTTATTTTTAGCAGGCTACATTGTTATCAGGAAAAGATGCAGGACAAGACCGAGACAATTTACCGCCCTAGGCGAATGCCAAATTCTTTACACCTTACGTACAACAAACAATGTTCGTAATTTGTGACAATAATTCAGGTCATTTCATTAAAACATCTCTTGCAACTTGTTACTACAGAGTGTAAGAGTTTTGTTCACCTAACGGTTGGTTGTATCACCCAAAAATAATCGAGTTAGATATGGGGTTATATATATAAACGGGTTGAAGAGACGGGTTGAACTCCGAGTGACAGTCTGTCTGTCCATCTGTGCAAGCGATAACTACACGTGTTCCTTGGCAAAAAAGTGAGAACGAGTTAATAGATGGATGTAATCAGTCCAGCCGCCATGAAAAATAATAGATGGGGGTGGCACCGACCACATTTCGGTAAAAATCCATATCTTAAAACCCACCTTCGACCACATTTGGTATATTACAAGTATGTTACCTTTGCATTTCTATATTTCAGTGCAAAATAACTCAATTTTAACTTCCACCCAATTCATTCACTTTTCAGAATGCAAATAAAGCACCAAACCAAAAATTGTCCAAATCGGGCCGAGACTATTTAAGTCCTCAGGTACCTAATAATAGGTTGTCAAAAAAGTCTTGCGGTATTTTCGCTAGTTGGCGCTGAAAGCACGTAGTTCTAGTTTTATTCGTCGCATCGGGTCATGCTATACCTTTTTGGAAAGCTCAGTTCACGCGCTAACACGTGTTTGATTGATTGTCGTTTCTTATAAGTCGTTCGTGAGTTATAGCGTCGCAAACATGGAGCAAAATAAAGAGAAAATACGGCATATTTTACAGTACTACTACGATAAAGGCAAAAATACATCTCAAGCCGCCAATAAAATTTGTGCAGTTTATGGGCCCGATACAGTTTCCATTTCCACCGCACAACGATGGTTTCAACGTCCTTTCGTTTTCGTTCTGGTGTAGAGGTGGTCGAAGATGCTGTCGTCGAAAATTGCGATAAAATCGCTGAATTGGTGGAAAGAGGCCGGCATAGTAGCAGCCGTAGCATCGGTCAAGAGCTGGGCATGAGTCATCAAAAATTCATTTCAATTTCAATAAAAAACAAATTCAATACAAATACCGCAAGACTTTTTTGACATCCATTATGTTTCTCACAGTTCCAATTGCAAACTTTTTATCTAAAATGTCTAACATGTAATAGTATTTGTTAAAAATAGGTTCAATCGGATTAATGATTTCTTTAGCCCCTATATTTTATTTCCAGTCTTTCTTAACACATTGTAAGGCTCAAGTGGTTTTTAATAATTTTCAATTTACAGAAACCACGCTATCCACTAGCTACCGACACAGGAAATGCTAGCAACACCCTTGTTCCCATAAATACACCGACTTAACCTTCTGTTACTAACATGCTGTCTCACAGACCAACCACATACAGCGACTCACACGACTAACCGGATGCGTGCATTGCCAATAATGGCACCCTACAATCATATAGTGAACATCTTAAAAATGATACATATGATACATCAAATTAAAGGAAAACTCTTCTATTTTATTTATGGAAACTTAAGAGTAGTAATAAATTTATTCACTGCGTAAAATTTAGAGAAATAACTCGAAACATACAAAATTCGTTCCACACAACTAACGAGAAAATTACAAGAAGTAATCTTCTACAAGTAACGGTACTTCTGATCGTTGTGGATTTCCACTGGAACAAACACTGAATATTCTCTTCGGCATATTAGTAGTTACCGGTAAGTCGCCCTGCGTACTCATACTTGTACCGAAATTCGGAAGCTAATTATTCAGTTGTCTTCGATATTATAAAAAAGTTTGAGAAGGAAAATAGGATCAATACTATTAGTGGTCAAGGGAAGAAGCTAACACAAGCCGAAGAAAAGTTTATACTGAAAATTGTTGAAAAAAATCCCTTTTCCTCGGCGGAAAATGTAAGAAACATATTGAAAAATGAAAAAGGGAAGAATGTTTCAGCTGAAACAATTCGCCGCACACTTAGAAGCTTCGATTAATATGGTAGAGCAGTTGTAAAAAAGCCGTACAATTTCGAAAAAAAATAGAAAGAAAAGGCTAGAATTTGCGAAATTGCATTTAAAAAAGCCTGATGAGTTTTGGTAAAGGACAAATAGCATAATTTTGATTTAGTAATCATAAAACAGTATTTTCACTTCTTTTTCAAGGTTCTTTGTACACACGAAAGCAAGTTTAACTTGCAGGGATCTAATGGCTGAAGTTTTGTATGGCGACACTTAAGCACGGTGGTGGGTCAGTAATGGTTTGAGGATGTATATCGGCTAAAGGAACGGGCAACCTGCATTTTGTGCAAGGTATTATGGATCGTTTTCAATATGTCGACATTTTATGGAAAATGTAAAGCAGTCATGTGTCACATTGGGAATTAAAGACAATTTTATATTTAACCAATACAACGATCCGAAGCACAAATCGGAGATTGCTCAATCCCCAGATTTGAACATTATTGAGCACGTATGGCAAGAAGTCAGTCGAAAAGTGTACCAAAGGCAGTATTCCAATGTTGCTGGGCTCAAAACGGCTATTTTGGAGGCTTGGAACGCAATACCACCAGAATTTTGTCAAAAACTTGTCGCCTCTATACCAAGGCGACTACAAGTAGTTTTATCTGCAAAAGGATATGCTGGAAAATATAAGTAATCATTAGCTTTTTAAAAAATCCGTTTAGTTGTGTGGAACGAATTTTGTACGTTGAGAGTTATTTCTTTAAGTTTTACGCTGTGACTTAATTTGTTATTACTTTTAAAATTCCAAAAATAAAAGAGAAGGTTTTTCCTTTATTTTTATGTATCATATGTATCATTCTTAAAATTTTTACTTTATGATTGGATGGTGCCATCACTGCCAATGCACGCATCCGGTTAGACGTGTGAGTCACTGTACTTAAAGCTTTGTGAACACCAAATTTGAACACTTCTCCACCTGGTCTTACCAACGGAGTGGAGGTCTTCCTATTCCTCTGCTTCCCCCGGTGGGTACTGCGCCGAATACTTTCAGAGCTGGAGTATCTTCCTCCATTCCAACGATAAGACCTAGCCAGCGTAGCCGCTGTCTTTTAATTCGCTGAACTATGTCAATGTTGTGGTATATCTCATTCAGCTCAACGTTTCATCGAATGCGATATTAGCCATTGCCAACACGCAAAAGACTATAAATCTTCCGCAGAACCTTTCTCTCGAGAACTCAACTCACCAGATGTTGCCATCGTCCATGTCTCTGCACCATATAGCAGGACGGGAATAATGAGTGACTTATAGAGTTTTGTTTTTTTCGTGACTTTACTTCTCAATTGCCTACTTAGTCCGGAGTAGCACCTGTTAGCAAGAGATGTCCTGCGTTGGATTTCGAGGCTGACGTTGTTGTTAAAGTTGATGCTGGTTCCAAGATAGACGAAATTATCTAAAACTTCGAAGTTATGACAGTCAACAGTGGCGTGGGTGCCTAGTCGAGAGTGCAACCACTGTTTGTTTGATGACAGGAGAAATTTCAGTCACCACCAGACCCATTTGCTTCGCTGCCTTAACCATTTTGAAGAAAGCAGAACTAACGACGCGGTTGTTAAGGCCAATGATATCAATATCATCAGCATACGCCAGCACTGTACATTCTTATAGAAGATTGTACTTTTTCGGTTTAGTTCTGCAGCTCGAACTATTTTCTCCAGCAATAGATTGAAGAAGTTGCACGATAGGAAGTCGCCTTGTCTGAAACCTCGTTTGGTATCGAACGGCTCGGAGAGGTCCTTGCCGATTCTTACGGAGCTTTTCGTGTTGCTCAACGGCAGCTTAGACAGTCGTATTAGTTTTGCGGGAATACGAAATTCAGACATCGCGGCATAAAGGAAGCTCCTTTTCGTGCTGTGAATGGCATCGAAAAGGTGGTGAGTGTCGATATCTGGTCAGTTGTTGATTTTTCAGGACAAAAGCCACACTGATAAGGTCCAATCAGTTTGTTGACTGTGGAGTTTAATCTTTGCAAATGGGTATCGCTTTCCTTTTCAGTTTTCGGTATCTATCCCATACCGCACGTATTGTGGTCGATTATAACGTTGCAAGGTAGGCAGTGCGTTTTCTCTCGCTTTTCTTTCGCCTTTTACGAAAACCAATGGTTTCATTTGCATCTGTACGTAAGGAACTTGAAATACCGTCCCACAGTTCCATTATATTAGTTGCTGATGAATGCTCTCAGAAGCAGGAGTGCAAGTCGAGTAGAAAATCGTTTGGCTGTCTGTTGTGATGGCAACTTTTCGACGTCGAACCTTCTTTGTGTTTGTTGATGTGCGTTTTCTGCTGCACAGATTCGGGTGCGTATCTTGGCTACAACAAGATAGTGGTCCGAGTCGATATTAGGACATCGGAGCGTGCGAACGACTAAAAAACTGGAGACGTAACTTCCGTCTATCACCACGTGATCGATCTGGTTGGTGGCTTTCCATCCGGAAACAGCCAGATAGCTTGATGAATTTTCTTATGCTTTAATCTAGTACTACAGGCTGAATTTACCGACTTTTGTGCCAAAGATACTTAAAGTCGCCTAGCACGATTTTGACTATGTGGCGCGGCAGCTCGCATAGGTTCGCTCCAAGCGCTTACAGAAGACATCTTTGGTCACATTGTCGTTCTCTTCCGTCGGGGCGTGGACACAAATCAGCGATATGTTGAAGTACTTCGCTTTGATGCGCCTTGTGGCTAGACGTTGATCCGTTGAATGCCAGGACTCAGCGACGGAGTCTCTCTCCCACCACGAGTCCCACACCGAATTTACGCTACTTTATATGGCCGTTGTAGTAAATGCTACAAGGACTTACTCCTCTCATTCCTTGTCCCGTCCATCGCACTTCTTGGACGGTGGTGATGTCAGCCTTTACTTTCACGAGGCCATCAACCAGTTGGGCAGAGACACCTTCCCAATTAAAGGTCCGGCCATGGTCGTCATCAAAAGGGGGGTGTTGACCGAGGCTGTTGACTAGTTTTCATTGGAGGCGTTTTTTATGTAGCGGGTCCCAAAGTCAACACATAACCCTGAGTGGGTATGATACGCCTTCTCATTTTGCCTCGCCTTTAAACGGATGTTCTTTGGCTACCCAAACGATACTTGGTACCGGAACTGAATTAGAGGATGAGGAGCGTGAATTAATTAAAAGAATGAGTCAATCTGGCATGAAAGTTATTCAATTAAATTTAGTAAAGACGCAAAGAAACACAAGAACCAATTTTCCGAAAAATTTATAAAGCTATGGTGTTACTTAACGTAGTGGCCGTATAGGTACCATTGATGACTGGAGCAAACGGCGCATTCAGCAGATAGCAATCAATAAAATAATGATGAATGAACATTCCAATGCCTCGATCCATGTAGCGAAAAAAACAAAGGCATCTTCTTGCGTTTCAAACAGATTTATCGCCCAGCAGTTTCGATGAGTCTGGAGGCCTCCTCATTAACGTGCTGCCTAAGCGTCAGTTCGTGAGACTTTGCGATTTTGAAGATTTCATTTACCACTGAATTCATGCCTAGATCACGGTGCAAGTCAGCAGATCTAACGTAGCGAGGAGCATTAACTAAACTAAATTACTTTGAAAGTGATGAATGCTGCAATACAGCTTTGACTTTGACTTGAGCAACCCTATAGTTGGGCTCCGTAGGCCCAAATTGGCTTTAGAACTTGATTGTATATGTACTAACAGCATGTTTTGAATTGATATACATACATAGTGTATTTCCTGCCAACTAGGTAGTAAAGTTTAGCAAATTTCACTCCCTTTTTTTGGTAGCTTAGCATCTATGGTGATACCCAGGTACTTAGCACTGTTGTGATGTGCCATAGGTCTATTATTTACTATTACGCACAATAAAATAGAATCATCCATGGTACTAATTTTCCGATCTAAAAGAAAATATGAATTTGATTTAAATTCAACTAAGTTATATTTTTATTATTTACTTCATATCAAGTGCTATTGAAAGCAGTAAAAATATTAGAAAAAACAATTCATAAATATTACAAAAACAAAGGTAAAAAATATATTTAAAAAAATCGATGGACAAAAAAATAGAATAAAAATAAAAAATATTAAAAGAAATTATTTTTTTAAGGGAACTAATAGAAAAAATTGCTAGTACATTGTAATGTATTCTTTATCGTACATCTTCCAGGCATAGACCTAATTAGGCTACCGAAAGTATTCTGTGGAACAGAATACCCGACCTTTGTACCTTCTCTCAGAATTCTGTCTTAATTTTCGATTTAACGGGTGCAATATTTTCCTTAACAATTTTCCTGTAAGTTTTTTAATTGGATTGAAATCTGCTAATTGCTCTGGTCAAGCCATAACCCTAACACCATGATCTGAAAACCATTTTTTGCAAGACCCGAAGTATGTTTCGGATCGCCGCTTTTGGAAGCACAATCTTTCCTCCTCTGAAAAATGTTTTGCTCGAACCATTTTTGTAAATAAATTCATAATTGATACAATTATTCATTCTACAGATCTATTTAAGTTAATGTAACTAATTATTACACTGCTTAAATTCAATATTTTTCATTTATGAATCCATTTCGCTATTGATTCTATTATTTTGTCACTAAGCACGAGGCACGCTGTTTATACTTTTTAAATTACAGTTAACTTTAAAACTTGACAATGCTCTATAATAATACTAAATAAAATAATGATCAATATGAATCAAACATGTAGTCCAAACATATCCGAAATTCTCTAAACTTTATTCTGAGAGACCATTTGGGATTTCATCAAACGTCAGAGGACAATGGTTTAGGATCGAAAACGCAATGACACAACATGGTCGACGGGCGTAAGAAAGCACAACGTCAACCAGAGTATCGAAATCCAAGCAATTATATACATATATAGTATATATATTTTATACATATATTCACATACATATATACATACATTACCTGACATATTCGACATAAGGTTTGTTAGAAAAAGAAAAGCATAATACATACGAAGTATCGACCCGATTTTATCTATTTTTGCCTATACTACATACATACTATTAACATACCACATACTAATAAAATGTTCCCTGAGATTCATTAAGGTACCTTATATGATACTGCAAGAAATTATTCGGTAAGTAGGGGCTTAAAAATTTTTGTGGGGGGCCTCGCCGACTTTTTCAAAATATTTACTCCGAATTTGGCCCTTGTTACTGCGACCCCTGTGCCAAATTTATAGCACTTTAAAGGTTTTCGCTTAATGACGTTTTGTCAGCGTGACAGTAGTCTGATTACGCCTATCTGCAATATCAACCGTCCTACGAATTCGAGAAACATGTGTGCCAAGTAGCATTAAGATATCTAAATTTTCACCAAAGTTGGAAGGACGGACAGTCACCCGAATTTGATTCCGTTTTTTCATTGTGGTCATTTATAAATGTGATAAAAAAATACCAAGAAATTGTAAAAGTAAAATATTTAATTATTCATTAATATTTATATTGTCGTCTTCAAAATAATCCCCAGCAGATGTAATTCACTTATGCTAACGATTTGTCTAGTTCTCGAAACACATTTTATAAGCACTTTTAGAGATGGCCTTCAGCTCCTTCAACGAATTTTGTTTTATCTCTTCGATCGATTGAAAACAGGATCCATTCTGATGATTGTTGACTTTTTTGCATGTCAAACTCATTCGATCAGACTTGCGAGAGATATCGAGTTCTCTTGCCATCTCTCTAACACTTGCCAGATTTTCGACCTTATCCTGAACTTTTTTAATATTTTCATCAGTTGAAAAGGTCCATGGTCGTCCAAAATCATGCCTTCACCGGCCTCTCACTCGTCTTTGAAAACTTTGTACCACTCGTAGCTTGTGTTTTTGATAAAACTGAATCATCGTAAGAATTTTCCAACATTCGCAACAATTCCCCATACAAAATTTGGTGAGATATACATACAAAATTCTTTGTTCGATATTGGGTGCATAACGTAAGCCGACAATCAAATTCTCGAAATTTAGTATCCCGACAGTTAAAATACTGACAAATCAAAATACCTTCGGCCTCCGGTCACGAACACGCTCAATAACATAACCCTTAGTCGGTAGAATTCTCTCTGTGCTTCGATAGAAATAAGGGCGGACAATATTTTCACATGACGACATTTAGGTTTGTCGATGTTTTGATTTTTCGGAGTTTTGATTTATCGGTTTTTTGATTTGTCGGTATTTTGATGTGTCGGCTGAACTTCGGTATTTTAAGTGTATCCCTTCGATATTATTATCCATTGTAAAAATCCCAACGCACTACCGAGGTATACAGCTGCTATAAACATCCTGGTTGACAGATCGCGCTCATATTTGTCATAATAATTAAGGACAGTCCTACCAATATAGTAGAATATATTTTTTTGAAATATCATTTACTCGGAAATTTTAATTACAATTTCCGGGAGCTTTTTGACACATTGTATATATAATCCTATACTAACTCGATTACTTTTAGGTGAAACAGTTGCAAAACGTTTAATGAAATATATTTACATTTCGCATTTTCTTTGATTTTCATTGTCGTATATTTTTTATAAGTGATCTTGAACGGCGGCAACAAATTCCTCCGTTCACATACATATCTATATTTTGGCAAAACGTCAAAACCTACCCAATCCAGTCAACTGTCAAAGTTCGGTAGGTGAGCGGTTCTCACATTTCCAGTGACAGGAGAGTTAGAATCTCTTTATCTCTGCTTGATTCACAGGGAATTTGATAGTTTGGATCGCTGATCTTTTTTAACGGTACATACTCTTCGAGGAACGTTTCACAAAGATATTTCGTCTGAAGAGTTTGTGCTTGTGAGGATTTTCCCCCTCTGCAGCCTCTTTATGTTTGCAATTACAAAATGTGCAGAACATCACAAAACGATCAATCTAAATACGCCTTCGGCATTGTAAATAACAGAGATAAAGAGATGTCCAACTCCTCGCTCACAAAGTGAGAGAGCAATTGCTAAACGTCAAAACCTCCTGATCTTTGACAGCTAATCGAGCTCAGGAGGTTTTGACGTTTAGCAATTGGAAATGAGCGATGACCAGATTGAAATCTTACCAAAAAAATATGTTAACGGAGGGATTTGTTGCATTGTTCAAGACCACTTATAAAAAATGTAAGACAATGAAAATTAAATAAAGTTGTGAAATTTAAATTCCATTTATAAAACATTTTGTAATGTCAAGCATCATAGTATTATTTTCAATGGAAAATTATTAAAAACATTTATTAATTGAGAGTTAAAAAGCTTACATCCTTTCATTGGGAAATGTCAAAGTTGTTTTAACATGCCATAAAAAGATTGAAATAGTTTCTCAAATGCCCAAAAATTATTATTTTGTCCAGTCTGGCCATAATGGAAAATGTTATAAAAAACGCTAATTTTGAAGCGCTCTCAGACTGGAATAAGTTGGGCATCCCTTTATTCCTGGTAAATAATGAATCAAATCAGCACACGAAACTTGTTTGGTAATCAGCTGATCGATACCTAAACTTAAACACGTTGCCAGATGTATTTGCAAAAATGGACGCTTAACATTGGTGCCAGGAAAAATTTATGTATCAACTGAATTATAAAATCGTTTGTTTATTCAAAATAAAGATTTACCTTTTTTCGAATAAAATGCAAGAATTACCCTTAATATGCAAAATTTTTAAATATGCTTTTAAGTATTAAATATGTATAATGCATTTCGACATCCGCTCTGGTCATAAATAGCTTAAACCGGGTCAATAATTTCTTTAATCCCCTTATACCTAATAAATATATATATTTTCCAATTCCCGGTTGACTTAATACCGCATCTATCGGTCAATATATTTTACATATTACATATATATCATATACTCGAATTTATTTTCAAAAAAAATCTCTTTTTATACGGAAAAATTAGTTTAAGTTGTCTTTGAGCCTCGCCAAGGTTGTTTTAGTTTGATCCTGTAAACACAAAGGAGATATCTGTCTAATATTAAAATACGCACGTTTTATGGTCACAGTCATTTAGACAGCTGCACGAATACACTACTGCAACCTCTCAGTTGTCGCTCTCGCTAAATTCAAAATATTTCTAATTTAGCCGACGACAGTAGAGAGTAGTAGTGATGCCATTAATATATAAAACGTAAAATTATCCAAAGCTCTAACAAACCTGACGTTATTTTACAAAACGCAGCACAAAATAGCTCTGTGACGTCATTTGTAATAACAATTGATAATTTAATAAATAAATTTACTTATTAACATCACCATTTGCAATTCACTGTCGTGCAGCCAAGTCGTATGAATTAGGGAAATTTACCCAAACACAATCCACACCTGTCTATTCTGTATTCTGTACACTTCCCGTAACAAACGCGAGCTCTGAACGTTATTTCTCTTATCTTCGCCGCATCAAAACATGGCTTAGGACGACCATGCTTCAAGAAAGACTAGTTGGATCAGCATTGCTCATACGCATCATGTCATCGAAATCACCGCCGAATAAGCCATCGAAAGATTCGCAAAACTTGGCAGCCATCGTTTTGCGTTATGAAACACGCAATGTAAAAGAATTATTCTGTTTAAATTTTTAATAAAATGAGCCACTATGTAATGCATGCATATGGTTGACTTTTCGACTATAACCACTTTGTTTACCTAAAAATTGGAATTGATAATTTTTGTTTCATAATTTGTACTGTATTTCTCTCGCAATGAGTCAAAATTTCTCAAGTGTACCAACATTTTTTTGACGGTCGAGCTTTTAACGTTGAATAAACGTTTTTAAATTCACAACAATAAATAAAAAATACAACTTGAACAATTTTTCAAAATTGCATTTATTTTTCAAGTTATTGTTATAAACTTTTTTTTGCATGAGTTTACAATTTATTTATTTTCTTAGGATGGAGATGGAAGATCGATGTTCTTGCTCATTTTTAAAACAGCTACAGTTAATGACTTTCTCTTCCTATTTCAATTTTTTATTGACAGGAAAAACGTTATTTAAAGTTATAAACAAATTGAAATAATTTAAACTTCTCAATCGATTTACAATATCGCTTCAATTTAATATTGTTGTACATTTTATAACACGTTATTGACAAAAATAAAAACATGAAAACTTGCAACGCAACCGAAGTTATATTGTTTTTGCTCCTGATGTGTAATGCGTGAAGCGCGTGTCACAAGCTTCGTGCGCGATTCCGGGTTTGCGAGCGCGCCGCGACATGTTTCGACACGAAGCGATTCACGCGTGCTCTGTTTATGAGGAGCAATAAGTGACGTTTTCTCGTGTTCTATTAAATTTATTCGCTATAATCCCTGGCAGTGAATTGCATGTAATAACGAGACTGGGTGTACGATTCAGCATGCCAAGAGCGAATTCTTGTTGCAGTCCTCTCGGCAAGAAAGGCCACAAGTGTGTTATCAAGAATGTTGCTTTAGTGAGTATAAACTGGAATGCGAAATTTTCCAATTTTGTAGGGCAGTACATGTGCAGATAACGAATGTAACAGAAGAAAATTCAACTGTCGTACTCGATGAATCGTCAGAAAGTGACTGCGAGGTTGACGATAATGAACGTAAAGATCCAAATTATGAAAATCCCGAAATTCCTCCATTCAAAAAACGGCGATCCACAGATTTTCTCTGCGACAATAATCCAAACGAGGAAAATTCTATTGGGGATAATTGAATTAATGATCTAAAAAGAGCTCTTGCCAATCAAAATTCTCGAAATGAAAAAATTGCACATCTGACTACAGTGCCTCCTGAATGGAGTGTTCAAAAAATGATGAGAGATCTTGGTATCTCTCGTAGAATGGCATCAAATGCAAAAAAATTGCATATCAGTTGTGGATATGGTTCTCATCCTAAACCTAAACTTGGCCGCAAATTAGATACTGCCGTTTCAGAAAAAATCGAAGAATTTAGGAAGAGAAAATCATTAACGGTAGCTGTTTTAAAAATGAGCAAGATCGATGTTATCCATCCTGAGTAAATAAATAAATTGTAAACTCATGCAAAAAAAAGTTTATAACAATAACTTGAAAAATAATTGCAATTTTGAAAAATTGTTCAAGTTGTATTTTTTATTTATTGTTGTGAATTGAAAAACGTTTATTCAACGTTAAAAGCTCGACCGTCAAAAAATAGTTGGTACACTTGAGAAATTTTGACTCAATAATATATATAATAATAGTTTGAAACCCAAATCGAAGCATAAATTCAATTACCCCCCCAAGAATCGTCTCTGGATCCGCCACTGGATCAACTGACACACGTTGGAAAATATTACATGCGTATAAATAAATGGAATGAATTGTTAGTTAAGATTATTATTATAATTAGCATCTATTGGATAACGGAATAACCCGCCTATCTCGCTCCCCTTATAATTCACCCGTCTGGATTGTTCCCAAGAAACCAGATGCCTCAGGGAAGAAAAAGTTCCGTATGGTCATCGATTACAGAAAACTGAATTTGGTGACTATCGCAGAGAGGTATCCACTGCCGGATATCAACGAAAAATTTGGAAAAAATTTTGTAAACGTTGCAGGATGTCAATTAGACAAATGTGAGTTTTACAAAATTAAGGTAGACTTCTTAGGCTTTGTAATCTCCGACAAAGGCATTGAAACAAATCCGACAAGAGTTTTGGCATGAGCCAATTATCTTCAACCAAAGACACTAAAGGAATTACGAGCATTTCATGGCCTAGCCAGCTATTATAGGCGTTTTATTACAGACTTCGCTAAGTTGGCAAAACCACTTAGCCCACTTTTAAAAGGGGAGGATGGATGAGTGTTCAAAAGAGAATCTACAAATATGTTAATTGATCTTAAGCATTTGATAAATTGAAAAATTCACTAGTATCCAAAGAAGTAGTACTACAATACCCCGACTATAATAAAGAATTCCAGTTGACTACGGATGCATCTATCTTCGCTTTAGGAGCCGTTTTTTCTCAGAATAATAAACCGATATCATTTCTTTCAAGGACCCTTTCCAAAGCAGAAGAAAATTATGCCACGAACGAGAGATGTTGGCGAGAGATGTTGGCTATAATTTGAGCTTTAAAAAAATTCAAGGACTACCTTTACAATAAGGCGAAAGTTAAAATTTATACTGATCATGAACCTCTCTCAGTAATTGGAATGGGAACGGTGGAGTTAAAAGTCGGAAATCTTCCTTAGAAGAATACAATCACGAAGTAATTTACAAACCAGGGAAGGAAAATGTAGTGGCTGATGCGCCATTAAGAAACAGTCAAATAAATTCAGTGAAATTAGTCGTTTCCACACAACACAGTTCTGAAAGCTCAGCCGAATACCTAGTACCTAGCGTTGAGGTACCAGATTACGTTTTTAGTGTTCCACATCCAACCTTTCGCAGACACGTAATAACACGACCAGAGTACACTACCAGTGACCTCATCTGCATTCTAAAAAAAGTATCTCAGTTCGTCTGACACAAATGGAATCCCCACAGACGAAAAACTAATGTGGGAAATTCAAAAAATATACCCCCATTTTAAAAATATCAAATCTAGATTCAGAAAAAAAAAATTCATCAAATTCATAACAGCGCACAGCGAAATGCTGTGGAAAATAAACAACAATTGTCTCATTAATACTACTTTCCCAAAAATAAACAAAAGATTATAGCAATAAAACGTCAATTTGGAATGTGTAAAGAGGAGAAATATAACCGTCATCCCACTAATCCAGAATTAAAAGGGACCCCAATTCTCGAATATCTAGGGCAAATAATACATAAAGACATTTATTCAACAGTGAAAACACTTGTTTTGACCGCCATCGATAAATTCTCTAAACTTGCTCAGGGTAGAATCATTAAGTCCAAAGCAAAAGAAGACATAAAGAAACCTTTGCACGACATTTTGTTCTACTAGTCTGTGCCTCAGTAGGGGTATTCTCTTGCTCTTGCAAATCCCTTGCACGGTGCACGAATTGTAGAAATTTCCACCTGGTGCAACGGCACAACAACAAACATACGCAGAAAATTATTTCCAATGGCTGTAGAATATGTCAGACCAAAACCCATGTTTATTTTCATGCAATGATACGTAAAAATATAATTGCAACGCTGTTTTAGCTGTCGTTTTACATAATACTTTCTTGCCCTTGCATATTTCGGTATAGGATTTTTGCATTTTGTGTCAATCTTGCAAGAGCAAGAGAATCCCCCTAGTGCGTTATAATGGACAATGAAAAATCGTTTAATTCGGCTGCTATAACCTTTATGCTCAGTGATCAATTGAACATTAAAATTTTTAAAGTTCCACCATACAAAAGAACTGTCAATAGACAGATTGAACGATTTCATTCAACTTTATCCGAAAGCATGAGATGTCTAAAAACAAAACAAGAACATAAATCGTTTGAAGAACTTCTAAACAGGGTCATTTATGAGTATAATTATTCTATACATTCGGTAACTGGGAAAGACCATTAGACGTATTTTTTGGTAGAAATATAACTACTAACCCCGAACAATTTTAAAAGAGTAGACATGAGAACATCGACTGACTTAAAACAAAAACTGATAGACATAGAGAATCATAACAAGACGTGAAAGCAAAATTTACTTGGCAGGACAAGAGATATTTGTGAAACGAAACAAAAGATTAGGATCGAAACTGACTTCAAGATACCAAAAATAAATCGTGAAAGAAGATAAAAACACAACTGTACTAACTGAATCAGGGAAAATAGTTAATAAAAGCTATATACGAAATGATTGATTCTATATTGAAGAAATGTTATAATACTCTGATAATTTTATTTTGCACAATAAGACTACATTTATTTGCATTGTAAAGATTCCAAACCTTGAAGAATCTAATTTTCGAAATATTGTATTAAAACCAGTGGTCAAAAACAATGAAATAATGTACTTTTATGAAATCGAAATATTTTATGTTAAAAAAGTCTGCAATTTGTAAGCCCATTAATAATATTAAGTTATGTAATAAGAATTAAATTGTTAATTTAAGCAAAACAAACTGTATTCAAAAAACTAATTAGAGGCCAAAAGGCAAAATGTTAATTCTGTACTGCTGATCACCACCAAACCCGTACAATTTTTCTCAATAATTACAATGGGACCGTCATTTTGAACAAAAGTAACGAAAACGTAGAAACCATGGTAATGAATCCCAGAATATCAATTATTCAGATAACACTAGACAGCTACAACACCAGCGCTGTGAACATGACCAGAATACCTTTTTTTTAAATTACTTAAACTTAATTTCGAAAGGATTTGTATATATAGATGGTCAAAATAATACTAGTTATAATTCAGCTGAGTAAAAAGTTTATGGTAATAATTAAAATCTTAAAGATTTTCATACCAGAATTATTATATGAGAATATGATTTGTTGGCTATAACTGTGGCACATCACCCCTATATTGAATCAACGAGTTTTTTCACATCGTTCGTTTGGTTTTGATTTCCATGCACGGCAACCGCCTTCTTTACGTCACACAGTGAGAGAGCCCAATAGTAACCGCGGCAAAAAATGGTTTTTGACGTGTCGTCCAATTTGGATGAAATTTTCACAGTATATTAACAGATATTCACAGTATATAAGTAACAATTCCCTGAAATTTCAGCCTCATAACTTCATTACTCTTTGGTCTAGAGCAAGTCAAAGTTGAGGTATGCCAAAGCGCTTGAAATATGTTAGTTCAATATGTAATAATCAAAAGCTTATTAAAATAAAAATACATAATAAATGTAACTTTAAAGTATTTTTTTAATTAATTTAGTTATTTTAGAATGAGTAAGTGAAAAAATAAATTTAAAAAAAAAAACACAATTTTTTTTTTCTTAACAACAGAATTGTGGTGCAAAAATTGAACATTTTGTATTTTCAATGGCCTAGGTAATATAGAGCAGCCCCTCGCCCTAGGTGCAGACTTATACCAAATGAAAGTTTGAAATCTCGGCTTTAATTTAAAGTAGAGGACATATAGCAAAAGTTTGCAAAAGCACATTAAACATACAAAAAACTACAAAAAGTACGTAACGCGCACATTCTGTCGCTATACGTACATATGTATGTTAGCATGCAAAAGCATGTTTACAACTTTTTACTTTTATTTTTTTTAATTGTTTACTATTCACTTATTGTGCAAGAGAATAGTAATAAATTACATTTGTTTTTTGTTAGTTATTCAGAATTATGCTTTAAAGATCATTTATGTTTTAATAAAAATATTCTTGTTTACATAAATTTTATTTACGTTATTAATTTGATAGATAATTTTGTTGAAGCTCATTGACTTTGGGTTAGATAGTTGCATAATTTTTAATTTAAATTGATAGTGCAAGATATTGTTATTATCTAAGTTGTGTTATGATCACTTCCTAATGTGGGTAGTTTAATTGTTATATTGTAGTGCCGCTTGTCGCCTGGCAGGAAAATAGAAAATAGTCTATTGCATTATAATTATTTTTGTTGTCCAAAGCTCATAAGTTTGCGATTACATGGGACAACTTTAGTTGCTAATTCTCGGGCGATTCTCTTTTGCTGTCGCCCATTACCTTCACACGAGCAACTTGTGTTGCGCAACTCTGCTCGAGTTTTTTCTCATTCCCTTTCACTTTACTTTAACCCATTGTCTACTCTTTACTTTAACCCATTGTCGTTTCTTTTTCCTTATAGGTATTTGGGCCACTCTATCACATATATTAATTAGCTCTGTCAATTAAGAAATACATTTTATTTATTAAAACAAAGATATATCACCCTTTTTACTATCGTCTAAATCAATTTGTATGGCTTCCTCTATACATTTCACAATATCTTTAATTAATTAGATTTTTTCGTCATACTCCATTTACTAAAATATTTATATTATATTATGTATATTTGTATACATATTTGCAAATTACTTACCAAAAGATGAAATTAGATTTTTTATATATATTCAAAATATTAATTTCAAAAAAATATACGCAAATGCAACTATGTACTACGAAAGAAAGAACACGAATGCCGAAAAACGTCGCAGCGAACTGTTACGAATAAGAACACAAAGCGAGTTGCTGAACACTGGAAACTCGGCGCGATTCTCCTCTCCTCGTCGCCCCCTCGCCTATAAACTAAGAGTTGCCGCAACAAAAGTTGCCGTGTGTGATAAGGCTCTAAGCAGCCTAATATAGTGAGCATAATTTTGGTTTTGGTTGTTGTTGGTTTTTGGGCATTTTTTCCATCCGCTGAGCCAAAGCAGTTATTTTTTTGCTCAAACATATGTACATCTGTACACACATAAATGATCGTGTTCTTATCAATTTTAGTGAAGTAAAAAGTAAGAGAGAAAAAAAGAAGCTCACGTAAATAAGAATATTCCCTTTGTATTAATAATAACTTTTAGCTCTTAATTTTAGCAAGCCATATTATAGCACTTACTTATTAAAAACAAACTGTAAAATAATATTACATTGTTGTTGTTTTAAATATTATTGATCAACAAATGGTAATTGCAATTATATACATATGTAATTCACAATCTATTTGAGCATGCAAGTATAAACAAGTTTATATAAAGTGATAAAAAAATTCAACAAGGTCATGGATAATTCAACATTTTCTTATAGCGCAATTTTTAATATTTGGATGGATAGCAATAAAGATATTGATGTTGTTGTTGGTGTCATATCAACAAATTACAATGAAATGGCAGACTTAATTATTAAAAAATCTCGTGATTTTTTAATAAAATATTTAATACCAAAATTTAAATCCATATGGAACAAATCTCGGCGCATAAAAAGTAAATTTTTGGCTGATAATGAAGAATGGCTTGCACAGCTTTACACCATATGTGAAGAAACTTTGAATGATGAACAACCAAGCACTTCGCATTCCGTTAAGCGTGGACGTCCTGTAAAAGCTTTCGAAGAAAGCCAAGAAAGGTCTAAGAGAAGTAAAATATCTCAATTTTGTAAAAGTTTTCCAGAAGACTTAATAGTGTCTGCTGCTAAAAAATATAAAAAGAGTGAACAATTCAAATCATTTACACCAGAGAAAGCACTCAGCCTTATAATTGATGCTTCACTATCAAGACACCAATATGATGTTTTAAGAAGCTCTACAAAAGAAATTGGTTGTGACATATTCCCACACTACAGCAAAATATTGGAAGTTAAAAAACATGCTATCCTGCAAATATTAAGGTTGATGAAAGTTTTAGCAGTGTTGGATTACAAGAATTACTTGATCACACTGTTTCAAGAATTTTCAAGCAAAAACAAAAACTGAGATTGATGAGATTCCAAATGAGTTGAATTTAATAAGTAAATGGGGGTGTGATGGATCATCAGGGCACAGTGAATATCAACAACATTTCACCGATGAAAATGTTTCTGATAAAAATATGTTTTTAACATCTCTTGTTCCGTTAAAGTTAACTGATCTTTACAATGATTTTTATTCGTGTTGGGAAAATTCAGTACCATCTTCAACATGACTTTGCAGGCCTATGAAATTCGAATTTGTGAAAGAAATAGCAGATGTTATTAAAAATGAAGTAAATCGTGTCAATGGAGAAATTCAAAATTTAAAAAAGACAGAATCCGAAATGTTCAACAAAAAGTTTGGGATATCTCATAGTTTAACTATGACGATGAATGACGGAAAAGTGCCAACAACAGTCAGTAAGAATTGCTCGATGGCTGTTTGTTTCATATGTGGAGCAAAACCTAATGAAATGAATAATTGGATGCAGTTATTTTGAGAACAAATTCAGCTGAAGCATTGAAATTTGGAATTTCGCCGCTACATGCTCGAATAAAATTCATGGAATGTACATATATTACATATCGGTTTCAAAGCGTGGAGGACAAGTAAAGATACAAAAGAACAGAAAGAAGCTGTTAAAACAGAAATGAAAAAAAATTTCAAATTAGTTCTGGGCTTAAAAGTCGATGTGGTGAAACAAGGCATGGGAACAACCAATGATGGTAATGTCTCTAGAAGATGTTTTGAAGATCCAGAAATAACCGCTGACATAACTGGTGTTAATGGAGACTTAATTCGCCGCTTTAAAATTATATTAAATACTATAAATAGTCCATACGTATTGCATGGACACTGCAAAATTATATGTAGAGCTTTATGGCTGGTACTACATGCCCATCACTGTGCATAAAGTTCTCTTTCACGGTAGCAAAATGGTATCTGAGGCTATATTTCTAATAGGTTTGTTTGCAATTTTTATTTTTGAAAGTATTTTTTTAAACTTTATTTAATATTAACTTTTTTTTTGCTACAGGAATGTTATCCGAAGAAGCGCAAGAAGCAATGAATAAGGAGTATAGAAACTGTAGGCTATTCCATTCTCGTAAAAATTCACGTATTTCTACGAATGCAGATGTAATGCACTATTTACAAATATCATCAGATCCTTATATTAATTCATTTATAATGAGAAACAAATTGAAAAAATTAGAATACCATGATGATGTTAAAAAATTATTGATTGAATGAAAAAAAAATATTGTTCTTTTTATTGCATTTCAATGGGAGGTGGGCGTATTAGTGGGCGTGTTATTGTAATTTTTGCATGAAACATTTTAAATGATATAAATTACAGTAATATATAATTTGAAGGTTGTATTTAATATATTTTAGAAAATATGGCACTTTTTATGTTGAGGTAGTATGGGTGATGGGTTTAAAAGTGGGCCAAAGTTCAATTTTTATTTTAAATAATGTTTGTAACTATATAACAATGAAGTATACCAAAATTGAAAGTTATACCTAAAGTATTACGGACAATACGGCATTTTACAAATTTCGACTGTATGGCAGGTGGGCGTTAAAGTGGGCGAATTTTCTTAATTTTTTTTTAAAAAACTGGAATTGTCTCAAAAATAACCTGTGCAAAATTTCAGAGCTCTACAATGACTCCTTGTATTTGATGCCGGCGTTGTCTCACTGTGCGTCACACCACAAATTTTCTATAGCGCTGAGGTCATTGAGTGGCCTGCATAGTCTCCCTGTTTTTCTGAAACCACGACTGAGCCAACTTAATTGTGTGCTTTGGGTCTTGCTGAAAGACCCAAAGTAGCGGCATTTCTTCGCGGGCCTAGGGTAACATTACTTACTGCGTAATTCGAACAAACACAGTACGATCCATGGTTTCCTTTATCCAATGTATCGGCCAGTGTATCGATCAATGTATCGGAGTGTTTCAGGTTTCGGTTTGTATTTTAAGGCATTTCGGTGAACAACCAATTTAATTTTCAACTCTTTATACTCTTTACCTTTTGAAATAAGTTTTTGTATAAGATCGCGCTGATAAGCTGTGGGGTGCTTACCTCGTCCCATTGCTGACAAAATTTGAATCCGATTTTTACAAAACAGTAACAAAGTACATCAAAAAACTCAATGCTTACTTTTCAGGAAATTTTTAATCAAAACAAATATTTTATAATTAATCCACGCACTACTATTATTTTGACTGTCTTAATAGGTCACACTCATGAAAATAAACGAAATTCCAATAACAAGTGCTAAGCTATTACTTTTTTTATTGCACTGTTTCTACATAACAGTATTTTAAAGAGAACGTTAAAGAAATATGACAACATAAGAAATTACAAAAACTACAGTCACCGACTAAACCTCGTACTGAGCAGTTGAGTTAGCGTCTTTCTCTGAGTTTATAGTTATTCATATAGCTCTATTTTGGTGTTCTTTTTTTTTGCACTACGGTCTGCTTATTTAAGTAACGCGATTAATACTTATTTTAAGTGAGAAACATAATCCAGTACTTATATCAGTGTGTTATAACTTTTCCACTATGCCCCCGGCGGGCTTCCAGTTCGGGGACAACAGGTTTGCTGCGCTGGCCCAAGGTCCCCAACCAAAACGTAAAAAATCGTATCAAAAACTGCAAGGTGTTTTTCCTGACTTACCGCCAATAAAAAGTGAAGATCCAAAGTATATTGTGATTAAATCCGACGAGAATTCTACACCCCTTTCGAAGGTTTCTTGTTTTCGTGTTTACAATGCCTTACTTACCGTGAGCAAAGATATAAACAAAATTAGTGAATTACGCGAAGGCAGCCTATTACTGCTAGTGAAAAATAAGCAAGTAGCAGAAAAAGTTTATAAAACGAAATGTCTTTTCAACATTGGCGCTGTTAGCGCTAGCAATCATCAACATCTTAATTGTAACAAAGGCACCATTTATGCAACTGTTTTTAAACGATGTGCCTGAAAGCCAGAAATAATAGATGACTCAGTTCTTACGAAGTCTCCGGGGTTTATAAGTTCACTCGCAAAGTTGAAGGTGTTATAAAGCCCATTGCAGTTATGCTAATATCATTCAACAGTTATTCCCTTCCGCAAACAAAGTAAACATCGCATGGAGGATGACCTCTGTGCGACCATACGTGCCTAATCCCAATGCGCTGCAGGTCGTGCCAAAAATTGGGTCATACGCAAAAACATTGTAAGGGTTCCCCAACATGCGAAACTTGCAATTTCCTTCTCCACACGATAATGACTGCATCCGAGTCATGTGTGCGAATTGTTCTGGCGAGCATCGTTCTTCGACTATATAAGTGTCCAAAGTATATGCAAACCAAAGAAATTTTAAAAATAAAGACACTAGAAAAGTGCAGTATGCACGAAGCCCTTAAAAGTATAGAGAAAATACTTCCTCTCCCTTCCCTCACTGCTAGCTTTTCACATGTGCTTCAACCTACAAAAGAGGTATCCTCTGTATCCAACACACCAACAAAAATTTCAGCCATCAACAATTTCACAAAATCTAAAAATAATCATAGAATTGCCGACAATGACTTGCCTAGTATTATCAAAACAAAACGCAAAGGTCACCTCTGCTCCCAACTCATCAACAAACTCTTTAACTAGAAAAAATCACTCATCAAACGCCAACAACAAACATATTTCCATCAACAAGCCTGCATCGATCAGTTCAGACTACAACAACGTCTCACATTCAGCTAAAAATATCAGCGACAACTATACCCAACAAGCCTCTTTCTTAAATCCCAAAACTTTTCAGTCCAACAACAGTCTCTATCATTTCTAACTTAAACAACTCCTTAAACTCGCTTAATAAATATACTGACTTCAACAACACTACTACCAACACTACCCTGCAGTCTAATCCACCTAATCACGATAATCTCTTTCCAGCAACAAGCAATTCCAACGATAATAAATACTCTACTCAACATACTGAACAAATAGAAATTGACTCTGAATAAAAACGCTTAGCCTTTACTCTCTTTTGAACTAGTACTCAATTGGTGACACTCAGCTTCAACTGACTGCTCATACGAGTTGATTTTCTAGCTCTCTTCTGTTTCCCTTTTTCTTTTTTTTCCTAAATAGATCTTATGATTCCATTATTGCAATGGAATTTAAACGGCTACACTAATAATTACAATGAGCTTCAATTATTAATACAAGATCATTCCCCAGCTATCATACTCTTAAATGAAACTCACATCTTTTTCAACTTGTCTGCTTTTACTCCTAAGCAGTACATTGGCATGTTTCACAATCTTCCACATATTAGCACAGGTAAAAGAGGTATTGCGATTCTCATAAGAAGAGATATTCCACACAAAATTAATGCCATTCAATCCAACTTGCTGGCTATGTCGATCGAAATTATCTTATTTAAAAAAATCACCATTATCTGCACCTATATTGCACCAGATGAACATTTTACCAGTACAGACATCCTGCAATTAATCAACCAAGCTTCTATTCCTTTAATTTTCGCTGGTGATTTTAATGCATGGAGTCCACTATGGGGCTCTCCAATAGCCAACAAGAGGGGCAAATGCATTGAAGACGCTTTACTTTCCTCTAACTTAATATGTTTGAATAACGGATCCGCGACACACTTTTCCACTCACTCCACTTTTTCCCATGTAGATCTTACAATGTGCACCGACACACTTGCCACAGAGTGCGAATGGAGTATACTCGATCACCTGCATGGAAGCGATCACTTCCCCATTGTACTAAAATTGCACCTAGGTTCAACAACTAAAAACCACAAAATAAATAAGGTATTCAAAACTGATTACGCTGATTGGGAGAAGTTTCAGACACATTGCGAGATAAATGGCAATAAAACCCCAATATCTGACAACCCTAACCAAGAAAGTGAGGTTAACAAAATTATCCGTTCAGCAGCGAATGTTAGCATTCCTCATACAAAGCCAACAGCAAGTTCTAAAGAGTGTTCCTTGGTGGAATAAAGAAATCGCTGAATTGCGGGCAAAAACAGACAGCTTGGTATGAATACAAACGCGCTCGATCACTAGTCAACTTAATATCTTTCAGGAAAGCCAATGCTCTTTTCCGTCGTTCCGCGAAACAGGCCAAGCGTAAATGTTTTCAGGATTTCACAAGCAAAATAAATCTTTCGTCTAGTCCTAAGTTAATATGGAACGCTTTAAAAAAACTTTCTGGAGTGCCTAGAAATCTAACCATTCAATGCGTAAAGGGGCCAACAGGTTTGGTAACCAATCCATCCGATATTTCCGAGTTATTTGCAAACCACTATTCTGAAACAAGCTCAGATATTTCATTCAGCACACAGTTTCAAACCTCTAAAACCACCACACTGTCCGACACTTCCTACTCTGTCTCCCCTCTTTCTTTTTCTGCCAAACAAATAGAAACCAGCATTTCACTGTCTGAATTCGAGTTCGTTGCATCTACCGTTAAAGGTAAGTCCCCGGGGCAAGATAAAATTTCTTATCCAATTATCAGACATATGCCAAAAAGCCTCAAGCTCCGATTGGTAAAGCTTTATAACAAAATTTTCAATACTGGTGTCTACCCCCAATTTTGGAAAACGTCCTGTGTCATACCAATACTTAAACCACACAAATCCTCCGATGAACTTGCTAACTATAGGCCGATTTCCCTCCTTCCATGTATGGGCAAAATTTTGGAAAAGATCGTGGCTAACCGCTTGATGTGGTATGCTCAGCGAAACAAGTTCATATCACCGAATCAAGTCGCCTACAAAAAAGGTCAAGGCACGTTAGATGCTTTAATCCAACTAGACTACTTCATTACTAACGCTTTGTCCAGCAAAAACCACGTGTCCGTACTATCTCTGGCCTTTCACAGAGCTTTCGACAAAATTGGAGCCCATATTATTATTCGAAAACTAAGAAAATGGAAAATAGGCCAGAATATGATACGTTTTATTACTAACTTCCTCACAAACAGAAAACTCAAAGTCAACGTAAATGGTTTTCTTTCTTCAACACTCCCGCTTTCTAATGGTACGCCGCAAGGCTCACCTCTTTCAGCCCTCCTTTTTATCATTGCTTTCGATGATATTAGTAGGATGATAAAAAATTACAAAGGAGTTGAGCACCAGATCTATGCTGACGATGTCCTAATCTACACAAAAGTCTCTGACGTTAATTTAGCTCAGTCCTTATTTACTAATATACTCGCCAGAATTGAGACTTGGTCACTGGAGTCTGGTGCTTCACTTTCCTTAGACAAAACACGTATCCTTCATGTATGTAGGAAGCAAAATTGCAACGGTATTTCACTAACCCACAACCAAACTAACATCGAATGTAAATACTAGGATTAATTTTTGACTCTAATTATAATTTTAATGCTCACTGTAAATATGTCAGAAACTCGTTAATGTCACGATTAAATATTGTTAAATATCTCTCGTCTAAGCATTTATTTATTCATCCGAACACACTAGTCAATGTTGTCAGAGCTTTGCTAACTTCAAAAATAGATTATGGGCTCCCCATCTATGGCAATTGCTCCAAAAGCAGTATCAACCTTTTAAATGCACCTTACCAATGCGCAATACGGCGAAGTCTCCGGGCCTTTCCAAACTCGCCAATAAAAACGATAATGGCTGAATCTGGTTTACCAACTATTCAAAATAAAATTATAGATTCTTCGCTTCAAATTCTTGCGAAAACGGCTGAGAACACCAACCCATTACTTAATACAACTATCACGCATGCCACGAAAAAAAGAAAAATTCCAAGAATACAATCGGCTATTTCGAGATGCTTAAGTTTCGCTGCAGAAAATAATATTTTACGTAACGCAACACGCAAATTCACCACTCGACATCCTCCCCGTCTGATCAATGATAAAATACTACAGAATAAGCTTATGTTTTTGTCCAAGCAAAACACACCAAACAAAGTCATTCAACAAACCTTTGCTGAACTGGAATCTAATTACACAAATAATGGCTGGAAGTTATTGTTTACGGATGGCTCCAAGTCCACCGATTCCACTTCGTTAGCAGTTGTCACTGCCACAGGAGAAATTATTTGCAATTGGCTTACTAAAGGCCAAAGGAAAGTTCCTCATCTAAAGGAAAGTTCCTCATCTGTACAGACAGCAAATCGTGTATGTCTGCAATAACGTCTCCTTCCAATCGCAATCCCATAATAGAAGTTATCAGAGACGCGGTCATTGGTGCCCCCCAGAAAATCCAAGTAATGTGGATCCCTGGCCATGCTGGTATTACAGGCAACCACTTTGCAGACCTCGCTGCGAAAAATGTAGCCAGGACTCCTGCCTTAACATACTACGTCTCATCCAAGCAAGACATCCTTAACCTTATCATGCACAAAAGACATCAAAAAAACGCAAGCGAATGGAAAACATTTAAACATCACTACGCGGTCATAAACCCAGCCAGAAATCGTATAATCTACTCGTCAGCAGTTCCAACTAGCGCAATGAAGACATATACTCGATTAAGGATTGGACACACTATCATAACACACGCCCACTTACTGTCGGGTAAAAGTCCATCCATTTGCGCCCTTTGCGAGGACACCGCTACTATCAAACACTTACTCACACTCTGTCCGATGCTTCACCCAACAGCCCACAACTCCCCCAACATTGATCTCATAAAACTACTAAGTGAACCTGCAGAAAAAAACGTGATGATTGTATATAGATTCTTAAAAACCAACGATTTGTTAATATATATTTAAGCAAATTACATCTTTACTAACCCTTAGCAATTAGAATTTTTCACCTAGTTATAATTACAAGACGGCTGAAGGCCTCGTAGCCAGTGCTGCGTTTATGTATTTATATAATAAAACTCTTTTTGTTATATGAATTATTATAAATAAATAAATAAATAAATATAAAAACTAAAGGGATCTGTTTAATATCGCGCCGGTTAATTTTGGCTCACTGTACCTAAACGAGAGAACAAAATTGAAAATTTTAAACACGCATATATGCTTAAATTATCGAACTTTATTTTAAAACATATTTTATAACAAGAAAAAACGTTAACTTCGGCTGCACCGAAGCTAATATACCCTTCACAGATTACATTGGTGCCTTAGAAAATAATTTATACCGAATTTCGTAAATATAGCTTGTCAAATGCAATAGTTTTCCATACAAGAACTTGATTCCGATCGTTCAGTTTGTATGTTAGCTATATGCTATAGTTAACCGATCTGACCCATTTCTTCGGAGATTACATTGTTTCTATGGAAAATAATCTATGCCAAATTTGGTGAAGATACATTGTCAAATGTTAAAGTTTTCCATACAAGAACTTGATTCCGATCGTTCAGTTTATATGGCAGCTATATGTTATATTGGTCCGATATCGGCCGTTCCGACAAATGAGCATCTTCTTGAAGAGAAAATGACGTTTGCAAAATTTCAAAACGATATCTTAAAAACTGAGGGACTAGTTCGTATATATACAGACAGACGGACAGACAGACAGACGGATATGGCTAAATCGACTCAGCTCAACATACTGATCATTTATATATATACTTTATAGGGTCTCCGACGCTTCCTTCTGGGTGTTACAAACTTCGTGATAAACTTAATATACCCTGTTCAGGGTATAAAAATCGGTTTACAAATTTTGGGAAATGTTTAGTATCGCGCCGGTTAAGTATCGTTTATGGAGAAAAACAGGGGGGGCTACCCCCCCTCACGACCCCTTATTGGAAAGAGGAAGGATCGAACTTTTTAATAAACCCACCCTGGACCCCCAGAACCCCTATAGACCTGTAGGGAGCCCTTTGAAAATGACCAAAAATCAGTGTTTTTGCTCATTTATCCACACAAACTGAAACCAATGCAACCCAGCCAACATTTTTGTAAGTACTTTTAATATTATTTACAGCTTTATTTAAATTCTTTTATTTTAGTTCCAATTCTCTGCATTTGCACAATAAGAAAAGGGTTGCCATGGTTACCCTTTTCTTATTGTGCAATTATAACTAAAATAAAATATTTAAAATAAAGCTTTATTTACAACAAATATTAAAAAAATTAATAAACAGAAAAAAATAAAGCTTTATTTACAACAAACATTCCTTTCTGCATTGGCGGCCTTCGGCCGCGCTTTAAAAAAATAACTCTGGCCGGTCCAACACCGGCTACGCCATCCACAGTATTTCAGCATTGAACACCTTTTCCCGTTCACTTCATACATTTATTGCTAAGTGGGTTTAATTTATTCCCTTTTGTTCGTGCTTTCTCGATAATTTGACAGTTCAAATTAGGCAGTTATTTTGGTTTTTCGCATTATTGAGCTCAATGCAGAAAAAGGTGTATTTTATTTAAAGATTTACAAAGAAATTAACCATCAAAAGTAATTAAAAACATTACTAGTGGTTTTTATAATTCATAAGTTATATATGTATATGCGTGAAAATGTATCCATAATTGGCTTGGTACAATGCACAACAGATGAAAATACACTAGCATATATTTAGAAATTTGCAAAAAATAGCATTTTTTAAAGTGAATTTATGGAAAAATTTGTGAACCTATTTTTATAAAATATGTTTTAAAATAAAGTTCGATAATTTAAGCATACATGTGTGTTTAAAATTTTCAATTTGGTTCTTTCGTTTAGGTACAGTGAACCAACATTAACCGGCGCGATACTAAACCCGACCCCAAATTTTTCCACAAATTCACTTTAAAAAGTGCTATTTTTTGCAAATTTCTAAATATATGCTAGTGTATTTTCAGCTGTTATGCATTGTACCAAACCAATTATGGATACATTTTCACGCATATATATAACTTATGAATTATAAAAACCACTAGTAATGTTTTTAATTAATTTTTGATTGTTAATTTCTTTGTAAATCTTTAAATAAAATACACCTTTTTCTGCATTGAATTCAATAATGCGAAATACCAAAATGACTGCCTAATTTGAACTGTCAAATTACCGAGAAAGCACGAACAAAAGGGAATAAATTAAACCCACTTAGCAATAAATGTATGAAGTGAACGAGAAAAGGTGTTCAATGCTAAAATACTGTGGATGGCGTAGCCGATGTTGCACCGGCCAGGGTTATTTTTTAAAGCGCTGCCGAAGGCCGCCAATGCTGAAAGGAATGACATGCTAAAATACTGTGGAGGAAATCCTGGTGAAGCATTATTTAACAAATTTAAGTATAAATCAAATTAAGGCTTAATATTTCTTAACGATTTCAATAATTTCAATATACCATCTAATATGTGTGCTGGGAAGCACAACGGTACTTTTCATATGTTTACCCATATTTAAAAATTTGCCGTTATGCATAATACGTTTTCGGTGTTATTCGGCGTTATTGAAAATAAAAATACTATTATACATAAAACAATGTGCGAAATTGCAAATGGTGAGTAATAATAATAATTAATAAGATATTCTAACATTGGAATATATTATTTTTTTTAGGAACGCGGTCCACACGGTTTGAGTGGAGCCTTATGCGTGTTGACACCGTGCTGCGCACGCATGAACAAGGAGTCCATTTTGCGGAGGAAACGGCCTAATGCCCAGCGAGCAAATGTGTCTTGTGTACAGGTCCCAAAGACTATACGGAAAGGGGGCAAATTTGGGTATTTTGTGTGCTACAGGGGCACGTGCACAAAAAAGCCACGTGTTTCAGTAACCATCGGGACATGGTTTGAAAATGTCCGCATCAGTGTCCCTCAGGTGTACTTTTTGATGTACTGCTTTGCGTGTCATATGTCCCGCGAAGAAATATTGCGCGGGAACTATAAAAATGACGGGAAAACTTTGTCATCTGCAACAATAACAGTCTAGTATAGTTATTGCCGAGAGGCCGTGGAAAATATACCAGTTGGACCACCAATATGAACAAGGAAAAATTGGTGGTCCGGGAAAAATTGTTCAGATCGACGGGAGTAAATTTGGGCGGCGGAAGTACAACAAAGGTAATACTATTTCCTTATACAATGAATTTAACTCTAATAAGTTTTTTTTTTTACATTTTAGGCAAGCGCGTAGAGGGACACTGGGTTCTCTTATTAAAAAGTTCGATCCTTCCTCTTTCCAATAAGGAGACGTGATCTCTTTCAAAAGGTGGCCGCGGCTACGTCTCAAATAGTTCATCCGCACAGTCCAGTTTTCGATTACTCGTTCGAGTATTTCGACTGGTAGCTGGCGAATGACACCCGTGATGTTTTGCTCCAAGGTCTGAATCGATGAGAGATTGTCCGCATAGACTTTAGACTTCACATATCTCCACAGGAAAAAGCCTATCGGTGTGATATCACGGGAAATTATCTGCTCACCGAAGTGTTATCTCAAAAAATCCATTGATTAATGCGATGTGTGGGAAGGGGCGCCGTCTTGTTGAAACCAAATGTCGCCGACATCACGAGCTGGAGTTTACGGCATCAAATAGTCAGTTATCATGCCATTCACTACGTGCTGGACGTGGTCTATTCGGTCGAATAGTATCCAATAATGAATTCGGAGTCTCAAGATTGGTGATAGTGTTGCGAATAAACGCTCAGTAGGTCGATTAGATTAGATTAGTCTACAGACTATCATGCAGTCTAACAGCCAGTGTTCTGGTGTTTCAGGTCCCTGTCACAGAACCGGCAATCACACAAGAAGGTAAGCCCATGTTGTGCATTATCAGCTTGCAGTGGCCAGTGTAGAATGTGACAAGCAGTCTAAATTCGTCCCTGGGAGGTTAATTATATATTTATACTTGCTGAGGTTGTAACCACTCTATTAGCAACTTGGCATATCGCTTGCTTCCTTGCAGAGCAGCTTTTTTATGGTATGGGGATCTACGCGGCAACGGATACAAGTCCTATCATGTTCATTCATCCAGTTCATTTTCAGCTATGCCTTTGTGACCGGCCACCCAATTGAGGTTCACTTGGTTACGTTCTTGTAGGCTGTTTAGCCGATCTCTACACTCCTGCATCAGTACCGATTTGTTCTCATAGGCAGAGATTGCATTAAGTGTCCTTAGGTATGGTTATATGTTCGTTGCGATAGTTGCGTTGATTACCCTTTTTGTAATGCTGTCCTTTGGGAAAAGAGTCGTCGCTTCGATAATTAGATCCCTACCGAAGTTTGCGATGCTTCCACCGCAGGGAGGAATCCAGTATGAGACTAAGATACTTGACCATGTTGGTCATCTCCATCTCTCTACATCCAAAGGTAAAGTTCCTGAGGCCGGTCAGGTACGTACGTCTCATGAACGGGACGCTGGTCGTCTTGGCGGGGTTAATGTTCAGCTCAACCGCAATGCGCCATCCTTTAGTCAAGTTAAGATCTCTTTGTATTAGGTCTAAGAGAGTGTCCTCAAATTTACCTCTGGCTATAATAACAATTGATCCACTTAACCTTGGCAGCGGATCCCATTGTCAGTTAGCAAAACTAATAGGTCGTCCACGGCCAGGCTGGGGGGATAGCACTACACCCTGTGGGCAGCCTCTTGCAGTGCCCAAACGAATCCTGGTGGTTTCAGCTATTCTAGTGCGCAGTACGGCCTCTATCCATCTGCTCAAAGGTGCTGACATAATCCTTTTCTCCAGTGCCCTGTCTACGCTCCTGTAAGATATGTTGTCAAAAGCACTTTCGATGTCTAGGAAGACTCATACAATCCTCTCCTCCTTCCAGCGAACTCTCTATCTTGGAAGTTAGCTGGTATAGTATCTGCCTGCTCTGTAAGCATGCTGGTTCAGGTGCAGGGGTGCAATTTTCTGCGCATTCGACCTCATCTCATGATCCACGATCTTTTCAATACTTTTTAGAATAAAGGAAATTAGATTAATTGGCCTGAAGGATTTTACCAATGAAGGAAGGTACTTCCTACCTTGAATATAAAGATCTTCGCGGTTCTTCATATTTCACGGATATACGTCAGTGCGATACTATCCCTCATCAGCCGAACAAAGTGTGTCAGTAGAATTGTTCTACCTGTTATGAGGGTGCTAGAAGGACACTGTCCACCCCCGGAGACTTGAATTTCTCAAACGAAGCCATAGCCCACTTGATTGAGTCCGCAGTAAACAGTTGCTTTGCGACTACCCAATCTAAGCGAGATGGCTTGTGTTCAACTACGGGAAGAAATCAATCTTCACGAATTGTTTCCGAGACGTTTTCACAGAACTTCCTAGAACTTGGACTGCAATCTCCTTGTTATATTGGGTTAAGTTGCATTTATATTCCTCCCAGATCAAGGCCTTTTTGAAGAGCGTACGTACCTTTTTCCTGAGACTTGAAAGTCTGCTTGACCACCAGGCTGTAGTGGTACGCGTCCATGATAGACTGGCTTAGCGCAGATAATCTGCCAATCCTGAACCAGTACCACTTCTATCAGACTGCCCCTCCCCATTCAAATTCGTTTTTACTGGAACCTGGAGAGTATCCCCGTTTTCATTTCGGGGATTACGCTTGTGAAGGTGTTGTTTGACATCCACTTTAATGCGAATGTTACAAACTCAATAAAGATTTGTCATTCCTTACCACTGGTGGGGGGAAATGAAACGTCTTATATCGAGTGAGAAATCGTTTATTTTGATTTTTATTTAGTATTTTCGTTGCTTATATACAATTTTTAAAACTATCTTAAATAACTAAATATATGTGTATGTGTATATGTTTGTATGTATTGCAGCATATTGTTTATGCTGCTTGATATGTTTTATGCTACATGGGGTTGTTTGCAAGTATACAATTTAATACATGTGTGTGTGTGTGTTTAATGTTATCTCATCTGTAAATTTATGAATATTTATGAACAATTGGCGTTCGCCTCACATCCTAGGATCAGGGGCAGCCTGTGTCGCCTGCAGTGACTCACCAGTCTGTCCGCGGCTTTTGGGTTTCCAAGGCTTGCACAGCCTGTATTAGGAACTCTGAAATACAAAATAAACCAATATTGTTCTCGACTACTATGCATGTTCTAGAGCTCTGGGAAGAGGCTCAGATTATCATGTTTGACGTCCATCTTGAGCCGTCGAACCCCTCCTTTGGAGACCCAAGGTCCTTAGATCAGCAGATTATTCGCTGTGAACCTGCTCGCGATGACAGCTGAGGCTGCCGCTGCGAGGTGCAAGTTCACCTAGGCACTTTCCACGTTAACGGTCACTGTAAGGCCGGTTCAATGAAAAGCTCGTCCCCATCACGCCGTCGTCCGCGCTGCCATCCTTTGGGTCCCCTAGTTCCTCTAGAAGTTCCTGCGTGGAGGGGGCGATCTCCAAGCACCGAACCTCGCGTCCTTGTAATCCACTTGCAGCATTCCTCCTCTAAAGTCGACGCCATGGAAAAACGCTACGTATCCAGATCTTCTGAACACCATTTCCATGATAAGATCCTGAAGCACGGTAAGCTCCTCAGCACTAATGTCTCCACCGGGTAGTTCAGAGGCAACACAGCCATCTGGATGCCTTTAAAAGCATCCGCATATCTACGTCGTCCTTATTCCCCCCGGGGGGAATTTGGTAGGAAGGGTTGAGCTCCGACTACTTGAGCACTGCTGGCCCTCACCCTTTTAGAGCTGGGAAGCTTTTGTGGCGTAACTTGCACGGTCTTTATTACGAAAATTCACGTTCTGTAAAGAATGTGTTTCGCGTGCTTCGCTCAACTTGTGGTCAAAATAATCGGCCTACTTCTGCGAATGGCAGGTACGACCGCAAAGCGAGGTAGCGAAAAGGCAGCGCCTTCGATTACCCAAACTCAGCTAATTAGAAACGCTCCCTTTTCGTAAGGTGCTGATGAGTATAATGATTTGATGTTTTGGTATACCGTTATTTATATTCCTACAAACCTTACATTGTTTGTGTTACTCTATGTTTTAGGGTGTTAAAATGTTTCTATTATTTTTTTAGAGTTTATTGTTAATCATAATACAGGAAATATAAAAACTCATTTATTATGACTTTCAGTTTTCGTTCCATGAGCAAACTGTTGTGAAATAAATTCAAATTAAAAAAAATTATTATGAATTATGTGCGTACGTGCGTACTAAAGCCAATTTTTGCATTATCAAAACACAGAAGCCTATGTTTGCAGCAAATAGACTGATTTGAGCAGCTGCGTTGCTTATGCAAATAATTTGTATGCTGAAATTAGTGAAATGCGTAAGGATTCTGAACAATCGTTTAAACTAATTTTTGAATCAGTTAAAACAATAGCCGCAGAATTAGATTTAGAAATCAAAATTCCGCGTTTGGCGAAACGGCAAACTAATCGCGACAATTGTGAAGGCGAACCGGAAGAATATTACCGCAGATCAATTTATATACCGTTTTTAGATAATTTTTTGGACCAAATCAATGAACGATTTTTAAAACATCGAGAGCTGCTTTCCAAAATTGAAAACATTTTGCCAAATAAATGCGTAAATCTTGACGTTATTGAGATGCAGGAGACTGTTCGTGTTTTATAATAGCAATGATCCGCTGATGTAGAAGATCGCGCTGAATTTAGAATGTGGAAAAGGTTAAAAATCTTTTCTTCAGATTATATTCTCTAACTAAAATTTTGAATATATTTTCAGGAACTGGTTAAATCAAACAAAGAAATCCAAAACTTTTTTAGACGCGTTGAATTGTATATCTCGAACAGCTTATCGTTCCATCTAATGCGGTATTCGCCGTGGCTAACGCGCAAAGGACCATAAATCTTTAGCAGAACTTTTCACTCGAAATCTCGCAACGTCGACTCATCCGTTGTTGTCATCGTCCAAGACTCTGCACCATATAGCAAGACGGGAATTATGAGTGACTTATAGAGTTTGGTTTTTGTTTGTCGAGAGAGGACTTTGCTTCTCAATTGCCTACTCAGTCCGAAGTAGCACCTGTTGGCAAGAGTTATCCTGCGTTGGATTTCTAGGCTGACATTGTTGGTGGTGTTTACGCTGGTTCCAAAATAGACGAAATTATCTACAACTTCAAAGTTATGACTGTCAACAGTGACGTGAGAGCCAAGTCACGAGCGCGACGACTGTTTGTTTGATGACAGGATATATTTCGTCTTGCCCTCGTTCACTGCCAGACCCATTTATTTTGCTTCCTTGTCCAGTCTGGAGAAAGCAGAACTAACGGCGGTGGTGTTAAGGCCGATGATATCAATATCATCGGCATACGCCAGCAGCTGTACACTCTTATAGAAGATGGTACCTTCTCTATTTAGTTCTGCGGCTCGAACTATTTTCTCCAGAAGCAGGTTGAAAAGGTCGCACGGTAGGGAATCGCCTTGTCTGAAACCTCGTTTGGTATCGAACGGCTCGGAGAGGTCCTTCCCGATTCTGACGGAGCTTTTGGTGTTGCTCAACGTCAGCTTACACATTTTAATAATATGAGTGAAAAAGCAGTAAAAAAAGTGATTTATTAGAAAATAACAGCATTTACTACATACTATGTAGCGTTTCTAATTAGCTGTCAACAGCTGTATATAGAGTATCGATTTCTTATACGTTCACCTAAAAGAAAGATGAAATTATAAGAAATCGATGTTGTCAAACTCAAAAATTAGGTCAAATGTAAGTTGAATTGCTTTTTTGGTCACAATTTGTGAAATTTGTTTGGCCTTAATATAAGTACAATTAATCTATGTACGTATTTTTAGCAATTTCATCTGTAGAAAATTCAAATCCAAATCGTTTTAGAGTTCAAAGTAACTCAACCAAATCTTTGCAAATCGTTTTTTTACGGAGTCTTACCCATATTGGGTGAAATTCAATATTCCTGACATAAGTATTTATTTAGTAAGTTATCGTTCTTTTAAAAATTTATTATATAGTTATTACTTTTTATCACAATGTCTGAGTTTATATTTCAAAATTTGAAGAGCTTCTAAAAACATAAAATATAATAAAATATAATATAATCAAAACAAAAAAAGTTGTATGTGAATGGGAATCAAAGGAAAATACTTTAAATTGCAACACCTTTGCCATTGGAGAGAGCTCCTCTGCCAGCTGTTTGTTCTGATTGAGCTTTCATTTTAGAGGCGCCGGCGCAATCTCGAACAAATATCAAAAAGTGAAAATTTATCAAAAAGTTACTTAAAGTTATAAATTTTATGACATATCTCGGCAACAGACTGCGGTAGATGTGTACCTTTTTGGATGCACTTTTTGCTTCGCTCTGCTTCAGACATTCGCTCTGAGAGAAAAGTTCAGTGTTAGCATATGTATGATTTCGTTCACAATGAGGCGAAGCAAAGCAAAGTGAAGCTAAATTTTAAAGTATGTTTGCAAATAATTGGAAGGAAGTTGTATGGTTTTGCTACGCTTTGCTTTAAAGCGCCCATACACGAGCACGCAAGTGCGTTCGATCGGTATGTGTGCGCTTGCGGTTTATCGTGTATGGGCTTGTTCGCGTCTTGTAAGAAAATTCCAAACAAAAGTATAAAACTTAAAATTTTATTAAAAATTGAATAAATAGTGGCTTTTGATCAAAAGAATTTTACTTTATGCTGTTTAAAAATATGTTAAAACTTGACTTTTCTTAATATTTTTTTTAGTTTAAATATAAGATAATTTTATGCCAATAAACTTTGCCCTAATTCCATACGACGTTTAGTTTTTTTTTCTATCCTGCCCGCCAATTAAGAATAATCGTAAAAATGAAAAACCGAGAAATCACGCTTCAAAGTTTTCGCTTTTTGCCTAAGCGCTCATATATATACATACATAGTGTAAGAAAAATAAAAGTTGGAATAACTTATTAACGAAATTTCATGAAATAGATAAAAATGCTACATTAGAAATAAATTCCAAGAAATGTTCCGCTTGCCTGTCGCACATGTTAACTCTGTGAAGAACGGACGCAAAATGGATTTGTGTGTCGTGTATGGGCACTATTAGGCATTTGCTCTGAACAAAAATTTTGATGTATTCCTTTGGCAATATTACGATTCCTTTGGCGCCGCGATTTGATGGTACGGATGGATAGAGGATTGAAAAAAGTATAAGCATGTACCCTCTTCAGACTCATAATTTTCAAGATATTTCTTTTTAAAGTTCAAAAATTTATAAAAGTAATGCTCGTTATTTCACTATAGGGGTATTCGCTTGCTCTTGCAAGATTGCAGATTGCAAAAATACTACACCGATATATACAAGGGCACTTGAGCACCCATTGCAGAATCTAGTGATATATGAACGGCTGATTCGGTCAATTTGTTGTAAATGACTATTATGCATGGCTATTGTGAATTGGCGCACCCTCTGCATACATTTTTAACAAAAAAAAAAACTGTAACAAATCTTTATAATTTAAATAGAAATTATGAAATCTATTTAAAACTTACCTTCCTCAACAATTTAACGACGTAATATGTCTTTATGTAAAATGACAGCTAAAACAGGGTTGCAATTATATTTTTGCGTGACATTGCACGCAAATATACATGGGTTTTGGTATGACATATACCATTTGCTTTCTTGATGCTTTGTTAAAATATGATTGTCAATCAAAACAAAAAAAGTTGTATGTGAATGGGCCATAAGAATCAAAGGAAAATACTTTAAATTGCAACACCTTTGCCATTGGGGAGAGCTCCTCTGCCAGCTGTTTGTTCTGATTGAGCTTTCATTTTAGAGGCGCCGGCGCAATCTCGAACAAATATTAATAAGTTCGACAATAGTTGTGTATTAACGAATTCTACCAAAAAATTGAGATAAATAGAACTTAGCAGATAGCAACAAAATGTCGTTCCTGGCAAGGACGCTTTTCCGAAAAGTAAGTCCAATAATGTGAGGCAAAAATATACTAGATCGTTATTACGTAATTGCAATTATCTTATGTTTTTCTGGCGTGTTTAGCTTCCAACTTTATGCCAAAAGGCGGGTCGACAACAAATAGCTGCTAGCCGGCTTTTACATCAAAGTAAGATCTTCAAAAATTAAAATAAATTTGTATAAAATATATTTATAACTGAACAACTATTTCTGTAGCCTTATTTGTATTTACATACTTATGTATATTACAGCTGCTTCACTTCTGGCCGTCAAAGTGCAACGCCCCGCACCGGACTTTAAAGGTTTGGCCGTTGTGGGCAATGACTTTCAAGAAATAAAGCTTGCGGACTTCAGAGGAAAATACCTAGTTTTATTTTTTTACCCCTTGGACTTGTAAGCTGTTTGTTGAATTTTTGTTTCTCTTATGCAAAAATTAATTATTTTCTCTTTTAGTACTTTCGTTTGCCCTACTGAAATTATTGCATTTAGTGAACGCATCGAAGAATTTAAGAAATTAAATGCTGAGGTAGTTGGGGTATCTGTGGACTCACATTTCAGTCATTTGGTTTGGTGCAACTCCGATCGTAAAGATGGTGGGCTTGGTGGCCTAAGTTACCCTCTTCTTTCTGATTTAACAAAAAAGATTTCTAGTGATTATGACGTTCTATTAGATAATGAAGGTATTTCTTTACGTGGCACTTTTATTATTGATCCCAACGGTATCGTGCGTCAATATTCTATAAATGATTTACCAGTTGGCCGTTCAGTGGACGAAGTACTACGCCTCATAAAGGCATTCCAATTTGTCGATGAACACGGTGAGGTTTGTCCAGCAAATTGGCACCCAGATAAGAACCCAGACACAATCAAGCCAGACGTAGCTGATTCGAAGGAATATTTCAAAAAGCACGGATAAATATAATTTTTTTTTCATCGATTAAAATTCACTACTGCAATTTATAATTGTGTAGTCAGGCGAAACAAAAAAAAATTAAAGATGTATGAAGTCCTGTACAGCTAAGTTGAGCATAGCTTTATTTGGTGAATAAAATAAACTTAGTAAAACTACCACTTTGCATTTTAAAACTTTATATATTTATGATAATATATATTTAGGGATTACGGAACAGTTTGCCAAATATTTAATTTTCAAAGCGAAATCTGTTAAAGCAATTGACGCGTTTTTAAATTAGTTTTAACAATGCTGTCTCTTTATGGGAAAATTCAATTAGATGGTGGCGGTGGTGGTGGCGGTTGATTTAAAGCAGGCATTCCAGGCGGTGGTGGCGCACAAGGAGGTGGTGGTGGAACACATGGTGGCGCTGGCATGAAACTAGCACCCCACCCACCGAACCCTGGTGGCATCATACCTCCCGGAGTTGGTGGTGTCCAAGGAGGCAAAGGTGCTTGGGTGCCGGGAGGCGGAGGAAGCAGTGGGGGCATTGGACCGGTTCCCGGTGGAGGTGGTGGTAATGATGCGCCTGGTATTGGTGGTGGTGGTAACGATTCGTTACCAGGTGGCGGTGGCGGTGCACTAATCCATGGCGGCGGAATTAAAGGAGGCATTGGACCAGCTGAACCACCCCAAGCTGGAGGAATAGGGGGAGGCGGTGGCCCAGTGGGAATTATCGGTACAGTCGATGGGGCCGGTTGGGCAATTGTGGGTGGTGGCGCTTGAATCGTTAATGTTTGCGCTGGCTTCTTATCAAATAGACTATAACCGCGATTTAAGTGCACCTGCGCTAAAGGATCGACACTTGCTTTCTGTGCACTTGGTGGTGGTCCCTCGCCCAGTTCGGCCATTAAACTCATGTACTCTTCATCAATTTTCGCTTGCGAGTCCTCAGTAGTTGCTTCTCCAGCGGCCCCTGGTCTTTTGCTACGACAATCCTTTGATATGTGACCTGCTCCACCACAGGAAGTGCAAACGATACTGTTTGTCACATTGGGTTTGTCCGGACACAACCATGACTTATGCTCGCTTGAACCACAATTTGTGCAACGTGGACAATCAGTTTCGCGTAAAGTACCATTCAATTGTGCCAATTCTCGGAGTTGCATACGTCGCAAATCATTGTGACCTTCTGGAACCTCAATTCCTTGACGAATAACATCCTTTATCTTATCCACAGCTTTTTTCACTGCCTCTGGATTAGGTGCAGTAATGAATGCATGTAAAGGCTCATCTTCACCTGGTAAGGGTTGGCCATCCTTTCGACCGACTTTCCCTTCTTTTACGGAACCTTTGCCTCGAATTATGATCTTAGCTCCTGTTTCCTTCTCCATGGCTTTCAAAGTATTTCCACGTGGACCAATCAGCAAACCAACAAAATTTATGTCTGGGTGTTGTTCTTGTGGTATCAAGACTTTGTCGCTAACGCGTGTTACAGGCGGCCTACGAAAAAAATTTAATACTACAAAATACTCAGTAAATATATTTATTTCGTATATTACTTGTAATCTGCTGGAGGTTTGAACTCCGGATTAACGCTTTGCATTTTCTGTATCAATTGATGACGACGTTCTTCCAACCGTTTGCGGAAACGAAACTCTCGTGTATTCAACCGTTTGCCATCGGAACTATAAATTGGTTCAGGTGATGGTGACCTGTGAAAGATACAAATAAAAATTGGTTCCTTTTTAATTGCAATGTTTAGTAGAATAGCTGAAGGCGCACAATTATTACGTATGAAGTTGTTCATGTAGTTGAAAAATAATAATTATAGGCTGTATTATCATATTTATATATATAACTTAACCTAAGTTCCTATACATATTCTGAAAATTAATTTTGCATTATTGGAATAAAGAACCGTCTGGATACGTTTCACTCTTGCTGGGGGTAAAAGAGAAAAATTTTAATTAATAGCGTATATTAATTATTAACTTTGACCGATGCACAGCGCCATATTTTACCCCGATTTAATTCAGAAATCGTGATTAAATAATCGTTCATGAGCCTCGATGGAATTTAATCTTTTGGCTTTACTGTCTTATTCTCCTCATAGCCATGAAAAAGAAAATTAGTCTTTATTAGTAGGAATCGATTTAAGTAAATTGAAATTAAAATAAAACTATTATCAATGTCTTAGCTATAATTCCCATTCATAATTAAATCACAAAACTTACAAAAAAAAACTTATTTCTGACGAGTGTACGGGATAGATTTACCTACCGGCGGCTTATTTTTTATTTAGCTACATATGCAAATAAATGTATGTATATCGTAGTAAATATAATTTGAATTTGAGGAAGAAAAACTATTTAGGAGTAATTTAACATCCAAATAACATTAAAATATTCTCCTAGTTTTTATGTATTTCTCAAAAATATTTGAATTATGAAATATATAATAAATCTATCTTTTATGGAACAATTTCGTTCAAGAGATTGAAAAAATATGCCCGAATCCCTAGTTCAAATTGACACGAATATTATCTATATTATCCAACATTTTGGTAATGCTTTATATTAATAAAGCATTACTTAAACCTGATTATTTTTCAATCATAGAGGATGGTCCCCATAGATGTCATAGCGCGAAGTTGAAGCTTCCTGCTAGGCTGCACATGTATTAGAAAGCAACTGTGAGTGATTGTGTACAAAGCAATTCAAACCTTTCTTCTGGATTTTGCGGTATTCCCAGGTCTCCGGTGCGCAATTTGCGGCTGATTTCTTCGATTTCTAGTTGAACTGCAATTAAAACGGATTAGAAAAAAGAGAGAGAATTGAGGCATGCCTCAATATTAGTAGACGTTAAAATGATTTACTTGGAAATTTCAGTAACTGTATATAAAGACAAAGTAAGGATAAATTAATTATTAGATTTTTGTATAAAACTGTGTATATGCGGATTGTTCCGATGTTTCATATGGTTTTGGTTATATTTGGCCATTAGTCAGCTACCGCAAAAATTGCCTAATGCCACTCAGGACACAAGCGTAGTTTCTTCCTTTAGGAATACTTACATATTTCTTGGTAAAACTAATAAAATTTTATAATTATTCGTGAATTCAACAATGTTATTAGAGCACAAATTATAAGTTTCAATTTACTATGAAGATACTACTTCAAATTTCCACGTGTTTTAAGTTAAGATAGCAATTTTTCGCTTCTCGTAATGGTAAGTCTGATATGATCCGTGCATCCTGTGCATACGGACGGGAGTTGGCTGTTAAACCTTAAAATTTGTCAAAAAACTGATTAGCATAACAACATCTGCTTAAGAAAAGTATTTACTTAAAGTATATATTCCAACTAAACCCAAACACGATGGCCGTATACGGATATGAATTCTTTTGTAGTTTCCTTTAAAGTAAACAATATGTTAATAAAGGGCTGTATAAAAGAATAGATAATTTGAAAATTGATTCTCGGCTGCCGTTGACTGCTATCTCGACGCTTATCTGGCTAGGCGCAATCAGGGTACGTTTATATGGAGATCGATGAAATTTTCCTGTTTATCTCTATGATTATTTTTAGTGTAACTTCATACTTAAAGCTAGAACTATTCACAAAGTGTCTAAATTTGCTTAATTCTACGTTATTAAAAAATGCATTTATTTTAACGTTACCTAAATATGCCTCTTGTTGTGCAGAGTCCAGAGTTGGGGGCAAGATTGTTGGCATACCAGGTATAAATGTCTTGTCATTTTCAGTACCTCCCCACCTTGATCTTTTACGTCGTTTGCGATCACTCCCGTCTTCTAAAATAGAAAAAATAAAAACATATTAGGATTTTAATCCCAAACAAAATACAAAAAAATTACAATACATGCAATAAAATGACGTTTTAATAATATAAACAGAAAACAAAATGAAATTTTATGTTGGCGTAGCACAAATTGAGGAATAAGCCTTCGTAAAATTCCACTGGATACGCTAAACCCAAATTCATCATTTATTTCAGCCATAATCTCTAGGAAAAATTTAAAAGGATCTTTCTCATGTTGGCTCTATCAACGTGTTTCCGTTGTTTTTCGTGTAGGAGCTTTGCTTATTTTTTATTTTTCAGCAATACTAATATTATAAATGCGATTGTTACGCTTTCACGCAAAAACTACTTAACCGATCGTCAAGCTTTGTACATATACTCCTGAAGGTATTAGAAGTAAAATAGGGTACTTTATATTAAAAAAAAAATTTAAAAAAGATAAAAAAATTGTTTGTCAAAAAATCGTAAAATTTAGCTACTTCGCCATATAGCATTACAGTAATGAAGTTTCAACCATGAATACTGTAATACCGTCCCACTGTATTACCGGCGGTGACGACAATATCTAATTCAATTGAATATACATACATACATAGTTTCAACTGTTTCTAATTTTTCTATATTTATTGTTATTTTCTTCTGTCGTTACATGCAGTATAAAACTTTTCAAATTTTTGAGGTAATCCGTAATTTTTGTGGTTAGCTGTTACTTTATTATTTTAGATCTTACTCGCTGATGTTAATTCTTGCTCTGCTTTTCTTAGAAAATGCGTCGGAAGCTGAAATCTGGTCTAGCCAAAAATTCATTGCGGGTGCCGCAAAAGTTGCACGAAATCAAGAAACTTCGGCTCACGCAGAGCTGAGAAGACAACAACAAGCAGAGCGACAAAGAGTTTTGAGAGCAGCTGAAACGCCTCTTCAGGCACGAGTTCGTTTAGAAAGACAAGCTGCACTGCAGACAATTAGAAGAGCGATAGAAACACCAGAACAATCGCAGGCGGGAAGAATTCATAATGCAGACATGCAGACCACGCTCCGCCGAAATTTCATTAGTAATGATTGGGCTGTGTTTAAAGGTACTGGGTTTCAATATGATCCTTCAATTGAATATCATAATCATCCATTGATTGTTATTGGCTCAATGAATATAAAATATCAGTACTGCGATGCTTTTAAATGGAAGGATGAAGCTGCTGGAACGTGATGTTCCGGTGGTAAAGTTTCACTACTTGGCGAAAACTTTATTATTCAATGTTACAGATGAGTCAAAATAATTTCTAAGTAATTTCCGTCAAACCCAGTGATCCGCAGTGATTCAGAGGGGGACACCAGCAGAAGAAATTCAAGCGTGCATTAAATCGTCAAGCTTATGGTCGACAGTGCATCTTCATAATGACGTGGATTTAGACTTTACGCAGAAATTTTGTTGAAAATTGGTGATGGTTGTTTAGATGTTGGCGTTGAAGGCTACATATTACTGTCAAGACAATTTTCTAATTTAGTAGAAAGTGATGTGGACCTCATTGCTAATGTTTTTCCGGAATTGCAACAAAATTAGTGTAGTGATCAGTGGTTGTGTGCAAGAGCAATATTAGCACTAAGAAATTAAATTGTTAATAGGATAAACACTGACATTTTAAAAGTGGTTCAAGGAGAAATGTAGGAATATTTGTCAATGGATACAATTATAGATACGAAACTAAGTTCTTCATATCCTGTGGAGTTTTTAAATTCACTTGAACTATCTGGTGTGCCGTCAGATAAACTTCAATTGAAACTAAATGTACCAGTAACGATTATGCGAAATCTAGATGCTCCTAAGCTATGTAATGGAACAAAGCTTCGGATAACAAAATTGGGACAGAACATACTTGGTGCTACTATTTTAACAGGTGTCGATAAGGGAAATAATGTTATAATACCTCGGATACCAATTATTCACACTGACCTTCCATTCCAATTCAAAAGGGTTTAGTTTCCCGTCAAGCTTAGCTTTGCTGTTACTATAAGCAAGGCACAAGGACAAACATTACAGGTAGCAGGAGTGCATTTAAAAAACCCATGCATTAAAATGTTAAAATTTCATTGTCTGTAGTAATTTTTAAAAATTGTTGATCTCAGCCAAGCAATAACATTTAGTTATCATATTGACTCATTTCTATTATTATACCCTTACCCTTTATCTTTCATACTTATTAAATGGCTCCACTGCCGGCGAAGCCGCGGATAAAAAGCTAGTATACCATAATTTGGTTATCTGAGTTGTATATTTGCCTTTTGTGTAGATCAAAAATCATTTTCTTTTTTCCAGAGCACTTTGCAAATTTAAACCCGTTTTTATACACTTGCAACCAGTTGCTACAGAGTATTATAGTTTTGTTCTTCTAACGGTTGTACGTATCACATTAAACTAAGCGAGTTATATTTAAGGTTATGTATATATAAATGATCAGGATGACGAGAAAAGTTAAAATCTGGTTGACTATCTCGATGAAACTTGGTATGTGGGTTTCTTAGTACAAAAAAAAAATCGAGTTCGAGTCGATATAGTTTAATTTTATTTAGCAGCTACAGTTAAAACATATTTTTTCATGATTGCTAATTAATAATTAATATTTTAATAATTAACCAAATGTGTGTCCAATCCATTTTGGTTAGTATACGATTGTAAGCAGCATGATAACAGCATCATCTTACCGTTATAAGTTATGGAAGTCAAGGCATATACTAAAGTAAGAAATTATTGCAATGCGCTTATTTGATTAAACTAAATACTGATTCGAATAATTTTTTTAAACTGTGTTATTTCTCTGTCCACGACTAGCTGCCAAGCAAACTGACCGATCAAACTCAAGTCCGTGTATGGAAAACTTTTTTTGACAATGTAACTTTACGAAATAAGTTAATTTAATAATTATAACTACGATATAGCTTTCATACAAACGATCGATCAAAATCAAGTTCTTGTATGGAAACCTTTTTCATTTGACAAGATAAAAGTATCTGCACGAAAATTGGGATACATATATTACTGTCCAAAGCAGAGTTTCAATATTCAAAAAAATGGTTCTGATTAGACTACTAGCAAATAACTGTTACCATTTTTACAAGAAATATATGAGTAAATAGTATAGCTTCGGGTTTTTCTTGCATGGTATTAATTTGAGTACAAGTAATAAGCAGAGAACAGTGATGAAGTAATTTATTTCATTCCAGTAAAAAAAGAAAATTATTATTTGCAGCAAAACATGGTACATTTGTCTTCATACTATTGATTATCTACCTTATACTAATTCTACGGTGTACTTCGTTAAACAATGATATAATAACTTTAATAATTAAGATAGGCCACTTACGTGAATTTTCAGAAGGTCCATTGCTGCAGGAATCATTACTATTGGAACATTGAAATAGAGCAGCAAAATTTTTGGTTGAAGTTGTACTATTCATCAATTCTTGAATAGTCTGGGTTAAATCAAATCCCTTTTCACGGGACTCCTCTTTTATTGTGTCCATGCGATGGTCTCGCCCGCTACGAAAGTCCGAATCCACAGCATTTCCTTGACTATGTTCACGTTCCCTGCTGCTACGATCATGCCTACGACTTTCATAACTATGGCTTCTCGACCTCCCTCTTCGATTACTATCCTGAAGCCGATCACGTCTATCAGAACGACTATGTGAACGGCGTTTCCTTCGACTATCATAATCGTTACTTCGTGATCGACTACGACGCGAGTGGCTTCTAGAATTACTTCGACGAGAACGAGAGTTTCGATCCCTGTCATGTTCATAGTGTTCCCTTTTACGATCACGATCTCTTTCTCTATCACGTTCATGATCCCGGTCCCTATTGCGATCTCGATCCCTCTCTCTCTTATGGCGATCTTTTTCACGATTTTCATGGTGGCGATCCCAATCACGGTCTTTACTTTCCCTTTCATAGTGGCGATCCCGATCGCGATCTTTACTTTCCCGTTCGCGATAACGATCCCGAGATCTATCCCTTTTAAAAAATATATATAAATAATATAATAAGATACAAAATTATATAAAAACTTACCTTTTCTTTTTATCTCGTTCTCGTCCTTTATCCTTATCTCTAACATCGCGGCTATAATGGTCTTTTGAACTGGAACGGGAACGCTCTGAATTGTCATGCTTTGCACGGTAATCACGTTCGCCATAGCCATTATCGGTCTGAGGCGGATGCATTTCTCCGACATTCGAATGCGGAGGTGTTTCACTCATAATCACACTCCAATTAAACAAGATTACAATTTGAAACAGAAATTATATATTTTCAAATTTGTTATTATGCTTTTGTCACAAAACAAACCCGAAAGAAGTTTAACGCTATGAAAATTTGTCCGATTTTCCGCACACCTTCGAAATTAATATAAGAATATTAGATTTCGAACTCAGAGTTGATATATAAATTTAATATATTAAATATTGCCAGATTGGTCAAATTGTAAAAATGCGCATAATGCCTGAACTTCTGCAAATCCAGCAACGCGATATTTATTGATCCTTTGGTGTATAAGCAATATTGATGGACTTAGTACATTTTGTAACGTAAATTCGGAATACGGAGGATCAACGTAATTAAAATAATTAAAAATCGAAAGAATTTTAGCATTTTCAAAAACCTGGTGAATTTATCATAAGGATTTCTGCAACTTTTTCTTCCAAAGCTGAATTTTAACAAACCAATAAAATAATTGTTTGTTAATAAATACTGGAGAGGTAAAAATTGACCTGGTATTTTGAATCGCGATCTATCAATTCTCAGTATGGATCACGATCCAATTATCACAATAAATAAAGAATGTGTGGCAGGCGTCATTATTGAGTGAAAGAAACAAAATCAAGAACTTTTTATTTTGTGATTATGTCGTTGTCATTTATTTCAATATCAAAAAGTAATACTTAAGAAAAAAATTAAAAAAACATAAAGTCTTAAATTTCAACCAATTTATTATTGACATACCATCTAATATGCAATTCAAGAATCATCAGTTTTGCTCATTACGGCAGTCACCACTAATGTAGGATACAACTCTGTATTGATTCCACGTGCGAGTGTTTAAATAAAAATTATGTTTCCTTGATTCATTCCTCATTCTCCTAAAATAATTAATTTTTCAATATATTCTTCACATTTCATAATTAAAGTTATGGCAAAAGTAAAGAAAAACAAAAAAGCACTAGCGGATCAAGTATACTCGAAAAAAACCAATGGAGCAAAACAAGCAAACCCTTTTGCATCAGCTAAACCGGCAACATCAAATCGGCTAAATCCATTTGAGGTACATGTAAACAAAGAAAAGTTTCAAATTCTGGGACGCACTTGCAAGCATGATAAAGGTTTACCTGGTGTATCACGCGCGAAAGCCGTTAGGAAACGTAAAGAAACACTTGCTGTTGAATATCAAAATAAGCACAAAACCAACAAATTTCGTGACCAAAGAATAGGCAGATTTCAGAACAGTGATCAATTGAGTGAAGATGTTATAAATGCACGTTTTGTGGCAGCAAGAGTAGAGCAGCTCAAACAAAGTAAAGCGTCCAGGTTTAACTTAAATGACGATGATATTTTGACACATCGAGGTCAAACATTAGAGGAGATCGAACATTTTCGAGACGAACGTTCTGACGATGAAGATTTGGAGGATGATAAATTAAATGGTTTGTTTAATGTACATATCTTTATATAAAATAATATTATAAATTAATTAACATAATTCTAAATTATTTATAGCTGAGTTCACTGGAGCTGCTCATTTTGGTGGAGACTCCGAACTGTCAAAAGATCGGCAGTCGGCGATAGAAGATATGATAGCAGAACAAAAACGAAAGAAATTGGAAATAGCTAAAGAAAAAGACGAAATATATAGCTTAACAGAAAAATTAGATTCAAATTACAAAGAGTTACTCGGATTAGTGGATAAATTATCTAAAAAAGAGATGCTTGAAAAGTCTAAACCAGATGATTATGATAAGGCTTTGAAGGAAATGATTTTTGAACCTAGGGGAGCAGTTTCTGATAAACTTTTGTCCGAAGAAGATTTAGCTAAGCAAGAAAGAAAGAGATTAGAAGAATTGGAAAAAGAGCGACTAAAACGAATGCATGGAGACGGAGAAATCGTCGATGTTAATATAAAACAGACTGAACATCGTTCAGCCGATGCGCTAGATGATGGTTATTTCGGTTATTCGGTCGAAGAAGAAGATGAAACGTTAGCATATACTCTAGATGGTTCGTAAGTTATTGGAATTAAAATTTCAACTTGTTTATTTGTTACACCTTTTATAGGTGAGTTGGGAACGAAATTGATGGAAAATGTTTCCAAGGGATTGGAGGAAGAATCGGTCGAACTCGGCGAAAATGAGGAAGAGAGTGAAGATGACAAAGATGATGAAAACTCAGAAGAGGAATCAGAATATGAAAATGACTCCAATAAAGAAGAAAATGACGATGATAATTTAAGTGACTTGAAAGTAACTGACTCCGAATCTGAAAGAGGAGATCTTGAAAAAAATGTGCATTCAAAAAAAAATGTACACATTAAAACTGCTGAAAGTAAAAATGACAATATGCCGAATGCACAAATTAGTGAAAATGATGACTTACCATATATGATGGATATTCCTGATAATTACGAGGGTTTCAATAAATTGCTGTATAAGCGTAAATCGGAGGAACAGGGTATCATTATTGAGCGCCTTATAAAATGTAATCATCCAAAGCTAGATGGAATAAACAACAGGGATAATATTAGCAAACTGTTCGACTTCCTTTTGCAGTATGTAAATGAATTATTTGCTGACGCTACTCAAGACGACATACAAATACAATTCAAAATATTGGATATTCTCAATCCTCATATGTACGATCTAGTCCAAATGATACCAGATAAACTGTCAAATACGTTGTTGGACGTTATCAAAGAAAAATACAATAATTATATAAAGAATATTAAATTGTTTCCTCCACTAGAGACGCTTATATTTTTAAAGCTTGTATCAAATTACTGCAGCACATCAGACTTTCGACACGCAGTAGTTACACCCTGTTATATTTTTATACAACATGTCTTATCGAAGGCACGTATAAGGACGAGGCAGGAGGTAGCAGGTGGTTTATTTTTGGTAACAATTTGTTTTGAATTTTCTCGTTTGTCAAAACGTTTTTTACCAGCAGCATTGAATTTTTTACTTGGCATTGTATATTTGAGTATACCAAAACGACCTGTCGAAGTGTTACGAATTGTGCCACCATTTCAGAGTACAGGACCGATGAGCAAACTTTTGGCTATTGCTGAAATTGAAGAGAAAGAGATATTAATTGAGGAGTTATTGAAATCAGACGACTTAGTTTTGACTACATTTTCCATTGACTTTAAAATTCGTGCTTTGAATATAGCACTGAGACTAATAAAAGACATTATTTCTAATCTCGAAGAAAATATTGGTTCGAACTATTTTGCAATACCCATTTTGGAGTTATTTGATCGCGTACATTTAGATATATATCCCGAATTCGTGCACACGAATTTCAAAGCAGCCAAATCGGTATTAGAAAGGGTTTCTAAGAAAAAATTAACTAAAATTGTACCGCCTGAAAAGAAACCCAAAGCACTACGACTTCTTGAGCCGCGAATTGAAGTAATTTACGATGACAAACGTCGTCCACGATTAACGAAGGATAAAGAGGAAAGGGTCAAATTGGTACATAAATTACGTCGTGAAACTAAAGGTGCTATAAGAGAAATCAGAAGAGACACTGAGTTCTTACAAAAGATGCGTATAGAACAACAAATTCAAAGGTATGTATTAGAGTTGACATTCATATATTAGAGTTGGATTTTACATGCTTAAAATTTTCAGTGACATGGAGCGCAAAGAGAAGGTGAAACGTATTTATCAAGAAGCTTCGATTCAACAAGGTGAACTTAACGAGCTAGATCGTATTAAAAAGAAAAGGAAGTTCTAGATAATCTAAAATTTATTGTACATAGACTATTTTTTATTTAATGTATTTAATTTTATAATTGAGTTACGGTTTACATGAAGTCACAGTTAAGCGAATAAAAAATTAGATTCTTTTAATAACGCTGTTTATTATGAGATAGATATCAATACATATCTTTTTCTACAACAGCGCGCCAGTCGTTCTGTTTGACGCCAATAAGAGATTCCAAGTGCGGGTATTGCGTCAAATATTTTCAGAGCTGGAGTTGGACGACATGACCTAGAGAGCGTAGCCGCTGTCTCTTAATTCGCTAAACTATGTTAATGTGGTCGTATATAACGTACAGCTCATCGTTACATCGCTTGCGATACTCGCCGTTGCCAATGCGCAAAGGACCATACATCTTCCGCAGAATCTTTCTCTCGGAAACTCGTAACGTCGACTCATCAGATGTCATCGTCCATGCCTCTGTTCCATATAGCAGAACGGGAATAATGAGTGACTTATAGAGTTCGGTTTTTGTTTGTCAATTGTCTACTCAGTCCGATGTAGCACCTGCTGGCAAAAGTTATTCTGTGTTATATTTCCAGGCTGACATTGTTGGTGGTATTTATACTGGTTCCAAGATAGACGAAATTATCTACGACTTCAAAGTTATGACTGTCAACAGTATCGTGAGAGCTAGTAGCGAGTGCGACGACTGTTTGTTTGATTACAGGAGCCCTTGTTCACTGCCAGACCCATTTGCTTTGCTTCGTTTGGTATCGAACGGCTCGGAGAGGTCCTTCCCGATCTTGACGGAGTTTTTGGTGTTGCTCAACGTCAGCTTACACAGCCGTATTAGTTTTGTGGAAAAAGAAAAGTTCACCACCTGGCAACCGTTCGCGCAGATATTCTTCGGCATGTACTGAAAGAAAATACGAATAATACAAAATTAATTAGACAAATATATTGAATTCAAGAATATTTATAAAATCAGTCATTCCCTCATTAAAGAGAAGATTAAATTAAAATAAAATTGATTATTATTAAATATTAAAAATTATTTTTTTTTATGTTTCTTTATTAGGTGTATAATAGTTAAATAAATAGTTGAAATGACATGTAAGAAAACAAGGTCCTGTACGATGTCCACGATTGCGGCCACAATTGTGGTCTAAAACAAACATTTTTGTTATTTTTGAAATTCGACAAAATGGCGGCGGTTTGAACAAAAGTGATCGAATTGTCCCTTTTTTCGACAATTTTTCGTGGCAAAAAAAAAAGCTAAATAGCGCGATAGCGAACGACGTTAAAAATGTTCTCTCCAAATTGGAAATAGTCATCTTCAAAACTTTTCTATTGAGAGTGGAAACCGTTTTGAAAAACAGAATTATGAGAAGTATTGAGGAGTCGCTGCGTTCCCACTCTGTTCTCTTTCTACAAGAAATGCTGTAGCGACCGTAATAATTTGAATTTCTATTTCAAAACTTGAGAGAATGCTTGTTACACTGTATACTATCCGATAATGCAACATAACATAAAAATTGATTTCTCGAAAATTTCACACTGAGATGATCCCTTAACCAATATATATGTAAATGTTTTTAAAATTGGCTTCCTGTACAAATTTATTCGAATATATGTATGTATGTATGAATGTCTCTCAATATAGCAAATAGAATATTCGAAAAAACTACAAAACCGAAATCTTCTTAACCCCAAACACTCCATCATTGACCAATAACATTCTAAATATTTCATATTACAAAAAAAAACAAATTTATTCATAAGAATCTCCCGCATTTCTTTACGCCTGGTCAACCACAACTGGTTGGCATATTGAATTCCTCCTCGCAAAAGCTCGAGGATGACAAAAATTAAGTTTAAATAAACAAAATGTAGTAAAATTGAACACACAGACAATATTTTCTTACTCCTAATCAAACTTTATACTCTTTTTATACTCCTGCAACATGTTGCTACACAGTATAATAGTTTTCCTCACCTAACCACCGTTATCGCTAGAAATGATCGAGTTAGACGAGTTAAATTCCGGTTGTCTGTCCGTTGTCTCGTCGTCTGTCTGTCTATCTGTGCTTGCGAAAACTTGAATGGATAATACATATGTATAACTATCTATCGAATATGTGGGCCTCAGTACCTACAGTTGACTTTTGACCTAAAAAATGTGTGAGATATATAATTGAAATTCATAGATAACACCGGTCAACACGATTTTCTGGTCTAACATTTACATGTTAAATTTTAGTGTCTCCTGTGACAAAAATAAGGAAAATTTTTTTTTTCCGATTAAAGTTTGCTTTCGTAGAAATTAGAGCAATTTTTCCATTTTTAAACAGAAATGACTGATTTTTATATTTTTTCTACAATTTCACTATAGAGTATAATTAGAAAACTTTTTTTAGATACAAGAGTCGTTTTTATTCAAGATGTGTGATAAACAATAACATCGGTCATCAAATTTTTTACTTCTAACTTTAATAAATTCACCGCAAATAAAACAAAATGAATCAACATCATTTTTACACTGACTTGATGCCATTTTTTATCTGAGTAATACACTAATATTGTTGTTACAGCTATAATAAACAGGTTAACATTCACTACTGTGCCTCTTACAAATAATAATACTGTTTACTTTCGGGTTAATCAAAGTACTGCCATCTTTGATTTGTGAAATAAATTAAAATATACTTATCGATGTAGATCAGCCCAAAGCAAACTTAAAGAACTAAAGATTAATATTTAAGTGTTTTTCAATGTCTAGAATCATAATTCAAGCATGAGAACAGAAACCCCAAAAAAAATATTTTTTTTGTTGACCGGTGTAATTCTTTCTTGATAAAAGTAAGTCTGTGTGTCCAAACTAAGTTCAATCGGGTCATTACTTCGCTTGGCCCCCATATACCTAATATAAAGATTTTGGAAGTTCCGGTGATTTTTGATTGTAATTATTTGAGGTACCTTGATGAAAGCCTAGGAGCATTTTATTAGTCTGTGCCGTATTAACTGCACCCCCAATATAAGCCAAGAGGATACCAAATTTTTGTGTAATTAATTCACAATTTCTCCAGCACCTAAAGGAATTTACCGGTCTTTAATCTTTGCAAGTTGCAAGAGGTAGATATAGGGTTACATATATGTAAGTATATACAGTTTATTTTATTGCTATAAATACATTATATTTATGTGAAATACTGAAAATAATGTATTCCTATTCCAAAAACGAATGATGTTATTTGAAAGCAATATGGTAATTCTAACAATTCTATAAATACCTAATATTTCAATTTTCAAACTTGTGAGTTATCTAGATTGAATTCAGAGAGTCTCTCTATGTCTGTCTTGTTGCAGTTGTCTTTGTCTATAAGGGATTATATCCACTTGCAAGTTGGAAAAAACACTATTTTGTGAATTTTGTTTTGAGAGGCGTTTTATTGAAAAAATTAAGTGTACATTTACAGAATTTATTTATTTTAATAATACTTGATGCCGTAGCCGATCTTCAGAAGCACCTTTCGAAATTTCTGCTTAAAATTAGCTCTAATCCTAAAACCAAAAAACAAATATTACTGTAGATCGATCGAAGGACTAGTCAAAATTTTGATTGATAAAAAATTCCTAAAAAATATGTCGAAAATGTGTTTAAACGGCGATATATGGTATACCGGATCAACTTCAACAAATCGAGATTATTCTTCAATATACATACATATGTATGAAAATTCCATATACCTATATTAGACAAGTATGAAAGGGAAAAGTTCAGGTGTAACCGACCATTTAATACTTGTGCAACTTACAAGATCAAAGCTATGGAAATACCTTCAGATGTAAAAATCAACTATAGGATCGGAATCGAAGCAATTTCATATTTATATAAACTCATACACTGACCGACAAATTGGGCAGAAGGTTTGTTAGAAAAACGAATATCAATATATCGTCACCTGAAATGCAAAATAACGTAACAACATTTTCGGAAATTTACAGTGGCATGAATGAAACACGAAATAAAATGGAACATGAGTGAAACAAAATTTTAATATTGACTAAAACTAGTTTATATTTGATCGGAGAACCAGAAAATGTTGACCATAAGTAATATTATGTATGTAATTTGAAGTAGTGAAGCGTAATCAATAAGACATTCAATTTCGAATTTTTTGATGATACGTTATTTTGAATTTCCGGTGACGATATGTAGTATTTGGGGGTTGCGGCTAGTATCGACTCGATTTATATACATATGTATTAGCTATTATCATGACACATTCTAAAGAACTTTCTTGGGTTTTATTAAAGTACCTCATATTCAATCACCAATTATATGGAGCAAAGTCACCTGAATGTTCCAAAATCCTGGTAATATTTATATGTGGGCTAAGTCAAGCTTTCGCCCAATTATATCTATTTTAAGCACAAAGATATACTGTTATGACAAAGCCCTCTCATACCATTTCGGATATATGTATGTATGTATGTATATGTAATTTTACGCATCTGGCGTGCTTAGTTATTGATTTATTGCGCTTTTAATTGTTTTGAACAGTACCGTTATATATGTATGTAGTGATACATGTACATAATGGAAATTAAGATATAATCCTTCTCTTATAATAATATGTTTTGTATGTTTGTTTGGGTTATATCGCATTGGGTTATGGGATGGGTTAGCTCCCATATACTCAGTATAAAGATTTTCGAACTTCCAGGTGACTTTGTACTGCATATGTATATCCGTCAATATGTGAGTTATCTCAATAAAAATGAGCTAGCATGTTTTACTCATAACAGTGTATCTTTGTGCCTAAAATAGCTAAATTTGAGCGAAAACTTGGCTTAGCTCATTTATAACTAATATCAGGATTTTCGAACACCCGGCTGACTTTGCTCTATTTGATTGTTTTTACACCTTAAAGTATTTCCCTGGCTTTAATTAACTCATACGAAGAAGCTAAATTTAATATATTCAGATAATGTATAAAACGCCAAACAAAGGATCGGAATTTATTATATCAGGGTTATAGGGTTGTTGTCTTCGTGACTTGACGCACACGTCACTGTTGACAGTCATCACTTAGAAGTCGTAGATAATTTTGTACAACTTGGAACAAGCATCGACACCAACAACTATAGCAGCCTTGAAATCCAACGCAGAATCACTCTTGTCAACTGTTACTTTGGACTGAATAGGAATGCGAAAAGTAAAGTCTTCTCTCAACCAAAGACCAAACTCTACAAGTCCCTCATAATTCCCGTCCTGCTCTATGGAGCGACGTCATGGGCAATGACATCATCTAATGAGTCGGCCTTAGGAGTGTTCGAAAGAAAGTTTTTTTTTTTGCTTTATTTTACAATAAATTTACAACATTAAATATTTACTTTATCTCTTAATTATTTTAAATTATTCAATTATCTTCATATTCATTTTCTTCTATTCTCTTTTCGAACGGGTGAAGATTATTACCTACACCCATATACATACATGTTAGTAAATATAATATCATTCTTATCATTGATACAAAGGATATCGGGCTCAAGTTGGGCATGGTAAATGTGAATTATCTGTGAATTAAGTACATTAATAAATACTTATGAAACAATAGTTATTTTTAAATTATTAATGTTGATTACAAATAAAGAATAATTATAATAACCGTATGTTCATGAAATTTTAAAATGAGCAATTCAGAGTAATCTCTCGACATCATCAAGTCAACATGATCTCGTTCGACAGTAAACATAAAATATTTTGTATTTCCAGATGTTCTCAAGCCAATGATGTTTGAAACTACGCCAGCAACTCTTTTTTAAATATTAGAAAAAATGGACATTGATTTATGATTTAAAATTATTGGTATGACATTTCCAGGGTGATAATACTTCTATTTAATTACTTTTTAATGATTATTCAATTGAACTTCATACTGTGAATAAATTTCAACTCAGCGGTAAGCTTGATTAATGGGTCCTGCTACCGCCATTGGTCAAATATATATATTAGATAGTCAAAGATCTCAAAATTTAGCGTAAAGTTATAATTTTTTAAATATTTTTTTAATATTAACACAAATTATTTATTTAATAGAAGTTTTTTGATACAATTATTTCTGTCTTTAATTTCTGTTGTTTGTTTTTATATAAATTTATTTATTGTAACTATAGATAATAGAGTGTGGTAAATATGGTATTTATTTTGAGTTGATGACTTCGCACAATGAATTTTAAATTAAAAATTATCAGACTCCATTTCCTTTAACTCTTTCTCATTTATCTTTAAATCTAGTAGAAAAAATTCATAATTAGTAAATATATTGTGATACATATTAGATATATTATTATATATACGCTGTTCTATAAATATGAAGTTTAATCTTATTAATTTAATTTTATTTAACTTTAGTAATTAGTATGAAATCAAAGGCAATTAAACTCATATTGAGCGATGCCCATTTCACATAGCAGACTCATCAGTTTGTTAAAACTCATCTGAAGGCCAGTGCGAATGAGCATTATGGGTGATAAAATTTTCAATTTCAGTGCGTGTGGCGGCATTCCAGATGGCTCCAATGAGTTTAAAAATTCACTTGGATATTGACAGCTTGTTCTTCGTCCATTACCGTGTCGACGATTTTTCTCAAGGCGTAACTCACATTCATCAGCTGTTTCATTTGTTAACACTCGGATTCGGATTTGGAGGTTTTTTTTTACCAATACTTGCTTTTTTGGGTGCTATTTTTTATTTATTACAATGATTCTGCGAAGAAACATGATTGGTGAAGAAAAATACAATTTTCCGTTGTAACAATCAATTGAAAACGGATCAGTAAACGGATACATTCGCGGCGCTACAACTCACCTTGAATTCCTAAAAATCCTTAATTATTTACTTTAATATACATACTTCAATATACTCCATTGTACTTAAATATGTTTCATATTGACATATATATCCACAACGCAAATTTGGGTTATAAAACAATAGAATATCATCATAGTAAATAAAAACTGTATTTGACAGTTAAAAAAAAAGTGCTCTGATCGTCACCAAACTTTACAGGATTACTCGTCAAGTCAATCTAAAGAAAGAAAAGTTGAAAGTTTCATTGAAATTGGTCCAGCCGTTTCGGAGTCTACCCGGAACATACAGACATACTTTCTTTTTTATATATATAGATATATGAGAAAATATCTATCAGATGATGGAAAATTTGGGGTAATTCGTAGTTCGATTTCACACATTTTCGGTGTAAAACCATAGTACATATATCCATTGTCCTACGTTCACACGTTTATTTTGCGAAGATACATATATTAAATATTGACCGATATATACGGTATAAAGCTATCTTGAGGTTTGAAATTCATAAATAAGGTATATGGAGACTAGTGGATATATTGAGCCAATTTTAACCAGTTTTGGTATGGTGGCATATTATCTCCGGAAATATATTTCATTAAGATACATCTAGTTTGATTAATATATAAGGTATAGTGTCAAGCGGATATTTGAAAATCTTTATGTAAACTATAAGAGAACTAGTTGAAATACCGCCCTATTTTACCTATTTTTGACACAATCACATTGTGTGATCATAAAACTTCATCTTGAAATTTCCATTAAAAAATACTCCCAGATTGACCGACACATCCGATTTTACCCATTTTCTTAGTGTCCGACAAAAGATTTGTTCTCAGCAAATTCAGCTGTAGTGGTATACATAAGAGATACATGTACTATATGTAAGTCACACTTATTAACTTTATAAAAAATTCTAAAACACAGTTTTACTCAAGCTAAGGACGGGCGGATAGACAGTCAACCGGATTTCAACTCTATCTATCTCAATTAATCATATGTATTTACTTACATAAACATATGTATCTGCACCAACATGTTGCGAGAGTTTAAAAAATAATTTTATCCATATTGGATAGTCATTATGTTGTTAGTAGCTTTATTTAAAATACAAAATTTTTTTACTGTACATTACCTAAAAATATTTAAAAAATATTGTTTTTACTAAAATTAATAGAGTATAATTAATTGCCTGATATTTCCCGACACCTTAAGGTTGCAGCTTCTACTGCATTGGCAACTGTTCCACGAAAACCTATTATGAAAGTCGCCGAAAGACGAGTTAGTGTTACGATGAATTAAAATAAGATTCGAATACCTTTAGTTTCTAAAATTTTAAGCGCCGCCGCAGTTGAACCCGCTGGGCTAGTTACATTATCCTTCAACACACCCGGATGTTCCTTTGTATCGAGTACCAATTTTCCTGAGCCCAAAACGGTTTGCGCGGCAAGTCGATATGCCAAATCACGCGGCAAACCCATCCGAACGCCACCATCCGCTAGTGCCTCAATCATAACGAATACGTAAGCTGGTCCACTTCCGCTCAGAGCTGTAATGGGATCAAACCAAATTTCCGGAACTTCTTCACATGTGCCAATCGCTTCCAAAAGTGAAACTGTTAACTCGCCATCCTTTTGGCTTGCTTTTGCCCCACGTGCATATACCGAACATCCCGCTTTCACCAATGCCGGCGTATTAGGCATCGCACGTATGATTCGCGCACTTGAAGATAATTGCTGTAAATTCCAGTGAATTTGTGATATAAATAACACTCAGTCCTCAGTAAAACTCACCTCTTCTAACATCTGTAAAGTGATGCCCATAGCTATTGAGATAAACAACTTGTTGTTGCTCAATGGTCTTATTTCGGGTAATATAACAGGCACCACCTGTGGTTTAACTGATATGAGTACTATATCCGATTTCTCTACAACCGGTTCGTTTTTTACCACCGTCTCAATGCCTATTTGCTAGTATAGTATAAAATAGATGTTTATAATAAATTAACGTTTGATTGATTATGCCATATTTATATTACATGCAGAAGAATATTGTAACCAAACATTTTAATACGTAAGTATTACTACCTCAAATTGCATGAAACTTTGTTTATCATCTGGATGTACGCTGGCAATTATACGCTCGGGCTTTGTAAGACCTCCACGAAATAAATATTAAGTTGAAATCATATTTTCTTGAAGAATTTTTTTTTTAATGTTTACCAGCTGAGAGAAAACCTTTCACCATTGCAAGAGCCATTTTTCCGCCCCCCAATACGCCGATTCTGCCGACTTGATTCATGTTTTCTTTTGGAAAATATAAATTTAAAACCAATTTATTTTAATATAGAACTTTAGACCTTCACTACTCAATAGCTAGACGGTAATTGAGCCCTTATCAGCTCGAAGTTTCGAATGCTTTGTGAATAAATTATTAACCTGATAAGGAATGCTATGATAAGCTTAGCACCCCGGCCTGTAAATAAAAGTATGGTAGCTATTGACATCAGTTTTACGCCTCTATTCAAATAAGCAATGCAATTGTAAACGAAGAAAAGTAAAATTGAAATGATTGAATACGAGTACATACTATTGCAGTCGAAATAAGGTTTTATCTGATAAGCTTAACGAGGGAAAACGAGTGTTTTGAGTAAGAGCGTCGATAAGCACGAATCATTGATAGTCTTTGTACAATCCCTCTTGGAACTGCTTACTAGTTTAAACAACAGAGCCATTTACCGACACCTTGATACTCCCATATATTGAAATGTTAATGCTAGGTTATCGGGTTATAATATAAAGATGTAGTAAGAATATGTATACTTGTATACTTTTACATTAATTATAGATATTTTTTAAGTATATTCACACTTAAAGAGGTTTTAGTTATAAGTTTTTAACAAATAGGAGAGATAAAAATTTCACCAATTTCCATGAACGAAATCATCTTTTCTTTTGAAAATTAATAAAGCCAGTAAACATAAGTAACAAAATGTGCAGCGAATTTGCAATTGCAAATATGCAAGATAATTGCACCAGATTGTGAATTGCCATAATGAATTTAAAGGTACATAAGTATCAGAGAACTGCAACGAGTAATCAATTTTTGTTTATACTTAAGTACTGATCCGTTACTCTGTCTGATTCTCAGTTCAGTTCATGTACAGTACATTGTACATTGTAGAGTAAAGTCAGTCGGATGTTCGAAAATCCTGATATTAGTTATGTGGGGGTAAGTCAAGTTTTCGCTCAAATTTATTTATTTTTGGCATAAAGATACATTGTTATGAGTAAAACATGCTAGCTCATATTTATTGAGATAACTCATATATTGGCCGATATTAGTGGTACAAAGTCACCCGGAAGTTCGATTATCTTTATATTAGATATATGGGGGCTAAGGGAAGTATTGGTCCGATTCTACCCATTTCTGACATACATACATACCATTGTCAGACAAGTACTATCCCTGAATTTCAATTATATATCTCACACATTGACCGATATTTTCTAACAAAAATCAACTATGGTACCTAGGAGCGTGAACAGTTTTTTATTGGAAGTGAACAATTTTTGGTCATAAGGTGGCATACACTAGGGCATTATTCGTGCAAAGCTTAATCCTATTATATTAATTGCTTCTTGATTTGCGTATTGGGAACTGAACGAATCAAATGGAATTTACAATTCTGGCGAGGTTATTGTCCGGTTTCGCTCATTTTCACAACGTGACATAAGAATATGAAAAAAAATGCCGCCTACCAAATTTTGTCGAAATCGATCAGTCAGGTCCCGAGATATAGGATTCCACCAAAAAGTGGGTGGTGCCACGCTCATCATCCAATTTTTATATCGGCTCCCATAAAGCTTTCTCATACCACCCCGATGGAAAATTTTTACGTCTCTGGCGCATTTAGTTATTGATTTATCGCGCTTTTAGTAGTAGGACAGTACCGTTATATGGGAAGTGAACGGAATTATCATCCGATTTGTCCATTTTTACACTATAGGTAGGAGTTTTTGTGGTATTCGCGCTGAGTGAATTTGATTTTTGTAGCTTAAGTGGTTTATAAGATATACACATTAGGGCGGACCCATGCCCACTTTTCCAAAATTTTTTCCCACAGGTGCTCCCTTGTGCCAAATATGGGTTTTATATCTTAATTAGGTGCTTAGTTATTGCATTTTATAGGTTTTCGGTTAATGGCGATTTGTGGGCGTGGCAGTAGTCCGATTACACCCATCTCCAAACTCGAACTTTTTTTGTACTAAGAAACCTCCATATCAAGTTTCACCAAGATATTTCAATTTTTACTCAAGTTACAGCTTGCACGGACGGACGGACAGACAGACAGTCAACCGGATTTCAACTTTTCTCGTCTCTCTAGATCTCAATAAGTTTTAGGTGAGACGTACAACCGTTAGGTGAACAAAACTATAATATTCTGTAGCAAGTGGTTGCAAGAGTATAAAAATAAATAAAGCAGTTGGTGCTACTATAAAATAAAATGAGAGACAGAGAAAATATCAGCGCATGGGCATGGGCTGTTAACAACCAACTTAAACCTTACTACTCCAAGCCGATCTAGATGATCATTACAAAACCAAAAACATTCATTTGAATTGTGGAAACGACATACCTGATCCTGCCATTTAAGATTAGTTCTTTTTAATTTCAGGTGTGAATATGCAATTAGAAACATAAACATCTGATATATTGACATAACATATAATTTTGTTATCGATTATTGTTTATTGTAACCTCTAGATGGAAACAAAAACAAGTGATATATTTGTTAGATTTTGAATGTGGAAAAAATTAAGTTTAAAGGACATAAAAGTTGTGTTCCTATAAGAAATAAATTAATTTAAATTAGTTTCCAAATATAGTTAAGTAGACACCAACAGGAACACGTTTGCACGTTTCGTTCGTAGGAGACACATCATCGTTTTTGCTATCTTGCGAGGGAGTACCATCAAACATTTCTCAGGGAGGAGACGGAAGAATATAATATCTGATAACTATTTTGATAGGTAAAAAAGAAAATAAATACTGTTGAAAAGTACGCTTCTGTAAATCAGAGCAGAAATGAGTGTTTGGTACCGCAAAGAATGAGACAAATAACAAAATATCAAAAGATCAATTGTAGCAATGCAGATATTTAATGTAGCATATTCATATATATTTATTAAATTACACAATGTAAGTTTCGTTGTGGGGATTACGGAATGTGAGTTTAGCCGGTACGTTGCATTGACCCTGAATACATATGCCTATCCTAACGACTACTATGTATTAAAAAGAGTAAACATACAATAAAGTACCTCCTAAGTTAAAATGCTGCTAAATTTGATTTTTATATGTGCCTTAATATAATATTAAAACGCAAAGCTGAAAATGTTCGACTTCTATTGTTCAAACGCATATAATGATTTTAGTTGATTAATAATTTATATTTTAACCTAATTAGGATTTGTGAACGCTTTTTTGAATTCTCTTTGTCTTGTAGGGAAGTGATTCTCTAAGTTATTATGACCTCTACTAAACCACGGAAGCAGCCAACTGCAATATCACGGATGAGGCAGGATTACATGCGTTTAAAGCGCGATCCTTTACCTTATATAACTGCCGAACCGTTACCAAACAATATCCTAGAATGGCATTATGTTGTAAAAGGTCCAGCTAACACCCCTTACTACGGTGGATACTATCATGGAACATTACTTTTTCCAAGAGAATTTCCATTTAAACCACCATCAATTTATATGTTGACGCCTAACGGACGATTTAAGACTAACACCCGCCTCTGCCTTAGCATATCAGGTACGTACTCTGTATTGCTTACTTGTTATATACTTAATTTTTTCCATTTAAAGATTTCCATCCCGATACATGGAATCCAACGTGGTGTGTCGGTACTATATTGACGGGGTTACTCAGTTTTATGGTAAGTTTGCATTATGTATTTTAACGAATTACTCAAAAAATAATTATACTGCATTGTTGCTGAATGTTATGTTATAAAAAATATTTTATCATGTACAAGCCTATTGTACGCAGAAAATAAGTAAATACTAATCTAATGTTTCTTCTTATATAGCTGGAATCAACACCAACTTTAGGTTCAATTGAGACAACGACTTATGAGAAACAGAGCTATGCCAGAAAATCTTTAGAGTACAATTTAAAGGACCCAATTTTTCGAGAATTGTTTCCTGAAGTATGCGAAGAAATAAACAAATTACTAGAAGATGAAAAACAAAAGCTCGCTCTTTTAAATGGAGAACTTAATAGAAAACCAGTTAACAATGTAATACCAGCCACAAATAATGAAAATGGCTCTAACGGAGCACAACATGTAAAATCAGACGAATGCGATAACAAACGAAAATCTATTATTAATTGGCCAGGACTATATTCAAATTTGGTGATTGGAATCAGTTTTTCGATTTTTGCTTTGGTAGTAAATTATGTAATCAAGAATCTGAACCAGGAATAAAGTTTAGAAAAGCCGTGTTAAAGTTTTCAGCAGCTAAACACCAGTTATATCATTTGAAAATAATTTTTATTGGTAAATATTTATGTTATTAATGTATATATGTATATGTTTAAAATTGTAATATAAACCCCGCATAGAAAATACATACATAAATTTCATTTGTACGACAATACAAATATTCTAAATTCAAACTATTTAAGAAACTTCATTACATTTTTTATTTGGAAGCAGCTAAAGTAAAGCTTTATAACATTACCATGCAAACAAGTGCATTCGAAAATTAAAACTAATTATAATTTAAAAACAGGGTCCTACCAAAAAAAATATTATCAGTAGGACATAACCAAAGATGAACATTGAATGAAAATTATGCCTAGGAGTTTGCATTCATATTCCACACGACTGTTACCTTGTTGGCTTATATTTTTATACGTTTATACGTATGCAATCATATTTAAACTGCCAATATTTTGCACTAGCTCAGTAAACTAAAGAGCTGCAGATATAATTGCTGACAATGCAGATTTCTGCATCGACAATTTTGAGTCAGAGTGGGAGATATGTTGCCTGTTTGAGCTCCTAGGGACCGTGGAGGTCCTCTGTTGGCCACTCGGGGTGAGTGGCGCAGCGCGCGAACTATGTGCAGATTGCACAGCCGTAGAGGCACTCCCTGTGAGTCTTAAGGGCTGAGCAGGTAAGATTGCTCCATCCATTGCATGTATTACACCTGACCGAGGTGGAGTTTGGATGAAGCCTTTTTGCGCAAACGCAGCAGAAAAATTCCTCCGGGCCCGGGTTGGACTCAATGCCAGCACGAGTCAGGAGGATACGGACCAACCCTGCTGCAAGGCATTGCTCCAATGACGACAAACACAAATTAACACTCACCGATCCAAACGGGGTTAGATCGCCGAAAAAACAGCCCTTGGTCGGATGAAATCCGAGTCAATTCCGGTGCGTAGAACCGGCTGTCGTGGGAATCGGACGTAATCGGCGTAAAGTCATGTAAAAAGAGTACGAAAATATTGCGAAAGAAATCAATATTCCTTATTCGACGAAATCGCGAATGAATTGTATTCGAATTTGGTATTTTATTAAGTTGTGTTGTTTTTTTTTTTTGCAGTTTAAAATAAGATAAATGTGATTTAAGCTCAACCGAAGAGACTTAATTTAATATATTGAGTTAATGGAGAAAATCATAATAATAGGTCAAGGTCTAGACCAACTGTATATACATATATTTATCGCGAAACTATAAATATCATTATTATTAATATTATAAGTGCGAATGTAAGTTTGTTTGTTACGCTTTCACGCAAAAACTACTTAACCGATCATCATGAAACTTTGTACATACATACTTATGTATACTCTTGAAGGTATTATAAGTAACAAAGGTACTTTATATTAAAAAAAAATTTTACGAAAGATAAAAAAATTGTTTGTCAAAAAATCGTCAAATTTAGCTACTTCAACGCCATCTAGCATTACAGTAATGAAGTTGCAACCCTGAATACTGTAATACCGTCCCACTGTATTACCGGCGGTGACGACAATATCTAATTCAATTCAATATAGTTTCAACTGTTTCTAATTTTTCTATATTTATTGTTATTTTCTTCTGTCGTTACATGCAGTATAAAACTATTCAAATTTTTGAGGTAATCCGTAATTTTTGTGGTTAGCTGTCGCTTTATTATTTTAGATCTTACTCGCTGATGTTAATTCTTACTCTGCTTTTCTTTGAAAATGCCTCGGAAGCGGAAATCTGGTCTATCCAAAAATTCATCTCGTGCCCGTGTCGAAAAATTGGCACGAAATCAAGAAACTTCGGCTCACGCAGAGCTGAGAAGACAACAACAACCAGAGCAACAAAGAGCTTTGAGAGCAGCTGAAACGCCTCTTCAGGCACGAGTTTGTTTAGAAAGACAAGCTGCACTGCAGACAACTATAAGAGCGATAGAAACACCAGAACAATCGCAGGTGAGAAGAATTCATAATGCAGACATGCAGACCACGCACCGCCTAAATTTCATGCGTAATGATTGGGCTGTGTTTAATGGTACTGGGTTTCAATATGATCCTTCAAATGAATATCATAATCATCCATTGATTGTTATTGGCTCAATGAATAAAAAATGTCAGTACTGCGATACTTTTAAATAGAAAGATGAAACTGCTGGAATGTGCTGTTCCGGTGGTAAAGTTTCACTTCCATTACTTGGCGAACCAAAAGAGCCTTTGAAAACTTTATTGTTAAATGTTACAGATGAATCAAAGCAATTTCTAAGTGATTTTCGTCAAACCCTCCCAGTGTCGGTAAGGGAAATAGTTATAATACCTCGGATACCAATTATTCCCACTGATCTTCTATTCCAATTTAAAAGGGTTCAGTTCAGTGCATTTAGAAAACTCATGCTTCTCTCATGGTCAACTTTATGTAGCCTGTTCACGTGTATCTAAGCCCGGAATTTACACATATTTGCACCCGACGCGAAAACTTATAACATTGTCTACATAAATATCCTAGATTAATACTTTATTTATATTTTATTTTAATTCTTAAAAATTGTTAGAATTCAGAATTATTTAAATTCATTTTCACAAACCTAAACGATTTAATTAGCTGGAACGGACGCAGCGGATATTATAGAGCTGGCGGAGCAGATAGATGATACGAAATTCTGCACAATAAATACCGAAGCCAATATCACCATCGTAGAGGTGGTCTGATAAATAGCATTATCGCATCAGATCATATGCTCATAATTATTTCAATCGAGAAACCCCGACTTTATTTCTGTGGAAAACTTTACCTTCGGTAACTTTAGCAAAGCTATCTGGGTCGTCTTCACAGAATTTACCGAGAGCACTTTTACCGCCCTACACAAGCCTATGGACGTAATCGTTGGCGAACGTGAATTCCACAAGGTGATCGCAGCTGATACCGTTCGCTTCATCCCGGCTGGAAGAATGGCGGTACTCCGCTCCAATTTTCCAGCAAAAGCAGCTGCTTTACCTAATGAGCGCGACACCTTACCGTCATCACTTTGGGAATCCCCGAATAAGGGATCATAATTTGGAGATTCAGCAAATGGTAAATCAACATAAGCGGACAATATGAATAGAGCATCTAAAATCTTTCAATCTCTCCACCGTCGTAAGTAAGCCTTGGACTACTGTTAAGGCTTTGTCTAAACCGAAGAGATATGATGACCGAGTTGAAATTCAATTCAGTGGCCATGCCTTTTCAGACCCGAAGAAGTGCGCGTGCTATTTTACCCGGCAATTCATAGTGCACACACCGGTAGACAAAGCCAAACGATGTGTTACTTGACTGCTGCACACAATGCCAAAAGACTGTGCAATATTTACTTTCACCGATGAGAGGTTGCCATCAACAAAGCAAAATCCTCTAAATCAATTGCCCCAGATGGAATAAACATGCTGATGCTAAAGTACCTATGCTCGACGGGAAAAAGTTACCTAATCAATGTCCCCAACCTTTCGATGACCACTCCTCAAATACCCGATGTGTAGAAAATCCGAAGACTGATCCCACAACTAAAACCTGAGATACCAAACAACAACAACCAACCAAGGGAAGTTTTATCGCGAGATAACTCTTAGCGTCATAAGCGCTGAGATAGTTCATCGCCTCGACCACCAACGACTCTGTGAGAGGACGATCCTCTTAGCGTTGGACTTATCAAAAGCTTTTGACAAAGTCAACCACACAACGTTTCTTAAGAACATCGAGGTGCACCATGAACTATCTGAGCGGTCGTCAATCATCCGTTCTGTTTCGAGGAGAAAGTTCCCAACTGAGAACAATTAAAGCCCCACTCTTGTTTAACTTCTACATCTCGAAACTCCCACAGCCACAAGAGGGTGTGTTCTTAACCTCGTTCACTGATGATTGTACGATATTGACTTTGGGCAATGGAAACGACGGCATGTGTTCAAAGGTAAATCTCTCCGGGGTATCCGGGTATCTCTCCGACCTTTCTCGTTTCTTCTCTGTACGGAACTTAACACTCTCCCCTACTAAATCCACAGCGACCATATTTACAAACAGGACGAAGGAGTACAGACTTGACCTTAATATGGCAGTCAATGGCGTCAAGATTCCGACTGTCAATAACCCTTAGATTTTAGATGTAACTTTTGATAGTCTATGCTCTTTCAATCATCATACGACCCCGATTATCGCCAAGGTGCAGAGCGGCAACAAAATCCTAAAGTCGCTAGCCACGACATGGGAAAAGGACAAATAAACGTTGTTGGCAACTTACAAGGTAATAGGCCAGCTGGTCCCCTACTACGCCTCATTAATATAGTCGCCTGGATGCAGTGGACGGCAGATGAAGATTCAGACTTTTCAGAACACTTCACCTCGGACTACGACAGGATGCCTCCTCATGTCTCCCATTGAACACCTATGTACATAGTGGGACGCTTATGCTCCCAGTTAAAGAGCATAATGAACTCCTCGCAGAAATCACCCTGAAGCCACCCGCTTGGAGCGGAACCGTCTCCTAGGAACATCAACAGGTCTTTCCTCATTTACGTCGACGACATTGAACAATTCATTGGTCCAATCCCGTGAAAACAGCCCGTTTCTTGGGTCTCCGTTTAGATGATGTTGACGACAACCGAGATATCCTAATGGGGATAAGATATCCGTTAGAACAACAACAACAAGGAAATGTTGTTGGCAACACACATGCAATCGGCCGGACAGTCCCTAACTCCTCCACACCGATATGGACGCCTGAATGCAGTGAAACGCAGACGAAGAAACTTCAGACATGTCAATCAGACTTTGGGGGCAACAAACATCAGACATGTACTGATCGCCATTTACCCTCTCAGTAAATCACGGAATTAATCCACCACAAATTGCAGACGACAAGCTTACGCAGCTTCGTTCTGGATACTGTAGCAGGTTAAACTCCTACCTACCCAGAATCATTAAACTAAAAAAAAAAACAAGAAAAAACATTAACTTCGGCTGCAACGAAGCTAATATACCCTTCACAGGCGCATTTCTTTTAGTAACTATGTGTTCAGTATGTATGGAAGCTATATGCTATAGTAATCCGATCTGAACCATTTTTTCGGAGATTATATTATTACCTTAAGCGGTAATCCATGTCAAATTTCGTGAAGATACCACGTCAAATGCGAAAGTTTTCCATACAAGCCCTTGATTTCGATCGTTCGGTTTGTATGGCAGCTATATGCTATAGTTAACCGATCTGAACAATTTCTTCCGATATTACATCATTTCTATGAGCAATAACTCATACCAAATTTCATGAAGAAACGATGTCAAATAAGGAAGTTTCCCATGCAAGCATTTGATTCCGATCATTCAGTTTGTATGGCAGCTATATGCTGCAGTTAACCGATCTGAACAATTTTTTCGGAGATTACATTGTTGCCTTAGAAAATAACCTGTGACAACTTTTGTGAAGATGCATTGTCAAATGTGAAAGTTTTCCATACAAGAACTAGGTTCCGATGTTTCAGTTTGTATGGTAGCTATATGCTATAGTTTACCGATCTGAACAATTTCTTCGGAGATTACATTGTTACCCTAGAAAATAATCTGTACCAAATTTGGTGAAGATACATTGTCAAATATGAAAGTTTTCCATACAAGAACTTGATTCCGATCGTTCAGTTTATATGGTAGCTATATGCTATAGTTAACCGATCTGAACAATTTTGTTGAAGATACATTGTCAAATGTGAAAGTTTTCCATACAAGAACTTGATTCCGATCGTTCAGTTTGTATGGCAGCTGTATGTTATAGTGGTCCGGTATCAGTTCCGACAAATGAGCAGCTTTTTGAAGAGAAAATGACGTTTGCAAAATTTCTAAACGGTATTTTAAAAACTGAGGGACTAGTTCGTATATATACAGACGGACAGACAGACAGACGGTTATGGCTAAATCGACTCAGCTCAACATACTACATTTATACATATACTTTATATGGAAGTAATATACAGGGTATGTTAAGTTTACCACGAAGCTTGAAACACCCAGAAGGAAGCGTTGGAGACCTGATAGAGGGTCATGGTATAAAAATTTATTAAAATATTTTAAGCAGCCTCTTTTCGCACTCCTCACAGATAACTTCGCTTTACCGCAACAAAAGTGATTGTGTTTGAACACGCATAAATTTTTCTACTTCTATCGATTAAAATGTGACAGCTGACTAACAATCGGTTCATGTAACATCTTTACAACGAAAAAAAAAACAAAGTGTTTCTATTTGTTAATACATTAAAATTGTTTTAAAGATACAAACGTAGTAAATTTATTATCATATCTAGGGGAGGTATCTTACAAAAATATTACTATACCCGTTCCAAGAAGCTTTATTTAGCCGTTGGCGGACTATTTAAAACTTGTCAATATTTGATTTTACTATATACAGTCCAAGTTACAAAAATTCAGTCATCCTAATAATAGTGTAATTTATTTCACGGTAAGATGTACCACGAATAGCAAGTTCACGATATATAATACAGAGAAACAAGAAATATTAAAATAACATAATTCACCATGTAAAGCTTATGTGCAATGGATTAATTTCTGTTGTTGTAGCGGCAGAAATTATTCCTGAAGTAATTTCGAGGACAGCCCTTGGCCAGATAATAATCCGTGCCTTTTCTGGTACTTGACCCGACCGTCTACTATCGTGGGAACGGATGGATTGATTTCTCTTCTGCCCCATTATAGCAGTAATCTTATTTTACAATATACATATGTATATTCTTAAGGCCATAAGCTTAAAGTGAAAGTATTAGAGACTGTTGTATAATTTTATAAAATCGCGGAGAAAGTAGATACGTTATATATGAAAACATGTGATACCTCTTTTATTTACTATATGTAAATATATAAATATAAAACGCTATTTCGTTATGTGCTCGCAGAACGTTCGAACCTCAGCGCAAAAAGACGTGAAAATGTGCACATTTATTCTTTTATTCCTTCAGAAGTCATTAAAGGAAGCCTTTTGTTTGCAAAATCAGCGACGATTATGCAATTACATTCGATGATTGTTAAGCAAATCATTACCAAATACATAACTCTGGGAGATCTGAAAAGACAGCAGCAAGCAGGTCGACAAAATGTATTGAGAAGAGCAGAAGTTCTATTTAGAAACGAGTTAGTTGAGAAAGTCAATCTGAACAACTGGCAGCTATAAGAGAGATAGAAACGCAAGAACCATGGCAGGCGGTTAAAGTCAATTCGAGCAACTGGCAGCGAGAAGAACGCAAGAACCATGGCAGGCGGTTAAAATTATTTTAAGAGAAATGCAGAAAAGCAGAAGCTACTACCCAACCAAATTAAGACGCGGACGCAACTAACTTCCGACAAACACTGTCCGCCATTCATAGTGGAGCCATCGACACCTTCTCCGACTCCCTCTCACTGAATGACGTACTTGAGTCAAACCACTACCCATTGCAGACGAAAACCTCGAGTTGCCGCGAGAATCAAAAGCGACCCTTGCGCAGCTTCGTCCTGAATACTGTAGCAGATTAAACTTATCTTATCCAGAAGAGACCCCGACATATCCAATATATTTGAATGCCTCACTAACCCCTCTCATTTGGCACCCCACTCCATTTGGTCCGACCTTGGAAACAGCACGTTTCTTAGGCTTACCGTTGCACGACGTCGACGAAAATCTTTCTATATTATCCTTATCATCCTAACGGCGATTAGATACCCGTTACAACAACATATATTAATAAATAAGAATAAAAACTACTACTACCAGTAAAGTATATAGTTTATTGGTATTTGTAACTTAACTTAATAATATTTTGTCTCTTATAAAATTGTTAACTATGTATATTTTTCGATATTCTAGAATATAAAATAAAAATGTCAGTTACAACGAAAGGTCGAAAACAGCCTACTGCTATATCTCGCATGAAGCAAGACTATATGCGGCTGAAACGTGATCCCCTGCCATATATAACAGCTGAACCACTGCCAAATAATATACTTGAGTGGCATTACGTAGTAAAAGGCCCCGCTAATACACCTTATTATGGTGGTTACTATCATGGTACTTTAGTCTTCCCTCGTGAATTTCCGTTCAAACCGCCATCAATTTACATGCTTACTCCAAATGGCCGCTTCAAAACGAATACAAGATTATGCCTAAGCATATCAGGTAATTAAATAGACAAGTCAACTAAGACGGTATTATATACAATTTATAATTGCAGATTTCCATCCAGATACTTGGAACCCAACTTGGTGTGTTGGCACCATACTCACTGGTCTACTAAGTTTCATGGTATTATTTACATCATTCTGTTTAAATATAATTTACTCATGAATTTTAAAAATAATTTCAGTTGGAGACAACACCAACCCTTGGATCCATAGAGTCAACTCAATACGAAAAGCAACAATACGCAAAAAAATCGCTTGCTTACAACCTAAAAAATCAACACTTTCGCGACTTGTTTCCAGAAATTTGTGAGGAAATTAACAAACGAATAGAAGACGAACAAAAATTTGTCACTAAGTCTACCGCAATGTCAAATGGATCAAGTAGAGGAAATAACAGCAACAATGAATTGCCCAATGGTGATATTTGTGGTTTAGAAAGTATTGTTGATAACCCACAACTTAGGGGAGTTGGAGCAAACAGTACAGGGAACTCTTTAATTAATTGGCATTCAATTTATTCAAATTTAATAATTTTAATTAGTTTTGCAATATTTGCACTAATGGTAAACTATGTGATCAAGAATATAAATCAAGAATAGAAATATACAAAATATATATTGTTCTCCATTATGAATAGATAAATATAAATATAACACTGAATTTCATTCCTCTACAATATAAAACACTATTTGTATATACATATTATCGTATCTATAACCAATAATATTGTATCATAAAAATACAGCACTAGTATATAAATTAAACAAAATTTATTTGTAAATATAAGCACTTTGAAAAGTTGTTTGTGCTAAGAAGTCATAAATATTACACGTACATATTCGCCAATCAAAGAAATAAAGTCGGATTAATTTCGTATATAAAATGAATATTAATTGTTTGAACTCTTCAAGTTTTGTGCAGTAATTTCTGAATGACAATACGAATTGATTCCTATTCTGATGTGGGTTTCTGTTGTTATTGGCTGTGGGAAGTGAGCAATTTAGTTACAAAGCTTAATTTTAGCGGTGAGTTAATAATTACAATTAGTTAGTTTTGTCAATGTGTTTGCCACTGCGTCATGCCAAGTTTCACTTTGGTATAACGCTTTGAAATTGTCCAAGTTCTCCGAAAAATTCACAAATTCACGTTTGCTGAAAAATTATCTCAGATGGCTTAATGACTGCGTCAACAAACAAAACTGTCGCTATTAGGGTAAATTTTCCGAAATGAGTCAGGAAATGCCGTTACATCGTGAACGTTCTCTATTTGCAACCATACGGTGCATCTCTTCATGTTTCACGTCTAAATATGGACACATTGCGTGCAAAGTTTGGTATCTTGATAATTTCGAAAAATGGCTCAGTCAGATGGCCGCCAAGGTCATGCGATTTAACGCTTCTAGATTATTTTCCCTGAGAATATGTTAAATCAAAGACTTATGCCAACCAACCAGCAACGCTCGACGAGCTCAAATAATTATAACATTTAGCATATTATAGCCGCAATTCTGCACCGATTCATCGAAAATTGGCATCAACGACTATATGTAGATATGCAAACGAAGACGTGGTGGACGACATTTTGATGAAATCAGAAATGGCATACAAATATCTGCATAAAAAAGCGGATCCCATTTCGACCAACTTTGAGTGTTTATTTGATTGTAACATCTCGTCGTTCTTGTCATTAGTGCTAAGTATATAAAAAATATTAAAAAACCCACCTAGAAGTATTGCAAGTTTTTACGTCCCGACTGAGATCTATCACTAGAGTACCACCGTGGTAATCAACTGAGCGTACTTAGATTAAAATCCTGGATGTTTCTTTCTCCTTCGTTTTCCTTGCCTCAAGGAACATCCTATTAACCTAACCTAGTAATTAAATAGTAAAATTAACAAGTTTCGCGTTTTTCATATTTTACCCCCATACTTCATTCACTTGTAGGACGAACACCCACCGTTTCATTTTGAACATTCGATTTTACTCGAAATAAGCTAGGATATAGTTTAGTCAATTAATAACGGTATAACATTTATATATCGTCCCCTCAATATAACAATAGCGTATAATTTTTTTTGGGTTTTGAGAAAATTGAGTTTAAAGTTTTTGTCAAATCAGATGTCTATTAAAACCTCAATATCGCGGTAAATAAAAATTCTTCATAGTGGATTTTTCGATGAGTACATTATACCATTTCATTCTCTTTAAATTTACCAAGTTTTTTTATTCTACGCATCCTTTAAGACCATAGTTATGTTATTCAAAGCGCAAGTCCTCCATATAGGCCATTTTATTTTTTAAGGAATTCTTATGATGTATCTGATACACTATTTTATTTTGTATGGTATACGCTGTTTTATTCAATAATTTTACGGTATTTTTATTAAAATATTTGATCTCAAAAATATCAATTTGTAACATTATAAAACAGTAATTAATTCATAGTTTTGTTAATTCAGTGGCATTTATTCATTACTTTCCAATTTGGGTTATTATAAACAAAAAATTATGACAAATGAAGTATACATTGCGTAAATCAAAAATAACTAGAAATTCATTCGTCTTCATTCCCTTCCTCTGCTACATCTGGCTCATCTAAACAATTTCGCTTGTTTCCACCTCGTAAGGTTAAAAAAAAATGACTGCGAGCCACGAGGAATTACACTCTTTTTGCACAAATTTTGAAGATCATGCAGCTTTCGATTACAAATTGGCAGCTCTTTATTGTATTTGCCAGTAGACGAAAAGTTGAACATCTCTTTTGTTTTTCGCGTTCCACCAATATCAATTACTTTCAAGTCTCCATCCCATTCCTCCTTGTATAATAATTGTTTTCGTTGAATTTTGTTCACTTGGAGTAATTTAACATTAAGCCAATTTACCGAGTCATTTTTTATATTTTTCTTAAGGCTATGGCCTAAACTCGAAAACATGGCTTTGAGATCAATCATATCACTGTATTGAAGCCTCTCTACAGCATATGGGTTTTTCCGTCTTGCCAGTCTCATTATAGTTGGCCATTCTTCCGGCGAATAAACGCATATACTTCTCTTCGCACGTTCTATTGCAGAGTGCATCGAATCTGCCTCCATTTGTGTGTGTCCGCTTTGGAGGTACTTAATTGTTATCGAATTAAGCTTCAAGGTGTTGTTGATATAAATCAGTAGTGTAGCAATGACCCTGTTTCTGTTTTGTCCCCCGCAGCAGTCTGAGTAGAGAATAACATCGGTTACAGTTCGTCTAACGAGTTCATCATTTTCCATATTGTGGTCCCAATTTCGTCCGATCCTCGTTGACCCTGATTTTCATCCCATAGAAAACAGTAACCTTCTCCACTGGCAATGTCGTAAAATGTGTTATTATACGTGGCGAACTTTCGACTGTAATACATCGTGCTTACATTGCTGCAAGGAGTCGTTAACACTGACTGGAGGTCAAAAGTAAACACTTTTAAATTACTGTTACTTTTAGCTGATTCCTTGTCAGTTTGCTTGTTAGTTCTTGCCTTTGTCTTATTTAGGATGTGTTCATCGTAGGATTTCTGAAATGAGTCTTTGTCCTCAGCGTTTTTGTACCTCTCGCATGTTAAGCAGGTGTCCTTTTTTGGACGGTGGAAAGAATAATTATAATTCATGCAAAATATCCGGCGATAAACGTTTTCTTTAATGATAGCGTCCGGGTGGAGTTCTTTGAATAAATCGAACATTTTTGATATTGTTAAGTCGGAGACAAGATAAAGTCGTTGACTTTTTGCTCGAGTGTAATGGCTTTCGACGGCTGGAAATGACTCGATGTGCTGTTTGATAAGCGCAACTGTCTCTTCGTCTAATTTTCTCTGGTGGCCAGGTTGACCCCTCTTATCAGTAAATTCATTTTGGCACATCTTCTTGGCTAACACAGATATTGCGCCGTCTGACAAGTTCAAAGTATTTAAAAAAAACTTCTTGCATACCTGTTTGGCTTTGAGAGTATAATTAAATGTGTTCGCCCGCCGTGATCCAATTGTCAACGTCTTTTTGCACTTCTCAATTTTCACGCAATTGGCCAGGAACAGTCGCTGCCTCGAATAGTCGCCTAAATTCTAATATTCTGCATTGATCTCTGTGCGCTCTTCTTCTGAGAAGTTTTCTGTGCAATTATGGCGGCACTTACAGTCAATGGGTTTCGGAACACGTTCTTCAACTCTTTTGCCACTCTTAGTGACATACGGGTTCCCTTTGTTGGGATGATACTTCCTTTTATTCTGCACCCATTTATGACTTTCAATCTATTGATCGGAAATATTTCAGAGTTAGACGTGGCTAGACCCAAACAATATTTCTCAAAAGCTGTTTGCTGTACTCACCTTTCTCTTTCGCGTAAGTATATTTCTACCATTTTCATTCTTGTTATTGATATAAGTATCACCACAGTCTGTGATTTCTTCTAAAACTACATCTGCTGTCTTTATCACTGAATTATCTACTTCATCTGCCAAAGCCAGTGCATCATCATCCGAATCGGGGACATACTCGTCCGACGATTCTGCAGAGAAGTCTGTACCATTCTCTTCATCTGTTTGAGGTATCTCTATGTCCGGCAATCCCACAGCGAAATCAAACTCATCAGTCTTTGGAGCAATTTCCACAACGACTGGTGGTTTCGTGTCACAGCCTGTTGATATTTACCTTACTTACTTCACTTACATTATATAAAAGACGATACTCACTCAGATGTTTAAAATCCATATTTTTAATGAACAAACTTTCTCTGCGAAATGAATTTGCAAGTTGAAATTTCAAATGACTACAATATTTCCTTGGCATTCATGTAGTCAAAACAACGTAAAAATCGCATAGGCTACTACTCTTGTAAATTTCTGATAAAACTTTCGAATTTGTATTGAAAATAAAACAGCTTATGTGGAGTATGGAAATGGTCGGAATAAAACTATTTCTCAAACAATAGTGTATATTATTATAAGCTATTTTATGAGTTAAAGTTTTGATAAATTGTATTTATTTCTACAGGCTAAAATGGAGTATAATGCGCATACCCTATTATTCTTTTAACAACTTTGCAGTGGCAATTTGAAGCAAAATAGCGCATATGGGCTTATACACTTATTGAAGGAAATTTTTGAACATGAAATTATACACCATTTTTTCCAATGACATTTTGACCCACTTTGTGGAAGTAGAATTTGACGAAACTTTGACCAGACATAGAATCAATGATGGAGATTCTAAATATGCAATAAAAAAATAATGGCGTATGAGCACATACGCCATTGTTATATTGAGGGGACGATATATAAGATAATAATTTTGGTTGTTGTAGTTGTAGCGGTTACCTAGTTCCCGCTTGTGTGGTAAGGTTCGGGTTGGTTGTCATTGAAGTCTTCAACGGTAGGCCCAGCAACTCAAGCTTTTCATTTGCAATAGGGGCGGTCAATGCGCGTCTTTGTTGCCTCCGAAATCTAGTCAGCGTAATGTTCGATGTCGTCGACGTAATCAATGAAATCATTCTTTTGATGTTCTCAGGAGGCGGCTCGGCTTTAAGAAGATGGCATCAAGGACGGCTCTTTCCTCTTTCCCATGAGCTATTGTCCAGCGACTTAAGGATTTTGTTGCGGCACTTAAATTCTTAGGGTTGTTAAGATCCAGTCTATACTCCTTAGCCCAGTTATTGAATATGGTTAATGTGGATTTAGTTGGGCAGAGTGGAAAGCTCTTTGCAGAGAAGAAGAGATATGTGTTCACTTTCGAAGACATCCCATCGATTCCATTGCCTGACGTTAATAACGTACAATCATTAGCGTATGAGATTCTGGTGGTATAGAGGGTTTCGAAATAGAGAAGTTAAAGAGTAGCGCGGAGAAGACACTATCATGCTTAACCGCTTGTTTAATTCTTCTTAACTTACAGCTTTGTTATCGAAACAGTACGAATGATTGCCGACCGCTTAGATAGTTCATGGTCCATCTACAGAATGAAATAAACAGCCCTAAAAGGAGCGTGGGTTGTTTGAGGTTTGTTAGAAAAATGGAAATCATTATACAAATGTAGTATATGGCAGTTGGGAGTAGTATCGGCCCGATTTTATCTATTTTTACCAATACTATATACTACTTGTTTTAACATGCCTCATACTAATAAAATGAAATTTCTGGGGGCTAAGAGAAGTATTGATCGATTCACCCATTTTTGACACACAAACCTACATTTGCCAGAAAAGCATTATCCCTGAACTTCAATTACACATTAGACGACATTTACGGGTCTTGGGTCCACATTTCCGGTATCTGGGTATCTGAATCAGATTTGCACAGTTTTTATTTATAGGTAGTACATCTCAAAGGTTTTATCTCGATACTTTGATTGATTCTTCATTTGTATAACAAAAGTGAAAGAACAGGTGGAATTTTGAATTGTGTTATATGGGAAGCAAGATTTCCGCCATTTTAACACTGTAATTGAGGAATGCCTATATAATCCTATATACCATATATACTTGGTTGAAATTGGTCGGGTAGGCTTGGAGATATGTGATTTCACCTAAAATTAGGCGGTATCACGTTTACCGTTCCAATTTGTCATCTGCTCGTATAAAGCCCTATTGTGCCATCCTGGAAGTAAGCTTTAATGTCTCTGTCGCATTTAGTTTGATTTATCGCAATTTTGTTAGTTTTTTGTTACCATCCGATTTCATCCATTTTCACACTGTCGCAAGAGGAGTCAAAATAATTTATTCTTTGTAAATTCGGGTGATATATGTATATTGAATGGTTTGCGAGATATACAGATACATTAAGCGTATTAGGAGGGAAGTCACGCCCACTTTTATAAATTTTGAAATCAGCAGTGGCCTTGGTCATTGCGATGCCTTGTATAAAATTACAGTTTTGTAACTTAATTTTCGGCTTGGTTATACAACTTATAGGTTTTAGAGTACGAGTAAAAGCGTTTTTTAGGCGTAAAAGTATTTCGATTACGCTCATCTATCAACTAGTCCTCTCAATTCGACGAAGGAACACGTATATTTTCAAGGACAGCAGGACCGTCAGACATTCTGCATATACATATGTATCTATCTCGATTAATTTTAGATGGTACAAACAACCGTTAGTTCAACAAAACTAGTACCTGTAGCAATATAATAGAGCGATGAATCTACAAATAATACGCCAGAAACATAAAATTTTGCATTCTTGATCGTAGAAGAGGGCGTTATAGTCGCCGTTTTCAAAACTTGATGATGGGCGTGGCACCAAATTTGAAATGTGGCCTTATTCTAATCTTTCTATGCTGCAGTGCGAAGACTACAACCATATATAACACATTTTTAAATTCCTTCTGATTTTTTCATTTTCCAGTATACAAGTTAAACACCAAGGATATATCGGGTTAAAAGTTAGCACAAACACTGCCTTTGAAGTGGTCCAACTTATGACCAAAACCTATACAAATCGGACCAGCTACCGAATATATGGACCCTAGTTGCTACTGCGAACTTTTTATTGAAAACATAGGCCAATCTGCGAGATATATTATAGAAACTCAGAGATGATTATTTTCTGAAATACCTTAATAAAACTCAGAAATCTATTTCTCTTAGTGATGTGTTGTATTGCCAAAAAACAGATATTATCGAGTCAATACTACGTCTATTTCCCAAATATGTACCTATACGTAATATGGAAATGCTAAGCTTTCATTATGAATGTTGAATTCTTTCGCAACAGTTTTAAAATAAAGTTTTGCTCATATCTGGAGGTATTTTGTCGGCTTTGATCTTTGTAGTAGTATGAAATGTTCCCGAACTCAGCTCTTCCCTACTTGTTTTGGTTGACGACATTGAGATTTTTTTAAGTGGAAAACTGTAAATGATGCGATTTTTCTGATACAAGAAAACAATGAATAAAGTTTAACTGATTCATTGTACATTTATTTCAGCTAAGAATTGAGTTTTTATAATAAGTTTTATCACGATTTAGGCTGAAAATAGTAATTGTAATTTTTACAGTTCCCAAGGCGGTATTTTAACTAAACCCGGCTCTGGATGTTGGAGACAAATGAAATATGTTATGAGACTAATTAGGTAAGTAGAGCAATACTTAAGAAACTTAGAGTTTTTTGCTCACGAAATATTTATAAGAATGTTTTAGTGAAGTTAGATACGGTAAAACACCATCGGTGGAAGGATTTCAGGAGCAGTTGTGTAATTGATAAAAGAATGATTGGTTATGTAATTTAGTAAACATATTAGAAATGGCTACAAAAGCACTGAAATTTTATAACTGACGAAAATATTAGGCTTCTACGCTTCACTTTACTTTTCGAATAAGCTAAATAAATGGTTGGATAGTAGAAAAGGGAAGCGCAGGACCGTACTTAGGCCATCATTAGATCCATTGCGTTAGTTAATTTTTGCATGAAGTATGCTTAGATACATTTCTTTTGTTCTAAGATAAGGTTGTTGTGGTATTTAAACTCAAGGTTGTTTTGATGCATTCTGTTCACTAAAACAAAAGGTTGTTTTGATGTTTGTTTGTTAAGGATATTTTGATAAGATACTATAATAAGAAATACGTTAACTGGTAACCAAATTAAACTTTATTCAGCTTCGCAGTGTATTTGGTAAGAAATTTGATCTTCTCCCCATCTGCTCTGCCCTGGTACATTGGGAGCCCTGGAATATATGCTGTCTCATCCGGCTGAAGACTGGGCATTCATTCGCAAAGATAATGTTCCAGCGTCTCATTATCCTCTGTGCATGATCTCAATTCCGCTGAATTAACTTTATCTTACTTTAGAAGAGAGAAGTTTTACGGTTGTTTGCACACTATGCAGGTCCTTGGCCTGGCCCTGACGTTATCATAAAGGATAAGCCTCGAGATGGAAATGTGGTACATAATACACGACATGTAATTCTTTATTTAGTGCTAAAATTGGATTTTGAAATATCAAATCGGTGTGTACTGGATACAATCACAAAATCTAACTCTGAACTCTTTGCCATATTTTTTTTCAGAGTTCAGCCATTTTATCTAAAAATATATATGCTGTACTTTGAATGAAAATGATTTAGTTTACAGACCTTAATATCACTTGGACTTTCTATCTTTGACGTAACAATTTTACCTAACTTTAAATTTGTACGGAGGTTTTTCTGAGCAGTGTTCAAAAACCGGGACATCTTTCGAGCTCAAATCCGAATTCATTTGGTTTTTCGTTTTAAATGCCAAATGGAAAATCAATTTTTACAATTCTTTCAGTGCGAACAATATTTACATCTGATTAGAGACAAAGATAGGACGACAAAAAGAAGTCTTCAAGTCTGGTTTTAAGACCGGAATATACTCTTGTAGAACCACCAGAGGTGACCTAGTGACTCATGGCCAGAGCATACTGAATTCTTCTCCAGCCTGCTCAATGGCAGTGAAAGCTTAACACCTGGAGATGGTGAACTCTATTCCCCAATCGATGACGATGGAGCAAACGTTCCACTGCCCGACCATGATGAAGTTCGAACAGCAATTACCCGTCTTACGAACAACAAAGTGGCGGAGACCGATATATTGCTAGCGGAGCTATTCAAATACGGCGGTGAAAACCTGATAAGGGGCATGCATCAGCTTCTTTGTAGAACAGGGTCGAGCGAAAGCAAGTTTGACGATTGGAATTTAAGTGTACTATGCCCAATCCGTAAAAAGAGAGACACCACAATCTTCAACATCACATATAAGGTTCTATCGAGCGTACTGTGTGAAAGTTTAAAGCCCACCGTCAACAAACTGATTGGACCTTATGAGTGTGCTTCCAGCCTTGCAGAGCTGAATAGAGAAGGTACAAGAGTGTACAATTGATATTGACATCTGTGACCTCAACAAACGCGTCCTTAGTTCAGCTTTCTCCAGACTGGATAAGGAAGGGAAGCAAATGGGTCTGGTAGTAAACGAGCGCAAAATGAAATATCTCCTGTCATCAAAGAAACACTGTTGATAGTTATAACTTTGAAGTCGGAAATAGTTTCACCTATCTTGGAACCAGCATTAACCCCAACAAGAACGTCAGCCTCGAAATCCAACGCAGAATAGCTCTTGCCAACAGGTGCTACTTCAGACTGAGTTGTCAATTGAGAAGTAAAGTCGACAAAAAAACAAAATCTAAAAGGACTGGCGCAGTGCCTAGAAGCGCCTAGCGCAAATAAAGAAGAAGAAGAGTACACAAATACCATAGTTGCACTATGCACTCTATGTTAGATTTTTAATAAATCTTAGGGTTTAGTAACATAGTTATAAACTGAAATCAGGCGCGAATTTAAATCGAACGATAAATAAAGTGAATTTATAAATATAGTTGGGAAATTATATATTCGTTGGGAAAATTGCTCACAAATACTCGCTGGGGTTGTAGTCATGCATTGAATACAAATATTTCAATATATTTTATTTTAGCTAAAAAGTGCGTAAGTATGTACGTATTTATGTATAATTTATTTATATGTATGTATATGTATACATATATATAGCGCATTCATTATTTAATATCACAAATACATGTAAACACCCTGTCTAAGCATCTAAACAGTAAAACAGAAATATTCGAAATTATTTTGGAGTAAGTAAAGGCTTTCAATCACATCACAAATTTTGTTGTTATGACTTTACGATTGGTGATTACTTATCTCTATAACTAAGTATACATATAGTATATGGTATATATTAAATACCACAATGAAGGCCAATTTTAACTTATATTTGTATATTGCATGTATAAAGTTTGCTTGCAGCTATAAAATGTATGTGTAGGCATTTGTCTGCATTTCTTTTTAAAGGCCAATGAACTTCACCACTTTTTTGAATTTTGCAAGTATTTAAACAAAATGGCAATAATATGCGTGTGAACTGACAAGTGGCAGTAAGGCAGTTGTATTGGGTAAATAGTAGGAAGAAGCTAGCTTCAGAAGTGTTTGCGGCTCTGCCAGTAATTGAGGGCTATATATACTTGTATTGGTCGAAAAATTTAAACTTATCTATTAAGTTTCCTTAAGTAGATATATCCTTTTGAGATAAATATCTTCAAATTTCATATAGATTTAATCACTTGATTTACAAAAAGTTTCGTTGCTGTGATCAAAGTTTCTCAAGGATCATTTGTCCTATCGATCTAATTTTTTTAGGTTACTTAAAAACTGCAATATCTTGCACTTGAACGAAAGTATTTTCATTTGAAAAGGAAGTTTTTTTGGTTTGAAAAAGTATGTAGAACTGTTTTTTTTTGTCAAATCCTTCGTACAAGGACCGCGTAATGATGTAAAGTACTTAGTAAATTGTTATCTTATTTGATTGCAGATAATCACCTATTAATCATGGTCACCGCGAATGGAAAAAGAGTATCAGATCAAGAACTGTAGTGCTCACGAAAAGGAACATTTTTCATTTATAAATTAAACACAACAATTTCAGACTTCTTCTTCTTTATTGGCGTAGACACCGCTTACGCGATTATAGCCGCGTTAACAACAGCGGAGTTGAGGTCTTCCTCTCCCTCTGCTTCCTCCGGCGGGTACTTCATCGAATACTTTCAGAGCTGGAGTGTTTTCGTTCATTCGGACAACATAACCCAGCCAGCGTAGCCGCTGTCTTTTAATTCGCTGAAGTATGTCAATGTCGTCGTATATCTCGTAGAGCTCATCGTTCCATCGAATACGATATTCGCCGGGGCCAATGCGCAAAGGACCATAAATCTTTCGCAGAACCTTTCTCTCTAAAACTCGTAACGTCGACTCATCGGTTGCTGTCATCGTCCAAGCCTCTGCACCATATAGCAGGACGGGAATAATGAGTGACTTATAGAGTTTGGTTTTTGTTCGTCGAGAGAGGACTTTACTTCTCAATTGCCTACTCAGTCCGAAGTAGCACCTGTTGGCAAAAGCAATGGATGCAATGGAAGAGCGTTGGATTTCCAGGCTGACATTGTTGGTGCTGTTAATGCTGGTTCCTAAATAGACGAAATTATCTACAACTTCAAAGCTATGACTGTCAACAGTGACGTGACAGCCAAGTCGCGAGTGCGACGACTGTTTGTTTGATGACAGAAGATATTTCGTCTTGCCCTCGTTCACTGCCAGACCCATTTGTTTTGCTCCGTGTCCAGTCTGGAGAAAGCAGAACTAACGGCGCGGGTGTTGAGGCCGATGATATCATTATCATCGGCATACGCCAGCAGCTGTACACTCTTATAGAAGATGGTACCTTCTCTATTTAGTTCTGCAGCTCGAACTATTTTCTCCAGAAGCAGGTTGAAGAAGTCGCACGATAGGGAGTCGCCTTGTCTGAAACCTCGTTTGCTATCGAACGGCTCGGAGAGGTCCTTCCCGATCCTGGCGGAGCTTTTGGTGTTGCTCAACGTCAGTTTACACAGCCGTATTAGTTTTTCGGGGATACCAAATTCAGACATCGCGGCATAAAGGCAGCTTCTTTTCGTGCTGTCGAAAGCAGCTTTGAAATCGACGAAGAGATGGTGTGTGTCGACTTTCCTTTCACTGGTCTTTTCAAAAATTTGGCGCATGGTGAATATCTGGGCGGTTGTTGATTTGCCAGGTCAAAGCCACAAATTCGGACACACAATATAAATGTATACGTAATGTTTGATTGAGCACATCTCACAAACTAATACAGCTTTATTAATCAAGATTAGTCCATACATTTCTTTTCAGAATTCTCCTCGATACAGTGGTAAAGTGTAATCGCATAACAACACCCAACGGATAAATTTTGCTATTATGATAGAAGATTTGCTTGCAAATCGATATAAAAAACGACAATGGACGGGGTCCCGCCAACTTTTAGTGAAATATTAGATAAAAACTCATATCAAATTTTGAATGTAGTATACGTACCATAGGTATATTGGGTAGTTTAACAAAAAAAATTAAATTCAGCAAGTTGAAAAAAAGTTACAGCTTTTCAAAAATGAGTGAAAATAATAAAGAAATTCGCTATATTTTGAAATTTTTGTATAAAAAGGGAGGAGTGCCACGCAAGCCACCAATGGAATTTGTGAAATTTATGGAGACGAAAAGACTGCCCAATATTAACATGCTGAAATAGGAAAGACGAATATACAATTTTTTAAAAGGAAGGAAAAAGCGAAAAGCTAAAATAATTTATTTGACTATTTATGTACATACATATATATATATACATACATAATAAGTAACCAATATGGTATGCATTGTGGTTTGTGTTTTCTTTAAAACCAAAACTTTTATTATTTCAAGAAATTTGCAGCATTGTGGAAATATTATATTTCGAGACTCCAAACCAGTTCACTGTGTGTGTAATAGTTTAATTATGCTTTCTATTTACATATTCGTATATAAGGTATATGATAAAAATGTGCAAAATATTTTAAAGTAAAAGCGAATTGTGCGTGCTATAAAAGATAAACAAATTGTGCAAATAAATTATTCAAGCGGTTATATGTGTATTCGTGTGTCTTAATATATCTGCTGCTATTAAGCCCACCTGTTTTCCATATTGTACAATAGTGGACCTAGTTCCAATATGTGTACATATGTATGTGTATTTGTACCCTGCAAAACGTAGGACCACATTATGCACTAGGACGGATTACGCTTCGTAATAACCAACACTAGTGACCGAAGTGTTCCAAGCATATGGAAAATCTATAGTTACAATATTGCGATGTCATTGGACATGACTACATCTGGTCCAACGCTGCATAACATAAAGACACTCACCAAACAACTTTGTTTAGTCCACCATATGCTCTACTTACACTAGACCATCAATACTAGTGGTATTTTTATACTCTCACAACAATGTTGCTGAGGAGAGTATTATAGTTTTGTTCACATAACGGTTGTTTGTAAGTCCTAAAACTAAAAGAGTCAGATATAGGGTTATATATACCAAAGTGATCAGGGTGACCGTCCGTCTGTCCGTCCGTCCGTCCGTGCAAGCTGTAACTTGAGTAAAAATTGAGATATCATGATGAAACTTGGTACAGGTATTCCTTGGTTCCATAAGAAGGTTAAGTTCGAAGATGGGCAAAATCGGCCCACTGCCACGCCCACAAAATGCCATAAATAAATATATTAAAGTGAAATTTGGCACAAAGGATCGCATTAGGGAGGGGCATATTTGGACGTAATTTTTTTGGAAAAGTGGGCGTGGTCCCGCCCCCTACTAAGTTTTTTATACATATCTCGGAAACTACTGTAGCTATGTCAACCAAACTCTATAGAGTCGTTTCCTTCAGGCATTTCCATATATAGTTCAAAAATTGAATAAATCGGATAATAACCACGCCCACCTCCGATATAAACGTTATGTTGAAAATCACTAAAAGTGCGTTAACCGACTAACAAAAAACGTCAGAAAGATTAAATTTTACGGAAGAAATGGCAGAAGGAAGCTGCACACAGGCTTTTTTTAAATTGAAAATGGGCGGGGCGTCGCCCACTTATGGACCAAAAACCATATCTCAGGAACTACTCTACCGATTTCAATGAAATTCGGTATATAATATTTTCTTAACACCCTGATGACATGTACGAAATATGGGTGAAATCGGTTCACAACCACGCCTTCTTCCAATATAACGCTATTTTGAATTCCATCTGATGCCTTCTCTGTATAATATATAAATTAGGAAATGAAAATACAATTCAATACTCAAAGTACACAAATTGATCTAATCTAATTAATTTTACAGCAAAATAAAAAAATATGTAAATGACGGATAATGAAATCTCGATTATAACTTTATCATGCGAGAGTATAAAATGTTCGGTGACACCCGAGCTTAGCCCTTCCTTACTTGTTAGACCATGTTTTTGACTAGTGAAAGGTAACTGAATAAAACAATTGTTTTTATTGTCATTTAACTATTTTCATGTTCAATTTAAACAATTTTAGGCACAAAATTATACTGTTATTAGTAAAATACGTTTTGTAAACAAAAAATTGAGTTCTGACAAAACATTGAACATATGTATATTATGTACGAGCTGGCATATATAATTTATATAAATCAAAAGCCTATGGAAATTTATAATGTGTAAACATATAAAATCTGGAAGTGTGCTTAGAACATATAGAAATAAAGTAGATGAATGGAAGGATTTCTAGTTTCTAGACAGTTTTTTTTTAATTTTATTGAAATGCTTTTATATTATTTTGTTCAAAATTCTTTTTGTCTTTTTTAAATCGGACTACAGCCACGCCTACTTCCTATATAACACAATTTTAAATTCCATTTGAAACCATCATAACCCAGTATACAAATCAATAATGAATAATTATATCAGGACAAAACTTTGCCTAAATAGTGCATTTGAGGTGTGGCACCTATACCTGCTCAAGCCCCTAGGCAGTGAATATGTGGACCCAGTGCATATAGCGAACTTTTTACCGAAAACATCGGCCAATGTATCAGGCAAATAATTGAAATTTTGAGAGAATCCGTTCCCCTCAGTAGTATATCTGTGTGTCAAAAATGGGTGACTTCATATCGCATACATCAGGTAATATGTGAGTTATCTTAATAAAATGAGATAACGTGCTTCGTTTTATAACGGTAGGTATTTGTGCTTAGAATAAATAAAATCCGTGTAAACCCCATATAACTTCTTCTTCTTTACTGGCCTAGAAACCGCTGACGCGGTTATAGTCGAGTTAACAACAGCGCCCCAGTCGTTTCTTCTTTTCGCTACGTGGCGCCAATTGGAGATTCCAAGAGAAGCCAGGTCTTTCTCCACCTGGTCCTTCCAACGGTGTGGAGGTCTTCCTCTGCTTCCTCCGGCGGCTACCGCGTCGAATACTTTCAGAGCGGACGACTTTTAATTCGCTGAACTATGTCAATGTCGTCGCATATCTCATACAGCTCATCGTCTCATCGAATGCGATATTCGACATGTCCAACGCGCAACGTCAACTCATCAGTTGTTGTCATCGTCCATGCCTCTGCACCAAATGGCAGGACGGGAATAATGAATGACTTATAGAGTTTGGTTCTTGTCTGTCGAGAGAAGATTTAACTTTTCAATTGCCTACTTAGTTCGAAGTAGCACCTGTTGGCAAAAGTTATCCTGCGTTGGATTTTGAGCCTGACGTTGTTGTTGGTGTTGATGCTGGTTCCAAAATAGACGAAATTATCTACAACTTCGAAGTGATTGTCAACAGTGACGTGGGTGCCTAGTCGCTAGTGCGACGATTGTTTGTTTGATGACAGGAGATATTTCGTCTTACCCTCGTTCACCACCAGACCCGAAGCAAATGCCTTATCTATTCTGGAGAAAGCAAAACTAATGGCGTGGTTAGTTCTGCCCCATATAACTAACAAGCTTTATATACATGAACGTGGTTCCTGCCTTTAATCCTTGCAAGTTGCAAGAGTATGAAATGATCGTTATACCTTTTTTTACTTGTTGTTATTTGGTCTCAATATTTTTTTTTTTTATTTACTTTATTTACAATCTATCTACATTAAGATATTCAGTAAATTAGATCTAGTAGGTAATGGCAGAGGTAGATTTGTCCTTGCGCAAATCTACATAAAGCATTACTTTATTTTTTACATATTCTTCTTCTTCTTAATTGGCGTAGACACCGCTTACGCGATTATAGCCGAGTTAACAACAGCGCGCCAGTCGTTTCTTCTTTTCGCTACGTGGCTCCAATTGGATATTCCAAGCGTAGCCAGGTCCTTCTCCACTTGGTCCTTCCAACGGAGTGGAGGTCTTCCTCTTCCTCTGCTTCCCCCGGCGGGTACTGCGTCGAATACTTTCAGAGCTGGAGTGTTTTCGTCCATTCGGACAACATGACCTAGCCAGCGTAGCCGCTGTCTTTTAATTCGCTGAACTATGTCAATGTCGTCGTATATCTCGTAAAGCTCATCGTTCCATCGAATGCGATATTCGCCGTGGCCAACGCGCAAAGGACCATAAATCTTTCGCAGAACTTTTCTCTCGAAAACTCGCAACGTCGACTCATCAGTTGTTGACATTCTCCAAGCCTCTGCACCATATAGCAGGACGGGAATTATGAGCGACTTATAGAGTTTGGCTTTTGTTCGTCGAGAGAGGACTTTACTTCTCAATTACCTACTCAGTCCGAAGTAGCACCTGTTGGCAAGAGCAATCCTGCGTTGGATTTCCAGGCTGACATTGTTGGTGGTGTTAATACTGGTTCCTAAATAGACGAAATTATCTACAACTTTAAAGTTATGACGGTCAACAGTGACTTCGTGAGTGCCAGAAGTCGCGAGTGCGACGACTATTTGTTTGATGACAGGAGATATTTCGTCTTGCCCTCGTTCACTGCCAGACCCATTTGTTTTGCTTCCTTGTCTAGTCTGGAGAAAGCAGAACTAACGGCGCGGGTGTTAAGGCCGATGTTATCAATATCATCAGCATACGCCAGCAGCTGTACACTCTTATAAAAGATGGTACCTTCTCTACTAAGATCTGCAGCTCGAACTATTTTCTCCAGAAGTAGGTTGAAAAAGTCACACGATAGGGAATCGCCTTGTCTGAAACCTCGTTTGGTATCGAACGGCTCGGAGAGGTCCTTCTCTATTCTGACGGAGCTCTTCGTGTTGCTCAACGTCAATTTACACAGCCGTATTAGTTTTGCGGGGATACCAAATTCAGACATTGCGGCATAGAGGCAGTTCCTTTTCGTGCTGTCGAAAGCAGCTTTGAAATCGACGAAGAGGTGGTGTGTGTCGATTCTCCTTTCACGGGTCTTTTCCAAGATTTGGCGCATGGTGAATATCTGGTCGGTTGTTGATTTTCCAGGTCTAAAGCCACATTGATAAGGTCCAATCAGTTTGTTGACGGTGGGCTTTAATCTTTCACACAATACGCTCGATAGGACCTTATATGCGATGTTGAGGAGGCTAATCCCACGGTAGTTGGCGCAGATTGTGGGGTCTCCTTTTTTATGGATTGGGCATAGCACACTTAAATTCCAATCGTTGGGCATGCTTTCGTCCGACCATATTTTACAAAGAAGCTGATGCATGCTCCTTATCAGTTCTTCGCCGCCGTGTTTGAATAGCTCGGCCGGTAATCCGTCGGCCCCTGCCGCTTTGTTGTTTTTCAGGCGGGCAATTGCTATTCGAACTTCTTCATGGTCGGGTAATGGAACGTCTGCTCCATCGTCATCGATTGGGGAATCGGGTTCGCCTTCTCCTGGTATTGTGCATTCACTGCCATTCAGCAGGCTGGAGAAGTATTCCCTCCATAATCTAAGTATGCTCTGGGCATCGGTGACTAGATCACCTTTGGGGGTTCTACAAGAGTATGCTCCGGTCTTGAAGCCTTCTGTAAGCCGCCGCATTTTTTCGTAGAATTTTCGAGCATTACCCCTGTCGGCCAGCTTATTAAGCTCTTCGTACTCCCGCATTTCGGTCTCCTTCTTTTTCTGTCTACAAATGCGTCTCGCTTCCCACTTCAACTCTTGGTATCTATCCCATCCCGCACGTGTTGTGGTCAATCGTAACGTTGCGAAGTAGGCAGCCTGTTTTCTCTCCGCTGCGAGACGACACTCCTCGTCATACCAGCTGTTCTTTTGCACTTTCCGAAAACCAATGGTTTCGGTTGCAGCTGTACGTAAGGAGTTTGAAATGCCGTCCCACAGTTCCCTTATACCGAGTTGTTGACGAGTGCTCTCAGAGAGCAGGACTATTCATTGGGGGTGTTTTTTTTTAGGTGGCGGGTCCCAAACCCAGCGCACAACCCTATGTAGGGGATATTTCGCCTTCTCACTTTAGCTCGCCTTCAAACGGATGTTCTTAGACTACCCAGACGATACTTGGTCAAAGACCGGAAGTAGTGAGCTGCTTGAGTCATATGTAAACGAATCGTTTCTGGCCACTCCCAAGTGAATGGCGATCAGAGAACTTTCCTCACTTGCGTGAACTTCTACACATGACTCCATCCTCCTAGATATTGATAGCAAAGTTGTTAAAATACTTCCGGAAAAAGCTTTCGAGTTTCTCACATTAATATAAGTACAATGCTATTTTAAATATAATTCATTACCCCACACAATGGAAATGTGCTACTGTGGTCATGGTCCCAAAACCAAATAAGCCTGAAAGCTGTCTTACGTCATATTGTCCTATTATCAAAAAATCTTACCTGAACATCAGTTTGGGTTCAGAATAAGACACGGTACGCCCAGAGCAATGCCATAGGGTGGCAAATGTAATTACAAATGCGCTGGAAGAAAAAAAATACTGTTCTGCAGCCTTCTTAGACGTTCAACAAGCTTTTGACAGGGTATGGCATCCAGGACTCCTCTTCAAAATAAAAAGGCTAATGCCAGCACGTTACTATTTAGTGCTTAAATCTTATTTAAGTGACAGACACTTTTATGTAAGGCACCGGGATGCCTCATCAGAAATCTACAGCATTAATGCTGGTGTACCGCAGGGTAGTGTTTTGGGTCCAGTCCTGTACACAATATTTACATCAGATATGCCCACATTACGAGAAAAAGAGGTAGCAACTTTTGCTGATGACACAGCGTTTATCGCTTCTAGGGATACCCCTATAGAAGCTTCGTCTCTACTTCAAAACCAACTGAATATGCTGGAAGTTTGGAGATTCCTACTAGCGACAAAGTTAAATATTTAGGTATGCATCTAGATCGACGTCTTACATGGAAAAGTCATATTCAGGCTAAACAGCAACAATTAAAAATCAAAACTAAACGCATGTACTGATTGCTCGGTCGAAAGTCTCAACTTAGCATAGAAAATAAAATACGGCTCTAAAAAGCTATTCTCAAACCCATATGGACATATGGCATACAGCTTTGGGGTACTGCCAGTAAGTCCAATGTGGAGATTTTGCAACGTTATCAATCAAAAACATCGCGGTCACTTATTAACGCCCCATGGTTTGTTACCAATGAAGCTATCCATAACGACCTAGGTATTCCCTTTATAAAAAATGAGATCCCAAAATATAGTGCTAGATATCTTGCACCTCTCTCAAACCATATAAACCCAATTGATGTTTGTCTGTTCGATACAACTTATGAAACTATACGGCTAAAACGTTCTCATATCTTAGATTTACCATTTCTCTAAAACTTTCTTAGATTTAAGTCCGGCAAAAAAAAAAACAATGAATTTTTGATGGATGTATTTAATAACCTAAGTTAATTATATTTTACTTATGTATATGTAATGGAGGATGGGGTCATGTGTAGAAGTTCACGCAAGTGAGGAAAGTTCTCTGATCGCCATTCACTTGGGAGTGGCCAGAAACGATTCTTTTACATATGACTCAAGCAGCTCACGACTTCCGGTCTTTGACCAAGTATCCTCTGGGTAGTCCGTTCGAAGGTGAGCTAAAGTGAGAAGGCGAAACATCCCCTGCATAGGGTTGTGCGCTGGGTTTGGGACCCGCCACGTAAAAAGCCTATCCCAATGAGAAGCGACAAACAGCCTCGGATGAGAAACCCCTCTTTTGATGACGACCATGGCAAACGAAATAAGGACAACGATATCAGGGCATGCACCTGGAATGTCCGGTCCCTTAATTGGGAAGGTGCCGCTGCCCAGCTGGTTGATGTCCTCGTGAAAATAAAGGCTGACATCACCGCCGTCCAAGAAATGCGATGGACGGGACAAGGACAGAGACGAGTAGGTCCTTGTGACATTTACTACAGTGGCCATATAAAGGAGCGCAACTTTGGTGTGGGATTCGTGGTGGGAGAGAGACTCCGTCGCCGAGTACTATCATTCACTCCGGTGAATGAACGTCTAGCCACAATCCGCATCAAAGCGAGGTTCTTCAACATATCGCTGATCTGCGCCCACGCTCCGACGGATGAAAAGGACTGGTCACTGCCTTTTATGAGTGCTTGAAACGCACTTATGAGAGATGCCCCCGCCACGATGTCAAAATCGTGCTTGGCGACTTTAACGCCAGGGTGGGCAAAGAAGGTATCTTTGGCACTACGGTCGGTAAATTCAGCCTCCACGAGGAAACATCCCCAAATGGGTTGAGGCTGATCGACTTCGCCGGGGCCCGGAAATATGGTTATCTGTAGTACTAGATTCCAGCACAAAAAAATTCATCAAGCTACCTGGCTGTCTCCGGATCGAAAAACTACCAACCAGATCGATCATGTTGTGATAGACGGATGACACGTCTCCAGTGTTTTAGATGTGCGTGCGCTCCGAGGGCCTAACATCGACTCGGACCACTATCTTGTTGCAGCCAAGATTCGCACCCGCCTCTGTGCAGCAAAAAACGCGCGCCACCAAATACAAGGAAGGTTCCACGTCGAGAAGCTGCAATCACAACAGACAGCCAAACGATTTTCTACTCGGCTTGCACTCCTGCTCTCTGAGAGCACTCGTCAACAACTCGGTATAAGGGAACTGTGGGACGGCATTTCAAACTCCTTACGTACAGCTGCATCCGAAACCCTTGGTTGGAATGCCGCCCCGCAGCGGAGAGAAAACAGGCTGCCTACCTCGCAACGTTACGATCGACCACTACACGTGCGGGATGGGATAGATACCGAGAATTGAAGAGGGAAGCGAGACGCATTTGTAGACAGAAAAAGAAGGAGGCCGAAATGCGTGAGTACGAAGAGCTTGATAAGCTGGCCGACAGGGGTAATGCTCGAAAATTCTACGAAAAAATGCGGCGGCTTACAGAAGGTTTCAAGACCGGAGCATACTCTTGTAGAACCCCCAAAGGTGATCTAGTCACCGATGCCCAGAGCATACTTAGATTATGGAGGGAATACTTCTCCAGCCTGCTGAATGGCAGTGAATGCACAATACCAGGAGAAGGCGAACCCGATTCCCCAATCGATGACGGTGGAGCAGACGTTCCATTACCCGACCATGAAGAAGTTCGAATAGCAATTGCCCGCCTGAAAAGCAACAAAGCGGCAGGGGCCGACGGATTGCCGGCCGAGCTATTCAAACACGGCGGCGAAGAACTGATAAGGAGCATGCATCAGCTTCTTTGTAAAATATGGTCGGACGAAAGCATGCCCAACGATTGGAATTTAAGTGCGCTATGCCCAATCCATAAAAAAGGAGACCCCACAATCTGCGCCAACTACCGTGGGATTAGCCTCCTCTACATCGCATATAAGGTTCTATCGAGCGTATTGTGTGAAAGATTAAAGCCCACCGTCAACAAGCTGATTGGACCTTATCAATGTGTCTTTAGACCTGGCAAATCAACAACCGACCAGATATTCACCATGCGCCAAATCTTGGAAAAAACCCGTGAAAGAAGAATCGACACACACCACCTCTTCGTCGATTTCAAAGCCGCTTTCGACAGCACGAAAAGGAGCTGCCCTTATGCCGCGATGTCTGAATTTGGTATCCCCGCAAAACTAATACGGCTGTGTAAACTGACGTTGAGTAACACGAAAAGCTCCGTCAGAATCGGGAAGGACCTCTCCGAGCCGTTCATTACCAAACGAGGTTTCAGACAAGGCGACTCCCTATCGTGCGACTTCTTCAACCTGCTTCTGGAGAAAATAGTTCGAGCTGCAGAACTAAATAGAGAAGGTACCATCTTTTATAAGAGTGTACAGCTGCTGGCGTATGTCGATGATATTGATATCATCGGCCTCAACACACGCGCCGTTAGTTCTGCTTTCTCCAGGCTAGACAAGGAAGCACAGAAAATGGGTCTGGCAGTGAACGAGGGCAAAAAGAAATATCTCCTGTCATCAAACAAACAGTCGTTGTACTCGCGACTTGGCACTCACGTCACTGTTGACAGTCATAACTTTGATGTTGTAGATAATTTCGTCTATCTTGGAACCAGCGTACACACCACCAACAATGTCAGCCTGGAAATCCAACGCAGGATTGCTCTTGCCAACAGGTGCTACTTCGGACTGAGTAGGCAATTGAAAAGTAAAGTCCTCTCTCGACGAACAAAAGCCAAACTCTATAAGTCGCTCATAATTCCCGTCCTGCTATGTGGTGCAGAGGCTTGGACGATGTCAACAACTGATGAGTCGACGTTGCGAGTTTTCGAGAGAAAAGTTCTGCGAAAGATTTATGGTCCTTTGCGCGTTGGCCACGGCGAATATCGCATTCGATGGAACGATGAAAATATACAACGACATTGACATAGTTCAGCGAATTAAAAGACAGCGGCTACGCTGGCTAGGTCATGTTGTCCGAATGGACGAAAACACTCCAGCTCTGAAAGTATTCGACGCAGTACCCGCCGGGGGAAGCAGAGGAAGAGGAAGACCTCCACTCCGTTGGAAGGACCAAGTGGAGAAGGACCTGGCTACGCTTGGAATATCCAATTGGAGCCACGTAGCGAAAAGAAGTAAGTAATCGCGTAAGCGGTGTCTGCGCCAATTAAGAAGAAGAAGAAGCTTTCAATATACTAGTCGTAGCCGGGTGTTTTACTATTATTTAATCTACGTACTTCCATAGCAACTTCGCTATTTGATATCTTGCTAATGGGGAGATCCATTTGACATGGAGATTCTAAAAAATTTAGTATCTCTGTTTCATCGCTACTAGTACGTAAGGAATTAGGTTGAAAAATTTGGTAGAGGTGTTTAGCAAAGGCCTCTGTTTTGGCTTCATCACTCCTGCAAAATACTCCATTTGAGTCCCTAACTGTTGCGTTTCGTTTGGTTGGTCGTTTAAGGTACTTGGTAGCTTTCCAGAGCCTGTGCTCATCGTTTTTAGTGGGTTCAAGGTTTTTAATAAACAAACTGAAGGATTCATTCTTAAGTTCGGATAGCTTTAATTTTAGTAGCTTGGTTGCTTTATTAAGTGCTTTTTTTCAGCTGGGTATCTATTTAGCTGCCAGGCTTTTCTTAATCTTCTTTTTTCTTTAATAAGACCCAACACTTCAGCAGGAACCTGTAAATGATCAATAAAAGTCGGCTGGTTTCTTATCGGGCTAGATAGATATGCGGCCTCATGAACCAGGTTTGTAAATGATTCTACCGCTGAATCCAATTCACCACCATTTTCTGAGGGCACGTTAAGGTCAATATGTTTATCGATCCAATATTGGAAGGATTTGAGATCGGTTTTCGGGGTAAGGATCTTATATTTTTTGGAAGTCTGGTAAACATTTTCATTATATGAAACAATTAAAAGCGAGTGATCTGAACTTAATTCATTACTGTCTTGAATGTTTAACTTATGTCTGGGTAAACAAGAGTATATCACAAAATCGAGAAGATCCGGATTTTTTCTTGGGTCGCTTGGCCAATATGTTGGAGTGCCTGTTGATAAAATGGAAAAATTTGTTTGGGTAATACATTTTTCGAGTTCTCTGCCCTTAGGATTTATGATCCTAGAGCCCCACCAAGGGTGCTTTGCATTGAAGTCCCCACCTGCCAAAAATTTTGAACCAAACTGTCTAAAAATATCAACGTATTGGTCTGTTTTAAGGTTAAATCTTGGAGGAAAGTATACAGAGTATATTGGTAACTCATGGTTGTCACATTTAACTTTTACTCCTGCTGCTTGTAGATATTGTTTTCTAACTTCTTCCAGACATTCATATTTGATTCTGGATTTGATTAAAATGGCGGAACCCACATGGGCTCTGTTGTGTGGATGGTTTGAAGTACGATTTAGTTGTGAAATGGGTTTCAAACACTAAGAAAATGTCTATATTGTTTGTATTTAGGAATATTTTTACTTCCTCTGTATGATTAGTCAGACCATTGGCGTTCCAAATAGCTATTCGGAGACCTACTGGCATAGTTTTTCCAAAAGAGTGGACATCATTTTAAACAAACTTTGAGTAAGCTCAAGTTGTTTAGAAAGTAAGGTTTCAATTGTCAAGAACGTTGTTTTCTGAATTTAAATTACTTTGAACACGTTGGGCATATGATATATTTGGGTAGGCATACACATTTTCTGTTTGTTTATAATTATTCAGTTGGGGGAAATTATGAGAGGCATGGGAATATGATGGGAAATTGTTTCTTTTATCAGTCATATTAGATTTTTTGGCAAGGTTTTGGTACACCTTGCATCCCTTGTAATTTGCTGGGTGGCTTTGTAAACAATTAATGCATTTGGCAGGCGTATCTTTACTTTTAACGCATTCAGCTGTTGGATGGTCCAGACCACACTTCACACACCTGTACGATTTTGTACAATATGATTTGGTATGCCCAAACTCTTGGAGGGTCAACCTTAACAATATCGTTTCCAAGATATTTTAAATTAAAGATATTTTTATTGTCATTGCTTGGTTCTAAGTCGACAAAATGCATGCATAAAGGCATATTCGTAAATCTACGTCGTATATTGCTAACGTTCCTAACCTTAAAACCCAACGCTTCTATTTCTTTTTTTATGTCATCTACTGGAGTAGAGAAATGTAAGTTTCTTAAAACAATTGTATACGCACGCACGCTTTTGTTTAAGCTGGTACGTATGGTAGTTAATTTATTTTTCTTTCATATCTTTTACCAGAGATCTGTATGACCCTATAGATTTTACCATTACTCGAATTTAACCGTCTCGCAAAGCTTTATAACTAAATTCGGATTTATTAATAATAGTTTCGAAATACTTAATCATACCGCTAATATCTCTAATATTTGGTACAATAATTGGTGGTGGTTTTGGTGTATTTTCTTCTATGTTTTGATCCATTATGTTATTGCTATCCGATTCATCTTGTAGCCCGGCAAACATGTTCGTGCTGTTGGAATTGCTGCTGATGTTATTGTTGTTGAGTTGAGTTGTTGGAATAGAGTTATAGCTACATATCTGCTAAGTTTGTATTGTTGTTTGTTTTTGTTCGTTTTTGATCAATAGTGGGAGAGCCATATTGAGGTCTTTTATTAGTCACAGTTTGCCATTGCATTGTGTTATCACTTTCGTTTCTCAATTCATTAGCAGAACAGACATTTTGCTTGCTCAAAGTTGTCATATTTGTTGAATTATTTAATAACTCAGCATTTAGGTTTGTTATTTGTGTTAAAAGAGCTCCTGACTCATTATTAATTAATGTTGTTCTCTTCATCGAGTGACCTTGCTCGAAAGGTGAGCACTGGTCACTCATTTATGTATTCACGTGGTCGATTTAATTAATAAAGTTTTCTGAATAGAGTTTTACTTTGAAATAAGAGTTATCATTGAAGTAAAAACACAGTGAAACTGAAAACAGTTTTCTTTGCAAGTTTTTATTGTTTTATTGTAATTTTTTGTTTTGTTTTTTTTTTTAGGAATTACTTTTATTTATTCTCAAAAATAATAAGCAGTCTATTTAGCTTTTCTAATCCACATGCATGTGCACTTGTTCACTCTCACAAGACTCCAAAACAATATATTGCAATAATATATTTTAAGAAATTATAAAATTTTTGTAGAATTTTTGTAATTTTATATAAGCTTGAGAAAATTTATTTGCAATTCTTGCACCGTGCAAGGGTTTTGCAAGAGCAAGCAAATACCCCTATTATGTTTTTCCTGATTGTTCGGCGTTTTGATTTATTGTTCGATTTTTCTACGAAGTCAGGCGTGTAATTTTCCATAATTTTTTATATCATGGATCAGGGTAAGTATATTATGTATATTATTATGGAAAATTGTATAATCAATTGAAACGCTTATAGCAAAAACACAATTGGCAGTTAAAAATGAGGCATACTATAGATTCATGGAAATGACGCCGCTTTATCGTTTGTTTTTTTCATTTTTCAAAATCAAAGTTCAAAGTCACCCGGAAGTTCGAAAATCTTTATATTAGGTATATGGGAGCTAAGGATAAGGTATTAAGTAAAAAAATTAAACTTATTTTTCACATTCAGGCATACTATTATCAGGAAAGTATTCTCTCCAAATTTCAATTATATATTATTGTAAATATAAGGCTTTATTGTATAAAAACGGTAACAAAAATGTTATTCAAAATATTGGCTGTCGCTAGATACTACTTTTGACCATCTTTCTGGCAGCATGCGTATTCCGTGACGAAAGAACTCCTCATCTTTCGAGTCGATACAAGTATCAATCCAATTTTTGACTTCTTCATAAGAACTGAAGTGCTCGTTAGCTAGACCGTGTGCCATCGATCGGAACAAGTGGTAGTCAGATGGAGCAACGTCTGGAGAATACGGCGGGTGGGGTAAGATGTCCCATTTCAGCGTCTCCAAATATGTTTTGACCACCTTTGCGACGTTAGGCCGAGCATTGTCATGCTGGAGAATGACTTTATCGTGTCTTTCCTCGTACACATCAATTGCGTTCGGTATCGATCTCCTGTGATGGTTTCAGTTGGCTATAGCAGCTCATAATATATCACCCCCCGCTGGTCCCACCAAATGCAGAGCATGACCTTGGCGCCGTGAATGTTCGGTTTTGGCGTCGACGTGGAGGCATCTCCAGGCTTTCCCCATGACTTTCTTCGCTTAGGATTATCGTAGTGGACCCGTTTGTCGTCGCCAGTTACAATGCGATGTAAAAATCCCTTTCGGTTGTGCCTTTGAAGCAGCTGTACACATGCAAAGCAGCGTCGTTCGACATCTCTTGGTTTCAAGTCGTAAGGAACCCAGTTTCCTTGTTTCTGAATCATCTTCATGGCTTTGAGGCGTTTTGATACGGCTTGCTGTGTCATTTGCAACGATTCGGCCAATTCCTCTTGGTCTTGGAGTAATGCTTCCAATTCAGCATCTTCGAAAATCTTCTCCCTTCCACCACCCTGCCGGTCTTCGACTTCATAATCACCATTCTTAAAACGTTGAAACCATTCGCGACATGTTCTTTCACTTAGGACAGCTTCACCGTACGTATCCGAAAACATTCGATGAGCCACAGCCGCACTTTTCTTGGAATTAAAAAAGAAAAGCAAAATTTCGCGCAAATGTCGAGAGTTTGGCTCAAAAAGTGACATTTTCAGTTGTGAATAAATTTTGGATGCAAACAGATCTCTACAAATAATTTGTTGGGTTAGTGTTGACACAAATGTCCAAGATCGATATAAAACGATTTAATCGACCAGTGCTTGACCCAGGAAGCAAAGTTGTAGACCTAATAGTAAAACGTCAACTATACTGGGATCCACATATCCGTTACCTAGGGACTTGAAAAGTTTCTGTACGGTACTGTACTGGAATGTGAAAGAGTAAGATGGAATTTCAAGTTATGTTATATGGGAAGTGTCAACAATCTGGCAACCTATGTCCTAAATAGTAACAGCCAAGGGGTGGCATCTACACAAGAAGAGTCGTCGAGTGGTGTTGGCTGCGGATACACGTTGCGCTGTTCGCTACTTTGTATTTATTATTTCTATATCCTTTAAAAAAACTTTGTAAAACCATCTATTGAAAAAGATTAAATAAACTATTGGTGTGCTAAACTTAATTGGACTAATTACTATCTGAAAAGAGGTCTCCTGACAGCCTCAGAAGTGAGATTAAAATCTACGCGTACAAACGTAAAGTCGCATTTGTGAAAATACAAAATTCCAAAGTTGAGACTCCGCTGGCAGAGTTCTTGGAAATCGGGGCTCCGCGGAACATTCGTTGTGAAATTATTCGCCGTTAATTTAAAATTGTCTCGTTGCTTCTCACAAGTTCAGAGAGAGTTCGTTATCTCTCATCTTCTTTCGTTTCGTCGCTCTTCATTCAGCAGAATAAGCTGAACAACACTCGCTAAAAATTGAAGTGTGGTTATCCCACTCACGCATGCACACATATCGTTAACGAAAAAGAATACAACGATCGTTTATCACATTGTCGCCACATATTCGTAAATCGTCGCTTATACAACAACACGGAGAACAATGCAAAATTTTCTCACTTACGTTTCACACAGCTATACGCTCGCATAATATTTTTTTTTTACGTTCTACGAGTTCCATTGATTCGCCTATATCATTGGAATGTGTTGTGCCGTAGTCACAACATAAACGAATATAACGAAAATTAACCGTGTGTTTGTTTTGCTACGCCCGTTTATTATTCAGCACGCAAGCGTACTTTGCTTGCTGATATAGTAAAACTTCAACTCGTTGAACATCGGTAGCAAAACAAAACGTGATAATGGAAAATTTGCGCAATAAAAACGTCGTTGATCTAAAGAAAATGTGTAGAGATGCAGGACTCGCCTGTAGTGGTAACAAAAATACGCTCATAAATCGTCTAGAGAGGTATAAACATAACGAGGAGCATTACGAAAGTGCTAGTTCGGTATTGTTAGAACGAGTTGCTGAGTTAGAGAAAACAATTCGCGAAATAGGACTGCGGCAAAATGTTGCTGCAACATCTGCAGACTTTGTACCACAACGTATTTCGTCACCATTGGATACAAATACACTTCTCACATCCTCGAACGTACACACCGTGCAATCAGTAGTACCCCCATTGCAGGTACCAACCACGCAAATGCAATTTCCAGTACCTCTGTTGCCGGTACCGACCTCACAAACGCAAATACCGGTATCCTCGTTGCAGATACCGGTCACGCAAACGTATGAGCAAGTAGCTTATTCAATACCTGAGCATACCCCTAGGTACACGCATGTTCCTGTTTATCCAACTTGTCCCGTAATATCTGATCCATCGTATGCGCCAATCCACCACCAGCAAAATTGGCAACCGCGTCCAATGTTTAATGTGCGCGAAATAATTGATCTATTGCCATCGTTTAATCCAATTTCAAAGATGTCATTAAATGCTATACAGTATATTCAACGCGTCGAAATGCTACGTAATGCATACAGTATCGATGACAACGTTCTACTTTTTTCTGTGCAACAGAAAATGCAAGGACCAGCCAAGCAGTGGGTCGATTCCTTGCCTGTTGAATACACGACCTGGACCGAGTTTTCAAACCGATTTATTGAAGATTTTCCAACGTTACACAGTGTCGCCGATGTCCATATTAAAATGTCGCAAATGAAAAGAGGGGAAAACGAATCTCCTCAAGAATTTTATTATCGCATGGTAGCTTACGGCAATAAATGTGGTATTTTTGAAAACGATATTGTTGTTCACATCATCAACGGTATTAATGATAGTGATTTGAAAAGAAAAATTTCGAACAGTTATACACGGTGTATTGATTTGTTGCGTGATATAAATAACTATTCCATTTATAACGACGGAAAAATAAACACGTATTATAAACCAAAGCCAATACAATCCATAAATCCTGCGTTCGGTACGCGTAACACAATTCCTAAATCGAATGAGAATATAAAGTGTTACAACTGTTCAAAAACGGGACATTATTCCATTAAGTGCCCGGAGCCACGGAAAAAAAAATTCGTTGTGCAAAATGTCAATGCACTAACCATACAACCGAAAAGTGTTCCGAAAAATCAAACTCTGTGAGGACAATCGAGCCAGTGAAAAAGAAATCTCTGACGGTATTTTAAAGCAAATATAAAAAAAAAACGCATACGCATACGCATATACAACAAAAACGCAAAAGAAAAAAAAAAAAAATGAATCAACAAAACGTCAAAATGTGTACTAATACGTTTACCTGTGCACAATCGGTTTCGCGATGATTTAATAATCAAATGTGTGTGGAAATTAATAAACGGAAAATGTGCTAAACGTTAATTTGTGCATTTTCAAACGAAATTAATTCTGCCATATAACGAAAAGAACACACGGTTCTTAGTAAAACGCATTCACGTACATACGTGTGAAATACTGCAAAACGTTAACCTGCAGATTTCATAAAAGACTACCTAGGTCCATTCATTCGTATATCTTATAGTTAAAGCGGTGCGCGACCCGCGGACGAATCACGTAATAAATACCTTAAACGAGATAACTATCTATTTTGGGTTATAACCCAAACGAACTCATTTTTGACGAACTAGTTCCCGAAAACTACGATGGCGCCGAAATCGAGGACGATTTCCTGTCAGGAAAGGCCGACTGTCAACAATCTGGCAACCTATGTCCTAAATAGTAACAGCCAAGGGGTGGCATCTACACAAGAAGAGTCGTCGAGTGGTGTCGGCTGCGGACACACGTTGCGCTGTTCGCTACTTTGTATTTATTATTTCTATATCCTTTAAAAAAACTTTGTAAAACCATCTATTGAAAAAGATTAAATAAACTATTGGTGTGCTAAACTTAATTGGACTAATTACTATCTGAAAAGAGGTCTCCTGACAGAAGTAAGTAGGGTTGTAATCCGATTCTCCATATTTTTTTATGTATCACTTTTAGTAGTTTTTAAGGATCCCAGTTTTTGGGGAAGGAACAGGATTATAATCCGATTTCGCCTATTTTCTCACTATCGTTGAAAGAGTTAAAAATATTTGTCCTGTATAAATTTGGTTGATATAGCTTCCCCGATTTAGAAGATATATACATTAAACTTATTAGGGAGCGGCGACTTTAAGATGTTAAGGTTTTCAAACCACAGGTGTCCCTCCATAGTGTGATTTGTTATGCCAAATTTCTGTTCTTTATCTTTATTTAGTGCTTAGTTATGGCTGTGGGTGTGGCAGTGGTCTGATTACGCCCATCCATAATTACGAATTTCTTATGGTACCACTGATCATGCCTATCAAGTTTCGTTAAGATACCTTTATTTCTACTCAAGTTACAGCTTGCACGGACGGACGGCCAGACAGTCACCGGGTTTCAACTCGTACAGCGGCTACGCTGGCTAGTCATGTGGTCCATATGGATGAAAACACTCCAGCTCTTAAAGTATTCGACGCAGTACACACTAGGGGAAGCAGTGGAAGAGGAAGCCGCGAAAAGAAGAAACGACTGGCGCGCTGTTGTTAACTCGGCTATAACCGTGCAAGTAAAAAAGAATAAATCTATCTCTCTACCTCTTGTTTTAGGTGATACATACAACCGTTATGTAAACGAAACTATTATACTTGTACATGTTGGTATAAAAACAAAAAGAAACGTTAACTTCGGTTGCACCGAAGTTGTAATACCCTTCACAAATACAAAAGCATACTTACAAGAACTTGATTTTTAACGACCAGTAGCTATATGCTATAGTAATCTGATCCAAATAATTCTTTCGGAAATTAGATTATTGCTTTAGACAATAATCCATGCCAAATTTCTTGAAGATATCTCTTCAAATGAACTAGTTTTCCATAGAAATATTTGATGTTGAGCCTTTAGTCTGCATGGGAGCTAAATGTTACAGTGGTCCGACATTGTCAAATGAGGAGAAAAGTACGTGCCCAAAATGTCAGACCTACATATATTTCTAAAACTAAGAGATTCGTTTGCATATCCGACGTTTATTTCTTACAAAGATCGAGAAAACTTAATTGCTGTTCCATTATCTATAGAAGATACTAGAGATGAAGACTTTGGATGGATGTTGTTGTTTTCATCATGCCATATTTGTACAAAGTCTGTTACTTTTACAAGTTTATGTGTTTGTGATTGTGAATGTGGTCATGGGTACACATAAGTGTACATATGTATGTACATACATAATGTATATACCTCATATACGCCCAGCAGGTATCATGCCACTGAACATAATGGCCATGAAAATCAAAAGAGTTTATATTGAGACAGATTGAAATAGTTTATAAACCCAAATTTCTGAAAAACTACAAACTGTAGTGCTACACATGTTGCGGTTAAAGCAGGTGTGAAAAGGCGAAAGATGGACGATTTGAGACGATAGATAAATTCACTTTAAAAATATATGCAAAAATATTTAATAAAAGAAATATCTTTGTCATCTTGTAAACATTTACTCCAATGGCGTGACATAAGCTATCGCATCTATTTCCTGGAACATATTATCTCCATTAAACGTTCGTTGTATTTGCGCAACTGCTTCCAAATCCCTAGGGCGCGAAATGACTAAAGTTCATATGTTAACGTCAGGCATGAAGCGCGCACAACTTTGTATCTAACTTTGTAACATACATACATATACACGGCGCGATTGTAAGCGTATTTATTTTGCTAGCTACATCCTATTCATAAGTTACAGCGTGTGCGGAAGACTGTGCCTTTAAATCTCACACAGGGATTTCAAGTCTATTTGTTCGCTGTCCATTTATTCCACATTTTTCACCTCGTATTTACCGTTGCTCCGTGCTCGTTTCTTTGGTCGGTCGATGTAATTTGGTAAATACTCAATTGTATGGGCATACAGGCATGTATATAACGGTACCTCTGGTTTCTTGTCTTCTTCTTCATTTAGTTACCGATGTGTCGCCCTTTCGTAGTGACAATGTAGTTGTTGTTGTTCTGTCTTGATCACATTTTAACAATTCGACATAAGCTTTGTTAGAAAAACGAAAATCATTATAGTAGTACATACATATGCAGACTCAATGTTATTTATTTTTGCCAATACTACATATGTACATATTATACAATTAACATGCCACATAATAATAAGATATTTCCTGAGATTCATTAAGATACCTCACATTCCATCACCAATCATATGGATCAAAGTCACCCTCTAATTTTCATTGGAAGTTTCAAAATTGTTAAATTGGGTAAGTGGCACTGTTCTATACCTTAGATTAGTGCTTAGTTATGGCATTTCAAACGTATTCGATTAATGGCATTTTGTGAGAGCGGCAATGGTTCCATCTAAGAACCAAGAAACATGTGTACTAAGTTTCATCAAAATGTCTTAATTTTTACTCAAGTTACATCCTGATCATATATATATATATATGTATATACACTCAGTCCTTTTTTTACGCGACCTCTTTTTACGCTATTTCACTTTAACGCGGTTATTTTTGCAGCGCAAATTCCTTTTTTTACGCGAATTTCTCACTTTAACGCGATTGCTTTTTTTCGTTTTTTGCTTGGTCTTAAACTTGCAGCAGAATTGGAAAATTATTTTGTAGCAAATGATACATATGTACTGATGCCGAACGTGCACGAATTTTTCAAAAAGAATTGAGTGTCTGCATGTTAAGATATAAAGAACTACATCGGAATTTATTGGGTCCAAAAAGAAGCATTCAAACAAAATTAACTGAATTTATGGTGCAAACTCAGTCGGAGACGCTAAGTCAATCAGAACATCATTCCATAGTTCTTACTATTGATTCTGATACAAATTCTAATGATATCAGTGCCGGCCATCAAAATAAGCGGATAAAAATAATTTAAACTACGGACAATGACTGTGATTAAACAGCATTCAACGGTTTTTTCAATAAATCTACCTATTTTCCATTTTCTTCTCTTTTATATACATATGGTTTTTGTTTTTTATTTTTTATTTTGTTATGAATGAATAAATCATAAGTCTGAAATTTGAAACTTATTGTATTGTTTTTGAATATTTTTTTGCGCGAATATTTTGTTATACGCGATATTTTATATATTCGGATCCAATTTGTCAGTTAATATTGGAAAAGTAACCATTTTAACGCGATTTTTTTTTACGCGATTAGTGGCAGAACCGAAAATCGCGTAAAAAAAGGACTGAGTGTATATATATGTATATATACAAGTATATATATATTAAACTTTATCTATCTCGCTTAGTTTTCGGTGATACGACGATTTAGCAACATGTTAGTGAGTGATGGTTTGAGAGCCGGTGTGAACGAGTTGTTAGAAAGAAAGATCTCATGATGATCCTTGGAGGCGGCTCCGCTTCAAGTACACGACGGCAAGTCGCAGAAATTGCTTGTGGAGGAGCTCGTTAATCGTCCGTAGTGCAGTATTCTGACACGTCTGAAACTTCTTCGTCTGCGTTTTACTAGCCAGCTACTTGAGGCTTTTGTTGCGGCTCTGTACTTTGGTAGTTATCGTGGTCATATGAGGATGAAGAAGAACAGGGCATCGAATGTTACACCTAAAATCTTATGATTACACTAGTTTACAGTACATTTGTTGCCGAAGAAATTTTAGCTGTTGCTGACTACATATAATATGCTATTTCCAAAAATATAATTTAAATATTTTTATCAGCTCTAGTTTCAGAGTTTCAGCTATGTAGGTATTACACAGAAAAAAACATGTATTTGTTAAGAGAAATAATTAATCATTAAGTACTAAAAAACTTCGTTTGAAAGCTCTTCTCCGTTGTCTAGGCTTTGGAAAATGACGTAATAGAGACCAACAATAGTCAGACTCATAATTGTATCCCAGAAACCTTGATAGCGCTCTTCCATGACGCGTAAGTCTTGATGCATACGCTCTCCCTGCTCTTCGCTCATATCTCCTAAATTTTCCGGAAACCTCTTTAGGTAACTATGGTGGAAGTGGAGTTTTATTCTCATATTGCACCCCATATTTTTAATTATAGCAGAAGGTCTTTTACAAGTTCAATATAATTTTTGGTTTTTTTATTTCTGAGAAAATTCTGCATCACAGATACGAGTGCTGTCCATGCCTTTAGTTCTGACTCAGCCATAGAATTTCAGAATTGAGTATCTTTCGTAAGGTGTCTAATTTGGGGTCCATCAAAAATTCCGGCTTTAAACTTTTCTATAGTGAGCTGAGGAAATTTTTGGCAAATGTAAGAAAAGCAGTTACCATCATTATCTACCATCATAATCTAGTAATTTTACAATCTGTTTCATGATTTTGTTACGAGCTACTAATGAATTGTGGACTATATCGTGCTTTCCAGGCTCCATTTTTTCTCTCAAGGGCCAGTTTTTTCTTACCCAATGCTCTTGGTTAGCTTTACTATCCCAAAGGTATAACCACTTTGTTGACCGAGAAGAATGTTGACCATTTTTAAATCGACACATATTTGCCACTCAAGGTCATTGTATTTTATTTTGTTCAAGACTAGCGAAATGTTACAATATTCCTCCTTTATCTTTGTACTGTGGGCAATAGGTACCCCAGCGTATTTATTTCCATTATGTAATAGAATACATTTAAGGCTACGTTTTGAGCTGTCAATGTGTAAACGCCAGTCGTTTGGTTCGAATCGCTTCAAGCCCATTTTTATTAACAAGTTTTTGATATCTGAACAAAAGGTAATGCCGTTTTCTTCGGAAAAATAACGCCGTAATTCTGCATCTCTTTCACGATAAAAACTTATTTTAGTATCGGAGGATAGCAAGTTTTTTTCTTTTAGTCTTGATGCTAACAATTCTGAAGCTTGTTTAGAAAGATTTAAATCTCTTACAAGATCATTCAACTCATTTTGGGAAAAGCGTTTTGGCTCATTAGACATACCTTCAAAATCAGCATCATTTTGTGATGAGCTTGGTCCTTCAATGTCTTGCTCTAATGCAGTGTTTCCCTAAGTGGGCGATAACGCCCCCTTGTGGGCGCTGCAGGTATCAAGGGGGGCGGTAAGAGACCCAGAATGAAAATGGGGGCGTTGTGTAGAGGCCTGGGGGGTTATTTGTAATTTTATTTAGCTGGATGCCTCTTAGACAACGACTACATGAGCTCTCGACTCTCAACAACAACTTGTGAACGTCAACTAATATGAATTAGAAGATTGCTCAAACTCGGTTCTATATTTCTCTCCGCGTAGTTCATATACATATCTGTCCTATTTTATTGCATATAGAAAAAATGAAAATCATGTCAATTGGTCGCTCAGTTTCATAACGGGGCATCTCGACAGGATAGAATTTATAGAATACTAACTGTCAAACGTATTGCTATTGCCATTGCCAAATCTGTATGTGGGCATTAGCTATCATAATATAATCATTTGCGCAAAGGTGTAGGGAAGGTATGTTCGAGCTGATGTAGCGAATGCTTTGAGCTCTTGAATAATTTATTTTATCACTGATGTAACGCACGTTTTGACCTTTTGAACTCCTTAAATCTTTTATGTGGAAAATAAAAAAAGGATCTTTATCCTTTCTTACAAATGTATTTCTGGGAAAAATAAGATAATACGAAAAGGAGAAAGATCCTTTTTTTTTCAAATGTATTTCTAGGAAAAATAAGAATTCATATGTTTGGACTACTTTATAATAATTGTGCTTAAGCATTCCTATATAAGCAATGTAATATTTATTTTATATTCATTTGCCTCCTTTACACTACTCGCGAAGTTAAACGTATTTCTCAAAGCAAAACAATGTCGGAAGTAAAAAGAAGAGACGGCAATACTGTGCGGAATACATTAAATTCGGATTCATTGAAAATCCCACAAACCCATCCTCGCCTTTGTGTCTTCTATGTCTAAAAACATTTTCGAATGAAGCAATGAAGCCTTCAAGACTGCAAGATCTTCTTCTTCTTCTTAATTGGCGTAGACACCGCTTACGCGATTATAGCCGAGTTAACAACAGCGCGCCAGTCATATCTTCTTTTCGCTACGTGGCGCCAATTAGATATTCCAAGCGAAGCCTCCAACGGAGTGGAGGTCTTCCTCTTCCTCTGCTTCCCTCGGCGGGTACTGCGTCGAATGCTTTCAGAGCTGGAGTGTTTTCATCCATCCGGACAGCATGACCTAGCCAGCGTAGCCGCTGTCTTTTAATTCGCTGAACTATGTCAATGTCGTCATATATTTCATACAGCTCATCGTTCCATCCAATGTGACATTCGCCGTGGCCAACGTGCAAAGGGCCGTACATCTTTCGCAGAACTTTTCTCTCGAAAACTCGCAACGTCAACTCATCAGCAGTAGTGACTTATAGAGTTTAGCTTTTGTTCGTCGAGAGAGGACTTTACTTCTCAATTGCCTACTCAGTCCAAAGTAGCGTCTGTTGACAATAGTTATTATGCGTTGGATTTCCAGGCTGACATTGTTGGTGCTGTTAATGCTGGTTTCTAAATAGACGAAATTATCTACAACTTAAAAGTTATGACTGTCAACAGTGACGTGAGAGCCAAGTCGCGAGTGCGACGACTGTTTGTTTGATGACAGGAGATATTTCGTTTTGCCCTCGTTCACTGTCAGACCCATTTTCTGTGCTTCCTTGTCCAGCCTGGAGAAAGCAGAACTAACGGCGCGGGTGTCGGAAGACTGCAAGATCATTTGAATAAAATGCATCCAGATAAGAGAGACAAGAATGTAGCATATTTTCAAGACCTAGAGAAGAAGCATAATACTCTGCCAAGTGTAGCAAAACTATTTTCGGCGGCTGCTAAGCAAGATGACGACTTACTTCGAGCTTCGTACAATATCTCTTTGTTAATTGCTCAAAAAGGCAAACCACATAACATCGGAGAAGAGTTAATATTGCCAGCAATAAATGAAGTAATAACTACCGTGCTTCATAAACCGGCCGCAGATATTATCCGAAAAATTCCTTTGAGTAATAATTCTGGGCAAAGACGAATTGATGAAATGGCTGAAAAGATTGAAGAATCATTGTACGATCACCTGAGGTCAAGTCAATTTTCAATTCAGCTGGAAGAGTCCACTTTACTATGAAGCATTTTTGTTGTCTTACGTGAGCTTTATTAAAGATGAGAAAATATGTGAAGAACTATTATTTGATCGAAATTTAGAGACCGATACAAAAGGCGAAACCATATTCAAGATATATTGGAAAAGTTTTGCGATGAGAAAGAAATTCCTTTGAAAAATATTATTTCAGTTGCTACGGATGGCGCTCCGGCTATGACAGGGTGCCATAAAGGCTTCATAGCGTACTTTAAAAATAAAATTCCAGATGTCCTTGGTGTACATTGCGTTATTCATAGACAACATTTAGTTGCTAGAAACTTGTGAAAACTATTTCAATCACTGCAATATGTCATAAAGCATCAATAAAATCCGCAACAGCTCTTTGAATGATAGATTATTTCATCAGCTTTGTGTTACTAATGACGAGGATTTCAATCGTTTGTTGTTTCATACTGAAGTTCATTGGCTATCAAGAGGCAATTGTCTGACTCGATTCTACAACCTGTTTGACTCTGTTATAGAGTTCTTGGAAACTAAAAATACAGAATTTCAAGACAAGCTCATAACATCAAAGAATGATATAGCTTACATGACAGACCTTATAAATTGTTCAACGACATGAATCTCCAACTGCAAGGCGATAAACTAAATTTAATTAAAACAAAAAACGTCGTTGCTGCTTTAGCAGCCAAACTGCTTCTACACAAAAAGAATCTGGGCAGACGTGAGTTTCGCAATTTTCCGAATTTATCAATATCATGCAGTAACGACGAATTGTTTGCCTACTGCCAACATTTGGAAAACCTCCACATTGACTTCACGGAACGATACCAGGACATTTTGAACTTGGAAATACCAGACTGGGTGTTGGATCCGTTTTCAAATGTCAACACAGCAATGTCACCTCAGCTGGAAGAAGAACTTATAGAATTGACAACAAACGAGGAAATAAAAATCAAGTTCAAAAATGGTTACCAAGAATTTTGGCTACAAAAACCGATCTCGCAATTGTACCCTGGATTGTGATCAATCGTTCAACGATTCTTGATAGCATTCCCATTGTCATATTTGTGTGAACGTGGATTTAGTGCTGTGACAACACTGCTTACTAAAAATAGAATCGTTTGCTGATATTAACAAAAGTATTAAACAGCATCAGATTCATCCTTCGCATTAGTTTTTATTTATTTATTTATAATAGTTCATATAACAAAAAGAGTTTTATTATATAAATACATAAACGCAGCACTGGATACGAGGCCTTCAGCCGTCTTGTAATTATAACTAGGTGAAAAATTCTATTTGCTAAGGGTTAGTAAAGATGTAGTTTTTATATATGGATCAATTATTTTAGTTATATTTTTAATAAAATATTCTCTGCTTTAATACTATGAAGTTGTATTTCAATAATCATTCTTATTAAGAGGTGGAGCCCGTAAGAGTTAACTTGAGACCTAAGCGCCGTTGTATGTTACCTACTGCGCTTAGGTTTCAAGTTGGTGGTTATAGTAAAAGTTTCGTTTAGAATTCTCCGTTAATATACATATATAGGTCACAATAATTAATTTGAAGTTATAGTGGTTTTTAAATAGGTGAAAAAATGGGGGCGCTAAAAAAATATTTATTCTCAAAGTGGGCGGTAGACAAAATAAGTTTGGGAACCACTGCTCTAATGGTTCAGATATATTTTTAGGCTCTGAAGAGTTAGGTGAACGCTGCACTGGACGTTGAACACAACTAGTACTTGGGTACTGTCATTTAGCTCGATCTTTAGTGTTTAAACCGTTTATGTTTACACTGATCGGGTTATTTAAACAACGTCTTCCTGAACTACTCATGACGCAAAAACTTGAGAAACTAATCTTAACACAGTAAAATGCGCCTGTTTTCGATTAATATATATGTATGCTTAAATGATAAAAATCAAAAACAAAGCAACTCGAGCTGCTCAAAAATTTTTGAGGGTAGATTTGACAAAAACAAGTAATAAGTGAACAATATCAATCGCATAATTCGCGGCAACAGACAAAAAGTTCAACACTGTAAACTAGTGTTATTGATTAGTCGATTTTAACGCTATCGACTGTAATGTTTAGATCCAGTCTGTACGTCTTAGTCCAGCAGGTGAATATGGCGCTGTGGAGTTAGTGGGGGAGAGTGTGAAGCTCCTTGCAGAAAACAAGCGAGAAAGGCCGAAAATTTAGACATGCCATCGATTCCATTGACCAACGTTAATATCGTACAATCAACAACGTACGAGGTGATGGAAATTCCTCTGGTGTTTGAGGGAGTGTCGTGCGGTGATGGGTGAAGGCCTCAAATGTCTTCACCAATGGGAAAGGACAGTTAACGGAGGACTATCACTTTTGGCGGTTTCCCAGGCTTCGGCAGTTGGACCACTATTCCGACTGCACACGATAGGTATTTGAAAAGTGGTCAGCGACAGGTGAAGTACCTTGGTTAGGAGGCGTAGCGTAGATGTTTTATCATCAGGATGTTTATTTTATCTGGGACAATGTTGAACACTCCGAACCTCCTATCGCTCAGCTCCTTGACATTTTGCGTAGCCTTCGAGTACTCGTAACACATTGTTTAGCCTTGTCTGTGGAATTGTACGTTGTGAACTGCCGCGTACTTTTTCGAGTGTGAGGAGGTATGGCCATCGAATTGAATTCTAATCTGATCGTCATGTCTCTTCGGATTCGACAGCGCTTGACAGCAGTTCAAAGCTGATTCATACCGGTGGAGACGTTACAAGACAGAGTTAACTATGAGAAGTAGTTCGTGGCCATATTATAGCGTTTACCCGATTAGAGAGCGTCCGAATTATCGAGATTGTACTGCATCTACAATGTATAGAATTTAATTTCAAGAAGTTACTTCTTATAGTAGAGGAACAATGACAGTCATCATTGTATACACTGGTCACCATAAACATTTGTTACTAAAATGAAATCCTCACAATTTTACTTACATTTTCTATTGGGACAACCCTTTCAAATTCTCCGCATTTTATATTCCTTCAACAGGTAGATATAAGGCTGCCTGTATATATAATCAGGTTGATGAGGTGAATTGAAATCTGAGTGACTGTCTGTCTGTCCGTCCGTTCGTTGGGCGAATCGAATCATTGCCGCGCACACAAAACGCCATTAAGGGAATACCAATAAAGTGCCATAACTTAACACTAATTTAAGTTACAGAATTGTAATTTGGCACCCTTGCCCTCTAAGAGGTTTAATGTACATATCTCTTAAACCGTTCAAGCCAAAATAAGCTACATATTATACTCTTGCAACCAGTTGCTACAGAGTATTATAGTTTTGTTCACCTAATGGTTGTACGTATCACCTAAAACTAATCGAGATAGATATAGGGTTATATCCGTATATATATAAATGATCGGGGTGAGGAGAAAAGTTGAAATCCGGTTAACTGTCTGTCTGTCCGCCTGTCCGTCCTTCCGTCCGTGCCGCGCCCACAAATCACCATTAATCGAAAACATATAAAGCGACATAACAAAGCACTAAATTAAGATATAAAACTGTAATTGGGCACAGGGGATCGCAGTAGCAAGGGGCACCTGTGGATAAAAAATTTTTAAAAGTGGGCATGGCCCGCCCTCTAATAAGTTAAATGTATATATCTCGTAAACCACTAAAGCTACAATAATCAGCACGAATACACGCTAGTGTGAAAACGGTTGAAATCGGATGAAAACCCCGCTCTCTTCTCATATAACGCTGCTGTTCAAAACTACTAAAAGCGCGATAAATGTATACCTAAATGCGCCAGAGGCGTAAAAATTTGCCGCCGGGATGGTATGGCAATACTTTATAGGGACCGTGGTAAAAATTGAACGATTGACGTGGCGCCGACCACTTCTTGGTGAAATCCCATATCTCGAGACCCGAATTACCGATTTCGTAAAAGCATGGCATTATTTTTATATTCCTATATCACGCTGTGAAAATGAGTGAAATCGGACAATAACCACGCCTACTTCCCATATAGCGCAGTTTTAAATTCCACTTGATTCTTTAACTTTCCTATACAGAAATCAAAAATTAATATAATGGGATTAAACTTTGCACGAATAATGCCCTTAATGTATGCCACTTTATGATAAAAAATTGTTTAAATCTAACCTAAACTGTTACTTAGGGTAAGTACCGAATATGTGGAATCCAGTACGTATAGTTGACTTTTGGTCAATGGGTGGTGGTGAGATATGCAATAGAAATTCAGATAGAATCCTTTTCCTGCAGTAGTAATTCTGTGTATCCAAAATGGGTGGAATCGGGTCTATACTTCTCTGAACCCCCATATACTTAATATAAAAATTTTCGAACTTGCTGGTCACTTTGTACCGCATACATATATCGGCCAATATGTGAGTTAGCTCATTGAAAACGCTCACAAATGACTATTACCAGGATTTTTGAACATCCGGCAGATCATGTATAGTATAATGAGTACATATCATGATTTTAGTTTTTCTAACAAATTTTATGCCGAATTTGTCGGCCAGTGTATAAGTTATATATGGAGTATGTATGTATATATAAAATTGCATAGATTCGGATCCTATTATATACATATGCCCCTGGCTTTCATTCCAGCAAGTTGCAAGGGTATAAAGTGTTCGGTTGCACCCGAACAAATAAATGCAATCAGCCCGTCCTTTTCTCCGCCCCCAAAACACTTCATATAATATAATGATTTCTGTTTTTCGACCTGACTTTGAACTTCCCAGGTAGGTCAAAAAAGCAAGTTTTCTTACTAATTATGTGGTTTAGGACTGTATTGGAATGACCATGGTTTAAACCTCGTATCCCTAATATAATTAATTACGATACTCTGGTTGACGGAGGATGGAGTCATGCGTAGAAGTTCGCGCAAGTGAGGAAAGTTCTCTGATCGCCATTCACTTGGGAGTGGCCAGAAACGATTCTTTTACATATGTCTCAAGCAGCTCACGACTTCCGGTCTTTCACCAAGTATCCTCTGGGTAGCCTAAGAACATCCGTTTCAAGGCGAGCTAAAGTGAGAAAGCGAAACATCCCCTTCGCAGGGTTGTGCGCTGGGTTTAGGACCCGCCACGTAAGAAACGCATCCAATGAAAAATAACAATCAGCCTCGGATAAGAGACCTTCCTTTTGATGACTATGATTTGAGGGCAAGCACCTGGAATGTCCGGGCCCTTAATTGGGAAGGTGCCGCTGGCCAGCTGGTTGATGTCCTCGTGATAAAGGCTGACATCAACGCAGTCCAAAATATGCTAAGGGCGGGAAAGGACAGAGACGAGTAAGTCCTTGTGGTATTTACTACAGTAGCTATATAAAGGACCGAAAATTTGGTGTGGGATTTGTGGTGGGAGAGACTCCGTCGCCGAGTATTGTCATTCACCAAGGTGGATGAACGTCTAGCCACAATCCGCATCAAAGCGACGTTCTTTAACATATCGCTGATTTGCGCACACGCCCCGACGGTAGAGAAGGACGATGTGACCAAAGATGCCTTTTATGAGCGCTTGGAGCGCACTTCTGAGAGCTACCCTCGCCACGATGTCCAAATCGCGCTTGGCGACTTTAATGCCAGGGTGGACAAAGAACGTATCTTTGGCACTACGGTCAGTAAATTCAGCCTCCACGGCGAAACATCCCCTAATGGGTGGAGGCTGATCGACTTCGCCGGGGTCCGAAATATGGTTATATGTATTACTAGATTCCAGCACAAGAAAATACATCAAGCTACCTGGCTGTCTCCGGATCGAAAAGCCACCAACCAGATCAATCATGTTGTGATAGACGGAAGACACATCTCCAGTGTTCTAGACGTGCGTACGCTCCGAGGTCCTATCATCGACTCGGACCACTATCTTGTTGCAGCCAAGATTCGCACAAGCCTCTGTGCAACAAAAAACGCACGCCAACAAACACAAGGCAGGTACGAGGTCAAGAAGCTGCAATCACAACAGATAGCCGAACGATTTTCTACTCGACTTGCACTCCTGCTCTCTGAAAGCACTCGTCAACAACTCGGTATATGGGAACTGTGAGACGGCATTTCAAACTCCTTACGTACAGCTGCAAACGAAACCATTGGTTTTCGGAAAATACAAAAGAACAGCTGGTACGACGAGGAGTGACGTGTCGCAGCGGAAAGAAAACAGACTGCCTACCTCGCAACGTTACGATCGACCACAACACTCGCGGGATGGGATAGATACCGAGAGTTCGAAGAGGGAAGCGAGACGAATCTGCAGACAAAAAAAGAAAGAGGCCGAAATGCGTGAGTATGAAGAGTTCGACGAGCTGTCCGACAGGGATAATACTCGAATATTCTACGAAAAAATGCGGCGGCTAAAAGAAGGTTTCAAGGCCGGAACTTACCCTTGTAGAACCCCCAGAGGTGATCTAGTGACCTATGCTCAGAGCATACTTAGATTATGGAGGGAACACTTCTCCAGCCTGCTGAATGGTAGTGAAAGTAGATATAACGCCAGGAGAAGTAACATAAGGTTTGTTAGATAAACGAAAATCATTATACAAGTATGGTACATATAAAATATATTAGAGTTGGGGGTAGTATCGACCCGATTTTATCTATTTTTCTCAATGTTACATACAAAAAAACCAATCATATATAGTAAAGTCAGCCGGATGATCGAAAATCCTAATATTAGTTATGTATCTAGGGGCTATGTCAAGTTTTTGCCCAATTCAATCAATTTTTGGCAAAAAGATACACTGTTATGAATAAAACAGGCTCTGTTATTTTCGTTCAGATAACTCAAATATTGGCCGATATATAGTATCTAGGATAAAGTCACACGGGAGTTCGAAAATGTTTATATTAGGCATATGGGGGCTATGAGAAGTATTGGTCTGATTTTATTCGTTTTTGACATAAAGAGAGACCCTACAGCGCGTGTTGAGAGCAAGCTGCAGTCGCATCGAGTTTTTGGTCTCTTGAAGATTTTTTATCAAATACATAGGAAGTTTCTGAAGAAAATGACTTTGCACAGTATATTAAATGACTATATAATATATTAGGTGCTAAATAAGTAGAGACTTAGAATGCTTTCTCTGGACCCGGGGCAAAATAAAATTGCAGAGCGCCTTTAAAAAACCAATGAAAATTTTAATGATACATCTGTTTCTCATAATAGGTACTCAAATTTGATTATATTATTTTTCATTCTAAATTACATTCGAGTAAATCTTGAAAGTCTGATGAGTTTTAGAAGAAAATATGTAGGATAGTATTTGTGTAAAATTTGAAGTAGGACAATTGTCTTTTAATCTTTTAGAGCCTTTGATAAGGGAGCTCGAGGAAAATTGCTTTGCTTGCATTTGTAAACAAACAAGCGCGTACTCAAGAGGACAAAGCACTGATTGTAAATCGAAAAAAAGCTATACAGTAGAATTTCAAACAGCGTTGTGGGCTCATTGTTGATTCTCCGAAAGTTGGAGGATGCGGAAATAGCAATGATGGAAATACAATAGTCAAGAGTCAGCCAAAATTTTGGGTTTGAGCGTAACGCTCCTCAATCGTGCTCATGTCATATAACAAGTTTTGTCATGCGGTTTTGCAGTTTGTTCAAAGAATATTGCTTTGATATCGCAAAAATGTTAGTTGAAAAATATCCGTGGTACTGCATGCCATCGATTCATGTAGTACTAATTCACGGGTACCTTATCATTGAATGGGCACCATTGCCGATTGGTCAACTCTCTGAGGAAGTTCAGGAATCGCGCAATAAGGATATCAAAAGATTTCAACAAAATTTTTCGCGGAAATATTCAAGAGAAAATGCCATGACAGATCTTATTCATTGGTTGCTCGTGTCCTCAGACCCACTTATTTCTAGTTTGAGATTAGATACACCGAAAAAAAGTAGCACATTGTCATCAGAGGCAATTAAACTAATTTATTATACGACGGGTTTGAGTGCAGAGTCGATATCACATACCTAAGTAGTGAGCTTAAATGCAGATGGCGATTTTGCATCTGATAGTGATTATGATTATGCTTTTTTAATATTCTATAAGATCATTATTTGTTAAATATTACCAAATACATTGTAATAACGGTAACTTAAAACTTACATATTATTTTGTAAAATAAAAACATGAATTACATTATTTTTTTTTCACTTCCTGTTACCCCTTACTCATGCAAATAAATTAAGCTTTTACTAAAAAGCTCCTTTTATATCGAAGCAAGATGTAATAGAAATTCCGTGTGTTTTGTTTTATATTTTGAGAAGATATTATTTTCTTCAAAAAACCTTAGAAAACCACGTACGCGATGTTTGGCTTTAATTGGAACACGTACCTCAAATTTAAAGAGTACACGTCCGCCAAAAAACTATTATAAACGAAATTTCGATGCGATCGGAGGACTTTTCGGGTTTTTGCTAGCTTTTTTGGAATATCGGCCACTGTGCAGCCGAAAATCGAATGCAACCCATAACCCCTTTCCTCGGTCGAGATAATATCACATATCACATACATACATATATTTTATTTAAAAATATTTTTAATATAATTTTAGCTGACGTGTACTAAAATATAGCAATAAAACTCAATCTAAGTTTATTGCCTTCAGTATAAGTCAAGAAGATACCAAATTTAATCGAATATAAAGTTTTGCCAGCACCTGAAATAATTTCACCGGTTTTGATTCCTGCAAGTTGCAAGAGTATAAAATATTCTGTTACAGCCGAATATAGCTATTCTTTACTTGTTTATTAATGTTTTACAGTTCTATGTATTTGAATTATATCTTTCATTTATTTCCAGTTCTTTATGTTACTGCCTGCAGTCTTTCAGTTACTCAATCACGCTCCTAATAGTTACTTCCGCTATCCTTTGCTTAGTAAATTTCTTTATATGCCTTGGATGGCTACGACGTTGCTTTTCCTCGTTTTATTGGGATTTTTAGCTCAATGTTAGCTGATTAATGGACACAAACATTTATCGAACAAACATTCCATTTCGTTGCGAATCATGTGAAATTGATTAAAATGACCCAAAAAGGATACATGCGGACCATTCACAGCAAGTTTATTCATTGAGGCATTCAACCATGCCAGAAAACTTTTATTACTTATATGATTTCTCAACTTTATTGCTATATTTGCCTTGCCGCACCATGTAGTATCAATGTGGTCATCTCAGTTTTCTCTTTTTATTTGTCTACATTTCGTTTTTGCTAAATTGATTTTGGTTGTGTTCTAGTGATAGCTATTCATTCTCCCTCCGCCGGCTTTTGTTCCCATTTCCGGTCCGTGGTCCGAGCCGTTAGCTGTGGATGCTTGCAAATTACCATCATTATCATGACCATCTCCATCAGTGGCAATGATACTAACAATCCTGCTATGCGGTGAAAAAAAGTTAATGGTCTCAGTAAGAGTATGTGTTGGTTCGTCAGTAAGACAAAGTGCTGAGGCGATCTAAACTGTAGCGAATGGCAGATGTCATGCTTATCTTGTTTGTTAATTGTTTTGGAATTTATATCTTTAAGGGGGGTTGATGTCAGAAACATATACATGTATACGTGTAACATACGCGTATAAAAATTTGGCTTTGTGGTAGAACATAACATCTGATAATAACTTCGACTAGGAACCTTTGCATTTCTAAGTCATTTTAATTGTATGAGTAATGGACGGAAAGTTTGTTAAATAATAGATTCGTGACTATATACAACAATATATAGTAAGTAAAAACATATAGAGATATGGATTACTACAGAAAGTTTCTTGCTAATGTGACCTTCAATATCAAATGAAATTATCTAGAAATCTAGAAATATTTTTCAATGTCCAATAATTCAGATTTCCTTAGTTAAAAAAATACTTCTGAGTTTATTTTATTCATAAAATAGAAGGAAAAGCAAAGTTTGGGTATAACCGAATATTATCTACTCGTGCTAGTTACGTGCAATAAAAGGGGGAAAATACTTTCAGGTGTTGGTACTTATTAATTCAGTTTATAGGTTTTAGGCTCACTTAGCGTATTATCATACTTATTTGCTTCATATTAAAATTTTCATCACTTATAATGAAGCGAGGTAAACTCAACAAATCGAAAGTGGTTAAGTTAAAATAGGTATTAGGTATATGAGAAAATCTCAATCAGAGAGTAATACTTATGTTATTAGATTAGGACTTCAACCACGGTCTAGAATTCGGTTTCTTACTTTACCACTTTATTTTTAAGAAAAATTGGCTTCATTGAAACATCGAACACAATATCGATTTTATAAATTTTGGACACAATGATACACTGTTATTAGAAAGAGCCGCTCTCTGAATTTCATTAACTCACATATTGACCGATGTATGCGGTATAAAATTAATTAGAAGTTCGCTCAGCCGCCGCAGATTCTAATATCGTATTTTTGAAAAGACTTAGGTTGAAGAGGGTTTATAAAACAAAAATGTGACAATACTTTAAACAATTTTATTATATTGAACGCTCTTTGAATGATTACGAACTCGGTTTACTTTGTCCACAATATGGCCGCATATGTTGCTGCCACCCTCTTTTATTTATAATTAGATACATATTAAATTTACAGATTTATAATGTTTCCAGAATATATAATTTACGTATTTATAAAGCTGCCACAATACCTACTTATTTTTATCTTACTGAAATTCTTCGGAATTAAATAATTTAAGCCTTGTGTAAATGGCCAAATAAAAGAGGTAAGGAAAGACTATGTAATACAATTTCCTTTTGATTCTTTCACTTTCCGGTATACAAATCAAGGTGCAGTAATATAACGAGATAAAACTTTAAAGTATGCCATTTTATAACCAAAAATTGTCCAACTGAAACTGTGCAAGCCTCTAGAGACCGCATATGCGGACCCCAGTACCTATAGTTGCTATTTGGCAGAAAATTTTGGTCAATGTATTGGAATGTACAATTGAAATTTTGTGTTGAATCGGGTAATACTTTTCTCAGCCGCCGTATACCTAATATAAAGATTTTCGAACTTCCGGCTGATTTTACTCCACATGGATTGGTGATGGTATGTGAAGTACCTTAATGAAACCCAGGGAACGTTTTTTTAGTTTGTAACATGTTAATAGTTATTGTACTGGCAAAAATAGATAAAATCGGGTCGATACTACCCCAACTCCCACATACCACATATGATGATTTTCGTTTTCTTCCGTATATCAAATATATCGGTCAGCGTATGATTAATATATAGTATGTTATAAGTAAATATGTATATATAAAATTGCTTGGATTCCGATCCTCTGGTTGACATTTTAAACCTTTAGGTATTTCCCAGGATTTGATTCCTGCAAGTTAGAAGAGTATAAAATGTTCGTATTAAGTTTCCATGTATGTTTTCTTTACAGAATCGGTTTACTACACTGCACTACTATTAATATGAACACAATTTAGTGCATAAATTAACAATACATACATAATATGTATGTTTGCATACTTGTCACTTAGCATCGTTGCTGTTTAAACATGCACATTTTCGAAGAGATTAAAGCATTTTCACTGTTTGTTTGCGAAATTTCGTAAGCGCATTTCGTTCTAAGCTTCCAATGACAATTTAATCCAACAGCAAAAGCAGCAACTGAAATAAAAGCCAACAATGAACACGCGTGCACCGCCAGCAGCGATTCCACATGCACTATGGTTTGCTCCGCTCCGTCCATCCTCCTAGACATACATAATTTGGCGTGGTAGTAGCAGGCCATCGTGCGTTGTCTAGTTGTATTGTTTCAATTTTTGCAGTAATTTACACCACTACATCCAACTTTGCGGTCTCTTCAGTAGCCCAACTTTCATTTTACCTCCGATTCCTCATCGACATTGGCAGGAAACCACGAATTTCGCAACTTTATATGTTGCTCTTTTCTTTTCCTTCCTTTACTCTTCTCTCTTCTTTCTCTATTTCGCATTTGAGTGACATTTTTGGTAGCAATTGAGTTGCTAATTTATCACAGCTGACATGTCGTAAATTCATTTTGACTGTCAACATTATCGTCCGCTACTATTGGGACACTCTAGCCGTTCCAACAACCTTTTTTCGAATCCCATTGAGCTATCATTCCACACACTTTCGATGGAGATGCTATGTAGGTATATACGTACAAGCTAAGCGTAGAGTTGGCAAACTCCATTTGCTTTAATAAAAGCTGTCAGTATTTGGCTAAAGCCGATGCCAGAGTTTCTGTACCAATTCTAATGACATAATTCACGATGATTTCATTTTCTATCCTGCACGTACTACATGGCACATTTTACTAACCTCTAAAAATGTCTGTGCTAACAAAGCGTTATGCGGGCAGACAAACATATTTGGATTTTTGATATAGAAAGTTAAACTACACTTCAAATTATTATTTCTCACGGGAGCTGCGAGGGATATGTTCCAAAATTTTAGTACAACATAAACAAGTCAATTGAAAAGTAGCCGGTCTACCATAGTAAAACATATTTTTTTGGCAAAATTAATTTATTTTTATTCAACTTAGTTCTCTTCACCTCTTTATTCGACGAAAATTTCTTCCCACCGAGCATTCTTTTAATGGTAGCTATTGATGGTTCTTCCTTTTTCAAGGAAGTTAATAAGAATAATCCCACGTTCATCCCAAAATACACAGACTATAACCTTGGCAGCCGACTGTTGCGTTTTTCCACGCTTTGAAGTGGGTGCAGTCCACTGGGATGACTGTCGATTGTACTTCAGAGTGAAATGGTGGCGCCATGTTTCCTCCACTGTCACTTATCGACGCAAAAGTTTGTTTTATTACGCTTGAACATCACCAAACACTGCTCCTACTCACCAACTCGAAGTCTCAATTCGAAAGTGAGCTCGCGTGAGCTTTGCATAGAGATTTCTCATATCCAAATTTTCGTAAATGATATAAGGTAAATGTTCAGTTGATATTTTTAAAGTCCCTGATATCTCGAACAATTTCACTTTACGGTAATTCAAAGCTATTTTGTGGACTTTTTTGGTGTCTTCGTAACACACTCCCTTGGGCGTTCACCGTCTAAAGAGACAAATGGAGATGCGGTTCAATTAAGTATTTCAGTTTTATAAAAAATTAATTTTTAGCGCAACATTTTTTTGTGTGTAACTTGTGTTTTCTATTAACGTGCTCAAAAGCTCTGACCAAGTTTTAACTGTAAATAAAGTGAACGTCATCGCTTCCATCATGTGATGTCGAGTACGCTTGCGTTGCATTTAGTGAAAAGTCTCCAAATAAAGCCACACACAAGCCCACATAATGGTAGTTGGAATCAAGCTAAAACTGGTGCACTGCAGTTTTTTTGTACTAATTGTGAATTATAGACTCTATACAACATTAGAGTTTATTGCTGATTGCGCACTGCGGGACACGCTGTCACTGCTCAGAGCCTGCACACATAGCGGCCGTGGTCAGGAGGACACCCACGGCAGCGCGTATGTTTGAGTGTGCGTGTGTGCGTGATATGAAAACTTATTGCTTGATAGCAGTTGAAAAGTTGGGAAAATAAAAAACCGGAAGTGGGGCAAATAATTCGATTAGATGAAAAGTGACAAATTTAAAAGGCAAAAAGGACATTGAGTGAGAGCGAAACGCATTTGCCAGATTGGTGGCGAAATATGCCAGAAGTAGCAAATAAATTGGAGCTATTCATAAGAGTGGCTTTTATTTCCATTTTAGAGCCTTTTTTAGCACACATATTTACTAACCTATTCAGCATTTCCGTTGCCGAGCATAAATTCAAGGGAGCCAGTGGCAGTAGCTCCTTAATACGTTTAGATAAGTAGTACTGTAGTACTGTATTGCATTTTTTTATGTCCTTTCCAAGACACTTCATCTGCAGCCATAATCGCTACTTTGCTTTCGACCACTGTTTATAAAGTAGAGTAACTTGAAGGCAACAACAGGCAATTGTGGGAGCAGTAATATAAAATAATGTAAAAGGTTAAACACATTTTATATTTTTATTTTTTGACCACTAAACACAAACAAAACTTATCGAGTTTATCTTGCATTACAATTTTTACTCCTTCCAGTACACATTTACAGTTGAGTTCAAAATAATAATACTTACTGGTATGGAGGTCTAGTTACCGTGGTCCTTCCTCTGGCTGGGGAAAAATAACGAGCTTAAAAATGTCTTGGACTAATCAATTCTCGGTGGACGTATTTGGGGACTTCACTTGGCCATTTTTGGTAGAAAATTATTATCTACGGTTAAAACAAGGTGCGTTCCAAAGTAAACAGGAATTTTTGAATCTATCGCCCCTGGTGCCGCCATCTATAAGTCGACTGGTGCGTTAAAATCTGCTATCTTTATCGATTTTCATGACATTTCATTGATTGGGAGTGAAGTTATTGCGTTTTAAGTGTCAGTATGTTTGTGTTATGGGTGCGAAAATGAGCTTCGAACAAAGAGTCAACATTTAATTTTGTTTTAAAATTGGTAAAACTTTTACCGAAACGTTTCAATTGATGAAACAAGTTTATGGCGATGATTGCCTATCCCGTAGCAGAGTGCACGAGTGATTTCAACGTTTTCAAAGTGATCGTGAGGACATAAATGACGATCAACGTGTGGGCCAATCACTGTGCGTGAATTCATCAAAAATCAGCCGAAATCATCATTGAAATTCATGGAAATGGAAAAGAACATCTTCAAAACATCGATTTATCGCATTTTGACTGAACATTTGGGCTTGTTACGCTTAAATGAAAGTTGTCGTTTGTTGCACGATAATGCGCCGGCTCATCGATCGACGCTTGTGACCGATTATTTGACCAAAAATCACATTTTAACCATTTACCATTCCCCGTATTCACCTGATATGGCACCATGCGACTTCTTACTTTTCGGAAAAATGCATTTGCGCATGAAATG